>NC_140362.1:17547500-18147500 GCF_054491055.1 Hypomesus nipponensis
CTGCACATGTGTGTCCTCCTGGAAGTGGGTCTGTGTGTGGGTGTGTATAAGTGAGTGTGGGTGAGCATGACAGGCAGGCTAGAGAGAATCCAGCTAATGTGTTGCTCCATACCTTCTGCATCTGTACAGAGCTAGGCAGATTTACTTTATACCTTCGTTGAGCAAAGGGTGCATCAAGTGATATCACTCGACTGTCAACATAGAAAATCCATTCCTAAATTAATCCAGTGAAGTGGGAATCATGGCTAGTATAATCTCATTTAATTCTGATGTGTTGACTCTTTCAGCACAACCAATTAGTCTCATAGTGAGACAAGCAGCATGTCGTTTTGCAAAGTGACCTGCTTTTAAGCTTGCCCAGTGTGTGCAGAATTGAAAAAGCCTTTTTTACTTCAAGAAATATCAAAAACCTGCACTGGGCTACCTGCTGTTTCTAAACTTCTCTCCATCAGATTTTTTTTTTTTAATTGAGCTCAGAAAGGAAAATGTCCTTTTCTTTTTTCATGTCCTAAATTACTGACAACATTTCCTTGTCAAGTATGTTAAGTTTTACAGTAGGATTTTCAGGGGGAGATTGTGGCTAAACCAAACAGTGGGTCCTACCCCCTTTGGAGGGCTAATACACCGGGGGTTTTTCTCATTTGACCACATTATGGCGTCTTCCTCTCAAGCCAATTCTTTTATAGTCAATTCCTATTTTCAATCATAAAAAGTGAGAAGTTCAAGACAAAAAGGACAACAAAATGATGATACTACTGAACGTATTAGACGTTGTGGTTAAATGGTGCTGTGTTCCCTCTCCTCCCGTGTCTCTCTTGTCCCCTGGCGTCTCCCAGGACGCGTCTGATGCAGAGTTTCAAAGAGTCCCACTCCCATGAGTCCTTGCTGTCCCCCAGCAGTGCCGCTGAGGCGCTGGACCTCACCTTGGATGAGGACGCCATCATCAAACCCGTCCACTCAAGCATCCTGGGACAGGAGTACTGCTTTGAGGTGAGCCATTACGGTGCCAATTAAGCATTTACTACAGCTAACTTAGTACAGTATTATTCGACAGAAGTACAAGTTATTTCACTGGCACCTGTGCCTGATTTAATCGAGTTTGACTCTCTTATTTAAACTGAGTTATCTGCTTAAAGATATCAAAGGAAAACCAACTGGCAGCTCAAAACGAGTCTGTCCCTGGTTGATTTGTCACAGGGAAAAAAATGCTTTGGCTGACTTTGCTTTCCTTAACTGACTACAACATGACAAAAGTTTATCTGATTAAAGGACATTGTTATGCTACTTGTCATCTTTCCCAGTTACAAATGGTTGTGGTTGTTTATATTACCGCTCCCTAACCTCAGGTGACTACGGCTTCGGGAACCAAGTGCTTTGCTTGTCGTTCCGCTGCAGAGAGAGACAAATGGATCGAGAATCTTCAGAGAGCCGTCAAACCCAACAAGGTGAGAGAAAAGGAAAAAGGAGAGATGGGAGAAACTGTAAATACTTGTTCTATGTCTGTTTGTGTGGCTCTTTGTGCTGCTCCACTTCCATCACTTCCTTCTATTTCACGCCTTGATAGACTTCACTTGGCCCCCTGTAACCTTCATTAATGTTGGGATTGTTCCACAGTTTATGTAAATCTATGCACTTTTCCAAACACTTTATTTCTTATGTACATGAGAGGCAACAGGTCTAACCATTCAGAACGGGCTGATTAAAATAAAAGATCTCGTAGGTCCACTTAAAAAAACAGCCCATCCTCTGTTATTGAAAAGGAGGAGGCTGTCCCAGAAATATAAAACTAGTTTTGATGGCACACCAGGGACAAGAAGTTATTAAAGTCAAACTGAGAGGAAACCTCATGTGGACTGACTCATCCAGATGCTTGGACTACAGGGGTCTTGGCTGAATCACCAAACTCCAAAGACTCGACGCAATAGTTGCATCTCAAAGGAGATGCATGTCGGAATGCCACTGAGATGAGTGCGACAGAGAGACTGGAATGTTTCTTCATGTTTTACATGTGTCTCTGGGCTTCTTCATGCTCTGACTTCCGATTGAAATTTGTCCAGTAAAACACAGACTAATATGTTCTCGGGCGTTTGAAGGCTGCATCAATTGTCAGACAGCATACCATTGGAGCACTTACGAACTAAAGGCATAGGAAAATTGCTGATATATTTAGCCTTCTAAATAGAGGATTAAGAGCAGAGCAGCAGGCTTACTGTTCCAGTGGCATTTTAGACTGGTTTAAATGACTCAGCCCCCCTTACTGGAAGATCATTCCCTGCAATCAACACAGCACTCTCTTCTCCCATGGGAGATTACAAATGTAGTTTCTTCTTTGTGATCATGTTCAGGAATGCTTCTTCCTACTGCAATTTGATGTAACCGTTCAAAACATCTACTCTTATCGTCAAAAAACAAATCCAATTCTACCCCATGTTATTTCTTCTTTATTTAGTTTCTCTTTCCTTTCGAAATATTTCTTACTTTCGCTCCCTCCTTCCTTCCATTCTTTTTACATCCCTATTCTCCATGTTTGCTCAGTGTCTCCTGATCAGTTTTATTTAACTATACTTGACCGTACCATTGTCTTCCTCTGTCCACCACTTTCCAGGACAACAGTCGGAGGGTGGACAATGTCCTAAAGCTTTGGATTATCGAGGCACGGGAGCTCCCAGCCAAGAAACGCTACTACTGCGAGCTCTGCCTGGATGACATGCTGTACGCACGCACCACCAGCAAGCCCCGAACTGACACAGTTTTCTGGGGTGAACACTTTGAGTTCAACAACCTGCCTGCTGTCCGGAACCTCCGTCTTCACCTTTACAAGGAGACTGACAAGAAAAGACGCAAGGTGAGATCTAACCCTGTGGCAGACTGACAGTTAGGTCTTGCAATTTGCTCATTATCAAAGATAATGACAGATAAACCTTTCCCTTTGTAACTCAAGAGTAATTGGTTGCAAACGACCGAGTCCAGTGTCCCCCTGTAGTTTTCATGCGTTTATTTCTTCTTCTAAAAAGGAAAAGAGCACTTACCTGGGACTGGTCAGCATTCCCATTTCAAGCATCACCGGCCGACAGTTTGTTGAACAATGGTACCCCGTCATCCAGCCGAGTGTCCTTACCAAGGGTGGGGGTGTAGGAGGGGGCAAGATCATCAACGCCTCGATACGCCTCAAATCACGGTACCAGACCATGAGCATCCTGCCCATGGAGCTGTATAAGGAGTTTGCAGAGTACGTCACAAATAACTACCGCACCCTGTGTGCTGTGCTCGAACCGCTACTGAGCGTCAAGAGCAAGGAGGAGGTGGCCTGTGCCCTCGTGCACATCCTGCAGAGCACGGGGAAAGCAAAGGTAAGGTTAGACGGTGATTCTCAAGAAATCCATGGCGGAGATGATATGATTAAATCATTTATTTACAGTACCCGCTTGCATCGACAACCCGCTAGTGGAGGGTAAAATTGGAACGTGGAGTGTTGGGGCTTATACAAAGTAAAACTCCCAAATTCAATCTGACCGATTGATGGGACACTGAAACTTGTTAAAAAAAAAGGCTTTTATAAATGCTATCTTTTATCTGTTGCCTTTTACAGGATTTTCTGTCCGACATGGCAATGTGTGAGGTAGACAGGTTCATCGACCGAGAACACCTTATCTTCAGAGAGAACACTCTGGCCACCAAAGCCATAGAAGAGTACCTCAAACTGATTGGACATAAGTACCTCAAGGATGCAATAGGTAAAAAATCATAGAAATCTCAATTCTATTTCCAAGTTGTTTGACTTTGTCTGTTTGCCAACAGTTAGTCGTTGTGTTTGCGATTGTGTGTCACGTAGGTGAGTTCATAAGGGCACTGTACGAGTCGGAGGAGAACTGCGAGGTGGACCCCATGAGGACTCCACCGTCCGTCCTCCCAGACCATCAAGCCAATCTCCGCATGTGCTGCGAACTGGCCCTCTGCAAGATTGTCAACTCCCATTGGTCAGTGTATAGTATGCCTAACGTATTTAGAATGTCGAGTGTGAAAAGTGTTAGGTAGGAGATTTAAACACTGTGGTAATTTAAGTTTTTAAGTGCTAAAGCCTTTGAAATTGCTCTCCTAAATCTCAAATAATTGGCCAACTAGTACCTCTCAGCAGGATCAAATGCGTCAGCCATTTTAAGCCATTTCTACAATACCTCTGTACAGTGTGTTCCCACGAGAGCTGAAGGAGGTCTTCGCGTCCTGGAGAGTGCGCTGTGCAGAGAGGGGGCGGGAGGACATTGCCGACCGTCTCATCAGCGGCTCCCTCTTCCTGCGCTTCCTGTGTCCAGCTGTCATGTCCCCCTCGCTGTTTAACCTCACCCAGGAGTACCCTGACGAACAGACATCGCGCACACTTACCCTCATTGCCAAGGTGGTGCAGAACCTGGCCAACTTCTCCAAGTCAGTTGACCTGCACAGCGTGACCACGCGTGGCACCTTTTTCTCAAACAAAATTGTTTTTTTTCTCTTCTGTGTCTCTCTAATCGCTTAAATCAGTTGTTCTTTTTCACAACTGTGCCTCACTTGCACCTCATTCCCAGGTTTGGCATTAAGGAGGAGTACATGTGCTTCATGAATGAGTTCCTCGAAATTGAGTGGGGCTCCATGCAACAGTTCCTGTATGAGATCTCCAACCTGGACAGCGTGAGCAACGCGGGGGGCTTCGAGGGCTACATCGACCTGGGCAGGGAGCTGTCCATACTGCACAGCCTGCTGTGGGAGGTCATGGCCCAGCTCAGCAAGGTAGGAGACCCCTCGATTATACGCCCAACAAACCAATGAATATGCAGAACTGAACTCGGATCTATTGTGAACAAGAACATGGTCTATTTCCACCTTGTATCGATATCGTGGTTTTCTGTTTCTTTCTGCCATAGGATGCCATTATAAAGCTGGGGCCCCTGCCTCGTCTCCTGAATGACATCAGCATGGCCTTGCGCAACCCCCACCTGCAGAGACAGCCCAGCCACCAGACAGACAGGATCCAGGAGAGACAAACGGACCGGCTACTCTCTCGGCCCAGCTTCAACAGGGGAGTCTCCTCCGAGTTCCAGAACCTTATGATGAGGGACCTGAACAGGTAGGCAATTGATGAAGAGCCCAGGAGGACGAACGGTCAGGTAAAGGTTGATTTGATGATATAATGGTTGATTCATATCATGTATTCATGTATTTCATCTCTCCAGCTCCATTGACATCACTCGCTTGCCTTCCCCTACCTCTGGAGTATCCGGTGGGGGTAACATGCCGACCCGTGCTCAGATGAGTTTCCAGGAGCGCGACCATCTACAACGAGCCAACTCCAAAGACGTTTTTTATGTGACACGCCCTCCCCTGGCCCGCTCCAGCCCTGCCTACTGCACAAGCAGCTCCGACATCACAGAACCGGACCCTAAGGTCAGTTTCCCACCACTGAGTTGAGGAGGAAGGTTTCATTGAACCTTTAGAACAGACGATTTGCTGGCAGTTTGGATTTAGAGTAGTTAATTAAAGGTCCTGCACTGTCATTTTGTTTCAATCATCCGAGTAGTGCTCCTTTCAATGTTTACAGAGCAACAAAAAAAAACTCCTGACTAACCTGTGAACCCTGTTGAATATTATTACCAGGAAACAATGTTCTTTCCCATTTTCTGGTGAGCACCGCACCCTTTACATGGTATTTCAATTTTACTGGCACACCTAGCACCTTCTGGATACATCTATTAATATATGGGACGGAATGCAGGGCATCCATTGGTGTAC
Organism: Hypomesus nipponensis; assembly: GCF_054491055.1. NCBI lineage: Eukaryota > Metazoa > Chordata > Actinopteri > Osmeriformes > Osmeridae > Hypomesus > Hypomesus nipponensis. The sequence continues at coordinate 17,553,264 of NC_140362.1, forward strand.
AAAAAAGCTAAACAAGGATGGACGTCATCATATATCTCTCCCATTCTACTCATATTTATTTGACCCAGGCAACAGAGGCAGTGCTGTTTGGATCAAGAATCCTCCAAGAAAGTCAATTAATTATCATCTTTAATTATTTGTTGTCCCTATTTGCAGTTTACATTACAATTTACAGATTCCTATTTTTAATTTTTGTGATAAACATATTAGGACAATACAGGGCCTTTAAGATGGTAGTAGTATGATGTAGGAAAGTATAGTAGTAGTTGGATCATCTTCCTAGTCTTATCTATTCAAATGATATGCTAATGAAAGAAGGTTGATGTTATGACATATATGTGCTTTATTGCAATTACTCACTTTGTACCTTAGTAGTGCATTCTGGGATTGAGGACGCGAGATCCTCCTATGGAAAGATGATGCTCTGTTTATCGGCCGAATGCCACCTGACATTGCAGATTAACAGAGCGCACACAAGCCTATTATATCCCCCTTACCTAGGTGCTCAGTGTCAATAAAAGCGTGTCTATGATGGACCTCCAGGACTCCAGAATGAACAGCGTGTCTAACCTGCAGTCGGTGGAAATGCTCAACTCCTCCCAGGCCTCTCTTGCTGGCATGGGCAGTTTCGGGGGCCTTAGCAGCGGTGGTGGGGGAGGAGGCCTCGGCTCCGGCCTGAGCAGCCAGCTGCGGGCCGGCGGCCGTCTGTCAGCCGGCTCAGGGGGCTCCAGCATGTCGGGCGGCCTTCGGCTGAGCCAGCTGAGCCAGATGGGCGCAACCACCGACTCGCTGTCCCAGCAGCAGCAGCAGCAGGCAGCCGCCATGCGCTACCCGCTTTCCTTCCAGAACCCCCTCTTCCACCTGGCCACGGCTGACGGGCCGCAGCAGCTCCACCACCAGCACAGCCGAGCCCAGCCTCCTCCGCCCCTCCTCCTGGCCCCAGAGCCAGAGCCCTCGCACCCAGCCTATATCCCCCAGTTTGCCCATGGCGGGTTCTCCCGCAGTGAGGACCTGTCCACCCTCAGGCAAGCCCCGGGCCACCTAGGACAGCCCAGCATCATTCATTCGCACAGCTACAGCGATGAGTACAGCAGGGCTGACTATGGGAGGCGGCAGATGTCTATGCATGTGCAGGTAGGTGGGAAAGGCGGTCGATGTTAATAATGTCAGTAACATCAATGATGTCTGTTCATTATAGAAGGAAACACAGAGAGACCCTTTGTGGATTTGCTAAAAGGAGCTATTTGAAGGTTTGTATGTCAAAGTCATTTCAATTTTTGTGTTCTCTTGGTCTCTTGGTTAGGATAATCTCCAGCAACAGCATCAGATGATGGCATCACAGACAGGCACATCCCACTCCTCTCTGGCCACACCCCCCTCCACAGTTCAACCTGTGCGCCAGAGTTCCGTGGCCCCGCCTCCTGCTCAGCGTGTCAAATCCCAGACCTCGCATCAGTTGTCCGTCAGTGCGGCTTCTGCACCTGCCCCTCCTGCAAAAACGCGGCCACCTAGTGGCAACCTGCTCCAATCACCAGAGTCAGGCTATGGGGGTCGGCAACCAGCGCCGCGGCAGCAACTGTCCGTCAAAGATAACACAGCCCCTGGACTGCCGCACCAGCAGAGCTCTGTCAGGGAGAGCCAAAGTCCACAGGGGGGCGCCAATCAGTCTACACAGCAATCACCACAACAGCAGCAGCAACAACCGCAACAACAGCATCTGCTTAAACCATCCATCAGCAAACAGGTACATTCCCTGTCACATTCCCTTGCCACGCGCTGTTCTAAGCTGCACCCTTAGAAGGCCAGTACAATGAATTGTTATATTTATATTGAGTTTTCTTCTACCCAGGGTTCCCAGTCACCCTCGACCCTTAACCCCCCAACGCCAGCCAATGAGAGAACAGTGGCCTGGGTCTCCAACATGCCTCACCTTTCAGCAGACATTGAGAGTTCACGGATTGACCGTGAGGACTTCAAGCTGAAAGAGTACTCCAAGAGCATGGATGAGTCACGCATGGACAGGGTGTGTTTCTATTTCAGGATTTTCACAAATAATTCTAAAAATCTTATAATTATCAGAGTGTATTAGACCTTTGACAGACCAGAATTTACCATTCCACACAAACAATAGTTTATTTGAAGACATGCTATTGTGTTTAGTAAATTAAGCTCTTACTAGTCAACCTGAGACTATGAGACAAGTGTAGAAATGGTCTGAGTCATATCTTCAACTAAGGCTCCTTTAATGTGGGGTGCAGATGTCAAGGAAATGCAAGTCATATCAGTACAAAACAGATGGCGAGGAGATGCTGGTTTATAAATTATTTAAAGAGGAACCTAAGGATGAACCTGATTAACACCGAAAGCACTCAAACTTTTAGCTCACACGAGACATACTAAAACACTTCTAGAATATGTAATAGTTTATGATTGATAACTAAATATATCAACATGTATACAACATGATAAATAGCAAAGTGTACAATGAAGCGTTTTTAGAGGGAGTGCTACCTAAAGATCTTTGTTCGGTTTTGCTCCGTGACTAGAGACTGTAAACTTTGAGTTGCTTGTGATGCATCTCCGTCGCAATCTTCTTTGATCCTCATCTATTCTTTGCTTTATTTTTCTTCACGACCTTAGGTGAAGGAGTACGAGGAGGAAATCCATTCCCTGAAGGAACGTCTGGTGATGTCACATAAGAAGCTGGAGGAATATGAGAGGAGACTGGTCTCCCAAGAGCAACAGACCAGTAAGATCCTCATGCAGTACCAGAACCGGCTGGATGATAGCGAGAGGAGGCTACGGCAGCAGCAAGTGGAGAAAGACTCCCAAATTAAAGGAATAATTAACAGGTAAATAGAGGGGCGGAGGGTGCACATACTGTTTTCAAAGGTTAATGACTGCCAATTTCAGTGACTCCTTAATACATCATTGTATAAATTGACTGGGACATTGTCTTTGCAAAGTGATTTCGGGGGGGGGGGCACACACCACTGTTCATAGACACCCTTGGAAGAGAGAGGGTGACACATAGACAAATAAGAGAGAATGGAAATCATTTGGTAGAGTAGTTTTTATGGCTTTGGTTTACAATGGCATGAGAACACCTTTGCTTTACAAATCGGGTGACTTGTTCAGAGTGCAGACAATCTTCCACAGGCAAGTGGTGCTTTTCAGTAGTTAAACAATGGGGCATTATCATAGAGTCTTCTTTTACATTTCAACTTTGACATCAAAAGTTGATGCCAAAGTAATATAGCATCTAACTTCCCCAGTATACCTGGTGTCACAATTTTAGTAAAGAAGTTTTTTTTTTGATGACAAGGCCATCATAAAAAAATTACATTCGTCACTGACCTGAAGAATGCTATCACGATTCAATAGTGTAGCAATAGATTAGGTTGAGATTTAAATAATGTATTTTGGTAACTGGAAAGGTACACAAAGGCACCTGTTTCATTACCCTGTCTAAACAAAATAATGTTTTCCTACGTCAATTAGGGAATGAAACCAGTTGAAATTGAATTATTCAGCAAGATTTTGCGAAAATCATTCATAAATACTTTTGTAGTCCACAATTTATAATATATCATCGATAGATTGTCACAGAGAATATTGCCACTTCTAATCCATTTCAGGGAAGAAGAAGTGGAATGAAGAACCGAACCTGACCATCTTTTATGGAGTACATCCCATCCATAATCCCCCAAATACTAACTCTGTTCATAAGATCTCTAGACTCTGTGCTATTGCACCCTACTGCAGCCATTTTGTATCAACAAATAGAAACTCTTGATACATTTTTCCAATAGTTTCTGCATTATATGTAGAGATTATTCCTATTATCTTCAACTGTGACTGACTTTTCCAACAGATTGCATTTTAAAAGCACAATTGAGGATTAAGATTTGACGTCATGTGATTAAAACTTGATCTGCACTTTGTGAAGCAGTTTGTTCAATGGCGTCCCTTTGGAACCTAAAAGGCTTAATCCGCCAATGGTGTTAATGACAGAAAAGCTTGCAAGAAGGACAAAGCAAGTACAGGACATGATGCTAGTTCTTCCACTTAAGATCCAGGTGATCAATCACAATCATGTGCACTGAAGGACTTCAGCAGTGGCACCATCAAACGAGGTTTCCATAAGAATGCTAATGGAGACTATAACCTCGTTTGAGAAGCTGAGACCATTGTATAACTTGGTGGAGTGACAACACTTTGTAGTCCTAACACAGACAATAGAATAGTTATCTTTCCCTTAATGCTGAAGAGGATGTCAGTGTCTTTCATGAAGTGATACAATCTGTTCACTGAACTTCAGAGATATTCATACAAGACTCCTTCTTAAAAGTAGAGTACCACAGTAAGGAGTCATGTGACATTTAAAACGTGTAGACAACAAATGCTAACTTGAGATCTGCATGCACAACTTGGACTTTCACATGGATACTTGCACTGATACCAAAAGGAGTCGGAGTTCCGAAAGCCAATCTCACATTAGGATTTTTTCCTACATACTTCTATAACGTCTGACAGGCTGTGAGACAGGTAAAATGTGTGGCAGTGAACATGTCCAGTTGTTGATCAATTGTAAATTCAGCTTGCAGCAATTGGTTTGATCATTTGTCCTCCAAAAGGACAATCTTTTGGAGGTCTAATTTACACACACACAACATAACTTTTCATGATGCTTTTCCAATCTCATTAATCATTAATTCCGAAAACTAGGATATTTAGATATTGTGTGAAAGCTTTTTTCGTCTGCTTAATCCAGTCTGGGACTAACAGCTGCCATAAGACGAAATGAGACGGTTTTGTACCTTTTTCATTTATCGAAACTACCTATATTCAAACCGTCTCACGTCAATAATGACAAAGCGTAGCAAAGCACTGACAGGCAATACAGATTGTTTTTGAAGAAATCTGTTAGCCCATAACTATCTTTACTGCTTGACTAACTGGATCACCTAGCTTATGTTAGTTGATGTCAACACTTGTCTTCTCAAGGGCAATCTGGCTAGCCTGCCAAATTGAGCTTTATCACTTTCCTTACATTGTGATCTGAGCTGCGTTTTGCCAAACGATTTTCAGACTGGCTAGTTTCGTCTCATCTCGGCTGTTAGTGCTGAACTCATCTGAATTATCTTGGTTGCTGGAGTGCTGTGTAAGTGTTGTTTCTTGAAGGAAAGATGACAGATTGTACAGCGTAATTAACTATTTTTGAATATGTTACCCCTAGCCTTTTGAAGTCTGTGTTGTATGAGCCATACCAGTAATAATCTATTAAGATACTATTTGTGAATTCTATTGTAATATTATCAATGAAATTATAAATTGTGACTATTTTAATCTACTGCAATAGCAAATTCTTTTTGAAAGATATGTGCAATAATAGTTGGAATTAGACCATCTTTATGAACATAAAAAATTACGGTATATTTGCAGAACATGTATGCACTCAGGCACATATAGTACATTATATACATACATAGGCTACTAAGAAATATACATAATCAATACAAAATGGTCATGCCTACAGTACCTATTTCATACTGTACATGATTATGGTACACCTGCACTAAAAGGTAGAATCAGCAAATTGATGGTACCATAAGTAGCTGAGCAACTTCAAAAACAAAGAAATATGTACAGATAGAACTTCACTTCATAATTTTACACTTAAAAAGGCCTGTGCATCTATTATTTCACTTGTATTCATATGGTAGAGAGCATTTGGACAAAAATGCCTTACATATTTTGGGCTCCTCGAGTTTGACCAAACAAGTTTGATTGATTCTCCGAATGCTAATGGGGTGCTCTGCTTAGCACAAAATAACCAAGGTAAAAACAGTGAAGCACCCCATTTTTGGAGAAGCATGTCGGAACACTATACCATGTGAAAACAATGCAAAATCTTTCTTAAAAAGCAAAAAAGTGGATTCACTTAGTGGATCTATGGCCTAATCTAACTTCACTCTTCTTTTGCATCCACTGCTTATGGTTCTGTCAAATCGCTGAATTCTTGTTTCATTTAAGGCTTTGACCTGGTGCCATTGACAGTATCAATTTAACCTTACAAACATAAATGACTTATTTATATTTTCACATCAGATACTGTCAAGCCCTAAATATGATAGATACAGCTTATGTTCTGCACAATTAGTTTTGAAAGTCTCTTTTTTATTCAGGCATATTTGTACAGTTTTAAATTATCAAAATCACAAAAATGAGACAAAGTTGGATATCCTTAGAATATATTAATGATTTATTATATTATTTAATGTTATCATTAAGATTTTTATCTATATTATTTTGCTGTATATGCTTGATTTAAGATTTTATTTTGCAGCTAATGGTGTCAAGAGACATGGTGATCAATAATATGTTTGTTTAAGAACGATAGAGCTTTGAAAACTGTCAGGTGTTTTATGCAGTTATGATATGGTTTGTCTGTAAGAATTATTAACAAAAGGGCAACAATTTAATTCATCTCTTCAAGAAAAGTAGATTATAGCTTTCGTTTCAATATCATATACCCGCCTTTCTTTTGGTAGCAAGCATTTGTAGGCTATATAGATTGTATAACATAAGAATTGCTTTGTTAGTGCTTACATATAATATCAGATTTGTGGCTAGTCACTGTGCAGGAAAGCCATGTTTAATGGCGTGGCTAATAGCAGCATGGGGTAGAGATTGACTGTCCATGTACATGTGTAAGGTGACTTCACACGATATATGACCCTAATCTGATACCTCAGTCCCCTGCATTTTTTCTTTGTAGCTGCAAATCCAGACATTATGACATGCTCCTGACCTCATGTTGATAAATGCCCACATTGTTTTAACTGCATGTAAGACTTGACCTCACAAGCACACTACTTGAAGCGTAAATGGATAAACAGGTTTATTTTTGGTACATATCACCCATGTGAATCACTGTCTGCCTTTTGAAGTCATGTCAAAATTCTATTGTATACTCATGTGGCATTCCATTGTTTTTGAGACAGTGCTAATGTTTCTGTCAGTGCTTATGATTCTTTTTTCCCCTTATTTTTTGTAAAATAATCAACACTGTACATTCTTTATGGAATAAAACATCCAAACGCCTATGTTTGAAACTTCACCTGTGGATTTTCATTATTTATTAATGTTAAGCGTTAGACCATATGACCAGAGTAGTGACAAGCTGAGCTAATTTAAGGCAGGATTTCAAAATGGAGGCTGTGACAATGAAAATTACAATCAGTATTATGTGATCTTATTTTTGCCCTACTCAGGGCAAATATTTAGCTGCATTTTATTATGTGGCTTTCAATTTACTGGCAATTTGTAATCTTATTAGGAACTGCTCTCTATTTTCCCACTTTAAATTGGCTCTCCAGTGTTAACAATGTCCTAAACTCAATATGTCCCTTTTTCTTTTATTAATTAATCACTGGTCAGTGTTCTGTTCAAGTCAGTTCTTTGGATATTGCAGGGATTTACATTCCCTTTGTCAGCAATTTTCCACTCAGTTTCTGTATGGTATTTAACAGTAATGTCACTCAAGCAGAAAGGGGGATGTGATACGATAAAACAGTAATGATTTGTATGATAAGAAAAACACTGAGGACTGTTTTTGTTCATTCTAGAATATCAACCAGGTAGTGAGTAGTATGTTTTAAATACCTTTCACAAGGTAAAAAAAACTGCTATTAACAAACAGCTGGTCAATACCCTGGACTTACCAATATGGCACTAACTTCACATGTGACTTCAATGACCTTGTGTATCTGCCAAATAAATCACGCTGAACAATTTTCCTCAAATGACAATGATCCCGGGGGTTTCGGGCCAGTCAGTAGATACTGCTCACTGTTCCCTTCCTGGAGGAAACACAACACATGGAAACTAGCAAGAAGAGGAGAACGCACTGCAAGAATAGCACCTCTCGGACAGCAGTAATAAGCTCTCTCAAATCTGCAAGCAGATTCTTTGAAATGGTTGTCAGCAGGATTGGCGATTGAGGCTGTGGTATGCCCATGTTGCTGCCTCTCAGTCATTCCCAGGGGATGATCAGAATCTAACATTCATTTATTTCTTCCTAGCACAATCACAATTACAATGTAGGCATGGTTATCCGTTGTATTTGAAAGCGCCCTCATTTGGAAAGAAATACCACAATAAATCCCTCGGGGGAGAATGAAAATAGTCACAGTTAACCTATTTGGTACATGATAATGTACAAAACTGTCATGCCAATGTTTGTTAAGATGACCGTTTTAATTGTGCCTGCTCAGTCCCTTCATGCTGTCTAGTGACTTTGTGTCTGCTTGAACTCACTATTATCTCTCTCTTCCTCCCCCTCTTTTTCTCTATCCCTTTCTCTCTCCACCCCCTCTTTTTTCTCTCTCTTCTTTCTTTCTTTCTTTCTCTCTCTCTCTCTCTCTCTCTCTCTCTCTCTCTCTCTCTCTCTCTCTCTCTCTCTCTCTATTTCAAGGCTCATGGCTGTGGAGGATGAAATCAGGGGAGGACCCGTCATTGAGCCAAAAACGAGGATATTTGCAGATCAGGTCTGTCTTCCCCTCTCTCTCTCGCTTTCTGTCTTAACCGTAACTTGTCTGTTAACTGTGTGTATCCCTTCCTCTGTTTGTCTTGACTTGTCCCTCTGTTCTCGAGTGACTGTTGTGTCAACGTGTTTGGGTCTTTCGTAAACCAAAAATTGTCTGTCCACATGTTATGCCACAGATTGGTCCGTCTTTTACGTAAGATGGCAAGATGTCCAGGTTGTGACCATAGCTGGGTCTGAGATCACCACCCCTTGAACTTTTGATTTATTGGAGCATGATGGTGTCACATTTATGTCAATGTTTTACATAATGTTCAGATTATGTAGGTTCTGTTCTGAGAATGGAATTTGTGCCCTCTGAAGTCTTCAGAATCTACACTCAGTGTTGGCCGTTCTATACATTTCTCAGCCCCATCTTCTGTCTAATCCAACACGCCCACCTTCAACCATGAGTCATGCTGCAAATATATCGGTTTCCAGTGTATGTGTGCGTGGGTGAGTGCGTGTGCATGTGTGCACTGTAAAAGAACCCCCAATGTGTCTCACAAGACTCTGAGCATCCAAGATTTGTGTCCATCCATTCGAATCAAATCCTTGTTGCTAAGACCAAATCCTTTGCCTACTCTCACCAAACCATGTGCCATGATTCTAACCTGCATAGAGAAAGAGAGCCAACAGACACAGTCCTATATATGTTTGTTATATGCAAGGACTTTACGGAATTTCCAGAGAGATTTATTTCGTGACCATCAGATCTCCTTCAGAGAATCCTGTTAAGAGCAGCCCAGCACATCTGCATGGGATCTAATACTCAGGACTTCAACCATGCATCTTTGAAGGGGCACAGATCCAGAATCCCATATCCAACTCTCCCATTTCGTGCTAACATCACCCCCCCCCCCCCCTCGCACACACACAAACGAAGTATTCCGTTTCAAGATTATCACAGCCACAAGCACATGCACCGCTCATACAGTATGTCATAGAGGAATTCATTAACTGTATATGTGTTGCCTCGAGTTGGGTTATGTGCCTGTGGGTGCTGACATTTCATGCACTGCAGTATACTAGAAATACACATGATCACGACATCACGTTGTAACATTATCCTGAGAGTATCTTTGGGATGGATATGGGATTGAAATTATAAAAAGGTTCTAAAGGGTTATATTAACGGAAATAATATAATGATTGATTGACTGGCCGTTGCAAGGGGGTGGTCTTGTTCTCCATGATTCCTCTCCGAACTTGATGTTACTTCTGTGCTCCATGCATTGTCTCAGGTATTAGGAATGTGAGGTGTATCGTGTCCGTTTCATCTCGACCTATTCTATATCTGTTGTGTCTTATGTCAATGACTGATCGTTCCGTGTCAGTTTGTGTATGTTTGTGTTAGTATCCGTGTGCTCAGTCTTTTAGTGTTATTTGTCTTATTGGTTAGTATTTACACACGTTCTTGAGTGCCTGATATTTCTCCTGGTTAATAATTGCATGCTAAGCAGTAGCATGACTTACCATTGTGTGACCTTGTAGCTTCCGGAGAAGTAAATAGACTTGGCTATTCAAGGTCTTGTGGATTAATGAATCATGTTTGAACTGCTTTCAGATGCAGATTTCCCACCGCAAGCTGTAACACCCCTGACTTAAACTTAAGCATGTGTGTGAAACATCCGTTTCTTCTTGTGTTTTATGGCTGCTGGGTTTTTGCGTTGGTGGGTGAATGTGGTCCTGTTTTCACGTAACTGTTTTTTATTGTGTGTGTGTGTGTGCCTCTGTGTGTGTGTGTGGTTGATGTTTGTCTTTTGTGTTTTCTAATTGTGCCGTATGTAACGTGTACTGTTCCTTTGGCCAGCGAGTGTCCCCACTCCTCCTCAGCCCTCATCTCCGTCCTCTTAACTTCCCGCGGTGCACTCCTGCCTTCCCACTTTCACTTTCCTTGCCCTCTTCCCTCTCTCTATCTCTCCTCCTGTGTTGATGAGATACGGTGATTTCTCTTAGGGGAGGCGTCAATCCATCCTAGTGCAGCCCCGTCTCGCGCCTGCCCCTCCCCGAATGCACAGGTAATCAAACCAGCATACACCTCAGTGGACTTACCGCTCTGCATCAATCCATACTCCGCTTTGATTCCTTCACTGTACTACATGTGCGTCCCTGTTTGTGTGCAGCACAGCTCACACTGAATCAAAACACTCAGATGACCTTTAAAGATAAATGGCACACACCAATTAGTCAACACACAACATGATAGTGCTTTACATACCTTTTAATTGACCTTAATCCTTAGTATGATCATTTATCTTTTTTATTATTATTTCAGACAATACGCATGCATACATAAGAAATGCTGCAATGCTTCACAGCAGAAAGTAGAACATGGGACATTTACTATTTTTTTAATACAAGATCATCGACACACCATTAGACATCTGGCTTTAAGCGATACAGAGGTCATTTTGTTACAGCACTCCACAGACAAACCTCCCAATATCATTTGCACAAATTCAGTCACATACGGAGAACTTCCTGTAAACACTTTGCATCAGAATTTGCCATCAAACTTCAAGTTCGATTGTAGAATTCTAGATAGAAATGCAGAGAAAATACGAACAATCTGTGGATTGATTTCACAGCTCCAATAGAATTAGGTGTGGGCAACCTAATCTCCCTCATCACATAATCAGTGACTTCATCCTCTCGCAGTTTTTCTGTTTCAGTTTGTTTCAACAGTCATTTTATTCATATGCTGGTTTTAAATGATGGTACTTACATGAAAGTAGTTCATGTAGTTCTCATTATCAACTTGAAAATGTATATTTGTGCAAATGAGTATATTTGACTTACACACTTGCAAACACTGCTTGCTTGATTAGTTGTTTGGTATGGATGCACATTCATACACATAGAGCCAATAGTTTAAACCACCTCTGTTCGAACTAAGGCACACACGCTGCACATTGTGTCTCTATGCTACACATCACAGTGAATCATCAACATATCCATACAATTTGAGCCAACTACAGCCACCTCTCCCCAAGATAAATGACGGGAATTATGGGAAATCTCCGTATCTGACACGTTCCTTCCCTGAAAATTAACTGTTTGTGTGCATTTATGTTTTTGTGTTTTTGTGAGAGTATGTTAATGTAGTTTTGTGTGAATGTGTTTGTACAGGTTTGATATTGCACCTGGGCACATTAGTGGATCCAACATTCATGTATTAGTCATTGTGAACTGAATCAAGTGTGTCACCAACACTGTGTTCTTGTTTTATTCTTTGATTTGTAGGTTGATAAATGTTCTGTGTCTATATGTGACAGTTTATCTCACCTTTTAAGTTTCAGAAGTTTAATTTTCCTGGCAATTGTTCAACCCAGGTTTATGATCCATTTTCACTTAATTTGCGCTTCTCTCAACATTATAATTTTAAACACAAGAGTAAATTATAAATGCATCAGTCAATATCTGCTTATCGTGACATATGTTAAGGTCTCTGTGTTGGATAAATATAATTAAATATCCTTTCCACATACCTAAAATTACAATATAGGTCTAATTAATGATTTTTACCTTCAGCACTAACTTGAATCAGATGTTATCTTGTATCACCCAGTTCATGAAAATAAGCTTACTCCGCAAGTGGCCTTGGTGAACCGAGGGTGATGTTATGGTGGGAAAATGTATCTTACCTAGATATAATTTACATTTTCCTGGTGTTCTTATTGGCAATCTGTCAGAATTGATGCTGTAATTCACAGTGCTTTGTAGGTATAGTGAAACCTAGTCAGTGCCCACTTGGACTTTCTTTCTGGAAACTAGAAACCGAGGCTACATGCTACATTCCTTTACTCAACATTTGCTGCTTTCTCTGAGGTCTTTTGATGTAATATTGACTATGAATCATTAAGAATCAGGGAGTAAGTGCTGAAATTTTGCCATGCACCATATAATGACCATGTAAATGTTGGGGGGGGGGGGGGGGGCATCCTCTTAAACTTGAGTGTAATATAAAGCATTCATGAATGAACCTAATAGATGATGACACTTACCACATTTAGATTTGTTAGCCACAGTCTCATTGAATAAACCCAAGAAACATTTTTATACACAGGTTTTTTCAGAAGTTGGACCAATGTTTGTTTAGCTTGAATTGTGGATTAATTGAGGGTTTGTTGGGATATTTGTGAATCAGATTTGATCATTATTTCATACTGGCAAAGAAACCCTATTAATTATTGTTGTCTCCATACCACCCGTCCTGTTGATTGCACCAAAGGAAATGAAAAATAGCTATTAGCACCAGGTAACTCTAATATCTTGGAAAATCTGTCATCTTTTTGTGCTTTGGTTCTGAGTGAGAAGAGAAAAGGTATGCAACTCAATATTTTTTTTGATACTTTATCTGGTTATCTTCTAGAGATGGAAACATCATCTTTCAAAGGACATGCTCTTGAAGATATGTAATGCTACAGTATTAAGCTTTGAACCTTCCGACTCATTTCTTTACTGGATGCAAATCTTACACCCTTCTTAAGATACTTTCCCTTGTCTTTCCCTTCTCCAGTGCTTCATTTTCATCATAAGACTTTACCCGATTTTCATCACCAACTAAATGGCCAAATGAGTTAGCCCATGCGTTCAAAAAGGGCCTGCATGTTTTACGGTTAACAGTTTTATATAGTCATACTTCAAACTATATTTACAGCCTTGCTTTTGGATATAAATGCCATTTTCCCACTGTATCCAAATCTGCCTTACACAATAACTCAACTGTTTTTTTTCCTACTGCCTCAATACAGACTGCATTGAACAAGACTGGATTTGACGGCTTGCACACAGAGCTTGATTTAAGTAATAACTGAAATGAATCTGGTTTATACAATGAAGCTATTCTGCACCAGTGTAGGTAAGGATAGATGAAGAAAAAAAAACTTTGACTCATGCGCCAATCATAAGTTCCAACCCAGTGTTTCACAGGTTTATTTTATTAATAAAAAGCCATTGGTCACAATGGGTTTGGGTTTGACTTTTGGTTGGTGGATTTGACGATGTTTTGCGATTAGTTAGAGTTTATTTATTCAGTACCTTATTTTAATCATCATTCTAATCATCATTCTCAATTTAGTGCTTTCCTACATTACCTCTTCTGCATGGTAGTATACAGTATTAAACAAAAAACGTGCTTTTATCCAATACTCAACAAAAAAGATTACAAAGACTACTGAGGTGGTGAAAACTCAAAGTGTTATAGTCTGTGTGTAAGGAAATTCTCACAGTTCTAACACAGTTCTCTGTGTTATTTTCTTAGTTGTCTCACAATCAAAAGTGTTTGGAACCTTCTCATTGGCAAAGAATGACAACTCTTCGTCTACTTTGACTTTTCGGACTCTTTGACCCAGTCTCTGACTAATATCCCCTATCTCAGTATCATGCTGGGATCAGGAAGCCCTGACCTTGTTGTTCATCCTCAGAAGTTATGAAGTAATTCCTCCCACCCTCTCTTTCTATGTGCCCCGTCTCCTATGCTGTCCATCTCTATTGGTGTATTTCATATCTCTGCTTCGTAACTCATTTTCTTCTCTTTCTCTGTTGTTCCTCCCCATCTCTTTTGTCACATCCTTTTCTTTTTCTCCCGTGCTCCTCTTCTCCTGGCTTATGCTAACCCCCTGAACTTCATGCGCACCTTTGCTTTTATCTTTTCCTTTTTGAGAATGACAATATTTCCTGTCTTTCTGTGCTCTACGCATCAATCTCACTGTGAAATTACAATTTATTTTTGTTTCTTCATGCTTTCTCTCTCAACTCCCCACACTTTGATAACAACATTTGAAATCATTGTTGGGATACTTTACTTTTATCGTCTTTACACCTCACTTTCCCTCCGGAGTACATTCCACACATTATATTCCATTGGTTACCTCTTCCCTGGATTGGCCAACTTTACACCTCTTCACATGCAACACCCTTCTCTGAATGTCCCTTCTACCATTGCCATCTCTCCCCTCTGCTATCCCTCTCCTCCCCTCCCTCTCTCTCTCTGTCTTGCTAGGAAGAGCAGCTTTCCTCCCTGGGTACACCAGACCCCGGTGTGAAAACTGAAGGTGGAGGGGGAGGAGGAGAAGGAATGACCACCGTTCCTGGCCCCAGAATCTCCTCCTTGGACATCTCCTTTCACAGCTTGCCCCGCAATGGAGTCCACCCCCAAAGCATAAACCCTCCCTCTCTCCCCACTCCACATCTGCAACTTAATCAGAATGGAGAGCTCCGTGGCAACCAAACATCCAACCTCTGTGACAACCTTTAGACTGGGACCACAGGATAAACAACAGCAAGACTGTGCATAGGAAGAGGCGGAGCAGGTCAAAAACAACACAGAATCAAATCAGAGAGAGAAGACACAATTTAAAAACAGACTTACATTTTACTCCAATTTTAACGAAGGATGTGATGACTTGCGCATTTTTCCCGATTTATTTTATTTTGCTCAAGCCAGAGAGAGAAGAAATTTGTGGGAAGGAGTGGTTATTGTACACACATTGTACAATGCATTCAGTGTTAACACACCAGACTAAAGGGCTTTCAAATCAACCTGATCTAGTTTCCAAAATGCAGAGACAGTAGGCTATCTGTCTTGCAGGACAAGATTATGATATCCTTTAGATATCCTTGGCAGGATTATCACAAACTGTACACTGTTAAAATGAAGCAAACATTGTACATACAGGTAGATTCACCTAACCAAGCAGGTAAATGGAAACATACTGTGTCACCAGTCGGTGGTCAAAAAAAGAAAATAATCAAATGTAACCAAACACTATGGAATGTCTCACATCCCAAAGACTTAGTCAATAGAATAGTGCTATTTTCCATCTTGTGGTATTCAGTGATTCTCATGGGAACAGTTCCATTTATTTCCTGTCCTGAAAACGCCAGCTCTTACATGTCATCAGTCAAGAAGTTATCATTTAGTCTGGCTTCCTTAGTGCCTTTGAGTGTATTACAACAGGGTTATCGAAACATCAAATAAATATATGGTGATGGTATTAATATCCACAAAAGATGCTGTGAGAGATAAATACTAGGACAAGCAAGATACAGTTTAAGTGTATGGATTTCAAAGACAAGCGCCATGTAAGGTACATGACACTTTCGCAAGTGTCAACAATGAACAACCAGACTGGAATGGGACCGGGCGCATTTTTTTTCTCTTCTCAATCTCAGAACCGATGTGTCATTAACTGGTGCTAAAGAAAAAAACAAAACAGTGCCATTTCCAACTTGTGTGTGTCTATCATAGCACTGCCTCTCATATTTGCCACTGTCTAATTATCTTTCTCTATCTGTTTATTGTCATTTGTTTTAATATATTAGTATTTGTCTGTCTGTTTTACCCTTTCTGTCTGTCTGTGTGCTTACAGTTTGTTTAGAGGAGGTGAGATGGAAATTGAGCAAGGATATTATGATACTCAAAGAAGCTCTCTTACAAACGTATATGATTTTAACAGTTTGACAGTTTAACAGATTTACATTTTCCCATTGAATTTACAGGTAAATGTGGTCACAACTTTTGTTTCACAATTGGTTGCAGTCTGACAGGAATTATTGTCCTTTCCAAATGTTACTTTGAACCTAGTATATGTTTTTATTTTACAGAATCACATAACTACTGTTTCAGTTAATAGTAGCTGTGGTACATGAGAGAGTTTGGTCTTGTTAGATTGGACTGTCACTAAGTAAGTGTCCTAATTTACCATTATTTAAGTTTTGTCAGTTAAGTATTACATTTCCTACATGGAGTACATTTTGATTGGAAGCTAACCTAAAAGGGATAGTTACTGTCAATTAAACCATGCCAGTTTTCCTTTGCTGTAGTCCATCAATTCAAGCCTGAAGTGCCTGCGTTCCAAGTACTGTGCTAGTGGAATCATTGAGATTTTAATTAGATTGTATTGCAGATTATTGCTACATACAGTGAATTTTAGACCTGGGGGCATGGCCAGCATGATTCTTGATCATAAAATACTACACTGTGCACTTCTGGCATATCATTGTTGTGTGTTGGAGTTGTGATAACTCACTGTTGTACTGTGTAATTACACCCTCTCATTTTATGTGTCGACTGTTCATTGTTATCCTTGTTTGGATGTAAATTTGTTTTTGCGTTTGTCTTTTTAGCTTCACATTGGTGATGCTCTGCAACAAACTTGCCTGGGATTTGCTTAGAATTGCAAGCATTTCTTATGTCAACATTCTTATGACACCACTTTCATGAGTTTTACTTGTTTGTCATACCCCAACACTGGACATTAGATTGACAGATTAGAAAGGCAGGTTATATATTCATTTCAAAATGGCCATTGGATTTACATGATTGAATTGGACATTATTGAATTTCTAACTAAGTGCTTATAATTTTAAAATGGAGATGTGGTATTGATAATACTGTGCTGACTACTTTTTTAGAGCATTAACAAACATGTGCCACACATTACATTCAGTATTCTAAGATATGGGACAACAGGGTCACTGATGGACAGAAGAGAATTATCATGAATATACCTCAGAGAAAATTGAGAGACTCAGGTAACCAAGCAATTGCCTCAGAGCTACACGAGAATGAGCAAAGAGATAATTCCAACTATGGAATGACTGCCATAAGATAGTTGATCCATATACTGTAGGTCTATAGCAAGAAATCTAGTTATAACTGAATCACGCCTCATCAAGCACCCCTCCCGTTCCTTCTCTCTCTGTCTCCCTTTTCTCCCCCTAGCCAATCACGCAGCTTCGTGGAGGACAATCTGGAACCTAATTGGCTGATGCACCATGGGCAGTCCTCAGCATGGCCTGGCCATATCTCAAGAGCGCTTTCTCGTGATGCAATTGGCTGACAAAAGGAGAACTTGGGGCTCTGGTCCCATTCTCCTTACCTAATGGATGGTCCAGAACCACAGCTGACCGTGTAAGGATTTGCTGGGTTTTTTACCCAACTTTATTTGGGCCCTCTCTCTCTGATTGGATGACTAGATTTCCTGTGTTTGACGCTTGTGATTGGATATTTGATTTTCTTATAAAAAAAAACTATCTCAACAAAATGGGTTTGTTGGCTCATCAAGCATGCGAAGAACAGCTATGCAGACTGACATGATACTAACCTCTTTGGATTTACTAAATAAAAGGAAACACAAAACAAAGACAAAGAAGGCAGATAGCTACAACCAAGAAAGAGAGCGAGAGATACTGTACTGTGGGAAAGATGTATTTCAAAGGTGCTCTACTTCTTTCCTTTTTTATGATTGATTTGTTTGTAAAGATTACCCATTTTAGTTTCACATTTTTAGAATGTTCCTCCCCAATCTCTTGGTTCATCTATTTTGTAAAAAAAAAAAATCTTTTGATCACTCTCTTAAATCATTATTTGCCTACATTTTAAATTCCTAAACAGTTAAAACTGATCATGTTCTTTTTATCCTTAGTTTTGCAAACAGTACTTTAAGTTTAGTTGTTTATATTTTTAGGTCTTTAAAATGAAATATGCACAGTCTACATACACAAGTGAAACAAGTTCAATCTTACTTCAGTGAACTTTGAAATGAACACAGTGCAATGATTTATATTTCTATAACTTATTATAAAGTAGAAATGTTCCTGCCCAGATATGTATTTATTTATTAATGACAGACTCCTCTATCTTATGAGAGTTCATAGATTAAACATTTTATATCAACCAAGTTTTCATACGACAATCTTATGGAACATTGCCCTTTTGTGGAAAGTGATTGCCCTTGGATTGTGAACAAAACTAACAAAGAAATGGTTGTTTTACCTGCTCCCCTTACAACGATTTGCACGTTGCTGTTACCTGTTCTCCATTTCTCTCTGGTAATCATGAAAGAATGGAGGATGGATGTTGTTTTTGTACTTAATAATCGCCGTGGAGCTCTCCATTAATGGACGATTTGAAATTCCCTGGATGAAGACAACCTGAATTTTGTTGATCTAATTCACTCTACGACATGAGCTTAGTTGAGCACAGATGAGGTAACCAAGTTTTTTCAGTGGCAATGTGACAGAATTCTGGAGCCAGTTGCTGAACTTCTCTTTTATTTCTTTGTAATGGACTCCATTTACACACAACCCTATAGTCAAATCCCTATGTCACCTTCCATCTCTACTGTAACCACTGAAAATGATTAATGTCAAAATAGAGAGAGAGAGAGAGAGAGATATTAAAGACTCATATCTTTAGTGATTGAATGGTTGTGTATGTGTCTGTAAATACAGTGTGTGTACAGTCTCTGTGTATATACTGGATAAATGTGTATATATAGTATGTCTAGGTGTATATACAGTGTGTTTGTATGCAGAGTGTATAGTTTTTCACTATCTCTAATATCTTTCTCTATCTCTCTCTATAATGTCTCCTTAAAGTAGGAATGTTGAGGCATGGAAAGTTTAAGAAAAACTAGGATGCACTTTCTGTGCAGACATTTTAGTGTGGTCTGTCACTTACAGTTAGCACTTGCATTCTTTAATATTTTACACGTAATATGCCTCTCTCACATAATCTCACAAACAGGGGCATTTTTTAAATATACATTTGGGTGACCAAGCAATGTTTGTACATAATATATATATAAAGCTAAATAGAATAAGACAGTATTTCCAGTGACCACCATCTACATTTCTTTCAATTCCTGGAATTGTTTTGATTCTTCCTGGTTATCTGATTTTAAGTTGAAATGAGTACATTATATGTTTGCAATGTCATTTAAATTTATATATTTATCCAAACAACCCGTATCTATTTATCTCCCCGAGCTCTGCCTTTTATTGACTCCTCTTAACATTTGTCAGGCAAAAAATTGGTTCAGATTATATTGTTAATTTTCAAATATCCTTACATGCAGAGATACACTAGTTATAATAATAACAACATATTTGCCATTGCCATTAAGTTCTTATTAAAGTAAGTGTACCTTCAAACCAGAGATCCCCTCCCCCCTTTTACCTTTGACATTATAATAGGTAATACATTTTCATATCCCTTGACAAGCCATATAGCCCCCCCAACCTCTCTATTGATGTTTTGAAAAGGACAGATATTCGGGGATTTTTGTGTATATTAATGGAAGTTGTATGGAAATTGAGTGATGTTGAAGAGTGTATTTCAATTGTATATGGATTTGTTATGAATGTGGATATTCTGATCATTTAATTATTATTGATATAATGATAATGATTATTGCCATCTCGAGTTTGTTGATTAATTATTTTGATGCGGTTAATAACAAGTCCATCAGTTCTTTTTTGAAATAGCCGGAATTTATATTTTTCGGGTGGGTGAATCTTGGAAATAGAAATACCTAAATACATTAATAAATAAACAAATGATTAAATTCTTAACAAGATATGCAGTGTTTTTCTTTATCATATTTGTGTCCTGGTGTTTCACATACGTATGTTCCATGCACATTGTCACTGACAGATTGTGACTGAAATACTTGATAATATGGCGAATAATAATTAACCATATATATATATATATATATATTTACAATTAATTACTAATTTGGGGTTTGGCGATCCATTTGCAACAAACGGGATAACAAGGTATTGCTTGCCTCAGACCGGATCTCTCTCCTCAGACCCCAAGCTGTGATTTTATGACTGATCTGCATGTATGCATGTATGACTGCCTGCAGGTAATGAGAGGGGCCGAGGAGAGAGGTCTGCAGTTGGACCTTTTTCGGAGAAGTGAGATGGTTCGATTGCTTTCAGGCTCTATTGCCTTACTTAACCTTGGTATCCCGGATGTTGCAATCTGATTTTTTTCGCCTCGAATTTCTTCGGCTCTGAATATTTTCCGCTGAAATATTTTCGGTTCGAATTTTTTGTTTTTAATTTAGTTTTTGGGATCTAAATTTTACTGTTCGAATTTGAGCAACCTGAATTTACAAACCTTACATTTTTGGATCAGAATTTTATTTATTTATTCAAATACATGTATATTTAAATGTTAAAGAGGTAGATTCAAATCCAACAACTTCGGTGATGTAACATTTTCAATAATCAGTATTCAATACCTTTTAAAATTCAAAATAATATGTCACTGATTTGCTTCGATAAAAATGAACATAACTACATTTTAAAAGTGAAAGTGTGATTAAAACCGAAGAATATGTCAATCTTGAGATCCACCGCTGTAATCTCGCGTTGCTCATGCTGTCTGGCACTGCCTGAGAAGAATAATGGCCGCCCTGGTAGCGATGCCAGGAATAGGGAAGAACACAATAAACATATCGGGGTATTATAGCTGACTGAGAATTAACGATAGACTCGGGCACTCCCTCTCCTACCCGCTTTCCGAACGGATGGGTAGAGGGGGTATTGCCAAGATATACAAGACACGGAAGAGATTTTGGTTAGGTGGCTAGTGGGAAAGAAAGCTAGACCAATACACTAGCATTAGATTTTTAGCGTACTAGCTAGCAAATCAACACTGTGCTAATTTGAGACTGCTGCTCGGAGGGTAAGCCTGATCAACCCTGTCAAGTGTGGGTTTGAAAACATACTCTCATGCAAGACTGGAGTGTGTGATCTTCACTCTAACAACAGCTAATATGAGTGGACCTGGACAGGACAATGAGCCGGAGGCGAAGGTCCTTCTCATCAAAAGGCTGTACAGGTAAGTTAACTCGTCTGGTGGTTGGCACGCTAGCTACCTAACGGCTAAACACTGCTAAACGTCGTTAGCAGAAGAAGCCCTGTTAGCTACCTCCTAGCTTACTTCTAGCTAGCAAGGCCCTTCACGTCGTGGGTAGCTAACTATAAGGTTTTCAGCGTTAGCTCTAGCTATCTGCTTCAGTCGGTATGCTACCCAGTGTTTCATTACATTTGCCACTGTCATTCATTTTTTTCGAGCTTTCTACCAATCTAGTTTGTTGAACTAAATTGGTCAACATTAGGTAGATAGACAGGTTACTGTCATGTGCCTATTATTACTCTCTAGCATACATGACTGACCACATTCTTATGACAATGACTCAACGCCCATTCGGTTGCAGTTTGCTCACTCGCTTGCCAGTAAAGCTAGCATGTATGTTACCTAACCAGTTAACCACAACTAGCCAACAGTAGTAGGAAAATCTGTGATTGGACAGCGAATCAAATGAGCTTGCATAGTAAACTTGTCAGCTGCCTCTCTTAAGTTGTTTTTGATGTTACTATCCTTATGTTGCATTGGCTAAATTGGCGCCCGATTCAATGCCACACAACCTAGGCTATCTAGCAAGCAAGTTATGTAGTCCAGGTCCAGGTTGAAACCATAGTACTGTTGACAATTGGAAAGTTGTCAGTGACAATTCCCAACGGTTATAGTAAAATGTACGACTATGTTCATGTCCTCTCTCCATTGCTTGATTAGGGCTGTGGTAGAGTCTGTGCATAAACTGGATGTGATCATTGGCAGCAAAGCATCCCACAGAGAGGTTTTCAAACCTGAGAACATCAGCCTTCGAAACAAGTAAGTAAAACAGAGACATTGAACCAGTAATATTGATGTGCATGACCAGTTTGCCAATCTACCTATCATCATGAGAGTTAATAAGCTTTTTGTTGTAGATGTGTATAACAACTACTATACGATAGTAATCTGTGACATGCTGTGATCTGAGAATTAATGCCATATCTCAATGATTTAAGAGCTGAGATGCAATACAGAGAGTGACTGGAAGTGTAGCAAAGCAACAACGCAATCAGTTGCTGCACACCAATTGGACGATTATAGTTACTGCCATATCCTAGCAGTAGAGGAGTTTAGGAGAGTAAATAAATGATGAATACCTATTGGTCATGAGGCGATGTGCAAGTACTCATTGTGTGTTGTGTCTGTTAAGGTTGCGGGAGCTGTGTGTGAAGCTGATGTTCCTCCACCCTGTAGACTACGGCCGCAAGGCTGAGGAGCTTCTCTGGAGAAAGGTCTACTATGAGGTCATTCAGGTCATCAAGACTAACAAGAAGGTACTGACTTGGACCCATAACTGCTTCACTGATCCCGACTTCTTATTTGTGATGTTATCGGATCTTGAATTTCTTTCGGGATGAGTAAAGTGAATTGAATCTGTTCGTGCCATGTTATATCCGGGGGTTGGATGCTTTTCTACAGGTACACTCTTGCACTTTTGAGGTTCATGTTGCTTAATTGTAACTTGTTTAGCTACATGCTCGTATGGTTCTTCCCTTTGGCACTCATTTGGTTTTTCACAATGTATGCTTCATGTTTTGGCTACCCGCAATGTTTGGGGCTATCACGTCGTTATGATCAGTGACCTATGCAATTTTGTAAAGCTCTCTCTTGGAAGTCGCTTTCGATAAAAGCGTCTCCTAAATGTATACATGTAAATGAATCTGTTCATGCTATTATTTCCGGGGGTTAGATGTTTTGCATATCCAAATCATTGGGCTGTCAATTTCCTTACACAAGCTAGTCTTGTTTCTTCACTGAATGTACCTCCCCCCCCCCCCCCCCCTCTTGTTTGTTTCCTCCTGCAGCACATTCACAGCCGCAGTGCCCTGGAGTGTGCCTACAGGACTCACCTGATAGCAGGAGTGGGATTCTACCAGCACTTGCTGCTCTACATTCAGTCTCATTACCAGCTGGAGCTGCAGGACTGCATCGACTGGACTCACGTCACCGACCCTCTCATTGGTGAGAGCCACACACAAACACTCGTGCACACACACACTCTCACTCACACACAGACAACGCACAAGGAAGCACAGGCTGTCGCTCTTTAATTCAGTACACTTTATTTATCCTGAAGGAAAATTGCATAGGTAGGTTATAGACCTCACAAAAAATTGCGGCGTTCCAGTCGCCGCAAACCCGTGGGCAGAGTGTCATTAGAAGTGAGAATGATGCATAACAAAATCAATTTACATATTTGCATTTAAAGACACTGCATTTGTTCCTGCAGGCCGAAAGCAGCCTGTGTCTGCCAGCCCCAAGGAGATGGAGTGGGCCCAGATGGCTTGTCATCGCTGTCTGGTGTATCTGGGAGATCTAGGTAGAACACGCATACTGTAACTTCTCTTTATCAGCAAGAATATGTTGGACTCATCTACACCACCTTCAGATTTCTTGTAGACGTTTTAGGCTAGGTTTAATACCAAGCATGTATGTATTGACAGGTATCTAGATAAGCCTATCCTCTGTATTCCCAAGGTCACCTTGGTTGTTGTAAGGGAATGGTTTCTAGCAGATGTTTGAGGTTGTCTGAACGTCCCCCCCCCCCCCCCCCTACTGCAGCACGCTATCAGAATGAGTTGGCCGGCGTGGAGTCTGAGCAGCTGGCTGAGCGCTTCTACCACCAGGCCCTGTCTGTCACGCCGCACGGCGGTGAGTGACGACGACCTCCTCTGCTCCCTTGTCCAATACGGGCCCCCTTTATCTCCTGAACACGTCAGCTAGAGATTCACCTGTGCATATCAGATGCATAGCAGAACACAAGTTATTCCTTCTACATGATTGATTGGCTGCCTTTGTGATAAACATGTAGCAGTCACACGGTCAGCCTAAAGGATTTGGTTTTGAATGTTCAACTGCTGTTTGGGCCAGAAGAGGGCACTGCCAGTCTTTTTAATATTCTGTTCTCTAGAAATACCTGTATTTAGTTTTGGTTGATGGCTTTATGATCAAAAATAGGCAAGTTATTCATACAAATGTTAATATATTACTTCCAAAAAACTAATCTTATGTATATATTATTTGCCAGATGTATTCACTAATTTATGTATTTGTTCTGCAGGAATGCCTTTCAATCAGTTGGGTACGTTAGCAGGCAGTAAGTTCTTCAACGTGGAGGCCACCTACTACTACCTTCGCTGGTGAGAGACCTGTTAGCTACCCGTTGTTCCATATTAAACCAAATACAGTACACTAGATAGATGTGCTGGCTGCTCTTTTGATCTCTACCTCCGTTATGGCAGAAGTTCAGGAAAGTGTTTGGTCAGTATTTGAAGACTAATTCAGTTTTGTGGAGAATATAAGGAAATATTAAAGAAAATAATTACATCCAATTATAAAATCAGTGGAGTGGAAGAAAAGGAATTCCTGTGGTTGTTTTCACAAATGTATTCACACTTGTTTTGCTCCATCCTATAACAGTATCCAGTCAGAAAGTCCTTTTGAAGGTGCCTATGGAAACTTAAAGCGTCTCTTTGACAAGGCTGCCAAGATGTACCATCAGGTGAAGAAGCAGGAGATGAAGAAGCTGTCACCGTCTCGCCAAAGGTGAGTGGCAATCGTGCACGTAGGAGCGCTCGCAGTTCCCAGACGGTCCAAAACTGCTAAATGTTTTACCCTTCAGCTTAGCAGGGCAGCAATTATTATGAATTGGGCACTGGAGTCCCGATTGAGGTAATACGGTAGCCACTCGCAATTTTTGGTTCACTTAAATGTATTCAAAAGAAATGTGAAATGAAATAGAATAACTCCTTTTACCCTTTTTTTTCCGGGCTGGATAGCTGTAGATCACATTGGCTTGCATGATTTGCATACATTTGTGTGGATTCAACCGCTATGCTTCCCCAGGTCCAAAGACATCAAGCGACTCCTGGTGAGCTTCATGTACCTTCAGAGTCTACTGCAACCCAAGAACAGGCAAGTCCGAAACACTCCCCCAACAGACCAGTTTCTGTTGATCAAAACGGCAATTGAAATCCCACAGTGGGTCGTTCAAGCGGTGATCGTGGGCCTGGAGGGGTGTTTCTGCGCCTCTGCGCGACTCTTTAGTTGTGTGTGTGTGTGTGTGTCTGCACATGGGGAGTTCCACCTCTTCCTCATGGTCTTCCTCTCTTCCTCAACCACTCTCTAGCCTGATGGAGACGGAGCTGACGTCACTGTGCCAGTCGGTGCTGGAGGACTTCAACCTGGTGCTGTTCTACCTGCCCCCACCCGCCCAGCCCCACGCCCCCAGCGAGGAGGAGGAGGAGCCTCCGCAGCAGCACGACTCGGCCTGCGCCCTCCTGCCCGACGCGCTGGTCTTCAAGATGGTGGTCACCTGTCTCATGGTGGTGCACAGTCTCAAAAGGGGAGGTCAGTGGCAGGATTATGTTCAATATTTGGTAGAAACCAAAAGTTTCCTGAGCATGGTTAATAAAGGGGTCTGTCTCTTGAGCCAGTGGCGAAGAACATTTTCTCACAGAGAAACATTTTCTCCTCTCACAGAGGTTCATGTGAGAGGAAAAAGTGCACGTTGTGTTGGCTTTCATTCGGACTCAATTTGAACGGAACTCCTCCACAGGGTCGAAGCAGTACAGTGCGTCCATAGCTTTCACCCTGGCTCTCTTCTCCCACCTGGTCAACCACGTCAACATCCGGCTCCAAGCCGAGCTGGAGGAGGGCGAGGGCCAAGTGCCTGCACTGCAGACAGACAACACCGGTAACACTGACAAACCTGGCAACCCTGACATTTCTGGCAACGTCTGCAGCACCTTTTAAATATAACGAAATGTTTATCAAAAATATAAAACACGTATCACCCAGCTTTGCGAAATGCAGTAGGACGTGTCTTCACACTTTGACGGAGAACACAGATAATTTTAAAGGGATGGAAAAACAATTGAAGTATCTTTGGTGTGCCTCCTCCCCCCCGACCTAGATGACGCTGAGATGAGAGACCTGTCCGAGCCCCTGGCCCCCGCGGAGAAGCCTCTCCAGAACGGCTCTCTGGAGCAGGAGGACGAGGAGGACGCGCAGGGGAGGGCTCGTCCCAGAAGCGGGCCCGCCGCCGGCGAGCCGAAGAAGTCCGAGGAGGAGAAGCAGAAACAGAAGAAGAAGTACACCCGCCTCTCGCGCCTCCGCCGCCGCCGCTGCGCCGCTCGGAAGGAGGACGAGAGCGACCTCAGCGAGGGCTTCGAGAGCGACGAGGAGGAGGACGAGGAGGAGGAGGAGCCCAGGCCGGGCCACGGCGACGCGGGCACCCCGCCTCCGCCCGAGGCCTCCGCCCCAAACAAGGAGAGCAAGAGGGAGCCCCTGCCCAAGCAGGGCAGCTGGGAGAGCGGGTCCGAGGAGGAGGAGGAGGGGGGCACAGCGTTCGACGTGGAGACGGACTCGGATATGAACAGCCAGGAGTCCCGCTCCGACCTGGAGGACATGGAGGACAACCCCGACGGCACGGAGAACCTGGACGGTCCCCGAGAGGCGCAGGACGCCAAGGACCGGGCGAGCCCGCCCCGCGGGGACGGGGACAGCCCTCCGGCCACCAACGGGCCCCTGCTGCCCTGCAGCGACCCCAGCATCAGCAGCAACCTCCAGGCCATGTCCTCGCAGCTCTTCCAGGCCAAGCGCTGTTTCCGCCTGGCGCCCACCTTCAGCAACATGCTCGTCCGCCCTCAAGGCTCCGCCCCGGCGAACCCCGCCCCGGCCCCCGCCGACCCCAACCACTCTGCTAGCCCTTCCCTGGACACCCCACCTCCCCCCGGAGACTCTCCCCGCGACGCTGGCCCTGGGACTGCCAACGGAACCAACGACAACGGTAACCTAGTAATTCAGCTTCCTGTTCCACAGAGTTGACAGCATAGGAACTACACTCCGTTTGTTACATTGCACAATGCACCGTACTTGTGTAGTTATACTTTTACATGAACAAAAATGTAAAGTGTTGCCCTTTATTACATTTGTTTCAACTACAGACTTGGATTCAGATTCAGAAGGCAGCCAGCACAGCACCCAATCAGTGCCTACCGAGAAGACCCTATCCGAGAGACTAGATATTCTGACAAATCAGGGCCTCATCCAGGTGGTGAAGGTGTTTGTGGATTGGCTGAGGACAAACACAGATATTATACTCATGTGTGCACAGGTAAAGGAGGACCCATCATTTCACAGTCTCCTCCATTCATTTCATCCAAGGCGCTGTACAAGTCCTTTTCTTTCTCTGTCCGTGTAGAGTTCTCAAAGCCTATGGAACAGACTGTCAGTGTTACTCAACCTTCTGCCAGATGGGAGCAAGATGCTGGAAGCAGGTGAGTCCTATAAGCGAAGCTTGCCTCTGTCTTTTTCCTCTATAGCATTCCTTCATTTTTGATCTCTCTCTCCCCCCTTAAAAAAATTAAAAAAAGATTTTTCTCTCTCTCAAATGATACACCTGTGACCTCTAAGGGCAAAGTTGCTTATCTGACTCCCCCCCCCTCCCTGTGTTGCGTCTGTAGAGCTGGGTCTGAGCGCGGAGGTGAAGGAGCTGCTGGGTGAGTGTGAGCAGTCTGGCCTGGTGCAGAGCGTGCTGCTGCCTGAGGACCTGGCCCTGCGCCACCTGCCCGCCCTCAGCCTGGCACACCGCCGCCTCGACTTCCACCGCCAGAGACCCTCGCTCAGCCCAGCGCAAGAGGTATGGACACACGCGCTCCACACTTTGCACACGCACACATGCCTGTCTCTATTCTTGCCGACTGTTTCCACATGCTGGCTGACGTAGATGTGAGCGCATACACAGGTGCCGGACCACACGCGTTATGAATGATACATATTTGCCAACTTCTTTTGAAGTGTGGAAACCGCTTCCATGAAAGTGCCAAAAAGCCCAACTTGAATGTGCCGAGGAGGAGGAGTTAAAGTTTCGACTTTAGTATTCATGTTTAGGAATGTTTCTTCCAAAAGTTGGATTAAACAATAGGAGAAAAAAATTGCTCCCTTACTGTGCCAATGTTTCCACAGCCAACAAATTACTTGAATTGTTTGGCAAATGTGATTCCTTTACATCGATTTACAAGTGGGCTACGTCAAGCTTTTCATTTACAGTACTTATACTACATTACGAATTCCCTAGTGGGTAAGTGGTTTGTAATGTGGTCATAAATTAGTCTCCAAAAGTATGATATCATATATCAAGAAGACACTATTGTTAAGATAAATGATGCATGAATATGTGTTATTAATAAGTGATGATAAGATTAACTCGATGGGGACATTACTAAATATTCAGTTGGAAATTCCAGCAGACATTGTAGTGAAGTGCCTAGTCATTGGACTATAGGTCCAACCTGACCAGACTTTTTTACAACCCATCCTGCTAAACTTTTCCTTCCCATTGGCTGCTTCTTGTCACTGGTCTTCCATAGATTGTCCATATTCCTCTGTAGTAAACTCACCGTCTCTGCTGTTCTCTCTTTCTCTCCTTTTCCTCTCTCCTCTCCTAGTGTGTCGTGCGCGTGTGTTGTATCCGTAGTTTTGGCCACTTCCTCACCAGTCTCCAGGGCAACGTGCTTCACTTTAACCCGGAGTTGGGCATCTTTACCAGCATCAGCCAATCAGAGCAGGACAACCTGGTACAACAGGCCAAGGCCCAGTTCCGCATGGTGAGGAACACTCATGGACTAATTACTGCAGTAGAAGTCTACCTGAATTAAAAACCTGCAATGACTTTTGATAAGTTGTTTTGGCAGTATGTGATTTGATGAAATGGTATACCACAAGTACCCAAAGATTGACATTGGATCTGCAAATATTTTATATGGTGATATAGTGGCCATCGTTGAGTATTTAAATCTGGATGAAGACATAGCGTAGGTGTCTTGTTGCAACGTAGAAGAAAACCTCCATCCTTCCCTCTGTGTGTGTGTGTGTGTGTCCAGGCTGAGGAGGAAGCCCGCCGGAATCGCCTGATGAGAGACATGGCACAGCTTCGACTGCAGGTCGGCATCACATCCGTCCACGTCAACCCCCCCCCCCCCCCCTCTTCTCCAGCTTCTAAACCGGCCGATGAGTCTCGCATCCCTAACATCTCCCACCCCGGCTCTCCTCTTGCAGTTGGAGGTGTCCCAGCTAGAGGGCAGTCTGCAGCAGCCTAAGGCCCAGTCCTCCATGTCCCCCTACCTGGTGCCTGACTCTGCTGCCCTGAGCCAGCACCTCAACCTCATCAGGCAGCTGGCCGGCAGCGGGTGCTTCATCATCATCATCCCACGCACAGGTGAACGCCCGCTCGCTTCCTCCACCCTCGGCTGCGACCTTGCTCGGCTGTTCCCCCCCCCTTCCTTCATCGTTTGGAATAGATAGGCCTTTGCATATTTCGATATTTGTCAATGTTGACCCCTTGCTGTGTGTGTCAGTTATTGACGGCCTGGACGTGCTGAAGAAGGAGAACCCCGGTGCAAGGGACGGGATCCGCTTTCTGGAGGCGGAGTTTCGCAAGGGTAACCGGTACGTGTCAGGAGAGGACGGCTCCAGGGTCAGATCCCATAAAAAAGACTGATGGGTATTTCCCAGTGACATCTAAAAGCATTGCTTAATGCTTTTCCTTATCTTGGGGTATTGAGGGAAGCACTCAAAAGACTTTACTGTAAGTCAACTGCTCTGAATGCTAACCCCCCCCCCCGCCGCCTCTTTTTCCACACCCTCCCCACCACTTCACCCCCAGGTACATTCGCTGTCAGAAGGAGTCTGGGCGGAGTTTCGAGAGAGACAAACTGAAACGGCAGGACATGGAGGCCTGGTAAGACCTGACTGTTTGGGCCGTCTCTTTGCACGCTCCCACTCCTGTTCGACAGCCTCTCTTACGTCCTTGTCGGTCCCTGAACAGCACGTCCTAAATACGTACCTCAGGTGCCCTAGGACGGGCCTTTTTTTGAATTCAGTGGATGAAAACCCCCGACCCAAATGAGTGTCTGCCTCACGTTCCAGAGAGGCAGAGGCAGACAGAACATGCAGTGGAAGCCAGTGCACTCTATATGACTACATGATCCAGCATAGGCTACTGATGTCACTGGTTCTTATGTTCTACTGTCGGTAGCTTCACTTCAGACACACGCGTGACTCCGTGACACGTCGTTGGCGCGCGGTGCCATGTTCAAATCTAAAACGGTGATCTCTGGTTTGTCAAGGCATCTCTATAAGATGGTGGACAGCTGTCGCCAGCTGCCCGTTTCCCAGAGTAACGGAGAGGAGGACACTGCTGGCATGGTAACCATCCTCACAGGTCACCCTGTGGAGGAGCTGAGTTCCAGATCTGTGCCTATGAAGGTCAGTGACCCAGGACATCTATGTGTGTGTGTGCGTGTATATATATGGGCTGTGTTAGACGGGTTTCCTAGTTCCAGTAGTTTGCTTTTCTGATCGTCCTGAGATTTGTGTACTAGTGAGTCGTGACAGAAACAAAATACTATCCATAAACTGAACCGTAATTTTCGGACTATAAGGTGCACCGTTATGTAAGCCGCAGCAGCTAAATTGAATGATGTGTATGTATACCAGCCACACTGGACTATAAGCCGCAGGTGTTTTAATGTTTAATGACCAATCTGTAAGGGTTTGTGCACAGAGGGGATTGTTGTGAAAGAGACGGCTGCTTGAGGAAGCTCCCATTTATTAACCGTTAGCTGTAAAAATCCATAGATTAGCATATATATAAGCCGCAGGGTCGAAAAATGGGACAAAAGGCGCAGCTTATAGTCCGAAAATTACGGTATATTATGTTGTCTACGATCTGTACAAAAATGATACTTATTATACTACCCGAGACCAAGGTTGTTTTTTTTGTTCTTTTTTTTTTTAAACAAAGAACTGACCGTTTTATTGGCTGATTACTGTTGATGTCAGTGGTGAGATTTATCCGGGGGTGGGGTTAACAACCTTCTTTGTTTTTTTTTTCGTCTCCCTGGCAACAGTCTGCCATCCAGGCAGTGGCCTCAGCAGGCATGGAGCTGAAGAACATTGTGGAGTTCTACCGGCAGTGGAAGGAGATCGGCTGAGAGGGTTCGAGGGGCTCGGTCGGCATGGCGGACGACTGATCACACACTCACTGCCTCTCTCTCTCTCTCCCACTCCGTTGCTCTGTCTGTATCTGCGTCTCCAAGGAAACATCAACTCTGTGAAAGGAAGCTGGACAGAAGTCAGGAAAGAAAAGCTAGAGGTTGGGAAAGTGAAACGCCGGAGGATAGAAAGGGCGAGTAATATGGGCAAAGGGGGGCTTATAAGAAGTAGCAGACCAACCCCCTCTCCCCTCAAACTCCCCAATCATAAAGAGCGACCTCTAGAGGTCAGGGTGAGTGTAGGCGGGGAAATGCTACACAACTTTAAAGTGCCCCCTGGTTCACATCATTACCAGGCATATACTGTTTGATATCAGCAAGTACATACGTGTCAAGAGAAAACGCACACACATTCACGCTCAGATACATCCATTGGTATAAATATATAGAGCAGTGTTTTGGATTTCCGTGTTCTCCTTCCCTTTTATCTGTTGAGAGTAGGGCAAGAGACGGCGAGAGGCCGTCCGTTTTGTGGAGAACGGAGGGTTACGTAGGGGAATCTAGACCCAGTGTGAGCGCAGACCCCTGGTTTTCAACATCCCTTGCTTGCCAAGCTTCCAGCCTTGCCACACAACAAGGTATTCTAGCTCACAGGGCTAAAGAATGGGTTGAGGTCAACGGAGGTACACTTCTACGGGATTGGTTTTCTTTTGTGGCTAATCTGTCTTTTTTTTTTTTTTTTTTTTTTTTTGCTGTGAACTTTTGTGACCAGTGACTAATGTATTGTGATATCTGTGTGTAAGGACAACAAGAGTAAAAGATAAATGATGGGTTGTTCCCTGTTGATGGTTTTAATTTGAATTTTATTTTTGTACCCAAATGTACTTTATTTTTTTGTAAGCTGCGCTAAATGAAAAAACACCTGGACGTTTGGTTAGGATGATGAGGGTTGTTGTCTTGAATTGTTCCCTAAAGGCAGTTGGATAATCCTTCTTTAAAACAACACATATTACAGACTTGTCATGTCACGCTTGGAGTTTAGCCATAGAAAGGCTGGACACGGTGTTCAGCTGTTGCCAGTGGCTGAGGAAAGAGGGGTCGGTGACTCTCACAGTGGCTCACTCAGAGATTGGGTGAGATGTTTGTGTTTTGACCCCTGTGATCTCCTATATACCATCTGCCATCATCCCACCATAGTAACTGTCCCATCTTGCACAGTGCAAAGGAAATGTATGTGTGGCCATACATTGAACAATTACAAATTAAAATTTACAAATTAAAGATGTTTCTGGATATTATTCTTGAGCACTAGCAAGTCACCCATGGCAATAAAACCTGTAGGTTATTCCAAACACCACATTTTCACCAGTTCACAATTTAGGAATAGTTAAATGATCTTAATGTAGGCTTAATCTATTCTCTAACTCCTCACCGAAGCCCTTTCACTTGAGACTGTCTCATTCTGCAGTCTGGGTCTACTAACTAGGTCTCTGTGTGCTGCCCTCCACTCTGTCTCGTGCCCCATTCTGCCTTGGGCCTCGTGCCCACCGCCGCATGGCATAGAAGAGGGGGACCAATCCCCAGGCAGCAGGGTCGGTGCCACCCGAACAAAAAAAATGTTGGCAAAGCATTGGCCCACTTTTAGGGGGAATGGGGACAGTCCTATTATGCGCCCATGTTAACTCTTAGGATGGCTTGCGGGAGCAAGATCGATAGGCTTTAATGGAGCACATGTTTTAAGAGAAATTATTGACAATTCATCGAGGAACCTCCTGTCTATAATAAGTATTTTAAGGAGTTGGAATATGAAGTGTCCAGCCTGCCTTGACATATTGGGTGAGTGTGATAGAAGTAACTCGACTGACTCGACTTACTTTCACAACTTATAATTGTGCATGTCTTTTGATATGCATTGCCATGAGGGGCGCGTTAAATTAAGTAACAGTGATGGAAATTTAAATGATTAATGACCGTAGCCTACCGCTCAACGAGGAATAGCCTGATTCTCTAAAACAAGATTTCTTGCTTGTCCTCGTCCAATGAAGTCGCCCAACCGAGGGTGGGATGTCCACATGAAGGTCTGCTGTGTTTTCATTGGCTAGCAAAGGAATGCCATGTGAAAACTATTTGCACATATCTATAGGTGATGGAATAGTTGCATAACAAAACTAAAAAGTAGCTGGTGACTGCATCGTTTCCGAGTCGGATAAAAAACGTATCTGCAATTTAAATCTGTAAGGTTTGTGTTTTATTCCCATCCGTGTTGCATGCATGTAACAAAAAAATACCATAATTAAAGACTGGGCTGAGTAGGCTACACGTTATTGATTATTTTCAAATAACTGGGAAGTAACTACTCGGCATCACTGCGCTCCCATCCCTGGACAGCTTGTGAATGTGAACTATGGAGATTTTTTGAAAGACATCCAAATCATTTTCTTTTGCATGCCGTGCAGAGTTGTTCGGGACAGAGGGATAGAAAAATAGTAGCCTATTGATTAAATATTGGGGAAACTCTAAAGAGTCCAAGTTGGCAATATGATACTATTCAGTAGCAGTTTGCATTAAATGTGTGATAAAATCTTAATATGAATTATGATTTTAATGCTGATAGTTCACCATGATAATCTTATTTACCTACAGTTTTATAATCTCGACTATACACAAACTGTGATAGCATTTAAAATGTACAATGAGTGCATAGCTTCTAAATGAAACCACAAAAAAAAGTTTGACGTTAAAATTGACAATTCATATTCCCTCTGCTAGCAGCTCTGTAATGCACGGTAGCACATTCCTACGCTGAGGACATTCTGCCCTACAGAACACATGGCTCTTGTTATTGTTGTTGCAAAATTCCACGTGAGCAGCAAGGAGTGTTTCTTAGTGGTTTCCCTCGATGTTCCAGGGGTTGACTTAGAGAGCGTACACCTAGAGGGCTACTAGATTCCTACCGCAGTTGCGAGGCCTTGCCAAAGGATTTTCTCATCTCTCCTCTGTTATATGGTATTCAATTCCTCCGCATGCCCGACTCGCACGGTAAGTGGCACTTTAAAGATGTATTTAGAAGATCTATCTTATTGGTGCCACTTTGTGTTATACTAATGCTTTGTCCTGCTACCAGATGGCTAGGCTAGCCCTGTCAGGGGAAGCCATCGGAGGGCTCTCCCATTTTCTACGGCTTGGAACTCAATGCATATTCTTGAAAAAAATATAGCTATTACGGTTAAGATGAATTTGAATTGGGACATTGTGTTTGTGTGAAGGTGTGTTCCTGAGTAATAACTTATCAATATTCATTAGTTGACGGTTGCTCTACACTTTTCCAAGTCACTAATGACAATCTTAGCAGTAGATTACTTTCAATTACTTTCAGTTAGAATTCAAATTACAGCCTACATGAATTACTTTTCATAAATTAGCTACTTATTAGAACTTATTAGAACTATTACAGCAAACATTCTGGTGTTTCCCATTATGTTATCAGGTAAAATAACCTATAGCTTTGAATATTAATGTGATTCATGTATTTCATGATTGCTCCATCTCCAGATCAAATTAAGGGAGTCAGTTGTGAAGTCTCCTGAGAACATGTAGAGAACTTGTTCTTCTGTGCCAAGAGGAACCATTAAATCCTGTTTTCCTTCATCAAACAGTTTGGGTGTAATCTGTCTTGATGTGTGTGCGGCGTCCCTGTGTGCCTGAGTGTGTTGGGCGTGTATGGTTGCCTTGTGTGTGTGTGTGTGTGTACATGTGTTCACATGTGGGAGGGTACAAGGCGTATGTGATGTCTTCCATCCCTTGGACACGATGTTCAGTACAAAATCGTGTCGCAACACAACAATGGAATGTTCTGTGGCGTGAAATCTTAGGCCTTGGCTGTTTGAACAAAAAAACGGACCTGAGCCCATGTTGACACCAGCACCATATAGACATCTTTTTGTCAACCCTTGAGTGATAGACGCCTATTGGAGTAGGTCATATGATGAAATCACGAGCAAAGGAAAGCATTTGAAATTCTATACGCTAACTGGACTTTACAGTATCTCTCTTGTAGCTCAATGCCATTGATTAACAAAAGCAATCAACAGTAAGCTTATTTTGCTGAAATGCTATTGGACAGTGTACTATTTTCTTTCCTTAACAGTTGGCCAAACTTTCTACATATGTAACATTTTCACGCTCATATAATGATGTGCCAGAGGGAGTTATGTCCAAAGCATCATAAATGTAGGTGTTTTCTTTTCAACTGTCTTGGGAGTGTTCCTGTCAGCTGAAAGCATGTTGAAGAGTTATCCAAAAGGCTGCTGGGAAAACGTTGAAAAGGCTTAAACTCACTTTTGAAAAAAATGTACTTGGACTGAAAACTCATTTAGCAAAAAAGGGTGGAATTGAGTTGTGTTTTCACACTTGTTTCACACTGCAGACAGGCCATCAAGTTATAGGATAAACAAATGAAATATGCATCTGGTAGATGCTTTAGCAGGATGCCTTCTTTATTTTAAAGCTCATGTTGTTTAATCCAAGACTAGTGCTTCCATCCTTCCTCTGCTTCAGTTGAAACAAGGTAGCTGGAAAATCCTGTCAGGGTTATCCAGATGTCACATTGTACTGTCCCTGTTCCCAACAATGGAATGGCTTTTTGCTCAACCTCAGTATGCTCTATCTGCATTTACTCTATGTAAATCAGCAGCATTTGCATTTGCAACTGAAAAGCCACACTGACACATTGTTTCAGGTCCTCTGTTCCAATCATTTGTACCTCATTTGCTAATGAATCCCTCACAGACTTTGCTCATCCCGAACCCAGTGACTCTACCAGCATCGTCTCAAATGCAAGCCATTGTTCTGCATTGTGTGTGTGTGCGCGCGCCTGTGTGTCAATGTAAGTGAAAGCATGCGCTGTTCTGCGCTTCTGCCTGTGTACATATCTGTAACTGTCTGCATGTCTGTGTGAGAACTTGCAAGTCTTTGTGTGTGTATGTTTGAATCACAATACACTTCCCATACAGTCTGTGCGTTTAGGTTGTGTGTGTGTGCAAAGTGAAGAACCGCCCCTCATTTTCATCCATCCCAGTGTATAACAGTCAGCACTTGGCCCTTCTCTTTTCAGACGGGGCCTCACAAAGCACACATTGTACAAGTAAACAGGATAGGGTCTGCAGCTGGGCTCTCTCTCTCGCTCTCTCTGTCTTTATTTCAGCTCACACCCAATGTCCAGGAGGCCCTAGGTAGCCTCGATTATGACAGGGGAAGTGGAAGGCCATTTGTCGCCCCTCTGCTACCCAGCAGACTAGGCTGATGCCTCATGGATCAGGAGGTTTTGGAGTCGGGGAGTGACTCAAGAACACTCCCTTCAGGAAGTACTGTGGAGCAGTGTGGAGAACTCAGTTGTCTCGGCTTTACAACATTTTCCATCCAGAGAACTTGGAATTTGAGAGGGGTCGCTAATATAGGATGGATCGCAGGTTAAATTGTATGTCATTACTTTGTAGGAATTTGTCGGTCTGTTCATTTTCACAGTGCTGTGAAAGCATAAGTTAAGTTGTGTGAAAAGAATCGTATTTTATGGACGGTGTATCAGTAGTGTTTTGGATGGGAAGCTGTTCTGGCTGTGTAGTTTGGTTCCACTTGCATAACCTGCTGTACATTACATGTCCAGTACATTACATGTCCATGCACAGCCTAATGTCTGGTTGCCTGTTTGCACGCTCAGATTCTCTTAGGTCTGTACTACTAAGGACACAGGGAGAAAAACTGATGCACAGTACTCAGTTTTGGGATAAATTGTATGTGCCCAACAGCAATTTGTTTGTCTAGGTCGAGCCACCAAAGAAAAACAATGCTGTTAGCAGACCATTTTTACTTATTCAACAGATTTGTGAGACTAACAATTGTATTGTTTTGCCAGCCAAAGAATGTCTGGAATATTGAACATGTTGTGTGGGTGATGCACAGAGACGGTTAAAGGAGCTCTCTGTCCAATACTGCTGAGCCCCACATCACAGAGACGGTTAAAGGAGCCCTCTGTCCAATACTGCTGAGCCCCACATCACATTCTTTTGTGATGCTAGCTTTGTTAGCAGCCCACAAGCTTGTGACAATGTCAACCACTGTACCCCTCTGAGTTCACGTCTGGTTATTTCTGAGAGCTGGGTTTCAGTTCCAATAGACAGTTCACAAGTGCAAAAATAAACATGTATGAATAAAGTATGTCAACTTTTTTAGACAACATGGTTGTTTAATTGTCTATATTCCTATTCCAAAAAATGACATAAGACATCATGTACACGCTAACCATTGTCTTCCTTCCTTTCTGCCTCCATCTACCTTTGTGTCTGTGTCCGTGCAGTGTTTCCTGTGTGGCGGAGTGGAGGGAGCAGTAGCAGAGGTTGGGGCCAGGGCTGGGGCCTAGGCTGTGGCTGCTGCATGCCATGGGAGCCAGTGGGGCAGGGAGATGTGGCCCAGGACCAAGTCCAGGCCAAGGCTCCAACGTTTGACTGCCCCGTCTGGTGTGTCCTGTGCCGGGGGGGGCGGGCCAAGTTCCGAGAGGCCTGCCAGAGAGGGAGAGGGGCCATCCGCCTCCCAACAGATATGCTCAGCATTAAACTGCCCCAACTCTTCGACATCCACCAAGTCCCCAAGGTAGGTCTTGGCCCTGTCTGGGGAGTCAGATAGCTGAGCGGTTAGGGAGTCGGGCTATTAATTAGAAGGTTGCCGGTTTGATTCCCGGCCGTGCAAAATGACGTTGTGTCCTTGGGCAAGACACTTCACCCTACTTGCCTCGGGGGAATGTCCTGGATAAGAGCGTCTGCTAAATGACAACAGTACCAGTCAAAAGTTTGGACACTTTCCCATGTAAATGTCTGAATTCAAAGACACTCATAGTCAGGATATTCACTTTGGTACGGAAATAATTACTTATTGTAGACCCAATTACTTACTTACATCATATTTCTCTAAAATACTATAGCTTATATCTCAGAAATTGGAAGCTTCACAACTTTACTCAATAGCTATTTTCGGTGGACAATATTTGTTGCCATCAAGACAAACCACACATCTGACTGTCGTGACATGCCTGGGAGTGTGTTGATGCATCCTGGCTTTCATGACCTCTCGTTTCCCAAGTGACCATAACTGTGGTAATATACAAATTTGATGTAAAACATATCCTGTGCTGACAAATGTCACAGTGTGTGTGTGTGTGGAATTCAGGTTTTCCGGGAGGATGGCATTATCTCAGGCTACCGCCACCCCCGGAGTTCAGCCTTGGACTGCATCCTCAGCAGTTTTCAGATGACCAATGAGACGGTCAACATCTGGACCCACTTCCTGCCAACATGGTGTGTACCATGAGAAAAAAGAAAGAAACCACTCCTTCACACGTGATTGTCCATTAACAGCTGTATGGAATATCCCCCCCCCCCCTTTCATAAACATGACAATTGTCTTTGTTCATTAAACAGTTCAATTAGGAAGAGGCACCTATGGCAGTGTAGCCTACAGTATGACGTATCGGACATCCTCTAACCCTTGTGTACGGCACACGTCTATGCGTGTCACAGACCTAACACCGCTGACCTCGCCGTCGCCATCAGAGTCTCTCTCTTTCCCTCAGGTATTTCCTGTGGCGTTTCAGCGTCCTGTGCTCTTCGCTGAGCTTCCTGTCGGACAGCTACACCTGGCCTCTGCTGGTGTACATGCTGCTGGTCTGCGTCTACCCCTTCACCTCCAGCTGCGCCCACACCTTCAGCACCATGTCGCCCGAGTCCAGGCACGTCTGCTACTTCTTCGACTACGGAGCCCTCAGCCTGTACAGCCTGGGTAGGACGCTCGCTGTTATTTGCCACTTCTTCTCTTTTCTTTATGCTTTCTGACACGAGGCAGGAGAGCGGACCCAAATGCGGACAGGAAGCGGGGTAGTTTGCAATAGAACAGTTTATTCAAGCGATCTCGCAGTCCAGGGCAGGCAAGGGTCGGCAACAGAGGAACACTGGCAAGGCGGAGGTACAGTGGGGGCAGGTAGGCTCGTTGGTCGGTGGGGGGTCGGAGGTCGTATCGGGGCCGAATGGCAGAGGTACACTGGGGGCAGGCAGGTCCGTGGTCGGGAGACAAAACCAAGAAGACTAGGACGAGAAAACTGATCAGAATGCTGGAAACGACTGTGAAACACAAGACGATCTGGCAACTGACAGAACAGAGAACAGAGGTTAAATACAGACGACAATAGGGAACAC
This sequence comes from Hypomesus nipponensis, assembly GCF_054491055.1. Taxonomy (NCBI): domain Eukaryota; kingdom Metazoa; phylum Chordata; class Actinopteri; order Osmeriformes; family Osmeridae; genus Hypomesus; species Hypomesus nipponensis. The sequence goes on from NC_140362.1 coordinate 17,592,795, forward strand.
CTGGTGAAGGGTGGAGACAAACCAACAGGTGAAACGGATCGGGGTGTGACACTTTCCTTTTGTGGCCAGTGCTGACGTCATGCTTGCTCTTTGAAGCTGGAACTCTTATGCTGTAGCTGCTCTTCAACTATTAGCTCATGAGCAAAAGCTTGTAAGTATATTGGTCATTCTTTGTTATACTGTAAGGGCATACGCCTCTATGAGTATATTGTATTTTTGATGGTGTGTATTTTGTTGAATGGGTGTGTGTGATTGAATTGTTGTCTGTCTAAAATATAATAGACTTAGTTAAACAATAACTTTATTATTGTGTTCTCTACAATGTAATCGCTAATCTTCCGCAAAGCTCATTAGTGTCAAGAAATACCCTTTCTCAAATATCCCAAAGTCCATATCAAAGATATCAAACTGCCAGTGGATTTGTTACAAATTGTTGAAATAGGGTCCATGGAGTTCATGGAATGAGAAAATAATGCCACAAAAATACATTTAAGTTTTATGGTTTGCCACATACTAAAAACGGTTACAGTATTGACAACCAATTGACCCTTTCTATGACAGACATAACTTAGTTAACTGTAGTCATGTACAGTAGTCTCTGACACTGTGTGTGTGTGTGTTTTGTGTGTGTTGTGTGTGCTTGTGTGCTGCTGGTCAGGTTGTGCCATAACTTACGGCTCCTACGTGATGCCAGACTGCTGGGTCAACAGTTGGCTGCACCAGCATTTTGTGCCTATTGCTATTGGCAACACACTATTCTGCACCAGTCTGTCCTGCTATTCCAGGTAAACAAAAAACTCTTCTGCTTTTCTCTGTCCTTTAAATACTTTTAAGTATTTAAATAGTTTTAAGTTGCACATCAAATATACTGTCTTGGTAAAGTGAGTTTAAATCTGATTTAAGATTTGAGCTATTTCAAGCTCTAGTACCAGAGATCCCATTGGCAGGTCATCACATTTGGAAATTGATGAATGATTCTTTAGTTGCCGCAGCTTGAAAACCTTCGCCCAACTTGTCTTTCCTTTAATTAATATATTTTACCTGAATAACTGTCAAATCTTTTTATTGTTTTGTTATATAATAGCATAAAGTTAAACTAGTTTAATCACTCGTTCCCAATGTTGGCATTATTATACCACGTCGAAAGATGCCAAGGTCAAGGGTTAATACGATTTAGAATTTTTAAGAGGACTCTGCATCAAGATTATTATGTAACTACTGTATCAGTCAAAATAATACCCTAACTCAATTTTGCCTGCATATTCTCAGATGACCGTCAGTTAATAAACAAAGTGAAACACACATATCTCCTCAATTTCTCGAAAATCCTTTTAACCAAAAAAACCTCATTAAAAGACCTGTTGACTTGATAGTTCCTGGTAGTGGAAATACATTTAGTTTGGCTTCAGTAAGGTTTTTACCCCATAAATATTTCCCCTTCTCCTTCCTATCCACAGATTCCTGGAGCTGCAATACCCACACACAAGTAAAATTTTACGGACAGGGGCATTCGTCATTCCATTCATCTTTGACAACATACCACTTTTTTACAGAGTGAGTGTCACATGATTAGAAACGGACTTTGATGTAAATATTCATTAACATCATTGAGTCGTGTTCTTAGAATGCTTTTGTTACGTAAATAATATTCTTATCTGGGGAATTGGCTCAATGATGAATAATCCGATTTGCAGCTCAGTAACATTTATGCCAAACCACAGTTGTTTCTTTTTTATTTGATGTGTGTGGGTGTGATTACCATCTTCTTACTGTGTGCATGTGTGTGCACATGTGTGTGGATGCTGGTGTGTGTGTGTGTGTGTGTGTAGTTGCTCCTATGTTGTGGGGGTAACTGCAGCCACAGTGATGCACTATCCAGTCACTGCTACCACCTCCTCTTCGCCGTTCTCACCTGCTTCCTGTTTGCCTCCCACCTCCCAGAGAGGCTGGCTCCCGGGCGCTTCGACTACTTTGGTAGGTCCATGGCAACACAGCGCTACCATGGCAACTGTAGTGGTTGGCGGGAATCCAGATGCTTGACTGTGTTGTGGGTTCAGTCTTTAAATGTGGTTCCTAGTTATTTAGATGTAAAGTAGTGGTTGCTTGCACCCTGTGTTACCACCTCCAAAGTCACTCATTACTTTATTCTTTCTTTATTTGCATGTCTTTTTCTGGCATTTTTACTTTCCTTCCCTCTCTTTTGCCTATGTTTCTGTTTCGTGTCTTTGTTTCTCTCTCTTCTCCCTTTCATTCTATTGTTCTCACTCTCTGTCTCTGTCTTCTCCTTCTCTCAAACAGGTCACAGTCACCAGCTCTTTCACATCTGTGCCGTGGTGGGCACCCACTTTCAAATGGAAGCCGTACTAGCTGACATGACCTCCCGCAGTGCCTGGCTCATCGCCCAGGGGGCGCTTCCTTCCTTCCTGGGTACGGTAGGGGCACTGGCCCTGGGCCTCCTCCTAAACCTGGGCATCATTGGCATCTTCAGTGCCCCACTGCTTTGGAACCCACGTCAGAGCTCCAATCAACCACACATGCTTCCATGTGAACACAAGGAACATTGAGGGGGTCATTCACCACCAGTTGGAAAAAGGCTGACCAGTACCTTTCATTGGAAAGGGATGGGTAAATCCCATTGGCGAATCTAAAAGAAAAGGCAACATGAAATAGTTGGAAGTAGAGCTTGTTTAATCTTGTCGCTTCTGTGTATTTTTTCTACCTATTGTTTTGATACTAAATCTTGTTATGATAACGTTATACAAGTTAATACAAACATGTTTACCATTGTGTTTCACTGTATACTGAAAAAGCTGAAGACCCAGTCCTTTTGTTAAAATCTTTCAGTTAACAGAAAAGCATTTAGAGCCACCATAGAGATGGATGTTTCTTACCTCTTACCTATACTTGAAGGGCTCTGGGTTTAATGAAGCTGTGTGATATCTAAAACAGGACACCTTTCTGTGCCTTATTGTTGACAGTGACACTATTATTCACAAGGCACAAGACATAACATTACCTAAACACAGGATTCCTGATTGTGAAAATATCGGACTGGAAATATAAAATGCAGGGATTTTCTCAAATGAATGCATTTTGAGTTACCAACCAGCTCCTCTTGTAATGCTTTCTTATATCAGGTAATTATACTTATGGTTCTGGTCACACTGTTTAATTTCAAACTGAAGATTTTACTGGAGTACTATTATTCCTCAGGGTTGGAATATACACATATCATCATCTCATTTACATTTACCTAATGAAAAGCAGTTTAGATTGCCAGGCCCAGATTGATAATTGATAGCCATCCATAATGGCTTAAAATTGTTTTCAGGCCAATGCAATACTCTTAGATTTATTTCCTTTTACGGCAGTATTTATGATTAATGTATGGCCGGGTGGAGTCGTGTCCACAATTAAAATACATGTATTTTTCTTGGTATGTTTCCATAGCAACTCCACAAGTCCTTATAAACCCCTGGTCTTGGACAGCAAATTATACTGTAAATGTGCAGTAAGTGGGCAGTAAGTGTTTAATTTGTGACTATTACATATAAAAAAAAAGGTCATCTGATGTTTTGACTTACAATCCTGATATTACTAATTGTATCTTGGTTTATGGTTGTGTCTAAGCAAATAACATTTTAAAATGTATCAACAGTAATTATTTGAAAAAATTGCTCAGTTATTTTGCAAATGGTACAGTAGTGTTTTTGAAAGAAACACAATGGTCATTATCAAAGCAATTATTGAGGAATGTTAGTAAAGAACACACCATATTGGTGACAATTTTGTCACAAATGTATACAACAAAATTTTAAGATTAGTATTTCAGATTAGTTAAGTGCATTTCACAAACATCTTGGTACTATGTTGTGGGAGCATTGGGGTGGTCAGTGCAAAGTTACAACAATACTTCAACAAAACTTCCTGCGCTATTTATTTCATAGTCTGGGGCTATTGTTTACATGAATCATTGACATTGTATGTTGTCTTAGATATATGTTTATTTGTAGTATATCAGCAGTTACTATCTTTAGTGAAAAAAATGGTTGGGTTCTGTCGGAAGTGACATAATTGCACCCTATTTTATAAAATTAAGTTATTAGAATATCTACAAAAGACTATTTGTATTTCATTAATAACAGTTCCCAAATTATGATATTTCAAAGTTTCCAATGTTCCACCTGAGACTTGTTTTTTTTTAGATTGTGAACTCCAGGATATGTGCTCCTTATACTGTTGATTTCAATTCAGATGTGCTTTGTGGGAATGATTGAAAGGAAGGAAAGCAGTGAAAAGACTGAAGATCCTGTAGTTGTGTCACATTACAGCTATCATAGAGAGAAAACAGAGCATTTTTACATTAAAGATCAACATAGTGTTATATGTCACACCCTTAGAACCTGACATTGACACACACACACACTCACACACACACACACACACACTGTAGGGCATTTTTTGTTTGTAGTGCAGCTCTTTGCAGTATGTGTAGAGGCGTTGGAGAGTTATGAGGGAATAGTACGTGATATTGTGGTCTGTGAGGGAGCAGGACGTTGTATAGCAGAAGTTTGACAAGGTAATGCTGAATATAATGCTTGTGCACTGTAGGATAGCTGCAGAAACACACAAACACACACACAGGCTGGTCGGCTGCCAAACCTGAAAAGGTGAAGCCTTCAGACCTGTCTGACTTAATATTTTATTGCCAGAGTGAAATAATTTTTGGCTTACAATGTTGTATCTAGGTAATGCTTTGCTAGATTTTAATCAAGGCTGATCTCATGAAAATCTTTTATATATATAAATATATATATATAGATATATATGCATAATTTAGTTTTCACCACACTTTTCTATGGAAATGTGTCATTACCAGCCTTTGGTGGGCCATATTGATGAATGGCATCTGAGTTCACATAATCTCAAATGGTGACTAAATTCAGATCATAAAAATAATAGACTATATTCTTCAGAGACAAAACACCATTTTAAATGTTGCCATTTATGCCAAAACCGATTGACTCGGTGTGCATATTTGGTTGAGGGTATTGTTATAGTCGTTGTTCACATTCAGTGTATTGGTAAATGGTGCTGTTTCAGTATTGAAAGCAAAATGTACCTAAACTCAGTGGTCATACTGTCAAATGAAGTAAAACGAGTGGAGTCACAAGTCTATCAAAATGAAAGAATCGGTGATTCTTTGTAAACATAAAGTTTGAGTAAAGCAAGGAGACAAGAAGAGTGGAGCCAGGTGATAGTAGATTTTTGCACCACTGATATTGTTTAAATATTATACATGCTGCTTCAGGAAAAAATATAACTACCATTTGGAGAGAAATGTTTTGTAAGATTATAGTTTATTTCGAATGATTAAACTTTGTGAAAAACATGTAATCTTCACTGGAATACTTGTTCAATAAAAAAGACTTACCACTTATTTTTTATTCTCTCATTTTTATTCAACAGTGTAATTGCATAAAGAACAATGTAATAAGTGTTATGGTACAGTGCCTCATATTTACATTGCACTTCAACCAGATTAGGAATGAATGCTTTAGAATTGTATTCCATTAGGTACGTAAGATACTTATTAGGTATTGTATTTCCCAAGTTCAAGTGTATTTTTAGGATAACTTTAGTTGATGAGAACCTTGGCCACACAATAAATACTTTAAATTCTGAAGAATTTGGAGTATGGGAACTGAAGTATGGGTTGAACTTGAATGAATTGTCATACCCTGTAATATAAATGACACTACCCATGGAATTGCAGTGCGTTATTACAGTGTTTGTATACGTGTGATGTTACTGAAACTTATTACATGTCACTACAGCACTGAAATATAACAACACACTATGAAGAGCTACCACAATTATGATCCTTCTCAAGACAATTCAAAGGTATTACTGATGATCTTCTCTGTATCTGCTGTTTTTAGATTTTATAGCTTTGCAAGTGTACAAGACTACACACTACATTGCATGTGTGTGTCAATGCAGTAGGGGGCAGGACAATACAAGGTTTACCATTGTAGCTCTCACTCCATGAAATTTTGCTTGTTCCTGATTATATTAGATTGATGGAAAACACGTATACCGTTATGTTACATATAACCATCTTCATGTAACTATCATAATTATTTTATAAATTAATAACACCTGAATCATATATTGTGGTTTTATGTGGTTGTCACAAGTAATTTCAAGGTACATGCTGGAAACCTCCGTGTACCTATCATCTTTATGAAGAGCTTCCATACAGACAGCATCAGTGTAAGACCTCAGAGTTTTCAGTGGTCCACACATCGGTCTGAGATATGTTTTCATCTCCAGTACATTGAAGAGAGGGAGAGAGCCAGCGATAGCATTACTCACAATCCATTACCACTCCCTAGAGAGTGTATATGGAGAAAGAAGTGAGAGGGGAAAATATGACGTGGAAAGAGCCCATTAAAGTAATGTTTTTACTTTTTGGGAAGGTGATGATTACGAGCAGTTCCCCTCCAGTTTTTCACCTACATGTTCAAGTTTTAGCAATGCAAACTGATATTGAAGCATATGGAAGTATCTGGAAATTATTATAGTAAAACTACATTTTCTATAGTGCCATCTCAAAGCGATTATTCATTAATGTACAATATATAATCAATTAAAGGGAAGAGACTGATATCTTAAACCAATGGTGGCTTTAATTGAGTAGATAATAAAAGTGCTTAGGTAACAAGATTTAAAGATGACTTCTTCTGTAACAGTGACACAGTATTTACATATTTACATTCCAAGGTATCACTCTACTTTGTTTCTATCACACATACTTTCCTTTCTCGTTTGTAGGTGAAAGGTTGAATTGAAACATGGTCCAGGCAGTTTGCTGTTTTGCACATACATTTGTTTTGAGTCGTATGGTTGCACCCCTCTTTTCATTTCACCTCCATCTGTCACTCTCCCCCTGCAGTTTCAATCCCTTTCATCCATCTGTTACATTTGAAACTATCTCACCGAATCTGTCACTATCTTTCCAATACTGGATTTTTGCTAACAATTTTGATATCAAAGATTACTGAAGGTTAGCATGGTGACTGCTAAGACTGGTTAGATTTCCATGAAAGCAGTAGCTGTGGCTAAGCCAGTATGTTTAAATACCATACTGTATGGCTCAGTCGCTAAATCATTCTCTTTGTGAATCGCTTTTTAAAACACCCAACTACCCTTTAACAGCAACATATTTACAGTAAGTAGTGCTCACACACTGTACATACATAACCATGTATGTACATATAGTTAACATGTCAGAAAACATGAAGAGTACAGTGACACAAGTTAACCCTTTCTTTTAGAAAATATTTCTTTCAATAGTAGAATAATAGAAAGAAAATAGTCAACATGTTGATAAAATAAAAAACAATACATGTCATGAAGGTTGAGATTTACAACTCCAGTGCTTTGTACAGAGTCTATAAATAGAATCAATTGGGAAAGTGTCCCATTTTGAGAAGGACAACGTTTAGCCAATTTAATCAAACTTGCCTCAACAGTGATTATTTACTTTTACTGTCGGTGCGTTTTTAAAGGAATTACAGTATTTTGTTTAATTGCCCTTCACATAGCTACCACTTTGAAACGACTTAGTTTCAGTATTTCAAAACGGATCAATTCTTTTCAAACTGCTTTGCACAATGCTTCTTTTAAAATTGTGCCCCCAAAGCATTTTTTTTCGCAGAAACTTTTGGTGGAAAGAGGTTGCCTTGATGTTAAATATAATTAAGGCTTCAGATTCTTTTTTTAAAGGCCTTGCTAAATTGATTTTTAAAAATTACATAGTCAACCTTCTAACCAATTCAGAGGGCTGTATGGATATGGACTTTTAATGGTAATTTGCAGTGCATAGACAGCTTCAACTCTGCTTGTTTCGGAAGGGGGCTAAAGGGACACAGACTCAGAGGCCAATAAAACAAAGTTCAGTTGTTTCACTGGTGGCATATATATAGATAGATAGTTTACATTAGGTCACCTCAGCATCTGTTGATTCAGTTAACTGGTACATAACTTAGAAGTGACAATTCTTAAAATAACTGTGGAATTATTATTTTACTCTTTTTGATGATTGTTTGTTAGTAAATATGTTTCAAGCTACCAAAAATAACTGACTCCTTATGCAATCACACAAATGACTTAACAGGGTATTTAACAGCCAAGAACCCATTCACTTCTGAAAAGAATGCCCTGCAAAGATGAGCAGAAAAGCACAATCCTTGAAAATCCATGTCAAAAAATGTTCTGTTAATTTTCTCAGGAAACAGTGACTCCCTCTAAGTTTAGTCAACATGTCAGCCATGCACAGTCCTCATCAGCCTGACACCCAAGTCAATTAAAAAACAATCAAACAGTAAACATTTGACAGTTATTAGGTGCTCAGTCTCCTCCTCACTCAGTGGAGATGAGGTTGAGCCTGGACCAATCAGGTAAAAGACAGTTGAAGCAGCATAGTTGACACCAGTGTTTCAGGCTTCAACAGAAGCAGAAGAATCCCCCGCCCCCCCCTTTTCACCACCACCTTCAATATCTCTTCCCTCTTTCCAACTGTTTACAAGATTCCAAAAAATGACCTGTACCTGACATTGGAATGTGGACATTTTCACCCTTGGTGGGATGAGAAGTTTAGTCTTTCTGGATCAATTCCATTAACATCAACGACAAACACTCTACCATACCACCCTTTTCAGGGTCACCGTTCCCCTGGTCACTGCTCCGTTTTTAACTTCCCCAGGCCCCCTCTTACAAGTACCTTCAGACTTTCTAACCCAGGATGTCAAGATAGACTGGGGGGGTCTTGACCAGGGCCATGAGGCGACTGTGGATGTCCTTGATGATTAGTCTTTGCTGGGGCTCCCTCTGCCAGCAGCCCTGCATCAGCAAGTGCACCTCCTTAGGACAGGTCCGCGGTCTCTCCAGCTCTCGACCTTGTGTAATGCACTCAATGGCCTATTGGGGGTGCAATAGATTTAGGTTCAGATAGTGTCTTGAACGTTTGATAGTGTTTACACAGTTTATTTTCAGGGATGTTTCTCTAAACAATCCTCCAAAGAGAGACATATTGATAGTCAGATTGGTTTATGGAAAATAATTATGTCAACCAGTATGGTTACACGTAGATTCTCGTTGAAGTTTTTTTTTTTTTTTTGCTTTGATAAAGTTTGGCAAAAAGTAAGACATAAAAAGTATTAATGGTGCTTGCTATGATTAGAAAACTAATTAGTGAATTAATTATTCTCTGTCAATGACTGGTAAATCTAGTTTTGTCTACTTGGATTACTCTGGGCTGTTTCTTTAAAGAGCTAGAGAATTGTATGCATTTACTACTGGACTAATCCAATGAACATAATAGACCTGTCAGCACCGAGCTACATCATCGAACAATGAGCTTTCAATCAGATTCCATCAACCAAGATTGATTCTGTCTTTTAAAATGGCTGGTGCCCTTCTTCATCTAACTTGTGGAGTTGATGATTTATTGCTGCCTTAGCTAACAACAGTTATAATTACACATGTCAATCATTGAATTTGGTTAACAAGGTTAAACGTCATTGGCCCTGGTCGAAAATGAGGCCCAATGAGATTACAATTGAGTGGACGGGAAAAGTGATCCACCCTCTGTTTGAAAGGAGAGAGGGTGCTGAGTTGTAATGGCACAGTTGCGGTCACAACGGAGTCCCACTTCTTGGTGCACAACCTCAAGAAACTGGACTGGACTGCCCTTAATTGCTATGAACTTATTGATTGGCTGTGAATAAAATGCTGGAAACTCTGGTGCTCAGACCTTGCTATGCAAACAGCAAAGTAATACATTTCATCATGTACTTGATTTTGTTTGGAATATGCTGTGCATTGAGTTTAATACAGTGATGTACATTATTCTTTTCCATCTCATTCTGTCATATCTCTATAATATGCAAAACCTCTTGTAAACAACATGCCCTGTAAATGTGTCATTATTTTGCCACATCTGTATGCTGACTTGCCTACCTCACTGTTGGAGAGCTGGTACCAAGGCTGTTTACCAAAGGTGAAGATTTCCCAAAGAACCACGCCAAAGCTCCAGATATCACTTTCCGTTGTGAACTTCCTGTACATGATGCTCTCAGGAGGCATCCAGCGAATAGGAAGCATGGTACGTCCACCCACCTGTCCAATCAAATAATGAATACTATAACACAGCACAACACACACCAACTGTGATCTCTCCGGTCTCATAACTTGCAGAACTGAATTAGGCTTAAACCCCAACCATAAAACCAACCCTACTCAAGTCAATACAAGTTGCCCCAGAAATTCATTCCATTTCAACCATCATACCCGGTAGTAGTCTGTGCTGTAGATGTCCCGGGACATCCCAAAGTCTCCGATTTTGACCACCAGACCCTCCCCCACCAGACAGTTGCGTGTGGCCAAGTCTCTGTGGACGAAGTGAAGGGAAGCCAGATAAACCATTCCTGAGGCAATCTGGGCAGCGATCTGAAGCATCTGAGGAATGGTGAGCTGGCCCAGAGGTGCTATCTTCACTTCCTCCAGGATACAGGCATCAGGACCATGGGCTCTGTTAGGGGTGGGGGGTGGGTTGGTGACAGGGAGGAGGTCGAGGTTATCATACTGGCATTTGGGATATGACAAGACATGCAGCTATATGCTACAACCAAGCGGCATGAGACTTCTTTCAGAAGAAACCAAGCTTATTATGTGGACAGATGTGGTGAGGCATGGTTTTACATTCAGTGTTGACCTAGTATTGGCCCTTCAGTGTACAACCTTTGCTTGACCCGATGGTGTATCGGTGAAATGGGCATGACTGAACCTTTCAATCTACAAATTGAAGCCTTTGGACGTATATGAGATCTGTAAAGTGTAATACATGGTCAGCATGAGGCCATGCCATAATAAAACAATTTAACGACGAAGCTAATATGGACCATAAGGCTTGTAATAAGCCTTGTATTAATTTCCCCATAATGTAATTTGGAGACGTATGACAACCATGCCTTGCTCCACAGTTGTTCTCAAGTCTCCAGCTTACACCCACTCGTATTTGAATCCAATCACCAAATGTAAAATTTCCATTGACATGTCTCCATCCATCCTAATAGTCAACCTCTCCACTTTGTCACATGCTCCCTTTCCATTTTGCAAAGGAAGTCTATACAATCACTATTAGTTTAACAGGCAGGTGGTAGAGTAGAAAAGCAGCTGGGATGTAGGGCCTAGACACACACTTCCAGTCTGTCTGGTGGAAATGTGATTTTCATCCATCCCATCCTTGAACATATATTTCAAGTATTGTGTGTGTGTGTGTGTGTGTGTGTTGGACAGAGTGAAAGAAAGGGGAGTATTTGTGTGTTTCCTCATCAAGTCTCATTGTTAGTCTGGCCTCATGGACACCTGGCAGACCTGTAGCATCTACATCTGTTTCAGTGGCGTCCCAGACTATTTCCCAGGTGCAAAATAAGTGGTGTCGAACAACATGGCTTACAGTATAGCATCCATTCAGTTCCCTACAAATAAAACCTGTTTGTTTCAAGGTTGTAGACGGAACAGTTTATGTTTGGGTCCCCTACTGATGCTCAAACTGTGTCTTGAATCACATAACCAAAAGATAATAGTATTGTAATTCTTTGCAGTTGCTAAGTATGATAACCTTTGCATGGCACTGTGGACCCATGCAGTCCACCAACATTCGCTCAAGTGGCTTTAGCTTCGTTGAAGTCAATCAAGGGGCTTTGTTGAAGAATGATTGGAACAGTGGTGTTTAAAGAAGAATTGATCAAGGTGGCAGCAGTCATGTTTAATCTGATGAATTCCTTTTGCTAGTTAAAAAATCTCAGTCTAGACTAGATCAGCAAACTATTTACAATAAGGACACACTGTACTGATTGTCAACGGTCTATTACTCAACAAGCTTTCATTTTCATAACTTAAGTGCTGTGAACAGTGTTGTCAATTTCAAGCGGCACAATACGTACCGAAGAAAGCGGTTGAGGTCTCCGTGCCTCATGTATTCGAACACCATGGCCAATGGCTCTCCGTCGGTACAAACACCATAGAATCGGACAATGTGTTGGTGCTGAAGAACTGTGAGGAGCTCAGCTTCTCTCTGGAAGTCTTGCCGCGTTGATTCGTTTGCATCTTTGAGAGTCTGCGTCGCAAGTCAAAGAATGCTTTTTCTTGATTTCCGTTCAAATATGCAAAAAGACTCAATACATCTCATAGCATCACTACAAAGATTGATTTGTCTATTTAATTTATATAACATCATTTAAATAATGCCAGACAAGACACTGTGGAACCCATTCTCATACCTTGATAGCCACCAGCATCTTGTCACTGTCAGGGCTGAGGTTGGCACACTCTGCAAGGTAGACCTTGCCAAATGCACCTTCACCCAATTCCCACTTCAGCACAATGTCTTGTCTTTTTATATGCTGTACACCTGCACACAAAGACAGAAAGGCTGTCAGACAAAGACAAACAGAAAACTCATTATCATGGGCAGTTATACGCAACCCCAATACATGTCCAACCATCCAAACTTCCAACATTTACTTAAGAATGTTAGAACCCAAACTGATTACAACAATAATCTTCAGATCATTGATCTTCTGTCATACATTCCATACGCACCATTTGCTTTGGATAAAAGTTGTAAATAGGTTTTAAAACACTTTTTCCACTTACACATATCTTTATCCTTGATGATTCCACAGAAATACTGTGGATTCTCCACAAAGCTGGACATGCCTGTGTCCAAAATGCCCTCATCTGAGGAGGGGGGGCTGGCCCCAAAGTTCATGAATCTAAGGGAGACAGCCATGTCATCCTCCGTGCCCAGAACAGACGAGCCTGGCAGAGGTACAGAAAGGCCCAGAAAGAAAAAGGAGACAGGGAGATACATGTTTTTTTTTTTTATGTCATGTTTCAAATCTTTCTACTCCAATCCAGGCATTTACAATTCATCAATAGCCCATTTAGTCAGAGAATTGTCAGTTCTTAAAATAGATTTTGCTGTTTTTTCGCAAAACCTATGGCTACTCGCAACAAGCAATACTAATCACAGCCATCAACAATACCGCAATCAGTACAATATTGAAAAAACACCCAAATGAAGAAAATAATTAAAAAAATCCCTTGGACAGTGAGTCTGAACAGTAAGCATCTCTGGGTGCGCTTGCCTATTAAAAGCCAAACAAGTGTGCCTAAAATCGTAAAACCCACTCAAGGAGGAAAACCACAGAACCCCCCAGAGTCATCCTGATAGAAAATGGAGGATGGGAGCAGGGGAGAGCGAAAACGAACCGACACGTCAGGGAGGGGGGCACTTAGGCAATCACGTCCACTTAGGCACTTTATAGGCCAGTTGGCGTAGTGGATGGAGGGGGTGTGGGGGGGTCCAAGAGGACCTATATATTGCACCCAGCCGGCCTCCATCAGTCTTCTTTAATGGCCCACACCGCGGTGGCTACAGGAGGGTTTCTGACGCCGTTCACTTTGCATGCTGTAATTAAGGCACTCTAGCCCACCGTGGATCGGGGCTGACAGTGTGCAAAGTTACAGCTCAGAGGAAACCTTAGATTATACACCCTCTTGCGCACTACTTTCCAAAAGCAACTCAATTCCTGCTGCGGAACTGTTGGCCATTTCAGTGATGACAGGGAGGAAAAAAATAGGGGGTATAGCTCCTTCCAGCACGGATGTTCTTTTGAGTCTTTTTAGATTAATTATGCTGAACTATATATACATACAAAATTATATCAATTATAACATCTACATTTAGAACCATGTTAGATTATAGAATATTTCCTTTGTGTTCAGGCAAGTGGTGTAATGTTTTAAAGGAGATATACTGTACATTGGCCCTGGGACACACTGTTTTAATTGGCAACACTTTACATCAGACCTACATGAACTAGCATGTAACTACACAGCAATATGTTATGCGTACATACAGTAGAAATTGCCATGTAATTAAATAGTATCAAGAGTTAGCGGCATCCTATTACAAAAGTGTAAGAATGCACAAGTCTTTCTGGAGGGACAATTGCAGGTAGGCTTGATTTTTGTTCTGTGCTTCCTATTCTGAATGGTGTATCATGACTTTTGGACATTGAGTGTAACTTACGATGAATGCCAAACTTGGAATGTTGGCCACACTTGTTGATGACCAAGACCATGATCAGAAGGAAAGTGCAAACAAACACTGCTAGCCCCACTGCCACAGACACCTGTATTCAAAGACAGGAGTTGAGTATCAATCAGAGGAATAGTGCGGAAATATTATTACCATTTTAGATGAATAGAATATTCACTTACCCCAAACACTCGACTCTCCAAGTTTTCAGTGACATCCTCATGAGATTTTTTGGTGGGAACTGGATGAATCATACACACAAAATAAGTGTATAGTTTTTGGTTAGTAATAAAATCATTTTTCTTCTTCATACAGTATTTGTTGCAATTTGACAAATATTGAAATTGAATCTGTAATGTACACAGACTGCTGATACTGGTGAGAATTACAGCATTTTTGACTTCACAGTGGAGTGGAATTTTCCAGTGAGTCCAATCCATCCATCTACTGAGTAATATAAATCTCAGGAATCATTCAAAACACTTACTTGGATCATCATCATTTAGAACTGGCATTGAGAGAGGAAACATAGAGTTATTCCAAGCATACATTTTAATATTTAAATTTCCAATAATCTGGATATCCATGAAATGGAAAACAAAATCCTAATTGCCACATGCTCACCAGGAAACATTCCCTCTGGGGAATCAAACAGGTCAAAGGGGTTGTCCATGAACTTGCCCGTGGCTGTCTCTCGGTCACTCCCCAGTTTGTTCTCCACTATAAGGGTATAGTGGCCATTGTTAAGGTGGGTGGGCTTGTTGAGAAACAGACATCCATGTTTGACCGAGCCATCGTCTGAGTCGGGAATGAGCTGTGTGTAGGTGTAACGGGTCTCGTTGAGGGTAGAGCCGTTGTACAGCCAGCGGATGGTGGGCTCTGGATTGCCGTCCACTGCAAAGGGGAAACACCAGTGGTGCTGTGGCTCAGCATCTCTTAGGAAAATGATCTTGACTGGAACTGTGGAGGGATAGGAAAATAGTGGAAATTCACTCAACGTGGACTAATACAACGAGAAAACTCTGGATTTGACTGTAGAAGTTTAAAGAGCATCAAGAATGACAAACATTTTAGTTACTCTTTGTTAAAATCATAATCAGCTGCTAAAATGTAAAAAGGTAACGTAAAATAGTAGTGTCATTTAAAGAGCCCTTTACAGTAGGTTCCCTATTATGAGTTATGGGTCTATGTTGTCTTCCTGTATTGGACCTGTTGACCTGCCATGAATAATGAATCTGGGACTCCTATAGGGCCCCTAACCACAAAGGCTACCTGGAATAAACGAGAAGCTAGAGGAAATGGTCTGCTAGATCGAAGATGGAGCTGATGGACAAAGTCCCCTCTTTTTTCAACGTTCATTCCACTGCTCTTAACCCATGACCCTGTCTGAGAAAGTGCAGCACGAAGCAAGATACCAAGACATGCGTGCCATTGTGTGTGCTCCTGTCAGCAATATCACTTGCAAAAATGTGCAATCCACATGGTCGTACTAATGGTCTCAAATGACCCAATTTAAGCATTAAAGAAAAATAAACCCGTTAAATATTGTGCCATTGAGGTTCAGTCTGCCCTTACTTTGTCCTGGCCAATATATATGATTTCTCAGAAGCAAAGCTTTTGTATTTCCAACCCAACAGCAGCACTACTTGGTTTTATTCTGTTCCATGGGAAATGGCTACACGAATCAAATGAATCTGTGGTACAAAGAGACACTCCATGAAGCGACCGAGCCCTGTAAACATCCCTCCAATCGGGGGCGGTAATTTAGGGTAATTAAAGGACCGGTGGTTAACGAGTGTCCGTCCACCAGGGGAGCTGATGTTGATAGATTAGGCATGCTAACGCATTTACTGACTGCCAATCACCGCCAACCAAGCCTTTTTCCGGAGTTGGAGGGAAAAATCCATTAGCCAAAAGCTCAAATCGGATTGCACAATGGTTATCAGCAGACATTTTTCTAACGCTCATCATTTGTCCCTTGATGCTTGTGCATTTTTGGCTCCAGTTGACTAGTCCCCCCCTCCACTCTTTTCAAGCTTTTTTCCAATGAGTGTCACTGAGGCGATGATAAATGATACAGTTTGAGCAATATTTTCAGTAATGTACTGCTAATGCATCACACGCTCTCTCTATTGGGCCCAGTGGGTCTTGTCATTCTTTGATGGTGTTCAAAATGAACTTTAAGATTTCAAATTGAACTTTCAGACAGCACTAATGCATGGCTGAAGAGTAAACAAGATCTGAAATCTCCAGTGTATAGTTGCTACATGATATAATTAGCATGCATTTGACGGTGAGAAGCTCTTGGACTGTTCTCATGCTGTATTTCTTTGACCTTACTGCATCTTTGCAGAATGAGTGAGAGCTGACAGAAAGTTGGTATGAAAAGTGAGGGGAAAGGGGGGTGCTCTATTTCAAGTCATATATCATTACTCAGAACTCTGTGCTAACATTTATTTCTGGCTTCCAGCTTGTCATCTGTGGAAAATGGAACACAAAGTGCTCATTCGGACAATCGGATAATCATACATTAATGCCTAGATCTTTAAAGGAGTGTGTAAGCTTTCAAGCATGCTTGGTTGAGCATTTTGTTTGGCACTTACATTCAATGTCCAGCATAACCATGTCATCGTCAGGTCCAGCCTGGTTCTCAGCCTCGCAGGTCAAGTTGTGGAGGTTGTCTTTGGAGGACATATTTGTTAGATGTAGGACAAGCTCCAGGGTGGCGCCCCAGATCCGTTCCTGAAGATGAGGAGAAACACCACAGCAGTCTATTCAAGTGAAGGTTTACAATACACCTGAGATACTAGTGTGTCAGTATCCTTTCATTTAATAAAGATGATGGCGTGTATGTCTAACAAGGATAAAGTTCCACTACCTGAACGTAGTAGTGGGAGTGCAGTTGGTGTGTGCGCCATCTCACTATGGGAATGGGAACTCCTGTCACATGACACTCAAAGGTGAGGTTTCCACCTTCCTGGATTTTGTTATTGGATTGCAGGATGGTCACCTCAGGGACACCTGCAAGAAAGTTGAGCGATGTGATCTCATTAGCTTCCACTACATGTTTATAAAGAAACAAAACGTTGCACTCCATGTACACTCAGTGACTTTAAGATGTTTGCCATGTTTGCATGGAAATCCTCAAAAAAAACATATTATTCTCTACCAGATATAACCAGATGTAGAAACTTTCTTAGATTCCCATAGGGTCACAATTATGTCAATGTTACATACTGCAGTTTTCCATCACTAAGGAATTTAATGATAGGCTGTGGCCATCAGAGGAACAATGCAGTAGTTGGTTGTCCAGGTCGCCACGCTCATTTTGCTGCCATTGCTGGAGCCAATGAATATCACATGAACACACAAGCGGGTTGTCCCTCAAGATCCTGAGAAAGAAAACAATTATTTGTCATAAAATACATGAAATTATAAAACTAATTCCTTCCTTTAAAGGAGTGTTTCGACTGCTATTCGGGCAATGCTATTAGAACACTGACACAAGGGGGATATTAGCCATACACCTCCTGCAATGAGCTTAAGAACATCTAATAATGTTAATAGAAAGTGACTGATTTGGATTACACGATTAATAGTTTGACAAACAATGAAAGGGAAACTAGTTTTCACATGTTTTAGCCCTGGGTCTACTGAATACAAATCCACAAATACTTGTTTAAAGTGTTTTACTCACAAGTTTAGCAGGGGTAGAAAATGGAAGACCTTCCAACTGATATGCTCCAGAGAGTTGGATGCCAGGTTCCTACAGAATGAATAAAATATGACTGACACTTCATACAACAGCATAAATCATCTGAATGCTACTGTTACATGCCCATACAGTACACAATACTGTATATGCTTCACCTGAATTTACAGTTTCTTCTAACTGTTGAAAAGAAACTGCTGTCCCACAGTGACATAATAACTTTAGTACAATGCATACCTACTTTGAATTATACTTTGCCTTAAAAACATTAATGACTCCTTATGGAAACTGATCAATTCGATTTGCAAGTGTTTCTTATCACATCATTGGCAGGCCTCTCATGTTCTCTCAATGTTCAGTGCATTAGATGATTAGTCTGAAGTGATAAACACTTGTCTGAAGGAAAACAATGTTTGGTCACAGTCTGAGAATCAAACAATAAGCTTGATGAATTTGCTTTGCACTTTTTGGGATTTGAATGTGTTCAAATACAGTTGATACAGCATTACACAAAATATATACTGCAGGTAATGTAATTAAGATGCTATTATTAGACATATATGAACTACTAGGATTCTAGTTTTCCTCAAGTTGCTGTTGAACGACTGCTTTGAACTGATCCTCAGATGACCAAGCAGGTAAATGAAAACCCCTCAGAAGATGATAGCAGACCACACCAGGGAGGGCTCTGATGCAAACCGATACATATTCACTTTGGCAGGGGCAAAGGGGGCCAGCAGGGGTTAAATTATTTGTTTTCCCATCTCCCAAAAGTTCATGTCAGATGGGTTAGCCATTGGGGCCTATCTATTACAAGCTCGATTCTTCCACAGCCCACAGGGGAGGAGCATAGCCGGGAATAGCAGTTGCGTCTCTCTGCCTTCGCATAAGTTCTGCATACATCCAAGATGAACAGCGGTTATCGGTAAACAAGTGACAGACGTTGAGGAAAAAAAGATGAATGTGGTGTGTCTCCCCCACCCCCCCATCACACACACACCCCTTCTACAACAGTATCAAAGTAACAATCACCACATGTTCATGTGCTCTTTGGGTGAAGTCCCCAAATCTATAAGACACATCTGTTACACTCTGCAGCCCCTCCAGTAAAATATTGATTAAGTGATAATGGACCCTTAGTGGAGTGGATTTATTATGCATCAGTTGTCAATAATCCGCCGAAGCGAGCGAGTAAAAGGTGACTGGTGGATGTCTTCTCCGATTTCTCCCCAACCCAGTCTCAGACCCCCTCCTCCTCACCCAAAAGGGCGGCCTTTCTAGTAAACAACATTGGACATGTCGCACACACTCTGTAAAACAATGAGGACAAGATGGTCGCGATAAGGGTCAACTACCGATGGATAGGATAACTGCCGTGTCTACAGTAAATGCCACACAAGAATTGAAAGAGGCGCTACTTAGAATTAAGTAACTTTGTGATGACTATAGTAACCAATGCCATAGTGCCTTCCACCAATGCATATATTAGGCTTTTAAATATTGTTAAAATATAGAAACACATAAAATAAATGTGTTCACATGGTAAGACTATTTGCTAAGTGAATCTGAAGATATATACTCAATATATCATCAACAAATTGTAAATTACTTTCAACTAACACTTTAACTCTTTAACTTACTGAGTTGTACTTGTAATTAGTTAGTTTTTTTGATGGTTTGAGCACCTACAGATGGTCCACAGGGGATTCTCAAAATAGAGTGGAACTGTCTACACTTAATGGCCACATTATTAGGTACACCTTACAAATATTGGGTTGGATCTCCTTTAGCCTTCAGAACTGGCAAAAAAGGTTGTGGCATAGAGTCATCAAGGTGCTGGAAATCTTCTGCTGAGATTTTGTCTGTCATTGTCATGTTAAAGAAACTAGTTTGAGATGATTTGAGCTTTGTGACATGGCACATTATCCTGCTGGAAGTAGCCATCTGAAGATGGGTACACTGTGGTCATAAAGCAATGACATGATCAGCAACAATACCCGGGTAGATTGTGGCTTTTAAATGTTGCTCAGCTAGTACAGAGGGGCCCAAAGTGTGTCCATAAAATATCCCCCACACCATTACACCACCACCACCAGCCTGAACCGTTGATACAGGGCAGGATGGATCCATGCTTTCATGTTGTTTACGCCAAATTCTGACCTCACCATCTAAATGTTGCAGCTGAAATCCTTTTCTATTGTTCAATTTTCTATCGTCCAATTTAGGTGGGCCCATGCGAATTGTAGCCTCAGTTTACAGTTTTCTTGTCAGCTGACAAGAGTGGCCCCCAGTGTTTTCTTCTGCTCCTGTAGCCCATCTGCCTCAAGGTTCAACGTGTTGTGCATTCAGAGATGCTCTTCTGCTTACCTTGGTTGTAACGAGTGGTTATTTGAGTTACTGCTGCCTTTCTATTAGCTCAAACCAGTCTGGTCATTCTCCTCAGACCTCTGGCTTCAACAAGGCATTTTAGCCCACAGCATGTCTGACCCACACATGTTTGGAGACATAAAGAGGAAAGACAGTACTTAAGTAAAAACAAGGACACTTACACATACTGGAGCTTGAGATTGTTCTGGAAGGCATTAGCAGATATATGCTGCAGTTTGCAGAATGTGATGGTGCTAGGAAAGGTATGCAAAAACACACACACATTACACAACACACACACACAACACACACACACAAAATAAACACTTGGTCATCATAATCAATTCTGAACAGAAGATATTGAACAGGTCCACAAAGACTAGTCAAATAATACTGAAATTAAAAGTCTTCCTTGGGATATTGACTTACACTCAACACAAGATGTTTAGCCCTTAATAAAAGACCTATAAAGGGAATTCACTTTTGTGTTGTAAGTTTAAGACTGCATTGATGGCTGTCACTTTAGAATAAAGGACGGTTACAATCACTGAATGGATTAGCCAATGATAATACATTTGTAATAACTCCCCTTTTCACATTTTCTTCCTCATATTCACCTAAACCAAGCTAGACTGTGTCTATCTAAAGAAATCTACATACGAAAAAACACTTGTTAGGTGAGTTAAACTTTACAGTAAGTGATTGATTTCACTGACTGATTCAGAAACAGTAGAGCATTTTCCCATTTGACCACTTACATTTACATGACATTTAGTCCTTTATTTATACTGCATTACCAACTATTCGAAACGTGCTATTAAAGAAGGCTTGATACAACTGATACATGAATGTCACATCAGCATGGAGTGGAGCCAACTTTGGATCGTTAAAAAACGTCAGAATAGTGAGTCATTGGGGTTTGAACTGAAGAAGTAACTCAGACAAGCGGACAAGTCTACAAGTCGGCCAACAAGACCAAGTTACTCACAGGTTCTTCAGTTCCCTGTAGTTGTCCAGGTCGTGTCTTGTAATGTTCTCCAGGGTAACCTGGTTTTCAATGTAACTGGGGGAGAAAAAAAAATCATAAAACCGACAGAACTATTCAATTGTTGCCTTAGACTTGAGTTTAGATTTAATCTGACTAACCCCCCCCCCCCCCCCCCCAACAAAAAAAAAGTAAAAATGTTGTACACAATCGTTCTAAATGTTTATTTTATTTTCATATTAGGATAATTCACATGATTTATTCTGGACAGGTCACACAGTTGATGGACCAAAGAAGACCAATTATAAAAAGCAACAAAATAAATATCCAAACTCAATCCTGTTATGAGAATCTCAATACATTTACATTTAGTCATTTAGCAGACGCTCTTATCCAGAGCGACTTACGGATGGTAATAATAGTCAATGCTTTAGAAGTCTTAGATCATTTTTTCAGATGATGTCTATTGGGTTAATCTAGATATTTCATGCAACTCAATTCAACGTTCACTCTATAGAAGGCCACAAATCTTTACCATCAACTAAATAACCAAGTTGAACAAACTTATCAAGGATTTTTATGGCTGCATTTATGTGAACATTTTCTCTCTTTTTAACAGGACCAGGGTGAGGAGGTAGTGAAGGAATAGGAGGGGGACAAAAACAGGGAGGAAGATGGAGCAATGAGAACAAAATCCAGTTCATGGAAAGTTTCCCCATTGTCTGTTACTATAAATATTGTTTTTTTTTATCCTCTAACCACATTAAGGCTAAATGCACAACTAAACGTATTGCCTGCACTTACTAAGACCCTATCTTGTGCTCAATTGTCATCCTTTTCAGGTGAACATGAAAATGAAATAAATATAGAACCTTCCTTCAACCAAGCCTTTGTTCTTTGAGGTAAGAAAACATGGTCTCTCTTAGTTAGTCTGTACATTCTGTGTTTATATTACAGTGTGGCACACAAACAGATATTTATGCATGTACGATTGACCCATGCAGCAGTAATGTGATTAGAGGGCAGGTGGAACCAGAATCACCCATCACCCCCCCCTTACTGGATTGAGCCAAGTGGGTAATATATCATCCATTGTTCTCCTGTGGGGGGCATTCGCTTGGCAATTCTTACAATTGCATTTATAACTTAGCACATGATGAATTTCTGGCCCGTTCCTCAGTTAATGGCTGCTTGTTTGTTTCTCATATCAGCTAGTGTTCTTTTGCACCCACAGTAAAGTGTTGTCATTCACTGGCACACTACATGGAGAGGTAAACACATGCCAACAGAGCCTTCTTGCTTATTGATTGAGTGACTCATAGTGGATGTAGAAGAGCTTCTGAAGTCTGGGGTTTCATGTTTAGATACAGGTACAGAGAAGGTGTTCAAAGAGTGAGGAGAGAGAAGGCAAGAAAAAGTGAGAAAAAGAAAGCGAGGGAGGGAGATTGAAAGTAAGACAAAGCTGTAGAGAAAAAACAAACAAAAATGGCAGAGAGACAAAGATAGAGAGAGGGAGAGAGGGAGAGAGAGAGAGAGAGAGAGAGAGAGAGAGAGAGAGAGAGAGAGAGAGAAAAGAAAGATAGAAGAAAGACTACTTGACAGAAGCAGAAGGGACCAAAATTGACTTCTGTATAGCTGTTCACAGATGTGCTTCCTTTCTAACAAGTGTTAATTGCCCATTTCTAAAAAGGAGAAGAAAGACAGAACAGCTTGGCAGTATGGCAAAATTATGCCATAATTCAATCTTGACATATTTTTCATTTACCAGTACTATGTTGTTAAGAGTGTAGCAGGCTTCTGTGAATCACTATGAATAAACATAAGTGGCTTTTCTGTCCTCTGAAATGAACATAAGAATAGCTTACACATATACTCTATAATGCACATTTTAACCATCAGTACTATCACTACCATCAGTCCTGCACTCATGGACAGTGTCTCCTTACAGTGTATTAAACCAGGTTGTACTAACTCAAGTGACACAAGACCACGACAACCTCAACAACCAGAAATTCTTGGACTGATTATTCTTTTGGGGATATAATTGGGAAATTCCTTTCCACCCACATCAAGCCTACCTTAGATTTCACAAATTAGATTGTAGTCTTCCAGTTATAAAAGTACTTTGTGCACCGGTAAACAAACATAACATAAACCTCACTCTCTAATACATATAACTCTCTCTCAGGTCTCCCCAAGTTCCAATACTGGAATACAAGTGCAAGACATCCTACAAATTAACTGAAGTTTACATTGACCCCATGTTGTTGTCAAACTATTTGTCACAATTTTCAAAACCAACCCACCATGCTATACAGTATTGATGTACCCACATCAATATTGTCTTTAGGTCGTAATTGTAATCTATTGAAAACACCAAATTGATGCAAAAATGCCGCAGACATGCCATGAGGTGACAAGTTGTATCTTTCTATTGTTGCAGTGAAACTTCTGAACACTTGTTGTTCTGTGCTAAGCATTACAGCATTACACCAAGTACAAACCAATACAGTTGCAACCTGAATTTCCATCAAAGCAACAAAATGGTTTAAATCAACGTTTCCAGTGTAAAATACTCAAAGACAAATACAAGGACTAACATATTAAGAGTAGAACAATATCAAAGGAAAGACATGATAGAAATCAACACATTCGCAAGAGGCATGACAGAACTTATCGACAGACAAACCAACCAATACAACCAACCAACGAAGCGCACTCACATCTCTGTGACGTTTTCGCTCTCCTGTGGTGCCAGTGCAGGGATACTGGCAATGCCATCAGGCTCCAAGCACTGCAGCATGGCAAAGGAACACCGGCAGGCTGCCGGGCACCCACCCAGGACAGGTGTGGGTGCCCAGCAGAGTGCAGTGAGGGCCAGGGGCAGTGCCAAGGCCAGTGGGAACATCCATGGAGAGGTGCTCAATGCCATAACCGTGATGGAAAACGTGGTCTTCTGAATGAAAGGAGTAGTGTTGTTGTCAAGTAGAAGAAGTGGTTGTATGGATAGGATACAAGTGACAGGATGGTAGCTTCCACACACAGTAGCTCTTCCTTTGGCTGTCTGGCAGGGTTGTGATTCCAGCCAGGAGGTTTTGGTATTGAGCCACAAGCAGCAATGAGCAGAAGGAGTGAGATGCAGGCAGGCAGGCAAGGGGCCCTGGGGACATTGGAGGGCTGCAGCCGCCCTCCCTCCCTATGTCTTTCTCGTTCTCTCACTCTCTCACAGAGGGAGGGGCAAAGCAAGGCCATTAGTTGACTGTGTTTGAGAGCCACAGTTATCAGACACCTACGGGAAAGGCTGGAAGGAAGGAAAGGGTGGATGTTGATGGGAGGAGAAAAGGGAGATATAGGACAGGATGAGGTATCATCTGGACAAGAGTGAGATGTCTCTTGTCCCAGCAATGATTAGGATTGTCAAGATGTTAGGACTCTTGGAGAACAGTTTGGATAGCCATATCTACGAAGGATCTTTCAATCTAATGGAATAGTAGTAATGGTTTTTGCTTTGAGAAACATTTCCAAAGCAGTCAAGGTTGAAATGAGTTCAGACCATGAAGGTAAAGATGGGGTATTAATGTGTTTTTCCTTGACCTTAAATAAGTAAATACCTATGAGGAGAAAAGAGAAAGCAAGTGCTTATGATGTCCGCTACTTACATCCACATGTTGTTCTTATCCATTAAACTCAGTGACCTGATAACTCAAATACTAGACATTTTTACCAGCGTACATATCCCTCCATTTATTTTATGTTCAGCATAAGTCTCTGACACAACCATACATTTTTAAAAAAATGAATGAATGCCTTTATTGTCATTGCACTTCTCCTGGTGGTGACACATAGTATGACAGGAGGACAATACAGTAAACATGAATTGAGACATAAAAAAGAGACCCAATCATGTGCTCAATCTAAGTCTATGCAAAGGTTTCAAAGAATGTTCCAACAGATCATTTACTTGCAGCAGTAAATATAAGGACTTCATACGCTCTGAATCATATCAGTCTGTACAGTAATATTATATCCACCATGGAATTCATGGAATCAAAAGTACCTAAAAAAAAAATACATATATCAAGAATGTCTTTCAGAAAATCTTTTGAAAGAAAGGGCCTCCAACTGCTAATATAGATATAAATGCTAGCATTAGCTAACTGCTGAGACCTATGGCCATTCATCTCTTGCCGCCTATATGAGTGGAGCACATTTTTACCCTTGGGACAAATATTGGCCCCACCCCTATCACTCTCCGTCGCTTCACACGAGTAAGGTCGTAGGGTCCCAACCACAATTACGACCCATACGCTGAATTGCCATTTTTTGCTGAAGTAATCAGGGCTATAGCGATGGCTCAGTACTTCTTCACTCTCTTACTTCAACTGAGCTCAGCAACTAGAGTGAAGACACAGGGATCCTATTCATAGCAAAAGTCTTCTAGAGGAGGAGAGGACAATTAACTTGATGTGAAGCATTATGGGAGGCATTTGATATGTGGCATGTTCTTACCTATTCAACCAAGAGGTGATTTTATGAGAAGGGGATAGGAGTAACTCAATGGTAGAGCATCTGACTGTAAATCGGGGGGTCAGATGGCTGAGCAGTTAGGGAGTCGGGCTATTAATCAGAAGGTTGCTGGTTCGTTTCCCGGCCGTGCAAAAATGACAATGTGTCCTTGGGCAAGGCACTTCACCCTACTTGCCTCAGAGAGAATGTCCCTGTACTCACTCTAAGTCGCTCTGGATAAGAGCGTCTGCTAAATGACTACATTTAAATCAAAAGATCCACACCTGCACATCAGCGTGGATAGAAATGTGTGCTAAATTTACATTATTTATTAATCAAAGTGTATGATATTTCTGGGTAAATTGTGAATGTAATCTCGTAAATGTGTTAATGTTCAACCACACAATTGTGTCGCAATATCCTAGCATATGTAGTATCTGCACTGGCCAACTGTTCTGAATGCATATACATTCTTTGAGGTTGTGGAACTCATAGTCACTTGTCCTGGCTATTGAAAAAGAACGAGAATAAAGAAAGTCATTTGTTTATTAAAATGTGTTTGTTTTTTTTGTTCCACATCTATAAGGATGTAATTAGAGTTAGGAAGTCTCCAATAATCAGTGACTGAGCAGGATACCCTGACCAAAGCAACCAATTTAGACAATGAGTAATCAAATTAAGTACAATACACTTACCACCCCCACACATCATCAACCCTTTTCAGAACTATTGTCACCAGATGAAAAAAAAGAAACGTTTTCAGTTCCAAAACACCATTTAAATAAAAAAAGCAGTTTGGTCATAGTACTTGTAAATAAACACTTTGTGTCCTATTCCTACCGTCCATCAACAAGTCCACCACTTATTCTGAAATAAGCGATTTATCGTACAAGTAACACATCTTTCGTGAAATAAGATATGAGTTAGGCCATAGAACACTAGGACTAAAACATCTAGGCTATTAATACAACCTATATTTCCAAACTGTTGACATTAAATGACTATGGCGGTGCATCATTTTGATTGACAGTGAAATAAAGGGTAAATTATTATTGCTTTCACTCTCAGGAATCAATCTTTCTACCATCAGGTCAGATATAACCATATTGGTTGAAAGATCATTCATTTAGAAAATGGCTGGTCTCTGTGGCATATGAAGCTATCACCTGTCCACCAACCATATTATTAGACCATCTTTCTTTCTCTCTCTGTTTAATTATGTAAGGATATAAAATAGAGTGCACCCCTTGACAACATCAGATGTGCATCTTGGCTCAGGTACTGCCCTTTACTATGTATTCAGAATTTGTTCACCACCTTGATTATTTATATTGTAGGCATTAGCTGATTGACTGAATTGTCTGGTTTAATCTGATATATTTTAAGTGGCTTGCATTTCAAATGAATAGACAAAATCAAAGAAATCACCATTACCATGAATACAATTAAAAGCGATGACAGATAGAAATGGATGTTCATTATGAATATACCATCTTTATTCTTCAACATCTCTTCATTTCTCCTGAACATCAAAGTAAGTTGATCCCATTGAAACGATATTGAAGCAAAAGAGATAGAGATGATAGTTAGTCTAAGAGAGGCTGCTTGTCTGTCTGACATTAAAACAATACTCTTCATATTAATTCCCTGCATCAGGAGTGAGGGTGGGCGAGAATGTGGAGGAGAGTAAAGACAGAGCTAGTAAAAGCTCTTTTGGACCAGGTACAAGGAAAGGCTTTTACACTGAGAGTGGTTAATGCATACAGCGCCCATGTCCATACAGGCTGCGTTGCTACATCTCCCCGCAGAAGTTGTACATTAAATTGTTCACATACGATTGTCTCTTAGGAACGGTACTTATGTACAGAAGCGTGCAACATAAAGCATGGGCAGGTTTCGATTCATATTTTCTCCCTCCCTTTTCTTTCGTGATGTCCAGTTGGCTGTGATATTACGTGACTTTGATGGATTCTCCTCTGCCTCAGCCAATCATCTCATGTCAGATCAGTGATAACTCAGACTTAAAATTCCCCAGATCTCAATCCAATCAAGCATCTTGTGGGATGTGCTGGACAAACAAGTCAAATCCATGGAGGCCCCACCTCACGACTTACAGGACGTATAGGAAATGATACTAACCTCTTGGTGCCAGATACCACAGCATACCTTCAGAGATCTAGAGGACTCCATGCCTCGACGGGTCAGGGCTGTTTTGACGACAAAAGTGGGACCTACACATTAATAGGCAGGTGGTCATAATGTTATGGCTGATCGGTGTATTTCACTGCAAGGACTGATCATCTTTTCCCCACACAATCACTTTTGTGATACAACAGCGTACGATACCATGACACAACTCTCTCGGACATCTGTAAGTAACGTCAACCTTGAGGCTTTCAAGGACAACAACATCTAGCATAATGGGTATCTCCATTCTCGTTGATTCGCATTTAGCCTTAAAGTCAAAATGTCAACAACAAACAGTTGCTCAATAGCTTTACGTATGTTCCTTTTTGCAAACCAAGGGCTTGAAACTAGCAACCAGAAGTTGAGGGATGTTTGTTTTTGATTGGCAGAAAGGAGAGTAATTACTTTAGAGTGCCACAATGTAGAGAACACTAATTATAGAGAAGCAAAGAAAATTGTCAGACACAGGTGGTATAGGCTGGAGCAGTTGCAGTTGCAGGAGGTTGAGAGAAATGCCTTTCATACAGTAGCCTATTTCATTAACTGCATTTCCACTTTCAATTTCTCTAGTACTCTTCGTCTTACCCTAAACTTGAATTTTATTAAATGTCTACAAGAGTGCAAGACAAATTTGTGTTTGGTCTATTGCACTACTGTAACCCCCTTATAAAAGAAAGCCTTTCCTTCTGTAAAACGTATCTTATTAGGTCTATCATGTGTTTACAAGTTGGCTATTGAGGACATAAGTCTTTCATATTTTAGATATTGTATGACCATACAGTATCAATCCCATACCAGGTCAATTGATTTATGGATGCATGCATAACGGGAGTTTCAGTTCACGTAACCTGCTGTTCTTTTACCTGCAGATATCTGAGGCAGAATCGCATCCCTGTTACCATCATATACAAAAAATACCTTTCCTATTCCCAGATAGGATCAAGGTAAACTAGTTGAAGAAAGTGGAAATTCACCACAAAAATATATTGTGACCAACATTATTTGATATTGTTATCTCCAGATCTGAGGACTAGAGGAACAAAACCATGGACATTGCTATCACTGGCCAAAATCCACCCCACTCCCTCCTTTCCTGCCCCCTTAAATCGATACGCCACCAAGCAAAACAAGGGTGTAGGGTGTAGCTGTCTCAAATTCATCAGCCTGTTTTTTTCTCCCCAGTCTTATTTTCCATTTACATCTCAAGCCCATCAACACCCAAAGCCGAGCCTGGGAGGCTGGTGTGTGTGTGTGTGTGTGTGTGTGTGTGTGTGTGTGTGTGTGTGTGTGTGTGTGTGTGTGTGTGTGTGTGTGTGTGTGTACAAGAGAGAGAGAAACTCACAGGGGTAAACCCAGGATCGATAAGCTAGGGGAGGGCGGTGTAAAGGGAGGGGTATAAGGTGTAACTTGAACCCCCCTCTCTCTTCTCTCTCTCACTCTCTGTATCTCTCTCTCTCTCTCTCTCTCTCTCTCTCTCTCTCTGTATCTCTCTCTCTCTCTCTCTCTCACTCTCTCTCATGCAGATGAGAATGAAACATGAGGAGCTTGTCAGAGAAGTTAGCCCAGAGACTAATGAACACCCTGATCTCTGCTCTCATTCTCTCACATTCCTTCTAAAGTAGCTGGTTTGCATTCACTTTCTTTCACTGCCTTTTTTTCTGTGCAATTCTCAGTTCTCTTTAGCATGGACACAGTACATTCAGCAATGGACTGAGCTTGGCAGCAGTATGATCAGTAATGCACTTCTATCTAAAAATGTAAAATTATTGTTATCATTATTAGTAGGCCCTATTATTAGTATTATTGGATATATTAAATACGCAAACTGTGAATTTGAAACTCATAAACACGAGAATTCATAAAGAAACACAGACACGGAAGTTCATTTTAGACTATTTTTGTCCATTGTAGTCATAATGGAAAGACAGAAATGTGTCGGTAATCCATGCTCAAAATGGAATAAAGCTATAAAAAAAAAGAGTTATGATTTTTTATTGTTATTACCTAATCTTTCTTACGCATCTCACTCCAAACCATCGTGTAATCCAGTCTAGTGTTTGCCGTATATTCAATATAAGATATAAGTGCTTTCCTTACAGTTTGTTATGAATTTTCCTCTCAGTCTATTGATTCATGGGCGCAGATCTCAGAGAGCATCAGTTCTAATGAGTTTATGCCGGAGCACTGTGACCTAGGGTGAGAAGCAGCACACCATGTAACCTTATTAGACACAAGTACGGACCAACAGCACTTACAGTATGAACACACACACTCACATATACGAAAATGGTTGCAAAAACACACACACTCTTTCTCAGACAGACTTCTCTGCAATGCATCTCCTACCTAATGTTCAACATTTTTTTAATGCACCAAAGTATTATCTTGTCTCTACACATCACCACCCATCTTTCATGCTGCCATGAATTGACTGGAACAGCATGGACTCCTTTAAAGGAAACCTATTCTCAGCCACCTCAGTGTTCAGTATGAAAGGTGTGGAACGACTGGGCTGGTTCGTGTGATCAGAATGAATCATTTGTGGTTAGAGAGACCAGGAGGAGTCAGTGCAGTGCTTTCCAAGTCATGTACCCGGAATCCAATAGCTGTATTTAGGAGAAAGGTATCCCCTGGGACGCCCATAGGCTTTGACATTTCCTTTTCTTGGCTAAACTCTTGCAAACCTTTACTGTGTGTTAAGTGTTTTTGCCCATGAATTTGACATATTCAATCCTTACTTTATAAAACTATAGAATTAGCCTACATGGAGTGTAAACAAATCAGTAAAAAAAAAAAAAAAACATATGGCAACACCCTTTCAAAAAAGATATTCTGAACATGTATTCAGTTTGCAAAAGTGTACAGGGCCTAACTGAAACATGTTCACAAATAATAAACATATTCAACGAGGTTGTTAATAATAAAAGTACGAAATAATTAGGGATTTAATAGTTATTAGTCATTTATTTGTTATCCCAGAAGTTACTTTATTACTGAGAAATAATAAAGGTGTGAGGATTTCTGTCTTCAGTTTGCAACCCAATATCCTCCCTCTCACCATGAATGTATGGAGAAGCCTCAACCCTCTATATGAAGGCTTTGGAACATGGATTCTCTCCAGCTGATGATGGATCAAGAGTTGAGACAGGGACAATCTCAGAGCTCCACTCCATTGATTAGGGGTCAGGATGATCAGAGGGCTCTGAGGCTTCCCTCAGGACACAAGACATCCAGAAGTCCTCCTTTCTCATGTCAGGATCCTGTCTGAACCTCCCCCCTGCCCTGTCAACACTCTCCCAAAAGAAGAGCTGGAGCATATGAAGAGAATACAGAGTACAGCTCTTGGACTAAATCACATAGCAAAGTGGTCTAATAGTCAGACTCCTTTTCCCAATTCTGTCCTGTCCCATTCATTGACCGAAATGGTCCTGAGGCGGCTATAAAGCTGCCAATTAGAAATGGATGGATGGTTTGGGTCCATCTGGGTGTGAGGAGTGGCCCACCAGAAACTAATTATTTTAGATTGATGCCTTGTGGAGGACCTGAGTCAACTCCACACATCAGATGGTGATTAGCAACAGATAAAATGGGATTGTGATACAAACTTGGCAAGATTAACATTGGGGAGAGACTTTCCTTCTTTCCTGCTTCAAGAGATACTAGAGATCCAGATTCAAAATCTCGCCAGCCCCTGTCCTTTGACTGATGAAGGAGATACAGCAAGGCACTTTGAAAGCATGAAAATATGCGGTATAAAGCCAAAATATGGGAGGCTGAAAGGAATTTAAGGGTTTGTGCACATTGACAATAGGCAAACTCTACCCAAGAAAAGATCATAGGAAGCCATAGGTGGGTATTTTGTCTTGGCTAAGTGTCCAGAAGAAGGGGAATGACTGAATGATTCCCCAACTGTGTGCTACTGCATGAGAATAGTAAGATGTTTATATTTCTTTGGCTATTCAGAGAGAAAAAAGATCTGATGCACTCCCTAAATGTCCTTTTATTCTTTCCCTCAACATTATTATTTTCCCTCCAAAAACCTAAATGAAGATATCAACATACAATACACATGACATCCATGTCCATGGTGTAAAGAATGGCTCATTTGGCCATGTGCTTGAGCAAAACTGAATCAATGTGTGCCACGCCTAAATATCCAACATAATTTTTTTATCTTCAGGTTGAAAAAAAAAAAGCAGTCTATATATGCAGTATGCTTAACAATAACATAGTATTTGTTAACTTTTCAAAATATGCTTTCATTGTTGGCTGCACAGTAGCAACATAACAAGAGACAATGGAATATTCCAGCCTATTTTGTGGCATCCTTTGAGAACCAGAAAATGTATAGCTCCAAATGGCACGGCATAAACCTGGCGCTATCATGTTTGGGTTGTTTGCACATGGTTATTAACCTCTTTTAGTGTCGGGCCAAACATTGTCACGACCCAGATGACCCTCGCCCGTCTCTGGGCCAGCACCATCTCCTGGTCCATTCAGACAAATCAATGAGCGCACAGCCCCCAGGCACAGCTCCCCATTGATCAGGGACAGAGATAGCACTATCATTCAGTGTAGAAGAGCTTCAACATGTGCCTGTTACTACTGGGGATAAGATGGCAAGAAGATATGAGATAGACCCCACCCCCACCACCACCCCCTCTCTACCAGTCTGCCGTTTCACGGCTACCTTTTATCGTATGTATGTAGCCAGAGAAATACACATAGCAGTACTAGTACTAGAAAATACAGAGAATTACTCTCTATGGGTGTGAGAGATGCAAATAGACACATGCAGAACTGGAGAGAGGATGGGAAAATGCAAAAATTATGGAAAATACACAAATAAAACATAATAGGCAGATGTAAAGCCACAAGGACAAAAGAATAATATGGCAGACAAATGAGAAACAAATCATTTTGAGAAAAAAAGAAAGGTTAAATATTAAAGATTGAGAGAGCAGGAGAATGAAGAGACAGTGTGGAAGAACAAGATAATTGGAGGGGTGGAAGAGAAATACAGTGAGAGAAAGAGAGGAGAGAAATGATTTGTGGCATCTACTGTGTGCTAGCGTTACAGAAATGGCCCTCCAGGGCAGCATGAAAAGCCTCTTGATTGCAAGGAGTGGTAACTAGAGCTCCCAGCTCCTTGCCCTGATAGATTTATTTACATTTCAGCGTCACGACCAGACTGAAAAAAAATTGAATACGCAGAGAGGGAGGGTATCAATATTTTCTGGAGTGATCATGCTTCTTTACTGCCCCCCCCCCCCCCCCAGCTCTTTGTTCACAATGACTTAATGCTCTTGTTGGCTCAAAGATATGTTCTCGTGCCCCATTGTATGGAGCACCTGTCTATCATTGGCTGTTTATAAAGGACTTAGTAAAGAGAGGAAATTATATTGGTCCATCCTGTGAAATGGATTAATGTTATTCTCTGACTTTTTAAGGTGGACTGATGCTGTGGTGATCTGCCTTTGTTTGTTTTGGGGAAAGGAGTTGTTTGCCTGTCAAGATAGTCTTTCTCATGTTCAACAACTGTCCTTTATTGTGGCGGGTTGGAAATCTAGGCTACCTGGTTACAGAAGCACAAACTACACTGCATCGCAGTTATACGTTTTCGTACTCTATTCACCCAATCACAGCACATTAACAGCACTTTGAATGAACATGTCCTGCTAAAAGTTAGCAATTCGGATGAACTTATTCGTCCTTTTCTTACTGTCATGGCATCATTGGAACTATTGGTTTGAACAGGGTATGTGTGAACACACCCAGCAATCCCAAGGCTGGCAGCACACAGCTTTCTGTCCTAAGTGGAAGGGGAGTGGCCTGAGCAGCTAGACCCCCCATTTAGGATAGTGGGCTATTTAGCCTGACAACCATTAAATATGAATTAAAAACCACACAGGCCTCTTTGCTTTCCGAAATGTCATTACACATCTTTATGGCGGCAGTTGTTGAATAAGCAGTTTGCAGGACTCCCCAGGGGTGGAGCCCGAGGATGGAGTGGAGAGGATGAAGGGAGGGATGGAGAGAGGGATGGAGAGAGGGAACTGCCTGAAGAATAACCAACAGACAGGCCCGCTAGATAGGTGGAGGCCTAATAGCTGCTGAAATGGAATCTACATTAGAGGGTCTAACTGAGTGGAACACTTCAGGGGCCAGGCCCCGAGAGGAGGAAAATAACAGCCTCAGCTTGAGTAGGTGCTTCAGTTTCTCCATAACAGACTGCAAAGAGACAGGGAGATAAACATGTGAGTGTAGGAGGCATAACAGAGTTTATTTGTAAATTCAAAGACATCTTTATGGTTTCTTAAGGTATACAAGATCTTTGGAGTGACTTCACATTTTTCAGTTTAGTACAGGCTGCAACATGCAGGATAGTGGCAATAACTTGAGGCTGTAATAATTCTACATGATATAGGCTTTGTACAGCTGCCTTGTCATTATGACAAAGGGAAATTAAATTAGGGTATTCCACAAATGCACAAAAATTCATTAAACAAGAGAGCACTTCAACTTTTCAAGGAGGAAATGAATGAGTTTTTTTTCCACATTTCATGTTATATTGTTGTTTCTTGTCATTCAAAGACCTTTTCCACTGTCAACTACTTGCAAAGTGCACCTGTCTATTCTATCCTCACAAAAGAGCAATCTTTTACAGTAAAAGCTCCATTGTCACCCCCAAGTGGACTACTGCTGTTTTTAAGACCACTCTCTAATTTGCTTCCATTTTACAGCTGAACCTACCTTTTTATACAAAGCTTTCATGCTATGTTCATCTACTTCGCTTGTATTGGAGTAATTTGGGAATCATTAACATACGATTTTTGGTCACAGTCATAAGTAGCCCAAATTTTGAAGCAATATTTCAGTCTGAGTGACAATTAATGGGATGGATCTTTGTTTTGAAAATGGCCACAGATAAAGTATAGTTATTGAAACAGATAATTAAACCAATAATGTATATTTAATCTACATATTTGAATGATTAATCTAATATGGAGAACAAGAACACTTTACTTTAAGATGACATTCTACTTTGTAACTACACAGCAACACATACACTAAAAACATTGTTAACAGTGTATAAGAAGACAGGGTGTGGGAGAGTAAGGGTATGTTGTGAATGTTGCGTTACCAAAGCCAGATAAATGTTCTCCCAAACCAAATTTCACTCGTGTAGAAATATTTTTGTTAGTAACTGTAGGTATAACTAGGCTTCATAATAGTTCCTATGTAACTACAATGCTGTAACTATAGGTATTGCTAAGTAGTTACATGGTATTTAATGTAACCTTAATGTAAAGTGTTGCCCAATATTAAATTGGATTGATTTGGATATGACTAGTATCAAGCTGTTTGTAACGCACATACAGTTACTGAGACATAAGATCCAGGCACAACATTATTTTGATGTACCAACTACAGTGAGGCACACAGCATCACTTGCTCTTTCCCTTCTCTTCATCAATCTATTTTTTTGTGGTCTTTCTTTCCTTTTAGTCCACTTAACGGCCTTTGGTTTCCAAGGAGGCCATTGTATTTCCTCCATTGCCTAGCAACCATCACCAAGGCCAGCACTCCATTGTTGCGAAGGCTGAGCACCTGAATTGCATGCTGCCTGTTTTTACTTTTCAAAATTGTACTGTAATTTCGCAAAGTGGTGTTTCAGCATTACAGAGATGGAGTTTAGAAAATCTGTGAGGGTTTGACAATTTGGGTGGGTATGGCTATTTATTTAAATGGATTTAATTTATCCATTGGTTTGCATGTTGATGTTTCTTACACTACATTTGTTTAGGCTATTTACCTACAAAATTATGCAAGCAGTGATGAGTGTTTTGTCCACATGAGATAGCCTGACATGAAATGCAAACAAAGATCTACAATTTATTAGACAAGGCTCAAGCCTAGACAAGGACTAATTGGGGAGACTAGGTAGAGTATAATATAGTATGCATCAAGGAAACAACTGTTTTCAGGTAACATACACCATAAAGATACAGTGAAATATTGACTGTGAGGTTATCTTTGTGTACGTGTGTTTGCATGTCTGTGTGTTTGTGTATGTTGTGGGTGCGTGTGAAAGAGAGGGACCACAAGAAAAGAAAGGACAAAGTTTAATATTATAATAAGAATGTATAGTAAAAGCATTCCTGAATAATTTTGCTGCTTAATAATATGCTTTACAGACTTTTAGTCTGAGCAGTCATGGAATACGCTGTATTGTTAAAAATATTTATATTTTTAAAGCAACTAAACACTCATTCTACTGTTAAAATGATAGAGATGGACTTTTATGTTGAAAGAATTCATTCCAGGCAAGATTTTTTGTGACGTCATTTTTACACAATTTCCTTGAATAGCACCTGTGAGCATGGGGGTTGTCTGTCTGTCAGTTCTGAGTAAAAACATAGCCCAACCATGCAGGCAAAAACATATCCATCATCATTCTTCACTGACCACGGAGACAGACTGTGTCCATACTCCCTAGAGACAGACTTTGACTATTATTTCTCTCTTTAATACAGGGCATTTGGATCTCTAGATGTTGGATTGGCCCTTCTTCTTTTAGCCCCCACCGCAGCGCGGCATATTTGATCAATTATGTTTCTTAGTTCCTTTTCTTGTATATATTTTTTTTATAGATTGAATATAAATATAAATGTAAGCATGTTAAATGTTTTTCAGGCCATTCATAATAGGCAAGACTTTATTTTTGTCTGAGGCTAAAATACCTTTTTCCTTCTGAATTCAAGCCTTTTTCAGACAACCCCAGCTGTCTTAATTCTTAAAGTGGTGAGTACCAATAATTTTTTTGTATTATATTTGCCTATTTGAGCATGCATTACAGCTAATTTGAACATTTCTGAGTAATTATTAATAATTAACATGTTTAATGTATTTACCATCATGCAAGGTCATACCTATTGTTAGATTGATTGTCTGATTCATCTGACATCAAATATTACTTTAAATGTATATTTCTACTGACTTTATACTGGCTTATACAAGTGACAAACAAAGCAGTCCCTCCCAGACATACACACAAATGCTTAACAATTACACAAAAACAGATATGCACCCACACACTCACACATATACTATCCTCCATCCCAAAAATAAATAGAAAGGGATGTCCCGGAGTGAGTTCAGTAAAATAGCTTGGGGGTTAGAAGAAAGGAATGATATGAGGTTATGTATAAAGGTCATTTTATGTATCTCATGTGTATTTCATTCATGTTGTTAAGTTCTTCAGTAGATGTTCTTTTGTCTATGTATATAGGATTGTTTGAAACTAAAGTTAGTCTAAATTAGTTTATGGTACTACTAGAAGAAAACAACCAACCAATCAAAAAAAAAAAAATCTGATATTTTCTATATATAAGATTGTGTGTTTTTCCTGTAGGAACTAAGGAAACGGTCCGAATACCAAATTCCCAGCATTCCCAGTCCATGTACAGTCTCAGGTATGGTAAAACCTATTTTGCAATTGAAGCACATAAAAGGTTCCCAAACTAAAAGTCATCTAGTTGCTCAAAAGCTTTTAATCATAAACAAGTATCTTATTTGATCATGTTTAATGTCATTGCATGTGCTATACCATTCCAAAAAAGGCCATTCATCCTCAGATGCCAAAAAACAGTCTTCTATTATAGTTCATTATCTGCAAACTAAAATTATAATGCAAAACACATTGAAAACGTACTGCACAAACAAGCTTAATTTAATTCACTGCATCTCCCACATAAGTGTGGACCCTCATGAATCAAGTTAATCTCTGGGTATTCCCTTTAGCTATCCACCTACCAACCTGGCACAAACCTTGTGATAAAACTTGCCAAACTTGGAGATACAGATTGTGCCCAGATACCTCCGATATCTACTGCTTATCTAGCCTCACTGTCCATCCACATGGTCGTAGGCTCATTGCCCCGGCCTCGTCCTTCAGATCACTGGCACCGAGGATCTGACAAGGATCTGACAAGCGCCACATTAACTCACCATGGTCACCTGTAGACTGAATTTCCAATTTTTCTGAAACTTTACATTCTCTTAACATTGCCTGTCATGGGTGTTTCCAGACCAAACAGAGCAAATTAATATACTGGTCTCGTGATTGGTCCAGTGACAAATTGGCTGGCTGGATTAAACATAACATCAAGGCTATTTGGGAAACACATTGCCGTGTTGTTCTGGGTTCACATAAGATGTATTGAAATAACTCCAATAAATTATTATTATTTTATTGTAATAAAATGGTTAAAAACATACATTAAGGACAGCAGTTGGGCTTATTTGATAGAAGTACGAACTACAGGATTTCAGGGCAATCAAAAGAACAAATTCTGTGTAAATTAACAACATTCTTGTGTGACTGTTTGATCAAATGCAGCAATGTTGAAGATGGACCCTTGATAATTTGCCAATTCTTCACTACCTTGAGTACAAGGAGAAGGTCACTTGGAACTGACAGTTCCCTTTTAAAGCCCTCTGCCTCTCTGTTCAGAGGGTTGTTGTGATGTATAGAGATAATTCTGTCAAAGACTATCTCTAATATATTGTGTAAACCCCCTTGAGGTGAAACTGTAATACCAAACCAGCTCAAGGAGGCCACCTTGAGTCCAGCTTGTAGCCTGGCAACATAAAAAGCAGGAGGAGAGGTAACTGTTCATGGGGCTAAATTCCTGGCATAGGGATACATTTGTTCTACATGCAGACTTATTAGTCTATGAATAAAATCAAATCAAAAAATCTAATCAAAAAGTGTGGTTACTTCATTTTAAGAGGTTAAAAAGAAAGAAAGAGTAATAATACAGACACACTTACAGGTATTGTATGGGTTTATTGCTGGTAATATTTGTGGAGCAAGCCTACTTAATATTCAGGTTGTAAAACATTATACAAGAACATTCTAATGCTCTATCTATATGAAAAGTAATGGGTCTATGGCAGTGTGGAAGACTAGTGATTTTGTTGTTGTGTGTCAATATTTACAACAAGTCATTGTCTCCCTCACTGCTTTAAGACAAATTGCACCAGATTATGCCAGTAATAGCATATACTACAGTACCTTGACTCAAGCTACCCCATTATGATGAATCTATCTTGCATATACTTTACAAGGCTTTTTACCCTCTTACACAATGTGATGCAAAAATAGATCATTATTACATTGCAGTACATTGCATCTTCATGTAGTTTTGGATTATAAGAATATAATTTATCGCCTGTTTTGATTGGAACATCAAATTAGGTTGTTGATCGGTTCATCTTATTTCAGGATAGATTCGCTTACCTAGCAAATTTTTTACAAATGTTATGAAACGGTGGTCAAGACCACAGGGTTTTTGGGGGACGACGGTTTCCTTCTTTCCTTGCCTCAGAGGACAGGTGAGCAAGGGGCAGTCCGCTTAAATCTTACCCAAAAAATGAACTGACACGCATTACTGTGGGCTGAATGAGTTTTAAATAAACTGTATATTGTAGTATAGTGTAATGATGACATGTTTGTAGAATGCGTGTATGTCTATGGTTAGGATGATGTTAAATTGTATGCAATTATATTACCGTATACCCTCTACAGTTTTGAGGTTGGATGCTCCTCTCAAGCAGGGGCGCTGTATGGGGGGAAAGGTTAGGACAATCCCAAGGACCCCTGACTGACATGGGTCCCAAAAAATAGACAAACTAATAGAAATGATCAACAACAACAACAAAATTCATGGGGCCCGAAAATTCGTGGCCGTGCCCCTGCTCTCAAGTCACGGCAGCCTAAATGCACAACGTAGGTTTGTCAGCTATGTAGCCTCCTTCGACACTGGAAACTTTGGCAACATCTTTGCAGTCACTTCTTCTGTCGTGAGTGCATGGACAAGATAATGGTTTCTGAGACATTGAGGGGCTTGGATCAAGACCTTGTCCCATGTGCAAATCAGAAAAACTCAAATTGTAATGTGACCAATGACCATTTCTGTCTTGAACTGTTTCTATGCTGGTATATTGTACATTTGCAATTTTTTCATAAATGATCTGCATTTCTAGTTTTGTAACTGGTTAGAGCTGTCATTGCCATTATTCAATTAATATGTACATTAAAGAACCAGGCAATCAATGAATGAATCAATCAACCGAGTGAATATTTCTCAGCAATATAATTTTGTAAACAAACTGTCAGTTAAACTCTATCCAATGCCAACCTACATTACGTTATTAGACAACGTATGATGGAGAGAAGCAAGGGATAGAACCAGATAAGAGGACCAAAGGTCAGTGATGAAGCAGAACATTCACTTCAATAAGCACTTCAATAAGCACCTCCCATTTCAACCAGCAATCCATCTCATTTGAATTTCATGCTTTGACCTTTACCCAGCAATAAATCACTTCACAACCACTGCAATAATAAATTGAAAGAATCTGAATGGATGTGTCATATGTTTGCATGAGCTATAGGCAAATAATCACACACAAACTCAAAGACCACCTTTCAATGATTTAATGGTGGAATTAAAGTATTCAAATGACAGAGTAAAATGTAAGGACAAATATGAAACACGGATGAAGAAGGTGGGTGGTATCTTTCTCTCCTGGGTTTGGGAAGAAACAAGCTTGCTTAGTAGGTTTACTGAGGTTGGTAGCACAGGCTTGGTCTGGTCCAGAATGGCTTAATAGTCCCCAACAAGGG
Source organism: Hypomesus nipponensis (assembly GCF_054491055.1). Classification (NCBI taxonomy): domain Eukaryota; kingdom Metazoa; phylum Chordata; class Actinopteri; order Osmeriformes; family Osmeridae; genus Hypomesus; species Hypomesus nipponensis. The sequence goes on from NC_140362.1 coordinate 17,633,422, forward strand.
GCTTGACCTGACCCTGCAAGTTGCCAAGCAAAGGCTCACCCTGATCCAGCATGCTGCCAAGCAGAGGTGAGACCAGACCCTGCTCTGTGCAAAGTTTAAAAGGAATCGGGCTAGTAATCAGAAGGCCGCTGGTTAGATTCCCGGCCCTGCCAAAATGACATTGTGTCCTTGGGCCATGCACTTCACCCTACTTGCCTCGGGGGGAATGTCCCTGTACTTACTGTAAGTCGCTCTGGATAAGAGCGTCTGCTAAAATGACTAAATGTAAATGTAAAGTATAAGCAAGATTAGACTTGCCACAGTGTCAAGCAGAGACAAGAGCTCAGCCTCCATTTTGCAAACGTCCGCCATGAGCTTGGTTCTGCGTGAGTTGTCAACCAGGGCTTTGCGATCAACAAGGTATTACCTATTTAACAATATTAAAGAATGGGGAGAGAAGGTCACACTAGTGTTCCTATTTTTTTGTGTGCTCTTTGTTAATGCTGTGCATGGGCGCCGCTGAGAAGTTTGGGCTCCATGTAGAGATTGCAATTTGGGCCCCATTCCCATTTTGGTTATGTCCATTTTGTATTCAACACATTTTCATTTCAAGCATTTTGGGGCCCTGGGTGGTCAGTCCCCCTTTCCCTACATTTTGACAACCTTGAAGCATCCACATTTTTACATGTTTTCAGAGAATATGATAAATCAAAGACCTTGTTTCTTTCATTCAATATGTTTTTATAATTCTTTCTTCAGTCTCTACGGTAAATACACAGTTTTTACCGTGCTATTGTATCAGCATCTCAATGTCATCCTGTTGTTGATAGGTTAACAAATATGAAATACAAATAATTTGGTTGCTTTTAATTGCATGAAATCTTACCATGGGCAACGGCCAACACAACAACAAAGGTGGCAACGAGAGAATTGCATGGGTGTCGATGGGCAAGATGTACCTTGGTGGCAGTGGATACATTCAACAACACTGGTACTGTTTTACCGTTTGAAGTGTGTAAAACTTCAAGATGCTGTGGGAACCTGCACACAATTACAACAAATTCTACATTATTTCAACACATTGCAGAAAATGTCAAAACAATTTAGGGGCAGAAGGTGGCACTAATGCACCAACGAGCTGGATGCGAATCGTCGTAATAAAAGAAGAAGAAGACGACTTCCCTCCCGGAAATGTGACTGCCTGTGTACGCTTTCTTGCTCTCCTTTCTCACGCACGCCGCACTTCTCTTTGCAAACACAGACATCATGGCGGACGTACTGGATCTTCATGAAGCGGGAGGCGAGGATTTTCCTATGGATGAGGATGGTGATGGTTCAAATTATTACATTTTAAAGTGGTAGGATGTGGTATCTGCTATTAAAAAAAAATAGATTAGAGGTTGATGGGCTTTTAATCACAAACTGTGTTTGTAACGTGGGAAGCGGTTTGACTCCGGCTACTGTAGCTATAGTAGGCTACCCTGTGAAATGGGAACTATTGACGTTAGGTACAAATACGTCGAAGCTATGGTTGTTCATGTTTTTGCAATACTCGGAAATCGTCTGCAATATTAAGTAAAATTTAAGGTGACTACAAACTGGCAACGTTACTTAAAACTTGTACATTCACTGTGCCGTTCCAGTTTAAGATGAGCGGGGCCTTGCGCGACGTAGTAACTCATCCGCTTGGCTAACGCCGTCGTTAGCTTCATTGCTAGTTTTGGCTAGTTGGCTAACTATTTGTTTAGCCTCTAAAAGTAGGATGCATTTGTTTGGAAACCATGAGGTCAATTACATTTTTATACTTTGTAATGTTTAACTAAAGACCATCGGACCTCAACCTTTGGCCATCCAACATGTCCCTGTGTCCTTTTACACGTAATTTCATCTGGGGGTATTTTCTATTCATTCCTGTACGAACTTGATGTTTAGCCTATGTCTGACCTTTTTTAGTGACACACAATTTTTAACGAAATGTACGTCCAACTAATCATGTAAAAGAACATTCGACAGTCAAGTGATCAGTTTATTCACATCTGTGATGTATATAATTGCATTTCTTACACATCTGCATGAACTGACTGGTGTTGGTCTTTTGTTCTACACAGAGAGCATCCATAAGTTGAAAGAGAAGGCAAAAAGAAGAAAGGGAAGAGGTTTTGGTTCAGGTGAGGTGTATATTGGTTACATTAATGCTGACACCCATTGTCTCGATAGATTGTCTCTGGATGTGGTGTTCACAGCTGTCATTAACTTTTCTTCTTGCAGAGGAAGGAGCCCGGTCCAGAGTAAAAGAGGACTATGATACAGTTGAACAAGACGGCGATGAGCCCGGACCTCAGAGATGTATGTTCTTTTACTAACTTTACAGTGCCGTGGTTTGCCACTGATATGATGCGATGGATTAGGGATGGGCGATATGGCCTAAAATCCATATTGCGATACACATTGCAGCCTCTTGCGATAACGATATATATCACAATATATAAATTATAATAGAACCATTTCAGAACAGGTTACATAGACCCCAGTGTTTCCCACACAGACTAATTTGTGGCAGTGCGCCACAGAATCAACACCGGCCGCCACATTGCATTTCGTTATTATTTTTTTAACACTGTTTAAAAAAGCAGCGTTTTCGTTCAGCTGCATTTTCTTTCCCTGCGCTCCCTCCTTCTCTCTGTCACTCATGCGTCTCTCACAGACACACGCAGACAGTCATAACGTCAGCACACGCTAGCAACGACGCTATGCGATGTCAGCAAGCCTTCAGCTACCGTAGCTATAAGTCTAGGAAAGTCGAGGTGTCTTTTCGCTAGGTACCTACGAACATGTCTTCATCTGCTAAATAAGTGGGTTCCCCATCGTTCTTTTGGTGATCTGTCTCACGAGCCCTACTTACCCAGCGTCCAAATACTATAATACTAGCGTTGCTACCTGTATATATGCAGAAATTGTTACGAATATTTTGAGGCTTCAACCAGTGCTGCTCAAGCAGAAAGACAGGGTCAGGGAGAGAAAGAGATAGATTTGTTAGGCTTTTAAGAAAGAGTAAGAGAGGATATAATACATAGGCTATATATTTAATTAAAAAAAAAGTTATGTATATCGACCCCCCCCACCAGTAGTTTCCTGCTGCTCGTCGGACGGCTTATATCCGAATCAAGTCCAAATAATGGATGTTGCACTGGTCTTTTTCACCAACTTTTGTTATTTCGTTTCAATATAGTTTCCACCTTCATCTTTAAAAGAGAAACAATCGATGTAGCTGACGACCACAATTGTTTGTTCCTTAAATCATTTAATGATTAACTTATTGTTCATGTTCAAGTAAGGAAAACTTTTCAAATCCTGTGCACCAACACATTTGTAAACCATACAGACATGGAGACAGTGGCAGTATCTGCACAGAACCTATTCAAGAACAATGTGCGTTTCCTTCTGTTTTCGAATGTGTTCCATTTGAGAATAATGCTTATGGAAGCTGTTCTGGTTTTGTTTGTCCCTTAGCTGTGGAGGGTTGGATCCTGTTTGTGACAGGGGTCCACGAGGAGGCCACTGAGGAGGACATCCATGACAAGTTTGCAGAGTTTGGAGAGATCAAAAACCTTCATCTTAACCTTGACCGCAGAACAGGTTACCTTAAGGTCAGTGATGTGGACATTTAGCTACATAGTATGTATTTTAGGTGTAGAGATGACCTTCATTTGACCCTCCAGTCTCTTAAATGTTACAATCTTGTACCACAGTATGAATGTTGTGGAATTTAGGCTTAAAACTCTGTGGACTGACCACTATTACTTTTCCTGGCAAATGCTGAGAGATATTCAATTGAATGATTATGGTGCAACATGTTCTGCTGTCTTCTGTTATACCACAAGGTGGCAGCCCTAAACAGGCCTGGCAGTGCTCTTTCTGCTTCATAGTTAAACACTTGGCAGTAGAAGGATTACATACATGTTTGGTTTTGTATAAAAAATGTAATGGGATTACTAGACACTTTGACAACAACCTTCTCCCTGGTACATTTCCTTAAGTATACAATAGAATAGTTGCAGTGAAGTCGATATGAAATCATTCAATTTGAATTAGTGTCGCTTGGATGAGTCATAGTTTTGTTTTTAATGTGGATTTTTTTAAATTACAGGGTTATGCACTGGTAGAATACGAGACCTACAAGGAGGCCCAGGCAGCCATGGAAGGGTTAAATGCCCAGGACATGATGGGCCAACCCATCAGTGTTGACTGGGGCTTTGTCAGAGGGCCACCCAAGGGAAAGAGGAGGTGAGTCTTGTTATTCTAGAGCTGGGCATACATGACCTTTTCGCATGCCAACTCATCAAGGAATGTAGCACATAAGAGGTGGAGGCAAGGTGTCTCACAGCTTACATCTGAAGTTTAAAAGTTCTAATACTGCTTTTTTGTATGACTGAATATCACTGTCTCCAGTGTGAGTTAGTGCTACCTTACCCTCGCTCTCTATTCTTTTCTAGTTATGATCCTTTTGGTTGTAGGCATGCACCCATGTTTCATGTTTGGGTTTGACCGTCAACAAGTATACTAATACCTCAAGGAACAGCTTTACCTCCAAGTGTGTGCATATTATTTGTATTATTTTTACCATTATGAATGCTGATGGAACTGCTTCTTCTTGTCATGCTAGGGGTGGTGGAAGGAGGCGCAGCAGAAGTCCAGACAGAAGACGGCGCTGATCTCAGATCATCTGTTACCTCCAATTGGCAAAGGACATGCCTGTCACTTCCACAGGCAGTTTCACATCACTCTCAGAAGAGTCAATTTTATTACTTTTGTGTTCTGTATTTACGTTATGTATCTCGCTAACAGCTGTATGGTGTTCATTTCTCAACATTAAACATGTATGTAGCTTCATAGTAATGTACTTGAGGCCACCAAAAAGACAGCCATACAGCTCAGTGAAGCCCCCACCTTTTTTTGTAGTAATTGGAGGATTTTTTTTTTTTTTTTTTATGAATTCCCTCAATTCTATTTCAGGGGTAATGTTCTTAGCAGCCTGCTACTGTTTTGTGTCGTTATACCAAGGCTATCACATGGGGAATTAAATACTTTTAAAATGATCCATGTGTGACTTATTTTTATATATTACATTTTGATATACTGTTCGGAAAGTGAGCGGCACGATGAGCAATGGTGACTAGAACAACTGCAAGTGACGTGAACGTTTACATCATCTCAGATGACCTCACCATAGTTTCCGCCCCGTCCAGCATTGCGAATCTTACAGTTCTCGATCGCAACTTTACCCATTGGTTCATCGGGCAAATTCCTACCTCGGTGGCTCCCGACAGCCAATACAAGTGGCCTACGCTCCTTTTCTCATTCGGTGTCAGTTTTTGTAGGCTGTGCCAATAAGGAATCGCAGTGTGTTCATTGACCAATTGGCACTTTAGTCAACCACAGTCTCTTCAGCGATTGGTTTGTGATAGAATTTGTTAACCTCAGCAGGGCGGACTCATGAGCGCCTAGGTTGACATTGTTGTTGTTGTAACTAGAGAAATTACTTTATCGCTGGGGTCCTGTTTTGGATTTATTCATTTGACTTGCATCCTCTGAAAATCCCTGAAGTTATCTACAACTAGTCTTCATAAAGTTACAGTTCCCACGGAGATTCTGTCACCATGTACTACCATTGTGGGACGATAATAGACATATCTCCGAGGCCGCTCAAGGTAAGCAGACAAGGGTGCACTCCATTGACGATTGCTTGAGCAGTGCTCAACGAAGTTTAGCTTAGCTAGCCAGTTAGCATATACGGTTTATTCGTTTATATAAACATGAGTGGTGCGTCACAGCGGTGGCAAAACTACACCGCCAGGTTACATTGTATGTTATCAGTATGCTTTAAACTAATTATTCATAGCCACAAATCAACCAATGACTGGACGGATTTTTCGTATGTTCTTGCTAGATAGACTACAAACTATGTACAAGTAGCTTTGATAAGGCCTCTGGTTTATCCCACCTGCATCTCTTGACACCCTAGATTCATTGGGGAAATTGTTAGGATGGGGTCTTGCTGAAATGCTTTGGAATTCCATCGCCTTGCCTAGTATAAAGAGGATAAGTTGGGGGCACGAGAGAAAATTACGGCTGTAAATTGGGAGTTGCTATATCGGTACCGATACATCCGTTGTCAGGAATGTTTAAATAAGTCTGAGATAGACATGGACTTTAAAACTTTTGGGACCATTTTATACATGAATGCAAACAACTGAAGGAACACAGGCAGTGTGAACCGCCGAGCAGCACCGGTAAACCAAACGAGTTAGCGCTAAGCTACCTTCGCTACGCTAGTAGCTTACACAGTAACAACGTTTGGATGATTGCCTAGTTCGTTAGCTTGCTAGCTATATAGCCAGACAGCTAGTCTAAGTACCACACTACCCAACTGTCTGGGTACTGGTACGGTCCACGATATAGACCCAAGCAACATAGGCATATAACATATAAGTTATTTATTATTCGACATTTGGGCTTTAAATTGGTATGGCTTGCTCGCTTGCATGGTCCAAGACCATTAAGCTATCCACCTAGTAGTAGTAGCAAGCTAACGTAACGCGTAGTTGCTAGCTAGTTATGCTAACGGGTTTGTGTAGGACTACATTTAAATTGGTGACACCTGAGCGAGTAGACGCGTTCTATAGCACTTGGTAAGATAGTCATATAGAATGTAAAGTATATGCATTGCTCTCTTTAAGCTAAGGCTACGATTATTGTGTGTCAGTGCCAGCAACACTACAATGAGAGGGTAGCGTTACACTTTGCTTTGAATTATTCAGCTAGTTCCTTTTAACAAAGTCTTTTGTTTGCTGGGAGTCCAGTACAGGCAGCCAAATCAACAGAAAGTAGGACACAAATAATGTTCTCTGATTTGGCTTTCTGGATTAATGCAAGTGTTTCTTTCCCTACACTGCATAGGCAACTACTTTACAACTTGTAAATTCACAAGCCTTATTTCGTAGCAAATTAAGATGATGATTTGAGCTATACTTAATTATAAAGATAAATATTTAGACCAATACTGGTATGTGGCCAAGCATTTCTCTGTCACTGTGCCTCATTAATGTTATCAGTGTTGATGGTATGCGGTCCTCTTTTGTAAACATTGTGGAATGTGGAGGGAGGTTTTATCCATGGTATGTTGTGGTATGATAAAATACATTGAGCCCTCCCTCATTCCAATGACATTGCAGGGGTGTATTTGAGATTCAAAATACAAAATCGAACTGTTAGGAAGTAGGAGAGTTCTCCGGTGAGCGGATTCTGCAAGGGCGTGAGTTCAGGTTTGCATTGTCAGACCGTGTTATACAAGTGCCCAGCTCTACCAGGAACACATTGATGCATTAGAGCAGAACACCTCAGGCTGTCTCTGAAGGTGTGTTTTGCATGTCTCTGTGATATTCAGATGGAGTATCCAAAGGCAATGAGTGGCAGTCCAAACGAAGGAAACACACGTAGGCAACATTCAGTTAGGCTAGGCCCACTATTCTGCAGCCAGGACTATATTCCTATTTGTAATAGGCATCTTTTTAAAGATAAAAAAACAGCATCAACAAGTAGCTCCACTCCAGAGGTAGTAAATGACTGAGATACAGATGTGGCTGACACTGATATCACCTTTATTTAAATGAACGGGTTACAGTTAAGACATTTGGAAATTCTGGAACCTTCGATAGTTTGTCTTCAGCTGGGTGTCAATCATTCTCTCAAAATTAAAATGTTCCTATCTAGCCTAACACAATTTACATATTACTACCGCCTAGCCGTTATGCAAACATTAAGAAATAGGCTAGGTGTTGTGTTGAGTGTATCATACTGTAGGCTTGACAGTGTCAAGACTGTGTTTTATTGTGTTCTTGTCACCCAACTCCACCCCTCTGGGGTTTTATCCAGTTGATCTGCTATGGTCATCATGGTGGGGTGAATATTGTATTTCACTGAGCTTCCCTGCTGCCTCAGCAACACAGAGGAGATGGGCTCCCCCTAACAGCTGTTGGATAAGCGTGTGCATGTGCGCCTTACAAGGATCCTGTATCAGTTTCTTGGGCCAAACCCATTTGCTGTGGTGCTTTTCCTGTTTGATCCATCACTGCTAATAATGAGATTCATAAGAAAATAGAGTTTTGTTTTGCTTGTATAGCACATGGTGGAATCAAGCCAACCCTGATTTTTCCTGCTCTAGGCCTCTCTTAATAGATTTGGATCAAGTAGGGGTCCATCAATACAGGACCCTGAGGATCATATATGCACAGTTACAGTTACTTAAATCTTCGATTGAACAAGGCTTATTCCCAATATTTGTTTTTTGCCAAAACACATTTAGCCTGGTTCTTATCAAGTGAATCAGGACAATTATGCAACAAGTACCCAGAAGGTTTGAGAATCCTTTGGGCAATGGGAGAAGTCTATGCACCCCTGTTATCCCTATCTGCTGGAGCACCCAACACATCTCATACCAGAATGGAACAGATGTGCTTTTAATGAGAAAATGCCCCCAGTCCCCATGATTCCTCCACAGAGCGGATCAATAGGAAGCTTGTCTCCGAGAGCCTGTGCTCCAGACAGCGACTCGTAAAAAAAACCCTGTCGAGCTCCACCTCCGTGGCATGGCTGGATGCCTGCCAGCCTTGTGACCCAGCAGCCAGAGCCCAGGGCTGTTTGTGTCAGGGTGGAGAGGCCCAGCAACCAAGCATCACTGATCACACCCTACCTTTGTGTTCGAGCGGCTACAGGGCTCTGTAGTGTAAAGTTCTCTAAAGGTGGACTACTGGGATGTGTTGTTGTAACCAGTTTCCCTATTAACCAATAACCACTAGCTCTGTTGAGGTGTTCATTTTATTAGGACCATATTTGTTACACGGTCCACTCGTTTTGAGGTTGGATAATGATACGATAGATTAATGATCAGATTTAAGGGACTGATCTTTTGTATTTTGAACATTAGCCTCCCATAAACAGGACAATGAGCTGTTTTTAAAAAGGGAGTGCATGGTTACAGGGTGTCCATGTCACAACAGGACAAACAGCAGTTTGACGGGCCTGGCTCTCAGTCACTGCCGCCTCGTTCTTCCTACCCTGTGCCATCCCTGCTACTCTCACCTGTAAATCCAAAACACAGGGGCAGTGTAATTCTGTACGCATCTGATGGGAGCCTTTCACCCCAGGATGATGTCACAGAGTTTGACGTAAAGCCACCCTACTCTGCGCTGGCTGCCAGTCCTGCAGCACGTGGGGATTCACATGCACTCTGGCCTGCCTCGGCTTATGCTCCTTCAGCCACTGGCTTTAGCCTAGCCACAAGCCCTGCTGGCATTTGGTTGCCCTGTCACATGACAAATGATGTTACAGGCTGCCTATTCGGTAATTTTTTTTAGTGTGTGTGTGTGTGTGGGGGGGGGGGGGGCTGTTTAATCAAAAGGCTGTGAAATCGAATGGGTCACACTAATGTGTTCAATGCCCAACACCATTGTGAAGGTATGTAGTACCGTTAGTCCATAGTGTCTCCTGCAGTAGCCAGCTGAGAGGAGGAGAGTTTGAGGCAACAATAAATTCCCTTAGTGTTTCATTGCCTGTCAATGAAATTAACGTGGCAGAACCCTTTTACGTTCTGGGGCTTTATCTCAGGGCAGTGACATTGTATGAAGTTCACTGCTTTCAAGGGTGGTTGGGTGGTTGCCCATGTCAATTTACATTTTATTCATTTAGCAGACGCTAAATACATGTGATTAATTTAGCAGACGCGTGAAATCAATATCACAGCGTTTCGGCTGTCAGTTTTCCGGACTACTGAAACCAAGGCAAACCGTTCATTGATCTAATGAAACCGGTCTGTCAGCTGTCTCACATCTCTCTGTACAAAAACGCACAACACGTTGAGATTCAGCACAAAATACGGCAACGTGGGATCACAAAGCACCCAGACGAACGGGACGATCAGTCGGGACCTTGCGTGGTTGGCTGACACCGTGGCACCCCGCAGCCGTCTTCAAACAGCTATGAGTGGCTGTTAATTAGCACTGCTTGATTGGAGACTACTGGTTTTGACTCCAGAGACAGGCCCAGAGCACATGGCATGAACCTGTGAGGCCAGGATGCGTGCATGTTTAGTAGTGACTGACATGGTACTGGCAGGAGAAGAGAGGAAATGTCCCTTGTCGCCAGCAGTATTAGAAACCAAGCGGTGGTTTGTCTGACGAAGATCCGAGAGTCGGATGGCATCCGGTCCTCGTGCTTTTCGATCGCTTGTCTTCTGTTGACGTGGCAGAGTTTTGATGTCCTTTCCCCTTAAATCAACTTGTTTCGTGTAACATTCAAACCTTTTCGAGGTTTTCCCTAATATTATTTTATTCCTTAGACTGTCTCTTTTAGTGAGATAGAAAGTGGATATTTTCAAGTTGGATCCAATGATGAGCCAAGTGTAGGTTATGTTCTAAGTAAGAATCCTGACATGAGCCCTCAGCTGTCTTTATGTCCATCGGAAGTCCGCTGAATGGGAATGGAGTGGCATGGTGTGGTGTCTTTAGTTCATGATTAACATAAGCTATGTTTAGGCTGTGAAAAAGGTTCTAATTATGGGATGCATGCAGATAAGGTGGTGAATGTGTAGTCTTCCCATTGCTATACTAACATAGTTAATCAACACATCCCACTTACAATATTTAGTAAGATATAGGAACATGCTAAACAAGACATTTAGTATTTGGTTTAGCCTTAGCCGTATCTTTTTTAACTGAAGCCTTTTGGGAAGTGAGAAAACAAGAGTTGTGGCTGTCAGATTGCCCTTTAAATGTTCTATAGCCAGCAGAAAATGTGTGTGTTAGTGTAAGAGGGGCAGGGATTTGAATGATGACTGGACAGTTTGAACTCCTGTTCCAGCAGTGGGACTTCTCAAGAAGAGATTCCAGTTTTTGGAAATCATTTGACAAACTTTGAAGGTGGTCACTATGTGCTTTAATCTCATTCTAGTATAACATAGACTTGTGTTAAATGAAATTTGGACTAATAGCCCTTAAGGAGTCGTTTTATGATTCTCTTCAGTAATTTAGGAAATGTTTTCCAGCATTCAGTTCAGTGAGTTTTATTGATTTTCCTTCAGTCCTACTCTCTTGAATATCCCATGACCTGAGGAAATGAGCAAACTCCAATTAGATGTAATGACCCCTGCGCTGGAAGCCTTTGAAAATGTGAGACCTTGCTTCGTAACCGCCATGCTAACCTTCCAACGAAATGGACGAAACATCGATAAAACCATTAGCAACACAGCAGTTTACTAGCAGATCAAGTGTAATGGCTAAGAAGCTGTGGACACACAGAGGGGTGGGGAGTACAGGCTCCTTGTGCTATGTAAACCCTGGGCCTGCTCTGCAGTAGTCCTCTCCGAGCCTGAAAGGTGGTGGGAGGGTGGCGGGAGCTGTTCCTCAATGCTGATGCGATGCTTATCGTATGCTTGGGCATTATGCAACCTCCCCCTCCCTTCAAAAGCATGGCGCCCTGACGTGATGCGCCCCGAGCGACTGTGAAGGCGAGAATACAGGGGGGGAAAAAAGAAAAGCCGTACTTCCAGATTTTTCTGTCACATACTTGTTTTTCCTTGCCCGTTGGGTGTGGGCCAGGCCATGATTTTGAAATCCCGTTGAGTCTACACTGGATTGGGGGGGGGGGGGGAGGAGATCAGTGTTTTTGACCTTACAACATTGTCATGCTGCGTTGCGTGCTTTGTATTCACACGCCTTACACTTGAAAATCCCATCCTGTGTTCGCAATGCCACATTCTGCATAACCTTGGATCGTGATGTTCCCTTTTTATCTTGTGCCGGGCTTTGTTCCAGCGACTAGGCTACGTAACGCACCTTCCTAGGCGCTGAGCTATGCTGCAGTGCTGACATACCAGATCACCGGAATACAGTTCCGCACAGCCGAGTTGCAGCGAAACCCGGCGAGAACTGGGTTAAGGTTTGAACTCCATCCTTCCGCCCCGCAGACACGGCGGCCCAGCCTTCTCGGTTGCAGCTCTGAGCTTATGCAAGAGCCAGTGAGTGGGAGCTCCCTCGGAAACCCGATGACGGCACACTGCAGCACAGAAAGGTGAAGGACGATGCCTCTCGCCACACCTTTTAGCTTGACCTCTTCCTGGCTGGCCAGCGCTCGGATCATCCTTGATTTCTTTCTCTTCTAATCCTGTCTCACACTGAGCCCTTCGAGAAACGCCGCCTTCTTAGAGAGAGAGAGAGACATACAAGTTAGGCATTCACTGGAACAGCATGTCTTCCTATGTCTAGGGTTACCTTTTAAAAGGATTGCAATGAGGTCAAAGGATTGCAATGAGGTCAAAGGATTGCAATGAGGTCAAAGGATTGCAATGAGGTCAAAGGATTGTAATGGGCGTGATTCACCCATGTTTCTAGGCCTCGGCGTACACTGGAAATTGAACTTGATTACTCTGCTTGTGGCTGGGCCGAACATCCAAACCCATCTTTCCCTCAATTGAGGCGACTAATAAATGTAGGCAGTAATAGGCCCATCATACTACAAGTCTGCAACTGATCCTGTTTAAATGGTTCGTCTTTAACAGGGGTTAGGCCTATGTTATTATTCATATCACTTTACAACCTTGGCAGTGTTGCACACTGAGATCATTGGATGCGTTTTTTGAGCCTGTGTGATTACACAAAAATAGAACTGACACATGGGTAATCCATCAACTTCACCTGAGCATGAAAGGTAAACAGAACAACTCAAATGTCCGGCCCGCTGGAGACTTAATGAAGGTTGGCACGCTGTGATGTCACTCATGAATCACAGCGTACAGACTGACGACCCTAAATTAGTTTTTTTTGTTTTTTTGTTTTCGTCCTCAAGCAAAGCCGAGCGGTATCCTCTTCTACCCTCAGACCCTTGTTGCCATCTCTGCCGACTGTAGAACGAGGCTCGTGTTTCCCGTGATGTGACTAAGTGGATCCAAAATACACAAAGCCCAGTCAACTCCCCAACCAAAAAGGGGAAGGCCTGCTCCTGAAGTGTCTCAGTATCAAAAGGATCAACGGGCAGTGTACAGTGTAGGCAGCTAGGGACAGTAAAGTAAACAGTAAAAGACAGTAAAAGCCTTCTCCGAAGATCACGTCTAGATCTTGTTTGAACCTACTTTAGAGATTTAGGCTATTCCACGTCAAGGCACTCTGCGTGACAAAGGCTGTTGTCATGGTTTTTCCCCACGCATGTTGTCTGAGGTTAGGGGCTCTATCTGGAGGGCATACTCGGGTATCAAAGCTCTTTTTATTGCACAACATCAATAAAAACATGGTACCCTTTGAGAAGTTTCACTTGCATGTGAGATTCAATCTATTTACTTACAGAGATATTTACTCAAATGCTTTGAATTGTTAGTTGTGGACAATTTTTCTCTTCCATTTTGATGGACCAAGTTTAAAAGCTAGGCTACTGTAGAAGTAGTCTTTCCACTTCATCATAATAATAACCCTATCTTTCTTAGGTAGGTTGGACTGGATTAATCATCATGACCCTAAAGCAATGTCTCCCCTTGCCTGTTCAGTCTGTTTTAAACACTTACCTACTTATATATTTGCACAGGGACCTCATCTCTAACAGACTAACTGTTTTTTTTGCCGAGTTAGAAATCACCTCGGAGCTCTGAGCATTTTAACTGAGAGTATGTGTGAGCCTACCCTCCCTGTTCTTTGAAGCTATCCATCATGCTGGCTACAACGGCCAGGCCTTGGTGACCTCCCCAAGTCCGCCTCAGTGATCCGGGCCTCCACTCTCCAGGCTCAGCTCGGCTCAGCACCCACGTGTTGTCAGCAGCTCCTATTACGTAACTCCCTCCTGTCAGACAAAAGCCTGGCCGGCCAAAGCACAAATCAGTGGCAACTTTGCCCGGGCAGCGGGGGCTAGGCTGTTCTGTCGGTCAGGCGGTAACCCACAGGTGTCCGTCTCCCGAAACGTAAACATTCAACAGCCGTCTCTTCACTTGTTTTAACCTCCTAGAATGTGGCATTGCTAGAAACATTGAGAAGGATCACTCCAGCCTTTGCGGATCTAGAGGCAGCTGGAAGAACAGTTTTCATTTTTGGGAAAAACTAGGAACAATGTGGTAGACTTTAGCATACGGGGGGCTATTTGTCTCTTGTAAAGCAGCTTCAGGAATGGATGCCATTCAAGCTGCGTCAGAGGCTGAGTAGGTCTCCGGGAATGGCTGAAGTTAGAGGCTGTGCATAACCTAGCATAAGCCTTTCTTTCATTCTTTGTTTGTTTGGGTACATTCTGTCCACCGACCACGGTGCCGTCACGCATGCTAGGCCCGTCTTTTCTTTAATGTGTTGTTTGTTGATGCGTCATTTCTGGCAAGGCCTTCTCCTTTTTTAGTTTTTTTTTGTTGGCGAAGTCTAATAACGGTGTCGGTCACACTAATCCGGCCGTAAAATTTAATTTTTACGAGATGTCATAAATTTAACACAAGGGGCTTTGCATAAGCGCGAGGACGTTTAACTTCATCCGTTAGAGTAAGCGCAAACCTGCCAGGAAGAAGTAGCTCTGGTCCACTGGTGTTTTTCATTGCAGAACATGGGGTCAACAAAGACGATACTTCTTTTGAAAAATTCAGTGACTGCTGTCCACGAGTCACTGCTAGAACCCGTATTTGTACAACTAAAGGGAGTTTTGAATCTCTTTAAATGATTACACACAGCAAGAGGGCCCTGCAGTGTAAGCCCTTTCTGTTCTGTTGACTGACTTTGGAAAGAGGGCACTGGAAACCGTGTTGAGAAAGCCCCTTTGTGTTTTAGCCTTCTCTCCTGCCTTCTCTCCTGCCTGCCCTCCTGTGTGTTTTTTAGAGTGAGACAGGGAGAGAGAGAGAGGGAGCAAGCGAGAAAGAAAGGGGGAGAGAGGGGGAGGTGTTGGGGATAGAGCTCATGACTCACCACCAGGCACAGTGGTGAAGAGTTCACATTCAAAACTGAGGTTGGAACAATGCTTTGGGGAGTGATCTTAGACTTGAGGTGATGCATAAAAAGATTTGGATAAGGCAACACATTTCACCAATACTCCTTTTGGATCAGACCCAGAAGGGCAGCACTTGGACAGTGGCTTCAGTTCGGCCTAAGCATTAGCCTGGTAGCTATCTCAAGAGCATTACAATTCATGTGTGGGCTTGTTTGATTCTTTCCACACCTTCTTTTAACAGCCCTGTGGCCAACCCCTGATGACTACTGTCCTGGTGTGGTCATCACTGATACGCCTATGCGTCTAAATGTATGACCGGTGCCATAGTAACGCAGCCTTTTAAGGAACCAAGCTTCCCGTAAACTGTGATTGCCTTGTGCCTATTGGCTGTTGGAGATGGACTGTCAAAACCACTGCCATCTTTGGTGAGGGACTCTCCCCTGTCGTAGTCTACCAGGCCCACGGCGTTCTAACTCATTAATCTGTGACTTTTGTGTGCACCACTGTATTTTAAAGAGTGCACTGCGAGTGAGTCATATTGCGAAGTCGAATGGAATAATATTTTTCTGAAGCCTATTTTGGGTTTTTCCACTGTGGCTCACGGATGTCTATTTTCAAATTGTCGGTGCATGCCATTCAAAAGTCTTCTAATTGTGGAACTGTTGTGAATTAGGTAATCGGGTAACACAGGACTTAATTCCTGCATTCAGTTATTTCCCCCTCATTTGCTGCCATGTGCTTAGCTACATGGTTGTGTTTGCTGGTGTGTCGGTTAACCGCTGTAACATGAACTCGGCTAACTGTAAACAAAATAAAACGTAAAAGGTGCTGCAGAATTCCACCCCGGGTTTTTTTTATGTATATGTATGTATGTTCGGCCTACCCTGAGTCAGTGGAGCCGGCCTACCCTGAGTCAGTGGAGCCGGCCTACCCTGAGTCAGTGGAGCCGGCCTACCCTGAGTCAGTGGAGCCGGCCTACCCTGAGTCAGTGGAGCCGGCCTACCCTGAGTCAGTGGAGCCGGCCTACCCTGAGTCAGTGGAGCCGGCCTACCCTGAGTCAGTGGAGCCGGCCTACCCTGAGTCAGTGGAGCCGGCCTACCCTGAGTCAGTGGAGCCGGCCTACCCTGAGTCAGTGGAGCCGGCCTACCCTGAGTCAGTGGAGCCGGCCTACCCTGAGTCAGTGGAGCCGGCCTACCCTGAGTCAGTGGAGCCGGCCTACCCTGAGTCAGTGGAGCCGGCCTACCCTGAGTCAGTGGAGCCGGCCTACCCTGAGTCAGTGGAGCCGGCCTACCCTGAGTCAGTGGAGCCGGCCTACCCTGAGTCAGTGTTGCCGTGTTTCAGTTGTCAGCTTCAGTGGGAGGGCAGCCTACCGTTTGCCTATCTTGTGCACTTGTTTGTTTGTTTGTTTTTAAATGCTATACAGGGTATGTTCCTGAAAAGCAAAGTAAACAATAACAGAACAACTAGGAAGAAAAACAATAAAAATGTCTATGTCTGAAATGTCAATTTTGAAATGTAAAAATGCCTGAAGTAGATACTGAATGTCACAGAGACAAATAACCAAGTAGAAGAAAGGCAGATAAGGCTAATGAAGCTTTGCATGTGTAAAAACTGAGTTGTGTTTTTGTCTTTCTCCAGGCGTGGCTGGTCTTGTGGTAACACAAGGTGACGAACCACCACCATCACCACTCCCCCTCCCCCCTCCCTCCTTCCCCCTCCGACCTTGAGCACCTGTGGTCTTGTAGGGGAAGGCAGTTCCCCTAGATATTTCTCCTGACCTAATGCCCCCCGCCGCCCCGTAAATTCATGATCACATGACCTTGGATATGGACGCAGTCCTGTCCGACTTTGTCCGTTCCACTGGCGCTGAACCGGGACTGGCAAGAGACCTACTAGAGGGTAAGTTGCAAAGCATTCTGGGACCCGATAGTCAACTCCCACTTAAATGCCTCTGGTTTTTTAGGCATCTGCTAGAAGTAAAGAGGAGTCATTTGAATACCCATCTAGAAGGGGTTGTTACAGGGCTATGAGATATTGTCACAACCAGATTATATAGCAGACAGAATATCCCTTGCTCTTGTTGCTTAGTAGCAAGTATACTACAGATAAGAATATGCATACACACTTTGATGCAAAGCAGTGAGCCAATACATTCGAAATTCTGATATGTATATCAATTCTGACCCAAGCAATGGAGGGTTCCAGCAAACTTTACAATAAGATAGCAATTCCAATGGGTCTGTTGACACGTGGTAAATATTTAACCTCATTTAAAGTGTGTCGAGCAGTGCCACAGAATTTGTTTTGCCATTTTCCCCGTCAGATGGGGTTGGTTAAGTCTGACACAATGCTGTTGCCGTCTCCTGTCTGCAGGCAAGAACTGGGACCTCACCGCTGCCCTCAGTGACTTTGAACAGCTGCGACAGGTGCATGCTGGGAACCTGTCGTACTCATTTGCAGAAGAGAGGTTGTACCCCACCCCCACGGAGAAAGAAATGGCGAGGGTGGGGAGACCGCTTCTCCACCGCCAGGATGAGGTGGTGCAAGGTGAGACCTCTGGCAAGTGTTTGTTTACTTATTTATTTGCTTGTTTGTTTATTCCCGTGTGTGTGTGTGTACTTGCCACCACCTCTGAACCCAAGGCATGGGGTGCCTCTTCCATGTCCTTGTTTGCTTTACCAATTAACATCCTTGAATCTAATATGAAATCGAACTAGGTGTTAACTTGTTTCCATCCATCCATCCCTCCCTCACGCGTGTTCTTCCTCCCAAATGTAACCTTCAGTTTCTCCCCCCTCCCTCCCTCCGTCCGCCGCGCAGCCACAGAGAAGCGGCTGTCGCGGGGCATCTCCCACGCCAGCTCCACCATCGTGTCCCTGGCGCGCTCGCACGTCTCCAGCACGGGCGGTGTGGGCGGCGTGGGCGGCAGCAGCGAGCCCCTCCTGGACACGCCGCTGTGCACCTTCCAGCTGCCCGACCTCACCGTGTACCGCGACGACTTCCGCGGCTTCATCGAGCGGGACCTCATCGAGCAGTCCATGATGGTGGCCCTGGAGCACGCGGGTTAGCGGCCCTCCACACAACCTCACCTGTCTGATCCATCTTTGTGTGATGTCACGTAGATGATATGATGACACCGTCTAGTGTGAGCATGGACGGGTCAAATACAGATGACAAACAGCAGCTATTTGCTCCTCGTGTGATGTCAGGTCGTCTAAATTGGTGGACTCGTGTGGGGCCCAACTGTCAGAGCCTGTTGCCGCTAGCGACAAGCGGAGATGGCAACTGTCTGTTACACGCGGCTTCTCTGGGTGAGTATCACCGCTTCTGAAAGGGAGAGTCAAAGACCCACCCTCACTTCTGCACCATTTGTAATGAGTACATTGTCCTCAGTCCAGTAATCCTCTGACTAATTGCAGGTCATACAACGACAAAGAGACTAAACGAAACTGCAGTTTTCCTCTAATGAGGCTTAGCCTATTAAAATGAATTCAAATGAGGGGTGAGCTTGTAGTGTTGTACTGTAGCTTTGGTTGGAGTATGCCACTATGCCCAATGCTGAATACCGTAGATGTGGTTAAGCATTCGACTGCAGCTCCCAGGTTCAAATCTCCCCCGTACGTTGTGTAGGATAAAAGTATCTACTAAATGCATACCTAAAATCACACTTAACTTAGCTCAAAGCTGTTGTGTTTTTCTCCACACCCCCTGGTTGTGTGATGAGCTCTGTTTCTGTTCGCCGCAGGCATGTGGGGCTTCCACGATCGCGACCTGATGCTGAGGAAATCTCTGTACGCGCTGATGGACCACGGCCAAGAGAGGGAGTCCCTCAGGCGCAGGTGGAGGTGGCAGCAGACTCAACAAAACAAGGAGGTGGGTGCAGATACAGAGGCAAGATTGCTTTTACCACGACGCACTTTGTAAGATAAACAGCCATGACCCTGTCCTACCTATTTCAGTATCAAGACGTTTTTATAACTGAAACGATGCTGCATATTTATTAGGGGTGGGAATCTTTTGGGACCTTTCAAATCGATTCCTGGGGTCACGATCCGATTCAGAAATTGATTCACAATTGTTCAGAGATGTATTTTTTTATTGAAAAAAAAAATATATATATAATCGATCTGAATCACTAGCAGACTGAATCGTGATTCAAATGTGAATCGATTTTCTCCCCCCCCCCCACCCCTAATATTTCTGTGTGTGTCCGTCCACAGTCTGGCCTGGTGTACACTGAGGAGGAGTGGCAGAAGGAGTGGAACGAGCTGCTGAAGCTGGCGTCCAGTGAGCCCAGGATACACTACAGCACCAACGGCACCAATGGGTAACTGACCACAACAACCGACCTCTGACCTCGTTTAGGACCCGAAAAACCGATGACCACCACGGTCTGCTCATGTGACACCCCGGGGGCCTGAACCGTTTCCTCCGTCGCTCTTAGGGCCGAGTCGTCGTCGGAGGAGCCGGTGTACGAGAGTCTGGAGGAGTTCCACGTGTTTGTCCTGGCTCACGTGCTGCGGAGGCCGATCGTGGTGGTGGCTGACACCATGCTCCGGGACTCTGGAGGAGAGGGTGAGACCAGCTCAGTGCTGCTGATAGGCCTGTTGCAGAACGGTGGAGACAACAGTGAGACGTGCATGTCAGGGATTGGCAATAGGGATTTTTTGGGGGGCCTGAATGATTGCTAAAACATAATACTATGCCTCAACAGCTGACCAGGCTCGATTGTCATCCCAGTTGTTTTGCTCTTATATTGGTCATTACATTTGAATACAAATGTATTTGGTCTTATTACCATTGCTGTAGATAATGGAACACAATTGCTCAAACCTACAAAGCTTCTTTTTTCTTTCGTTAGCCAGACGTTGTGGGGTATCAATTTTCCAAATGGAATATCGCCGTCCTGTTCTATCGATTCCATTCCATATATACGACGGTGTGGATTTCATAAGTCTTCCGTTTGTCCTCAGCGTTTGCACCCATCCCGTTCGGGGGCATCTATCTGCCCCTGGAGGTCCCTGCTGCCAAGTGTCATCGCTCTCCCCTCGTCCTGGCTTACGACCAGGCCCACTTCTCCGCCCTGGTCTCCATGGAGCAGAAGGATAGCACCAAAGAGCAAGGTAATATCGATGGCGTCGCTCATCACTGTACACCTCCTATTTGTGATCCCGTCACACCGAGCTATTGCGTATCACTGCCTGCCAACTCCTCCACAAGATGTTATATCTCACTCACTTGGAATTTAAATTGCGTCACTGCGTTTTTTTCTTCTCTCCCTCAAGTGTTACGGATGACTGCATGGGAATGTTGTATCTAGAATGCTTTGAAAGAACACTGTCAAGCTTACTGATTGATTCTTCCTCCGACCCCTCTAGTGGTGATCCCGCTGACTGACTCGGAGCACAAGATGCTGCCGGTGCACTTTGCTGTGGATCCTGGGAAGGACTGGGAGTGGGGCAAGGATGACACGGACAATGTGATGTTGGCAAGGTAGGATCACTATGAGGCATTTTACAGTCTCCTTGTAAGGCACCCCTCCATGAGTCATTCTATGCGAAACCCTCCCATGCACGCAGGCCTATAGAGACCTGGCACCCGTGTCCAAGGATTGACCCCTGCTCCAGATTAATGTCCGGTAGCAGCGAGAGTGAGATTAGCACTAAATGCCTGCTATGAATGGAGTCCAGCGGGGGCTACGGAAATAGCAAAGGAATAGAAATAGCTGGATACTTATTCCACTGGATTAAGATGTCTCTTTATTCCTTTTTTTTAAACAGTGGATATTGTTTATTTTTATTTTTTTTACTAGAATGAATTGTCATTGTCCTTGATGAGAAAGCTTATAGTACACTTTGTTGGACAGCAAAGTGCATATCAATGATTCCATTCACACATTCTTGACCGGCATTTGAGGAGATAACGTCAGCCTTGGTTGAACTTTGACCCGCACGTTCTCTCTTCTACAGTGTGACCCTGTCCCTGGAGGCCAAGCTCCAGCTGTTACACAGCTACATGACAGTCACCTGGCTGCCCCTACCTTGTGAGGTACAGGTGACATTCTCAAAATCCTTGTTTGCTGAACAGTATTTGTCTCTCTTATTTGGCATGGCTTGTTCCTCGCAAACCTGTCAACGCAGTTTGCAGTCAGTCAGTGTATGTCTGCTCTGATCTCACATTCTTGGTCTTCCAAAAAGACTTTAACCAAATAACACAATTCATCCAGTTATTATTAGTAGCTGGGAAACAGGGCTTTTGCGTATAGTAAGAAGTGGGTCTACCACACCAACTTTATGATACTCGATAGCCTCGTAGGTTCTAAAAGACCAGCATGCCGTTGCAAGTTACAGACGATGTAAACATTACCTGTTCATAAATATTGACTTAAGATAAGCTACTCTTCACCTAACCCTGTTTTTCAGTTAGGCAGTTGGTACATAGGTCCCTTTTTTATCAGTTCAGTTCCGGCTGTGAAAACAAACCACGCCATGTTGCATAGGCTGTTAAATGACGTCATTCCAACACGGTTTCAATGGTCCTCTTGTGTATCAAAATCTAATTATTATGCGTTAGAAAGGATAACAAGTCCATGGTAATTTCTCAGTAAACCTCAAGTGAGCGAAAGCAATAAAGGAAGCCCTGTTTTTCCCCTTAAAGTAATTTTCTTCTTCAAAGCCCGCGTCAATAAAAAACATTACTGTGGTGTTAACCTAATTTAGGTTCCTAGTGTTCACAATTATGGGCCTTAGCAACGAGGATCATTATACTAACTGCTTATTGTAGGAGATGGTAAAGATTCATTCCATCAGTCCTTCTAGGTAACTCCCATTTCACAATATAGCATAGCCTTTCAAACCCCTCGTCTTTTCCCGGCTTAAATGAATTACCTTGCCTAGGGGTTCCCAACCCTGGTCTTTGGGACCCCCTGCCCTGCATGTTTTAGATGTTTCCCTGCTCCAACACACCTGATTCAAATGAATGGGTCGTTAACAGGCTTCTGCAGAGCTGACCCATTCATTTGAATCAGGTGTGTTGGAGCAGGGAAACATCTCAAACATGCAGGACAGGGGCTCCCCGAGGACCAGGGTTGGGGCCCACTGACCTAGCCTACTCACCGCACCCGTACCCTTCCTCAAGCGATCCGTGTTTCTGTCCCCCAAGCAGGCACCCCTGGCGCAGCCCGAGTCGCCGACTGCCTCTGCAGGGGAAGACGCCCGCACCCCCCCCGACTCCGGAGAGTCAGACAAGGAGTCGGTGAGCAGCAGCTCCAACGGCAACGGGGACGCGACCGCGGCGGGGGCGGCGAGCGGCGCCGGGAGCTCGGCCAAGAACAGCTCCTCCTCGTCCAGCTCGTCCAGCAACAGCTCGGCGGGGACCCTGACCGGCGGCAAGGACAAGAGCAAGAAGGACAAGGACAAGGAGAAGGACAAGAAGAGGGCCGACTCGGTGGCCAATAAACTGGGCAGCTTTGGCAAGAACCTGGGCAACAAGCTAAAGAGGAACGTGGGCGGGCTGATGACGGGGAAGAACGCGGGGGCGGGCGGGGCCAAGCCGGAGGGGGGCGGGGAGAAGAAGAAGGGCTCGCTGAGGGGCCGGAAGGGAAGCAAGGACGGCTCGCCGTCGGCCCAGGCCTCCGAGGACTCTGGGAAGGGTTCGCCCTCGTCGGGCAGCGAGCGTCTGAACGGGACGGGCGGCAGCAGCTGCAGCAGCAGCGGGAGCAGCGAGAGCGACCCGTACAAGTACAGCGCCGACGTCAAGGCCAGCCTGGCCATCCTGCGCGCCGCCATGCAGGGCGAGAGGAAGTTCATCTTCGCCGGGCAGCTCACCACCAGCAACCGGCAGCCCTTCCAGGAGGAGATGATCCAGCGGTACCTGGCGGACGCAGAGGAGCGCTTCCGTGCCGAACAGGAGCAGCAGCGGAGAGACACGGAGCGCAAGGGCGTGCCCAACGGCCTCCCGCAGCCCAAGAAGGAGAGCGGCGGCGGCGGCGAACTGAGCTACCGGCCGTACGAGGCCAAGGAGGAGCCGTCCGAGAGCTCGCCGCCCACCTTCAACCACCTCAAGTCGTCCTCCTTCAACCCCTCCATGTACTCGGGCGTGGTGCCTATCCCTCGGCCCTCGTTCATGGAGCAGGCGCCCGGCCAGGCCCCCCTCACGCAGCACCTCCACATGCACGGCTACATGGAGACGCGGAGGCAGCTAGCCGGCGGCTCTCCGGCCTCGTCCTACCCCGGCCTTCCCTCCTACGCCACCCTCCCTCGCCACTGCCCCCTGGCGCAGGGGCCGCCCCACCCCCACTACAACCCCCCGCCGGCCCCGGCCTCCCTCAGCCCGTCGCGCCTCAACTCGTCCTCCTTCGCCCCCTCGTACCCTCCGGAACTCGACCCCCCGGACTACCCCACCTCGGAGCCCACGGCCGGCGGATACAGCAACGGCTTCCGGGAAGTGCGCCCCAGCCTGGACGGTCGCGGGCCTCCCCCGGTCAGGCACTACTCTCTGGGCAGCGCCGGCGGGCTGGCTAGCTTGCAGTCCAGCCGTTGCCGGACACCCAGCTGCACCTACTACGGACACCCCGAAACGGGCAACTACTGCTCATACTGCTACCGCGAGGAGCTGAAGAGGAGGGAGACCGATCCAGCCATCCACAGGTTCTGAGGCGGAACTGGGCTTCTGCGCACTGCAAGGCTCTCGGGATAGGTCGCCCTCTTAAGGAACCACACAGAGCACGGCTCTACCTTACACCCTTTTTTTAAGGGTCTCGCTTCCTGTCGGGAAGGCGACATTGGAGCGCAACGGATGGGCTCGGCCACAACTAGAGAGACTGGGATGGGTGGATGGAAGTGGGAACTGTTTCGCCTGCGGAGGCGAGGGGACTAACTGCACTTCTGTTCCATTTTTGCTGTGGCTCTTATGCGGGCGCGGGGTTTGTGTGCGTGCGTGTTTGTGAACAGCAGGCTCTCCACCGCTTTGTTCCCCTATTCGCCTTGTTAACTGTCTTCTCCTGCTGGAGAGAATGTAAATGGCAGGCAATACACATGTTCTGACAACAACAAAAAAACACACCAACGCAGACACGGAAATACACTTAAGCAAGCACAACCCAAAACTGCTTGAATATCTCCTGTTGTTTGTGGAAAATTCCTATTTTGCTCACTTACTTTCATTGCTGTTTTAACATTTGAAGGCCCCTTCACGCCATCAGATCTTAGCCATCCGATATTGCTGGTATCAGGCACTCATGGCATGTGTTCCCTGGGAAACAACGGGGAGGTACGTTCACAAGATGATGCGTTCAAGGAATGACGTCATTACGCATCCGTATAATGCAAGCTGAATCTGTTATTGTAAGTATGTCAAAGTTCTGTGGGCTGCTATGGTGCTACTGTTCCAGAGTACAAGAGACAGAACTCAACCAATCCTGCTCTTGTAATTTGCTGTCCATTTTGGATGTTCTGGTTGGGTAGACTTGATGGCGTCCCAATAACATTTCGCTGTCAAATCAATTATAAACTGATTTATTTTGGTTTAGTCTCCTGGTACCGTAAAATAAAACAAACCTGGTGGCATGCTCTGGTCAGTATTGTTTGAAACTTAACTCATAGTATTCGCTATGGTTGTTGGAATTTTACTGTTCCTCACTTGTCTTCCTCATTTTATAGTCTCGCAGAGTAGTTATTTCAATTTGGGATTCTCAAACCCCATTTCAAGAACGCACTCTCATACTGTAACAGTTATCCTGAAATCGTTATTTATTAAAAAAATACTAACTCCTCGAGTCTTTGGCTAAGAAGGTTTGAGGGACCCGAACTCTTGTGTATGATATTTATTGGAAGGTTAATGCTACAGGTAGTACTTTTTGAAGAGCTAAGATTGTACCCCCTCCTCCCCCTCCAGCTTATGAAAAAATATTCACCACATCAAGAACTAGAAAAATACATTTATAGTATGGATGGTCACACCCAGGTCCAAGAGAAGTCCCAGTACCAAGGGGATCATGACTGGCCCTATGCCTGACCTCTCTTCTGCACAAATTCAAGCACTTTCCTAATGTCCAGCGACATTGTGTTACCGTATTTGAAGGTATCTGACTGTTACGTTGTCCTTAGGTCTCGTCAGAACTCTAGACACTGCCTCCTCTACCTGCCAGAGCGCAGATGGGCAGAGGCGCTTTTTCGACTACTTCTGTCCGATGGGGTATAGCTGCATACCAGTGTCTAACTCGATTTCCTAGTTGCCTTTTCAATCTCTGTCCTTGTGGCATTACAATCTTGTTTTGTAAATTTTTCAAGAAGACGTCAAGTACACAGTACTTGTTTTTGCTGCAGTTTTTGTCCCCCTCTTCCATTAAACTCTACATTTTGTTGCACAGTCATGCATTGTACGTTGTTATGGCATGTTGTTGTTGCCATTATGGACAGAGAAGCTCAAGGTGACTAAAATTAGGCATTTTCTTTGAAGAAGAGACGTAACGCATTGATATGCTGTGAGGGATGTAGACGAGTTGAACTAATATTCCTATTCATCACCACTAGGCACATGAATAAGATGTGTATAATTTGGCTGTTTGGCATGAGTTCATTTAGCAATATATTACTGAAGTCACGAGAAGAAAAAATGTTGAGTGAACAAAACAATAGAGGTAAAGATCCTTCTCTTCCTGACTGTATTTTCTGAGTTCACTGAGAGCAGTCATTTCACTTAAAGCACAAGAGAATTTCTGTATGCAATTCACTGCCTTGCCCAGTAGATGGCACCCTTTTATTTGTCATTATTGCAGGACATGTATTGCCCTACTTAACCAAAATAAATTGAGGTAGATTTATCAATTGTTAAGACAACAATAGATACTAATTTCTGAACTAATTAGTCTTTCTATGTTTAGCCATGGAGATGAGGGATTTTTGCTGTACATTTGAGGTAACATTCTCTTGAGGTACATCAAGCAAACAATTTAAAACAAAGTATCTGACCAACCCTTGTAGGGTAACTGTCTGTTAGAAGGAATGCACACTGAAATAGAACCAACCATTCCCCTTAATGACATTATGCTAAAACCCAAACAATGCTCTGTGTGGTGTGTGTGTGTGCGCACGTGCGTGCGCGTGTGTGCTTGAGTGTGTTGGTGCGCTTATGTTTTATGAAACCTTTTGCAAAATAGCATTGCAGCTCCAATAAGGCACAAGTAACAGTCGTTTCCAGTAGAATGGCGATGGCTGACACTTGTGAGCACGCTCAGTCCTTCCCTTTGTATGTACCAGCACCACACTCACAAATCAACAGAATGCTATGGCTAATAAGAAACACCTTGAACATTGAGCTTGAAGAGACTGCAACATGTTTTGTATTTAATGAGAGGACAATGAGAGGTTGTATAAATATGTTTCAAGTTATTTTTGTAAACCCAATGTTTTACAGTGTTTTTTAAGACTAGAATGTCGGCTATATTGATAGGCACTACAAAAAGATTGGACGAGATGCTCTCAACGGAGTTTGGGGTGCAGTCAGTATTTATCTGAGACGTTTAAGCCTGTCAAAGGTTATCCCAAGCAAGCCTGTTAAAATCAAAGGTTTCTCGTCAGCAAACTACTTTCCTCATTGCTGACCTGAAGTTATGATTTGAGAATATATATATTTATAGTAAGATTTTCAGAAGTTTCATTTTGGAATGTTTAGTTGATCATTTTTAGGATGTTCTTTCGTACGTGACTAATTGTCTAGCAGACCGGCTTTTAATTGTTTGTATTTTTTATGTTTTGTTTACTTTTTTCCTTTCAGATCGCCACCAATTTGAGCTATGCTAACACTATAATACAAGACTTGATTGCTGGTGTATGCAACCTATGCTCTTGCTCCAACCTTTCCCTTGGGAATCGGTATGCTTGGGAATTTGTTACAAAAAGCCCAGTATTTTTTTGTACATTTCTCTCATTTCGATGGACAGATTTGTCATCATCAACAATATTTACATGGGATACTTAAGTTGCATGGGACTGGAACTGTTGCATGTAAATGGCAAATCAATTTAAACAAATTTGTGCATTACTTTTGAGCTGATTTCAGGCTGTCCTGGTTTTCGGATCTTTGTGTGCGTGTGTGTTGGGAGAGGAGAGCCCAGGCTGTGTGACAGTGCAATCTGGATGGAAAGAACATCTGATTTTACGTTATATTTTTTTGCACCGTTTGAATAAATGTATTTCAACAACGCTATTGCTATCTCTTTCTTTGAAAAGGTTTGATGTTCATGTTATGTCTGTCTCTTCTTTTCAAGGATAAATGTAAAATAATCAATTGCCTTTACTTGGTAAGTGGGTATAATGTTAAGAGGTGAAAGCAGAGGATGTAATTGAACTCGATCACCACAATAGAGCTACCTTTTGTCGTGAACACAATTCCAACAGTATATCATGTGGCTGTAATGTTAGATGAGAAGGGAAAAGCTGTTGATATATGATTAAGAATAAAATCATTTGTGTATCCATATTTGACAAATTATGCATTTCTAGTCTATTGCAAATGTGCTGTTTTTGAATTCAGGTGCATTACCATCACCGTAAGAACCCAAAATAGAAGTAATACTTGTCGAACATACGGCTTACAGGAATTGAAAGCTTTCAAAATAGTCTGAACAAAATACTATGGCAAATGACCTTTGCATTAGTGACAGACCAACTCTTTAATTCAGATGATTCAAAACCCAGTGTCTGGGGCTGTTTTATGTATTCGAGAAATTGGAGCCCCTTATGTAATATTGAACAGTTTCCCATGTGGTAAAAAATCCAGACCTCTTTCTATTATAGTTCACAAGGACATCGTCTCCCCACCTGTGAACAGGGACAAACTGTACCTCAGGAACATCCAGTTTCCTTTTTTTTTCTCATGGGAAGACATTTCTACCTTATTTTTAACCAATATCTTCGTGGAAAACTTTTTACAGTTTAGATTTGATGACAAAGCAGCCTGGCCTTACACACAGGTAATGTATGCTTTTCAAACAGCCTATGTATGTTGTTAAACCTTTGGGAATTTACGTTTATAACAAGTCAATATGCCTATAAAATGTATTTCTTGAGATGTGGATATTTCCCCAGCATAGTGCAGAGGCAGCAATGCCAGTTGAATAATGACAACAAACAGATGATTGGAAAAACTGCTGTTTGTGCTAGATTTTGTGCATGTTGCAAAAAGGTATTAGCAGTTTACATTCAAAGGCTTTTAGCCTCAACATTGAATGGAGAAAACTAGACAGTATTTTAGTGAGTGCCCATGCATCTGTTAACCAATGCTTCTATTTGATCTAAACCAGTAACTGGGTTTAGAGCTTTGGCTCTAAATCTGTTCTGGATAAACTGACCAACTTTGTAGCCTATAACTTAATCTATACACTAGGTGTGTCAGGGAGTGCTTCAACATTATTTAAAGAAGTTCTTAGGATTGTGTTCCAGGAGTACACTCGCACGTTGGGTTCTCACTGTAAACTGAATAAGGTTGGCCATTGTAGACTGAATGCATCAGTGTTAAACTCACAGAAGGCTGGCCCTTTAAGAAGGATTTACCGCACTTGGTGTTTTCAGCAGTGTGTCATTTTCACTATGGCGAGGATATAAACAAATGGAAAGCAACGGGTTCCAGAGGTGAACACTTTCTTCCCTGTTGTGACGAACAACGCAAATAGGAGCAAAAGCTATTTTGTTGGTGATGGGCGTCCTATATTAAATAGTGAAAGTATGGATAGACGAATCCAGTGCTGTATGCTTTAAATTCCCCAAAAAATATTTACCAGTAACATAAGTAGCCTACCTCTCTTCTCGAAACCGGGTGATGCCAAGCAAGCTACCGACACCGCTGAACAAAGTAGACGACCTCGGTTAGTCGAGCAGCCTATGGAGCGTATACTACATTTTTCGCTTTCTTCATTATAGCCTTGTTTTCATCGTAAACTCATAATTTGGACTTTTCATTGGAGTGCATTGAGTTCTGTTGGGCGTCAAACATGTTAACGGGATCTAAAACCACGTTCAAAGTAAGGCAGATGGTTCCAGATATGAAGGTAGGTTTCCCTTTCCCTATGTTTCACGTAGAATATTAAATTATGAACCTCCTGCTTGGAGTGGAATAATATGAAACTAAACTGTAGTCAACCTAGACTATGTCGATTTGGACTTGACGTGTAGTATGTGTGTTTAATAGGTGGTTACATTGCATAGAACTTAAGTGAAAGGGTTACAATTGAGCTACAATTGTTACATTTTATGGAAAATTAAGAATGGAGACCATATTATCAGAAAAGGATGCCTGTCTTTCAGTTGAGAATCAAGTTTTCATTAGGCCATTTCTTTACGAATAATGTAAGCACTTGCAATCAGCACTATGAGTAAAGGATCATGATTCACCCCCTGCTTTAAACGAAATGTTCAGAGATTGATGTCTACCAAAACTATGATAATTATCCTAGGCTTGCTAAACGCGTCTTCTGTTCTGTAGAAACTCTTCAGCACCACACATGAGCCTTTAGAAATGTACCACTAAAGATAAGATGACAGTTCCTGAAAAGTGGTTTTTGTATCAGATCATTATTTTTATTTTGGTCTTTACCAAAATAGTTGCAGCGATGCAACTGTGTTCCGCACAAGGAGGGACATTGCCTTTACAAGTGGTGCTTCTGTCTGTATACAAACACACACACTCATTTAAGTCTTTGGAAATCTGCTCATTATTGTAGGCTAAGTGAGTTCTGTGGATTTGTCCTCAACACATTCAACATTCTCTACATGCACTCACTCACCTGACAGTGAGATGTGAAAGAAAAGGTTCCAAAAGACACCATTTCTAAAAGGTTCCTATGTACAAATGTATGGACAGACATAGAGCTATATATATATATATACACACACAATATATGTCCCTGTGTGTATCCCATTCTTCAGGATACCATGGTGCTCTCTTTGTGCTTATTACATCTTCCTCCTTGGTTATTTGGAGCCACCGCAGTCCACAGGGGGAAACGTTACCAGATGTCTCATAACCCGCCCTCAGGCACAGCCTGCAGTACACAGAGTGGGGGCATGTGCACAACATCTGGCTGTTGCCATGGAGACAGCAGTTGGAGGCGCAGGAGTTTTGAATCTGATTATCTGAACACGAGGGCCTGTCTGGCAAAAAAAAAAAAAAATCACAGCTCTCTCAACCCACTATCCATCTTTTAAAGGAATTTGAGACCCATATAGGAAAGGCCAGGTAGGCACAGACTAGCTAAAGGTGAGAGAGTGTATGAATCGTACTGTGTTGAAATGATTATGCTGAATTTGGTTTTTTTGCAAATGCGAAATGCATTTGAAATCATTCTCATAGTGATTTCAACTAGATGTTGCTATTGTTGCAGTTTTTTTGCAAAATGTTTGCAAATTACAAAGATAGCGATAGCTACAGCTGCCCAAATTGACAGTAGAATTACACTTCAGGTAGTTAGTTAGTGTTATACCCCATGGGGGATATAATTCAGTTTGAGTAACGGACTGGTTGCATTCCCTTTTCCCTCTCTATTCCCTTGTGTTTTCGTATCGTTCGACTTTCAGCTTGCTGAGAGTAGAAGCACAATGCTCCCACAGAAGTGAAAATGTCAAATGGAGGCTCAGACTCATTGTGGCTCCATTCAGTGTAGCTGGAGATCCAGGACTGATAGTAGAGGGTTAGAAAGGCACACACCCCCCACACCCGGTCCCACAGGACCCAGTCCTCAGTTCCTGAGGTGGCCTGAGCTTCCTACAGTCAAACAATGTGTCCTCTGATGACTAGACCAGAATTGTGGTTGTGAAAATGTCTGGATTGGTCTTCCAGTTTGTGATTAGTAGCTTGTTTTTTTTTTGGGTCAGTTGTTTTTGAATGTACTTGGTCATGTCTGTGGTTGCAGTAGTTTGACAATGAATGTATGAGAATAGCTTTTTGACTAGCGTGAGTAATGGGGTCGTGGTGTTGTTACACAGTCTGAGTAAACAGTTACATGCTAAACTGAACATCTCTCTCAAACACACACACTTATGCACACACAATAATCACAAATGAATCATTCACCTTTGATCCACTGACAGCAATTGTGTCAGCTATTGTGCAAATGTTGTTGTCATGAGACTGTTCACATATAAGGACATCAAAGTTGTGAGATGGAAAACAAGAAAAGAAAATTATGATGCGAAATATTTATCAGCATTAACTGCAATTCTCTTGTATGGAAGATTATTAGGACCAGTCACTGTTTGTAGCAAGTCCAGACCAGACAACGACTATTGTATGTGAGAAAGGGCTAGCAAGCCAAAGGCAATTGTATATATGTTCCCTCTCCTTTAATTTAAAATGTACACCCCATAGTAATAACTTCAGGCTAGAATGCGAAAGGGATGTGTCAGGTATTCTTGGCAAGGAAATGTACGTTCTTCATTGCAGTAATATACTATGCATGTAACCCTTTCTTCATTGTCTATGCTACTGTAGGAATCTTGCAACACCAAGTCAGTTCATCTTGTTGTTTAGAGCCGTTTTAGTCCTGTACATTTGATTGCATGGGATATTTGCTTCTTGGTTGTTTTATTTCAGCTATTTTGCCATAGGAAATATAGTACACAGCCACACTGTCTTAACAGCATAAGAAAGGGCCCAATATTAAAGCACAGCCACAGGTCATGGCTAGACTGAAATCCGTTTTGTATTTCAGTCCATTTCTTGAAAAGAAATGTGTTTGAGTAGTTGCTTTAAAGAGGACAAGAAGCCCAGAGAATCTCATTGTTTTCATTTTTACAGCCAGGACCCACAGTTGCATATGGGTCTGTTTACGAGTAAACAGACCCATTTGTTTGAGCTGCATTGTTTACAATGCATCTCAAACAAACAGGCCACAATCTTCCTCAGCAATACACAGGGTCATACTGAAAACAACAATTTCCCCCATGGTAACTATCTGGTCCCAAATATGGACCCTTTTACGGTATTTCTTGGTTATGCTTATAAGCATTCTACAACATAAACGTTTTATCGTATTAGCCCGCCACGTTTACCCCTGCAAATTCCCCTAACTGTAATTATGTCTATTTCAATTCGAAGTGCAGGTATGTCCTCCAATGACACACATGCTGACTGCAGACGTCTGGTCACAGTAGCAAGGGGAAGCCATGAGCAATGGAAACTGCAATGGGCCTTGGCTCCTGGCCCTGAGGAGAAAGGGAAGGAGGGCAGGAGCGAGGAAGAGAGGCGGCACAGAGAAGTAGAAGTAGTGAAAGTGATAAAGTACAGGCTGATGCCACACAATTAAACTGAAGTGGAAGAGTGTAAGCTCAGCAGAAAGAGACCCAGGAAATGTGGTTCTCTGGTCTCTGGGTGCAAACTGTCTACAGTCTTTTAGGTCATTGTTATCATTGACAGTGACAGCGTTTCTTTCACTCTGACCTGGAAATGTTCTAATTCTCTTTTAGATTCAGATAATGTCCCTTCTTCGAGTATCTTACACATGTTAAATGTGAACCTTTGATGTTATGCCGTCTTTCGCAATTTAAATCTGTCCAGTAGATTTTGTGTCAAGTCCTTAAAACTCAAGGACAAGGTTTGGGAAGTCCCAAGGATGTTGCAAGGAACAAGGAACTCTTCAGAGCAAAAAACTAACAAAATCAAAATAACCTTGGTTGTACCAAAAAAGAACCAGGAATTTAGCTGGAGGGGTTTTACTTAGAAGCAAGGCATTGGTGTTGAACCTTGAGGAAAACAAGTCAGAAGATGGAAAAGTAAGAGTGCAAGCTGACTCCAAGAGGTTTAAGTTTTAGTGTTCCCTTTATTTTAAAATAGACTCGTTTTTAACCAGTCTTTTTTGTTGACTCAGGTCTTGGTGCTGAGATTCAGTGAATAAAATGTCTGAAACAAAAGCCTTTTCTATGCTGTTTTGGTACAGCCACAGGACCTTTCTTTTGTTTTGAAAGGGTGAAATATTAGTGCAGACCCTGAATTACTCTACTCCTGCAGTTTGATTAGGTTGGTTATAGTTGGCTATGAAATGTTATTTCACTCTATAGAGAGACTCATATGAAGTGATTTTTGAAAATGCATTGCCCAGATGACTTGAGACAAAAGCTCATATATTTAGACCACAAGAGACTGTAGCATTTGGATTCACTACAATTCTCAGCTTTTACAACTTAGTTTTTCTTGGCAGCAGTAGGCTATACTGTATGATCAAAAGAGCAATATTAGGCATCATGTCTTGTTGAAAATAAAGTTTGAAGTTTAAAAATATATTTGATTGGTTTTTGCAGACCTAATTTTTCACATTTTAGTTAACAATTTCATTTTTGTTGTTAAATGGAAATATTCACAGGAAATACCACTAAACATATTTGTTACTTTTGTTGCAATAATGTTTTCTTCTATGTTAGCTGATGCAACAGTAACATCAAACAGCATTCTCTTGTTAGTTAATACAGGATAGTTTTATGACTACACATTATAAAACAAGGTTTGGAATGTTTTTACTATACAAACACTCCTTGAGTCAGCAGATTACCAATACTGACCAAACTGGTGTTGAACAAGTACTTACAGTCAGGCTTTATAGCAAAAAGACACTTACTGACATGGTGGTCAAAAGGCTGTGAAGTATTCTTAGACAAGAATATTTGACCATTTCTGATAAAGCCGCAAGCTTTTTCAGTATTTTGTCCTTGCATACTGTGCAATTTTGTACAGTATGTGCTAGATGGTTCTAGACTTTGCGGGTTTGTGAGACTGAGTAGTGCAGCTAGTAGAACCGATGATGGTACTATACTCTATAACATTATAGAGAATGCCAAAAAGAAACAAAACATGGAAACTAAAGCAGATGGAACATCTTGTGGTTGATGTCGTCTTTTAGTAAGAGCTTGAATGAGAAGCACACATGCTAAATTACCTACCACAGCGGCCAGTTCAGTAAAATATGTAAGCCTACTCTAACAACATGAAAGTATATTAAAGGTATTCAACTGGTTGTGGAACCAAATGTACTCCATCTGGTAGAATACCACCAGTCATTAATTATTGTGACATCCACAGAGAGACTGAGCTTAGCTAACCCTCCTAGCACCAGGGACAGCAGCCAACAGATACGAGTGGCCGACCCGAGGGGAGCCAAGCTCCCCGGAAGGCTTGTCTTTTTTGTTTGAACATTGACTTTCTTTTGTGAATTAAACACACCTGAGCACTAATGGCCGTTCTCTGTCTCTGTGTCTCCAGTAGTGTATGCCTCACAGCATGTCTATCTGTGGTCGCTACGTTATATGTATCATCCATACTGCTGTGTTCAAAAGTGACAGTTTTCCCTGTAGTTTCTGAAGTGAGGTCTAGGATGGATGAAGTGTGTACGATCACAACACCTGCTTTTTCCTCTGCAGGAGAGGATGCTGAGTCAGAGTGGTCTTAATACTCGGGGTCGAGATATGTTTGGTCTACGCTGCCTACCAGGTAAGACACACATACACACATACACACACACACACACACATTTAAATGTGAGAAGTGGTGAGGAGGGTTATCATTTATACTTGGTTGCTTGTATGTCAGAAAATACAATCTTTATCTGACGTGATCAACAGAAATTGTGGGTGTGATGAACTGTCCAAGTCAATTATGTTTTTCCCAGAAACAAGGACTCGCAATCTCATTGGCCCCCTCATGGTTGGATTAATTGATCCAGAGTCAGATATTTTTCACACACCATTTGTTCTAAGGTCAGGGCACGTTAACATAGACCGTCACTGTCACGTGACAGTGACTTTGTGTTGGCTCTGTGATCAATAACTGTACTTTTGGGTTTGAAATTTGATTACTGCTATCATTGGTTACATCGTCAGTGAAAACAAAAAAGCCAGTTTGTCTTGTAACAGTATCTGTCCCAACAGCTTTGACCTTAAGACTAAAGAAAACCTATAGTGTTCGTCTTTAGTTCTCAGGTTAGCCTCAACAGACAAAGCTACAAATCAAGAAAAGCCACTGACAGCTGTTATATGCACACACACACCTTAAATGGGAGGACTAGATAGTAAAAGTTCTCCAGATGTGGATGAAAATACCTTTGACTAAAAAGCAACAGTCTGTACTTGAATCCCATATTACTTTATTACTTTCTTTAGCAGAGTACACAGGTAAAACAAAAAAAGCTAACATCCGTCCGTTCAATGGTTTCAAATCGAAACGCATCTCTTACTTGTTTTTACATTCAGCTTCCAATAGATGGAGAGAGGCTAGCCTATGCGCTGCTAATCTGTAGCATGTGTGAGAACAGTGTGGCAGTGTGCTGGGGAGTGCAGCGCTGTTGCTGGCCACTGCCGGGCCTAGTCGTAAGCACTGTGTCAGCAGTACACAGCGCCAGGAGCTTTACACAGGAATGTTGCTGTCCGGGGGCTTGCTGATGCCAAGCTAATCTTTAACATTTCATATCAGCAGCTATTCACAGCGTTCACCGTGGGACTCGGGTGCGTGTTTGTGTTCAGGAGGGAGTGTTTGGGTGTGAAGGGGAGTGTGTGCCCTTGTCCCTTTCACTTTCTGCTGACTTCCACTGTATACTGTTGACCTGTACCAGTCTAATTAGTCTGAAGCTGCTTGTAAAATAGTTCCCAGCCTTACACTGTATCTGGTTGATGAGTACAGCTGGCCCATTGAGTTGTTTTGGTTGTAGTGTCACTGTCAAAAACTGGCCTGCTCTAACTCTCTTCCTCACAAGCTCTCACTATTTTCCCCACGTCTCTATCTCTCTTTCTAACTATCTGTCTCTCTTTCTCTTTCTGTAAACAGTTCTCGCACTTTGAGGTGCAATTCTTGTATGGAAAGTGCTATATAAATAAAGTCTTACTATATAAATAAAGTCTTACTTACTCTCACTCTTTTTCTATTTCTTTCTCTCAGTTTCTCATTCTCCATCCAGTTCTCCTGACAGATTTGAGCACATGCACACACACCTGCAAGCTGCATCTCATAAACGCATACCTACAGTCAGAATGCTACCGGTTCCCCGGGCGTATAGCGCACCAGATCGGCGTCCACTACATTCTCAGATGACACCCGGACACAAGACAGTAGAAACCAAATCGGGCCCTGGGAGGTGAATGGGTCAGGCTAGCACAAATAGCACACGGGTGGGTAGATAGATGGATAGATCGTGTACCTTTTGAATGTGAGGGGCCCTATACGGTCGATCTAGAAACAATGCCAAAGGGAGAGGACCCTCCTCGGAGCCAACACACTGTCCCCTTTATCTTTCGCTCTTATGTTACACCGGATTTGGAGGTTGTCAATCATGCGATAGTGACGGTTATCCTTGTTGAGTGGTTGACAAGGAAAGAGGAGGTTCCGTTTGTCAATAAAGTTTCCGTTTTTAATATTAAAGTAGTGTCTGATTGTTACTTGCAGTCGGTTTCTTCCATTGATCTTAATTTGAAGAGGGCTGATGTATTGAAGTGCCGTAGAAATGTACAGTATTGCCCTGATGATTGTCATTGGCTGAGTGCACCGCGCACTTTGTGTGTTCCGAGTTCATGAGTCGATCAAACTTAACCCCCAATGGTTAGCTAACAGCCAGAAGCATCAATTCTTCATGCACACTGGATTGAAATGAAGACCATTTGGAGCAAAATAAATAAAAAGAACATTTAGGCAGATGGTTCATATCAAATTCAGCTGTGTTGGTTTGTATCTCAGGATGTTTTATTGTCCTATTCCAAACCGAAACAACAGCGACACTTTACATTAAGGATATATTGACGACCATGAAACTACATAAAAATACCTATAGTAGAAACATTACGTACATAAGAATAGATATGTATTTAAATTGTATATGTAAGTGGATAGTTTCTCACTAAAGTGTAAGAAGGCACAGTATGGGGGAGGGGTGTTGGGGGCAGTTGAAGGTTGTTACCAAAACAAAATCAATGTTATCATCCACTTAACCCTGGAAAGCCCAAGCACCCCCATACCAATTTTCACTTGTGCAATAACCGCTTAGCTGTAATAAATTGTAAGTACAATGTTGTTACTATATGTATTGGTTTGTGGTTATAGGGTAGCTAGTGTAACCTTAATGTAAAGTGTTGCCTGTCCAGTGAGTGAGCCGGTTTGTTTTGTGAATGTGTGGTATCGTAGTTCCATTCAGTTGTGTGATTGTCAGTCAGTATGGTATTCTGTGTTTGTCTATGTCAAAGAGTGAAATTGGCTTTTGAAACTGAGATTGTATGAATGTGAAAAGGCGGAGGGTTCAAAGTTCAGAAAAGATAGTGCGTAAAACTGTTTAAAACCACATAATGACCGGTCTCGTTCAGTAAACACCTTCAGTGGGAGAGGCACTCCCATGCTGTATTAACTACCTGCTGATTCTAAGTAACTCTCAATGAACACAAAGAACTCCAGAAACGTAGTTGGCTTCCTGTCCCTTGCCTCACATCTGTAGACCATGATGTCTTAGGAATGTTTTCAGCCCTGTTGCACCCTGGGGAGGCATAAAATGGAGCAGCGATTCCTACTGAGACCAATTGTCCTCAGAGAAATGAGCACTCCTCGAAAACAAGGACTTATTTGTGCAAACTTTAACATCTTTAGAGCTACGAGGAATGGTTTAAATCTCACGATAAGACCAGTGCATGAGGGACTTGCAGAGAGCTAAGGCTCTTTGATCCAAGACTTTGAGAAGGAACTTAGTGTAAACATACAATATTTCTGAGGAACTCTTTGAAGATTTCTTTGTAGCTTTTCCAAAGGTTAATCGGCTTTTTTTTTCAAAAGCGTAGGAACAGTATTGGCGTGTTAGTTGCTGTGAGAGAACCAAGATTGTCGTTTTTATGTTCAAAAAAACATGCTCTTAATCAGGGTGTAAATTTGTCTTTATGCAAGAGTTGATAAAACATATTTTGATTATTTGTACTTTGTAAGACACTGCAACATTTCTGGTTCACTTTGTTATTTTGTTTAGGAAAAACCCAGCACTGTCAGTCCCTCACGAAACCTTTATTGGTTCTTAAAGTGCGAATCAAAACACTCCTCTCACCACGTTGGCCAAATCCTTCCCTCTTTAGAGACAAAGCGGCCATTTTCCCCCCAACTCTACCCTTGACTATGTTGCCATGGCAACACACATCGAGCCGGCAATTGTTTTGTTGCAGGAGAGCCTGTGTGTGTGTGTGTGTGTGTGTTCGTATGAAAGTGTGAATGTTTATATGGAAAGGGTCACCAGAGTGAAAATGGTTGTTTTTAAAAGCATGTTAAGGAATTTTAAATTGTGCACGCTTATTTCCACACTCAAGCAAACAGATGTTCTTTATCTGACCTAAACAAAGAAAACAATGGCAATTATAAAGGCATCTTATTTGAAAATATAAATGTATAACTGACTCTAATGCCAAATGGAATAGCAAAGATAATCTTTTAAAAACATTTTCAATCCGTGTTCTTTTTATAGTTCTTTCAATGTATTACAGGTGTGTGGAAAGGCCTTCAGATGCTGGAACGCCTCTCCTCCTCCTGTCTAAAATCCAATAAAATACCATGCTGTGTTAACACAGCACTGTAACACACCATGCAAACAGTAAACTCCATACTGAACCTATGAACCTGTGCGTTTGATGGATCCATTTACTCACACACTGCAAACAGTAAACTCCAGACTGAACCATTGAGCCTTCTCTGTGTGTGTCCCCTCCCCCAGGAGAATGTGTCCTCCAGCGGGCAGTGCTGGTGAGGAAGAAGCTGACGCCCAGGGAAGGGGGTGGCTGGTTGGCAGGCACGCTCTTTTGTACCCACTTTAGGGTGGCGTTTGTACCCCAGGATGGTCCCAAACCTGACGTGAGTGGCTTCACTGCCAAATTTGACTTAAGGTTCTATGTGTGCTTGTGTACATGTATAATGTTCTGGTGTGTGTGTATGTATGTATAGGTGTGTGTGCTTCCGAGTACACAAATCATTTTACAGTACCAAATAACTTTGACCTACTTTTACTAGGACAACGCAGACCCAGTGCTCCTGGGAGATCACGATGTGGCTTTGGCCTCCATAGATAAAGTTGTAGCTGGTAAGATACTCTGAGGCCTCTTGGATCTTCTGAACAGTTCGTAGCAGCTTGCTGTTCAATCCCAGTAACCGTGTGAGCGTGGCTCTTGTCTGCAGTGGGTCCGTCCAGAACCAAACTTGTGACTCCAAACTCCTCACTAAAGTTCACTCCGGAGGAGCTGGTGTTGTATTGTAGGGACCTGCGAGTCCTCTGCTTCCTGTTCGACCGCCTAACCCCCGACACTCAGGCGATAGAGGTGCGTGCGTCGTTTTGTGTCTGTTTACAGGTGGATCTCTGCGTGTGTGTGTGTGTGTTTGTATGTGCTGAGGTTCTGATTTGGGGTTCATATAACACATAGCTGGCAATTAGCATGAAATTACAGAGATCCAGCTGATCTGTCTGGTGATCTGAGTCTGGGTCATTGATATGAGACAGGGTCTCCATTCTGAAAGCTGATGCACTTAGTCAGGCTGAGGAGCTGTATGACTTGTTTGGCTGCTCCTCAGATAACCTACACCATTGCCAAGACCTACCAGCCTACAAAGCCAGGGACAGTCCTCTCCTTCCAGAATGCTGCCCTGGGGAGTGTTGGTGAGTCTCCCTTCCACACACACCTACACACACACCTACGCACTTTTTAGCTTTTAACTTGAACTGATTAGCTGCGCAGTCATCCGAGTGGACGAAAATGTAAACAGTTCTGAGAAATGTCACGAGTATGGTTTAGACGTCCTCATAAGCCACCGACACACACATTACACATGCACGTAGGACATGTTATGATTCAAAAATCCATGAGAACAAAAACATTTGAGGTGTGCTGGCTAGCTTTGATAAAGATCTCAAGTGAAGAGCTATCCGACCTGACTTCTCTTCTCTTCAAAATAGGAAAACTCACACTGATTCATAATGGAAGCTTAACGATCCCCTTGCATCAAAAAGTGCAACCAGATGTTTTTGGGTTTCATTTTAAGGGTTTAGAATATCCAGCCTCGAGTATAATTGGGTATTGTGACATTTAGTAATAACAACTACAATACATTCATTAACTTAAAGTTGTAGACACTTCAAACACACCCTTTGAAATGCCACTACGGTCCCCTTTTAACCATTTCCCCTCATATAGAAAACATATACAGTTTCACATAGTTAATTGTTTACAGAAACTTGATACATCTGTACAATACTGTATACACTGCCATACTGACAATACAGTATGTAAGGCCAACCAGGACACGGATGCCAGTCAGCCAGATGAATAATGTAAAGCCAGCTGAAACATGTCACCACTCCACCCCTGCTGAACCTTGTCAAAGGTTCAGATGTGGTCAGTGTGCAGTCAGCGCCATAGGCATCGCTCTGCTGACTGTACGACCACGAACCCTCAATCTTTTGATCTATTGTGAGCTTTACTGTCAGGGCAAGTACAGGATGACACCTTGGTAAAATGTTATCTTAAATGCACATGGATTATTGTAACCTCATTGGAATACCTGTAGTGACAACACTAATTACACATCAACAGTAATGACCTGGTTATTATGGTTTGGCGGTAGAAGGTGTTTCACAAGTAAACATGTATGGGGGAGGAGGCGTTTTAGGATTTAACATTTTTATTTATTTATCATTGTCAAATAATATTAGGCACTGAAGTCTTCTCCAGTTCCCCTTCTTTTTGTGTTTTTGTTTCCCATGCTAGACCTTAATTCACCACCTTGTTATTTTCTTCTATTTGGACTTACATACATTTTAAAGATGCCCACACGTGTGTCTCCTCCTCTAGAGATGAAGCAGTTTCTAAGCAACCGCAGGCGTGACGCCTCCATGAACTGGTTTGAGTGTTCGTCTGATTGGGAGCAGGAGCTGGAGAGAACTGGGGCCTGTGGCTGGAGGGTCAGCTCCGTCAACGATCGCTTTGAGATGTCCACCAGGTATAGAGACATCCACATTCGAGACTCTTTACTTTGCTTGTCATGGTGTTGTCTTCAAAACACACAAAACCTTAGGTGTAGTTATGATGAATAAACCAAGCAGTTAGGACCTTCCAATGCTATTTTTGCAAGCCTAGGTCATTAGACAGATTTAACTTACTTATCTTTTGTCAATTTTACCTTCAGTCTGCCAAGGTTTAACATAGTGCCTCAGAAGGTTCTAGATACTGAGCTAAAGAAGACCTTCGCACACTTCAACGAGGGACGCATACCTGTGAGTGCCATCAATATCCCCCAAAATTCAACCATCCACTTTCAACAAATCACATGCTTCGATAAATGGTCTTAAGTGCTCATTTATATCTTCAAACAAGTGTTAAAAATTATATTTGTTTGTGAATCTGGACTGTGTGCGTACTGTGTTTCAGCGCTGGTGTTGGTGCCACCCTCGGGGAAGCGACCTGCTACGGATGGCTAGCTTCCAGAACAACATCTATCACGAGAAGGATGATATCAGGTCCTGTCGTTTGTACCTCTTCAATTGCAATCAGAGACTGTTCAATCATTAACTTCTGACTAATTTCAATGTTGTTCTCCCATCATGGACTCCAGAATTGCTAAATTGTTGTCATGTTTGTGACCAAAAAATAGTTTGATTTTCGAACACTTTTCCCTTTGTCTCCTGCGTACAGGAACCTGGAGTTGATCCTGTTTGGTGGACAGTCTCTGTGTGTGGTGGTGGAGCTGGGTGAAGAGATGCCTTCACCTGCAGACATCCAGCTGTCTCACACACGCTTGCGTGCCCTGTGTCTGGGAGGTCAGTGGCATGCTTTCAATCTGCCCACACATATTTCACATTATGAAAATAGCATTATTATTGTGGGGGGGGGGGGGGGGGCAGATGGCTGAGCGGTTAGGGAGTCGGGCTACCAATCAGAAGGTTGCCGGTTTGATTCCGGCCATTGACTAATGACAGTGTGTCCTTGGGCAAGGCACTTCACCCTACTTGCCTCGGTGGAATGTCCCTGTACTTACAGTAAGTCGCTCTGTATAAGAGCGTCTGCTAAATGACTACATGTAAATGTAAGGAGAACTGCATTTCTACAGAAAATGGCTGTCTAATTGAGCTGTCTCTTTTCTTTTTTGGTGCTTCTTCAGACATCTCCACATCTGTGTCTGTGCCTGATGACAAATGGCTGTCTACCCTGGAGAGCACTCATTGGCTGGACTACACTAGGTAACCGTGGCTGATTAATGGGTCTGGAGTCTGGCCAATCATCCATAGTGAATGCCACAAGCCTCCATTGATTTGATTGATGTTGAATGTCGCTCCACCAATATAATTATTCAGAATACCTTGATATCCTATCTCTTACAGATTCATCTTTGTCTCTGACACCTGCGTATTATACACTTCATAGTAATCTTAATACATCTCCATTAATAATAAGACATTTTCAAATAAATACATAACTGTACCATTGATGCAATTAAAGGCTTAAACACGTAGACGCCGAATGCAGTTCTAGTGTATTCGGTGTTTAGGAAGAACAGGAGGAATATAACCCATTAATGGTGTTAACATAAACTCTATAGTCATTCTCTCTCTTTTTCTCCATCTCTGTGCCTCCCCTCTTCCTCTCCTCCCAGGTGCTGTCTGAGGAAAGCAGCTGAGGTGGCCTGCCTGCTCCGAGGAGGTCACCTGACCGTGGTGCTGCAAGGTAGGGGTCACGTGATGTGTCGGGGGCCATCT
Source organism: Hypomesus nipponensis (assembly GCF_054491055.1). Taxonomy (NCBI): domain Eukaryota; kingdom Metazoa; phylum Chordata; class Actinopteri; order Osmeriformes; family Osmeridae; genus Hypomesus; species Hypomesus nipponensis. Next base: position 17,676,125 of record NC_140362.1, read on the forward strand.
CAGATTATTCAATCCATTCATTATTCACATCCTTCTCCTCATTAAAAGCGTATTAGGGCTTACCCTAAAGGAGTCTCATACCAGTGCTCTCCAATACACCGACAGCACTTTCACAACCGCTTGCATTGTTGTGGTTGTGTGATGCTGATGTAGTACATGGGTTTTCTTTCAAGCAGTTAGGGATTGCTGTAGTACTATACTAAAATGCTGGAAAACACCTTTGCTCATTCAGATTATGTCTGGAATGCTGGTTGCTTGTCCTTCGTGAGCTATTGTTGTTCCAAACACGGCTACAATGTGTGGTTGCATTGTTTGACAAAAAAAAACGACTTTCTCTCAAGCCTAAGAAGTTCTTAGGAAAGAGCAATGCTGCTTAGTACGTAGTGTAAGAAATACTAATCTTATTTTTAAATTATGACTTCAGTTGTTTAGTATTTGCTGTCAACAATCTAGTAAGTATATGTTTGTAGTGAGTATATATCTTCACAAGAAGATGTTTGAGATGTATTTATTCCGTACTGGAATTAAGAAATGACAGCTGGTAGCTACTTTCCTTCGATATTGTTGTTGCAGTTGAAGGCCTTTTCAGTCACGCCCAGCCTGGCCCTGCCTTTTCCTTCTTGTTTTGAAATACGCTGAACTTGGATGTTGGACTGGGATAGTATACATATTTTATCATACACTTGGGTGTATTCCTAAGAATGAATAATAACAATAGAAATACAAAATGTATTCATTAAGCAGGTGGCTTTCTCCAAAGCAATACACAAGATAGAATTATTTTATTTTTTTGATCACCCATAAAAACTGCATTCTACAGACTCGCATACTGGCTTTAAGCAGCAATAGCAACTCCATGCTGGGTATGGTAAACACACATCCAAACCCCATGCTGCCGCCACATGGGAATTGACTGCTGATGGGCTGTTTTCTATGCTGTTGTTGTCTATGTGCAGAGGCGGAGGACCGGGACATGAACTGTGTGGTGTCCAGCCTGGTGCAGGTGATGTGCGACCCCCACAGCAGGACCAGGGCAGGCTTCCAGGGCCTGGTCCAGAAAGAGTGGGTCATGGCCGGACATCGTTTTTACAGCCGCATCAACTACAACCGGGACAGCGACAAGGAAGAGGTTGCTTAGAAAAAAGTCCATGTTTTCAATGGCTAGTATTTGAATGAATAAAACATTTTTTGGATATCTAATTCTCTTTTCGCCCTTCACCAGGCTCCAGTTTTCCTGCTCTTTTTGGACTGTGTGTGGCAGCTGTGGTCTCAGTACCCCTCCCGCTTCCAGCTGACCAGTGACTTCTTGCTGGCCCTCCACGACAGTGTCCACCTGCCCCTCTTCAGCAGCTTCCTGGCCAACTGCCAGAGGGAGAGGTGCAAACGCACCCAGGTAGTCTAGCGAGTCCCTGCAAATCTCTTCATATCTACACTGGAGCGTCACAATCTGAGTTGTATACATTCACATGTATTTTGGGGTGTGATGGGAAATTTGAAGACATGGAATTTTGTACAAACCAGTAAAGATTTTTCAGTAGTACAAGTCTCAAACCTATGAATCAAAAGTTCAGAAATAAATCCCTTCTCTTTTTTTAATTGTATTTCTCCACTCCGCCTACAAAGAACCTGTCCCAGAGTTACACCCTCGTCAATGGCTGGAGAGACGTGCTTCCCCGAGGCTCTTCCCAGGACACCTCAGACCCCCCTCTGCCCCCCGTGTGGGACTGGGGCCTTCAGTACAGCAGCCAAAGGCGGGCATGCTTCACCCAGCCTGTGGCCCCACCCGCACCGCCCCCGCCCATACTGAATGGCAACCTTAACACCAACCCAGATGCACACAGGGTAGGGATGGTATAGAACGGTTTCGAATGCATCCTGATTCTCAGAAATCCATGCTGCTGGACCCTTATGCCTGGTTCACTTTATTGCGCATTAGTCATTGTATGGTTCATATCTGTTTTGGAAATGAGCCTTAGCAGCTCTTAAGATAGAAGTTGTATGGATTGTCTTGAACAGAAATGTCTATAAGGTGAGGTTTTTCAAACTCTCAAAAGTATAACCTTCCGGCATATTCGACTTTTAAAACTTGAGCATGTCAGATTTTTTTCCCCTAGACCAGAGGCCTTCAACCCTGGTCCTCAGGGACCCCCTGTCCTGCACGTTTTAGATGTTTCCCTGCTCCAACACACCTGATTCAAATGAATGGGTCGTTATCTAGTAATGCAATCCCTGAGGACCAGGGTTGAAGACCTCTGCCCTAGACAAATGGCTTGCTTAAAATCTCACTGAACACGTGTGCACATTGAATTACGGCACCCCCTTCTGGTAGACACCCAGTACCGCAATGTGTTAATAATAGACAAAACACAAGCATGCTGCCTCAAACACTGCCATGTCAAAGTGGTGCCAAGTCACTGATACATTCTTCTGCCCTCTCACTGGTCCTACACCCTCTCTCCCCCTCTCATTCTTTCTCCCTCTCCATTTCTCCCTCAGCTCGGTGACACCATCCCAGGCTCTGTGTTCCAGCTCTCCAGAGGCTCCTTCTCCTGTCCTGCGAACCTGCTTCCCTGGCGTAGTGGAGGCAGCTCAGGTGTTTACCGAAAGAGCCACCGAAGGGCACCCTCCTCTGAGAACCTGCCTGGCCTGGAGAGGCTGCTGAAGGCTTGGGCCCTCACAGAGCTCCCCCACAGTCTCCCCAGCACCATCACCACCGGGCCCCTGGACCCATTTGAGCCCCTGCTGCCCCTGCTCCTCGGACCCTGTGTTGGGGTGTGGAGAGACTGCTACCTCCGAGGGGCACTTCATGCACAGGTCCATTTTCTCTCTATGTTGTTTGGTCCAAAATAATTCAAAAGAGAAGAAGTGTGCGCTGTTGGATGGGCCTTGTCTTTCTGCAGTGTTCTGAATAATAGCGTCAAGGCCTGTTGGAAATAAAAATAGATAGCTATTGTATGTTTTATATTAATGATTATAAAGCAGGCTCTTATGAAACCAATGATTGAAAAGCATTGTGTCCCACAAAGCCTTGAAGTGTTGTTACCATGGTGATCTTGGTGTTTTTCTTATTTTGGTGAGAACTGATGGTTCAATGGTAGCTAAAAGACAGAATAGAACAATAATGGGTTTCATTTAAAAACCTCCTTGCTAGCCTTGAAACTATACTAACTGAAGTCATTGATTAATTTGTGGATGGAGAAATTCACTTTAATCCCACCCTTCTGTGTAATTCCCAGGCATTCTCCCACCCTATCTCCTCCAACACACATCACCCTGTAGAGCAGCTGGCCTGGGAGGTACAGCAACTCCAAGACAAGCTAACATCAGCCTCCACCGCTGTGGAGAACCAACCTCATAAGAGACCAGAGCCCCGAAGGACAGATACCAACCTCAACCAGAACACCAACAACGGCACATTCCTTTTCCCCGCCTCAAGACCGCCGGGCCCAGCCACGACCAGACCAGCGCCCCCAACTTCCAACCACCAGACCAGGGGGCCTCCTCCCTCCGCGGCCCCACAGTCAAGGCCTGGTCACAGGGAAAGCAGCAACAAGCACACCTTCCTCTTTGGTCAGCCCTCAGATGCTCGTCCAGATCAACGCTACTTTCCTGCACCTAATAATGCCAAGTTTCCCAAGAGCAATGGATCTTCACTTGGTTCTTGAGCTCCCCTCATTGGTTAGCACGTATGGTCCTATCCCAGTCTCATGCATTTCTATTGGCTGTGAACTGTGATGAGCTCGTTCACAGGAACACCCTGAAACTCATGACCCCCTTCCCTCGACACTGAAGATGTGATTTCTGTGCCTGTCACAGCATAGTGAAGTGACTGTTAGGTGAAGAAGAACAGGGTGTCTGTTTTAGGCAGGGAGGATGACAGCAGTGTTTAGCTCAAAGCACAAGACAAGATTTTCCAGTTTTTGTTCCTGTTGGCCACTGAATTATGTAGTTACTGTTTTCATGAGAAATATTTTGAAATGCAAGCTACAACCCAAAATAAGGCCACATAAAGTACAAACAGAAAACATAATGTGTTCAAAAGTCATGTCAATGAGCTTTTGATAAAAAAATCCAGATTTTTGACCAGATGGCCTAATAATGTCGCTTTGGAAGTTGCCTTGGATAAAAGTGTCTGCTAAATAAATGTAAATAATGTCGTTCTGTATTAGCATCAAAGGATACATTGACACATATGTCCAATACCAGTTCAACCCATAACAGTGTTACAAAAAAGCTGACGGCCAAATGCTAGGAAGAGACATTGGTGTCACCCACAAACATTTTTAACTTGGCATTGTGTCCAGCAAATCTGATCTAGAATTTGGGGCATGAAAGCTATTTTGGTACTGCTCTCATATCCTTCTACTTTGGTCTGCTTGAGGCCTAAATTCAGTTCTAACTGTTACAATGTATTAGCTGGTGTGTGTATGTGTGTGGCACAATGTACACAATGACTGAGTTGGTATCCATGACTGATGAGGTGTGATCACGACTTACATTTCTAGATGTTCTATGTGGCATCTTTATTGAGTATTATGCAGAAAGTATTATCAACCTGTTTTGTTTATATGACTTTTGACAGTGTAATAATAAGGAAGAAAAAAGATTTCGAAATTGACCAGGATATCTTTTTGTAAATCATGCTTGTATGATGGTTGATACTTATAATTACAGTATTTGACATTTGGTACTGTTAGGAAACTCATTATCAGTAAGGGAATAATTATTGTCTTGAACTGTAAGAAAATAACATGTAATATACTTTCATCTTTTGTTCTGACCGCTAGTTTTATAATGCAAATACAATTTGTGTGTGTAATATTACAAACAGGAATTGGTACGAAGTCTTTTAGTCCAGGGAATTTTGTATTTTGCATTATATCATTACATGCATTATATGCAGCAAATACATTGGCATCCCATAAGGTTGTGAAAATGCATCTTCATTTTAACACAGCTCATAAATTTCTAATGCATGTACTTGATGTATATCAACTGAAAACTGACTTCTTTTTTTTACATGATAGCAGTGCTTTTGCCTTTTTCTTCCATGGAAAAAACACAAGCTTACAACACCTTTACCTGAAGTGAGCAACAGTAATACTTAATTTATGATTCCAAAACTTTAGGTAAAACCTTCCTAGTTCAAGCATCCAATTACCAGTTGTAGCCCAACGGCCTACATTATAACATTATTGCAATACTTGAGTATGTATTAAATGTTCATTTGCCAGTTGTACATATTTTTTGTATCTGCATGCTTTTGTCTATAATATCTTTATTAAAAATTGTATGATTTATTCTCAAGTCTCTAAACCCATCTTTATATTTGGTACAAATAAACTTAGTTTCCATTTAAGAGAATCACCCTTACTGACAAATCTTTATTTTTTTTCCAAAATAAATATTTACATTAAGATTTAACATAATTTTACACATAACATGGGAGTGTACAATATATCTTCTATCCGATAAAATCCATAATCTCCATGTACAGGCACATGAAGAAACATCGAAATAAGATTTTTTTGTGTACACAACAAAAGAACAGTTTTAAACGGTCTGACACAAATTGATTATTACAAACATCTAACAATATTTTATAGAAAAACATGATGGTATGGCAGTTTCTTCTGAAGGTTTTCACCCAAATAAGATCAAAATCAATACAAATTGTAAAGTTACATGCATTTCCACTATCTTCACTATTCCAATTAAAATGTTTATAGATTAACCAAACAAGAGAACTGAAACAGAACAAATAGCTGTTTGCTGCACTCAAATGTTATTGATCACAATTTAGCTGTATGAGAAACAAATTATTATATTCATAAACCTTAACTTGTTACACATAAATTGGCTTATTTCTCATCAGAGAAGGCTAATACATAGCCAGGACTTCGCTAGTATTAAAAGGTGACCTCAACACTACCCCCACCAACTCCCATGCTCCTTGACCACTTGCTGATGCTGCAGCATGCCAAAGGGGCCACAGAAGTACCCTGAGGAGGAAGGTTCCAGTTCTCCTAGCTGACGGAGAGACTTGCACATGGGACAGGGGTAGTCGGAGAGGCCCTCTATGTCTTCAAAGGCCAGGTTGACTATCTGGTCAGTGCAGGGGTCGCAGTAGAGATGACCACAGGACAGGCGCTTGAGACGGGCCTCGTAAGAGATGCAGCACTGGCAGTGGGGGAGGTCAGGTCCCAAGGACAGCGAGCCTGTCAGTGAGCTACTTTCTAAACTGCCTGCTTGGCTGGTGCTCAGCTTGGTGGGAGACCTGGCGGAATGAGGTGGGGAGGGATTGGTTAAGGCAATGGTTCCCAACCCTGGTCATCAGGGCACCCCTGTACCGCATGTTTTAGATGTTTCCTTGCTCCAACACACCTGATTCAAATGAATGGTCATAAGCAGGCTTCTGCAGAGCTGGATAAGGACCCATTCATTTGAATCAGGTGTGTTGGAGCAGGGAAACATCTAAAACATGCAGGAGAGTGGCCCCTGAGGACCAGGATTGCCCACCCCTGCTTTACAGGGTACGATCCAAGAATAAACGTTCCTCAGGGAAATCCCCAAGAGTTCTAGGAATACTGTCTGGACAACCCGACAGTGTATGCTATTTTTTTTGCATTGACTGATTATTATAATAGGCGTACAAAGTATAATTCCCAACTATTTACATTTAAGTCTAGGAAACTAAAACATGATGAATACATAACTTTAGCTTCAAGGTCATTTAACTACTTCAAAATTCAGAAATGTCTGAGAAATTTCCCAAACAAAAAGGAAGGTATCCTAGATAATGCTTCACAACCCTGTTGTCATAACAACATAGCCTACATGAGGGTTATTTTCAAATGGAGAATATTGTCGGCTTCAATAGTTTGCGTACTATGACAACAAAATACAAATAAAAAACTAAATAACATAAAGGAAATACAATTTTTTCCAACATGTATGGTAGCATATGAAAATGAGACTGGATTTGCATAAATTATCTTACAAATGATATTCAACCATTTTGGGAATGTTCATACCTTGAAGATGTCGAATCTTTAAAACAATCGAAGCTCAGAGCGGTTAAGATTCTCCAGATAAGGTCCATCCCGGTGCCTCTCATGGTAGTGCCAATAATTCAGCAACCTGGATTTTGTTTAACATCTGCTTCGCGTTGAAAATATTACAGGCTACATTTTTCCTGCTATTATCAAACCCAAACCACCACGCTAACTGTGCCATCCGCTATCAAGGGGGCGATGTAGACAATACTGGCCCCTTGCGCCAGTATCAGCTAAAACAAATTAGCTTACTGAACAAGAAAAGCCAGTTGCTTTCGATTGTGTGCGTTCCCCTACCTGACACCTATCCGTGGCATGACCACGATCAGAAACTACAACACTTGCAGCTGGAGTAATTACTTTGTAGCCATCAGTGTGCACGCGACGCACGTCGGTTTGATCAGACAAGGTTTAAAAACATTTTGGTCATGTAGCCTACTAATTCATGTAAGCTACATTTTAAAGATTTACCCACAAACTGCATAACACAAAATACATGTAACATACATGCGTGTTTTAGAGGTTGTGATTTTAAGGGTAATTTTGGTCATGGTAGCCTAAAACGAGAGGAGATTACATTTTTAAAAGCACAGGGTGGCGATATACACCTATTAACGACTTTTAGGCTGGGATCCTTTTTTAACTCCAAATGTTCAAATTTCTTTCCTCCTCTTCTGAGACAGAGCGGCAGGTGAAGAGCTTCTGGAGGAATCCTCTTAACCCCCCCTTTTTCTTTTTCCTTTCCTCCTGTTGTCCACCCACTGTGGAAAAACACATGCATTAACACTTTATCTGCATGTTCTACACACAGCTTCCTGGTATCTGAGAAGTGTGTTTGTAGTAGAACTTGTGCATGTAGCTTCCTGGTAGCTGAGAAGGTGCTCACCACTGTAGCTCTCCTCTTCCACTCGTCCAGTGCCTGGTTCTGGGGTCAGTGTTGGGGTCGGTGTTGGGGTCAGTGTTGGGGTCAGTATTAGGACCAACTGCATATGAAAAAGAGAGAACATAGTTGAAAATGAGTCCTTGCATTCACAAAAAAAGTTGAGTAAGTCAGGAGATTGGACTATTTAAAAGCCAGGATGAGCAGTTGTCTAACGAGCATCAAGCATCTTACTAAAACAAAAAATACGAAACACTTCTAAACCGTAAATGAACGTAAACTCTTGGTCCTTCGGCAAAACTCACCGACTTAGCTGTAAAGTCTTTGTGGTCCAACTCTTTCAGGCCAACCTGTGCCGGTATCAGTGCAGTACCTGTTTCCGGGGTCAGTGTTGGGGCCAGTGTTAGGACCAACTGAATATGGAAAAGACAGAACATAGTTGAAAATGAGTCCTTGCAGTCATAATAAAAGTTGAGCAAGTCAGGAGATTGGACTATTTAAAAGCCAGGATAAGCAGTTGTCTAACGAGCATTAAGCATCTTATTAAAACAAATAATACGACACACTTTTCTGATTCATGTTGATTCTCATGCTCACCGAGTTAGCAGCACTTATTTCTCCATCCATCTCTCTAAGGAGAGTTTGTCCCGATTCTGTTGAGGCCAATTCAGGGGCCATTTCAGTGGCCAGTCCAACAGTTCGTTCTGGAGCCAACTTAATCTGTAACAAACACAACACAATTAGAAAAGTCTACCGAGTATTGTAGCATGCATGAATGTTAAGGTTAGTCCAGTCATGTCCAGTGTTTACCATTGACCCAACTTATTTTAGTCTGTAAGCTCACCAAGGATCTGCAGGTGCAGTTTCCATGTAGGTCAATGCAACGCCAAACACTTGGCCTTTTGGCCAACTTAATCTGTAACAAACACAACATCATTGAAACATTCAAAAAAGTATATACATACAACACTTATGGTGAAGATAAAGTTGAATTCATCACACAAGACGGTCAGAGACGGTCATAGTGTAAGTGTGTATATAAGCAGGTCTGAACCGTAAATGAACGTAAACTCTTGGTCCTTCGGCAAAACTCACCGACTTAGCTGTAAAGTCTTTGTCGTCCAACTCTTTCAGGCCAACCTGTGCCGGTATCAGTGCAGTACCTGTTTCCGGGGTCAGTGTTGGGGCCAGTGTTAGGACCAACTGCATATGGAAAAGACAGAACATAGTTAAAAATGAGTCCTTGCAGTCACAATAAAATTTGAGCAAGTCAGGAGATTGGCGTATTTAAAAGCCAGGATGAGCAGTTGTCTAACGAGCATTAAGCATCTTACTAGAACCAAAAATAAATAACAATTTCTGATTCCTTTTGATTATCATGCTCACCGAGTTAGAAAACCCTGCATTCTTGCATTTGCTCTGCAGCTCCTCTATTTCCTTCATCAGTACAGTCTTGATCTCCTGCTGGAGATCCAAGTACTGGAGAAGGTTCATCTTCATCCTGATCTTGTTTTTTATTCCGGTTATGGTTCTGCGAAGACCCTCTTCCTCTTTAGACCGTACAAGAGCTGCTTTCTGCTTCAGAAATGTTTCATCTTTCTCCCTCCTCACAACTCCTCTTTCTTCGATGAGAGAAGTATCATCCATTTCCTACCAGCCGAAAAACAGACATTATACTTAATTCAACAACAATGTATTACTTTGTAAGATTATGTAATCATTCTCTAACCTGCGCTGTTCTAAAACCGGACAGATTTATTAAAAATATTGGCATTATTTTACCTTTACAGGTTAATTAATTTGTCATTTTAATTTTTCAGTTAATTAAATTGCTTTCTTAACTGATATAGAAAGAATCTCATAGGGTATATTTAACTTCAAGTATGTGAGCCTACCTCAAAAGATGTATACTCAAGATCCAATGATCAAGATCTATTAGTTTAATTCTGTTCCGTGTTATTTCTTTCGAGTTAAACAAGTGGACTTCAACGTGTCAAAGTAAAAATATAATGTGCACTGCTGAAATGCTAAACAATCCTTTCTTTCTGCAATGGAATGTTTTATTCTATTTCTATAGTAACATAACATTCTGGAAAACATCACAATGTTGACTTGCAACAAGGGTCTCAAAATTCCATATAATAATAGTAAAAAATAAAATAAATAAACGTTAATTATACAGAATGTGCTCAAATTTCTACAATCTTTCCTTTTGGTTTCTAGGTGTGAGTCTTCTCTCAAATAGTGTCTTATTAAAAACCTATGGCATTTTCCGATGTCTTCTTGTGCATGTACAACTGAAACATATTTGGGGACTTTTGTCAAATGACCGACTTTGCAATTAAGATCTGGGTATTTATTATTTTGGAGATCGACTAGTTCCCTCAAATAATTCAAAGGAAGAGTCTTATCTAAGATGCCATAAATAGATGGATGGAATCCAGAGGAAAATGTGTTAGAACATAGTCTACTTGTGCAACTAAAGTCCGTTCAAACAGATAAGTCCAAACATATTTTAACAACGATGGAACTGTAGTCTTATAGTAGAATGAGATTCATATTACACACGGTCTCATCAGAAACACAATAAGGACATCGTGTGTCTGTCCCTTATTACCCAGAAAATATATTATTTTATAGATACCCAAAAATGTCTGAGATATTATTATTGCTCCAGAGACAATACAATATAGGACAGTGATTTCTAAAATAAAAAAATACCCTGCACACTAAAATACACTCTTATATATTTAAGATAACGGTTTAGATTGTTTTATTTCGTTGTTAGTATGCTAATCTTTTCTGTCAGTTCTGTAGATCTCACACAAGACATTCCATCTGCTGACTGGTTTGGGGGCAATTTGTGCAGCTGTGAGGGAGTGTTCATCAGGTCTGTCAGTTTTCTAACAGGTTCCTCACAGGGCAATGGGTTATTATATATATATATGTATGTTGCTCCTCCTCTCTCCACTGGAGCTTGGGCCATCTGTAGAAATTACTGCGATTCAAGATGTCTCATCCCCGTTGGTCATGTTCTAAAGCACCTTTAATTGCAGAGTGTGTGTTCAGAGAGTAGAGTGTATGAATTGGCATCAGACACTAATGTTCTGCTGTTTACTGAACAAACTATAAAATGTGTGTGTGTAAATATCTGTATGTGTTATGCTTTTATTTAATAGTGGATTAGAATGATTCTAGTACCATGAGGATTGAGTAGACCAGACTCTTTGTGTTGCACCATCGACTCACAGCAGGCCTCTTTCTTTTAATGCAAGTCATTAAAAATCCCCAGCACGACCTCCCTGATGAAAACAGGAGAAAAATCCAAGCACTCACAGAGCACTACTTCAGTTCTGTTCAGGAGTCAGGTGGCTGAATGGTGAAGAAATTGGGCTGGTAATCTGAAGGTTGACAGTTCGATTCCCAGCCGAGTAAAATGACGTTGTGGCAAGGCACTTCATCCTACTTGCCTCGGGGGGAATGACCCTGTACTTACTGTAAGTGGCTCTGGATAAGAGCGTCTGCTAAATGTCTAAATGTTCTGACGTTAAATGTGTACTATTCAAACTGCATTGTGATGCAGTTCGAGCGAGGACACTCATTTCAATCTCAAATGCATTCACTTCAGTGTCAGTTGTGAAACATTATGAAGAGAGCCTATATCTGTTGGCTTTAGACACCACCTTTCAAACTACTTACAACGAACCTATGCTGAATTGGAAGTCAAGTGATGTGTTTGTAACATATTCCACAGTCCATTCTGCCTGGGTGGGTGAAAAAAGTGATGCCAGGCAGGGACTGACCCCTTGTACTGACAACTACTGACTTAGAACATCAAAGAGGTTAGGTCAGGAGCAGCCTTCTGTGGGGTGGTCGGAAGTTTTGCCCTGCATCACCATCAAATCATCTGTCAACCTAAATCCCTCTTTTATCTTCCTTCCTATTTAAAAACAGGGCATGAGATTACGGAAGGAATTGGGTACTGTGACTAACAGATACTGGCCTCAGGACTGGTCCAAACTGCAGCTGGTCAATATATCACTCTAATAGACTATGGCAGTTAAAAGCCTAAAGACAAATTGGCATGGCGTCATCTGGACCCAGATCATGATAGAAGAGTGGCAGTTGGCTTGGTGACAGGTGAAAGGACATGTGGTTGGGTAGGTGTTTTTAGATAGCACTATGGGGTAAAATATACTCCAAAATCTTGGAGTGGTGGCTCTAGCAATGTTGTGTCTAGCACTGAGGTGAATCCTAATATTATCATCCTAATATTAATCAAATATGATCTGCTGGATTAACAATTGATAGGATGTATACAAAATATTTAATGCATACAGAATCTTATTGTCGCCATTGCTACTTTACTTGTATCATCCAAATCAATGTCACACACACTAGGAAATGTTCATGGCCAATTATAGACACGAGCTGCAGCACGTGTGGGGAGAGGCATCTCGTGCACAGCTCATTGCACCAACCATTTGGTGCATATGGCAAAAATGACAGTCGAATCCATTTGCCATCAATAGAAATGCACAGGTTATATAGCCTACAAATCCATTTCACAATATTACAGCAATAACGTATAGTAGGCTATACTACCACTTTATTCAAGAGTCAATGTCTAAGTCCTTTGATATTCACTCGTTCACCGTCAAGTAAACACTGGTCCCCTCTCCCAGAATGGTGTGCGCGAGAAGAGAAATGGAAGTAAAGAGAGGAGGGGGGATGCTTGAAGAAGGATGCTGTGTAGTAGGGTTGCGCTCGTAGCCTACTACGTCAGCCATCCTGGTGCACATCACAGGGACTGGGTGAACAACCACGGACCAATTTTCAGTCAAACGGATTTTACATCTTTTGCTTTTTGACGGAGTGCCATTCTATATAAAAAAAAGACATATATAAATCAAGGTTTTACACCTGAAACACCTTGATCTCATTTCACTCAAGGTAAGGATTTGTATTCGTCGTTTTCATATAATGTTGTCTACCTTGTTTGCTGCGTTAATAGGTATAACTAGGGCTACCTCTTTTAACATAATGTGATTATGAGCTCTTATAATTCTCAAGTGTTAAAAGAGAGTTAAGAAGATACAGTAGCCTTTTATGAGCGGTACAAATAGAGCAACCTTCGACCGGTCCAATATGGACCACCACCCTCCTTTCAAAATGAACCAATCGACCTAATAAATGTCAATTGAAGACATGCTACACATCAGCTGTACACATCTGCGTCGAAACTAAACACAGGCATTAAGAATTAACTGAATATACCAATATACACTCCTTGTCTTTTTTTCTGTGGCCCGGGGGTCTCGTGCGTAAGAAACATCAAGTGACATCACAACCATTTAGGTTAGTCTACAACCATATTTTAAAACGGGGATAACCTGATTAAATGACACAGTAGATTCTCCAGCAATAATATACCATTTGGAGGTGTTATATACACAGATCCTGTAATTCAATTGATGGGAAATTGCCATTTGTCTAAAATTACCCTCATCCTTCTTTCTCATACTGCTGCTATAATATATTCACCCCTCAGATGACCGTTGAACACCGGTATTTTTGTAGTCTATTCATCGAATGAGAGAGTGGCACTAGGTTTTGACCGCGTATTGTGTTGCGTATTTCAACGCGCCAAAATGACCTTGCAGAACTCTCACTCGCCAGGGACATACGACGTGAGGCCAACATTTGACAATCGTAGGCTATGGCTCAACGAGAACATTTCCTATTTTTATGTTTTCTTTTTATACTATTGGTGCCGTAGTTCTGTCACAATGACCTTGCCACGGGAAAGTAAAGCTACGATCAATTTACGGATGGGTTAATTTAATGGGATACTTAAATATAGGGCCTGTGTTTATGAGCTCAAACAACGAGCAACCCGCGTCCGCAGCCCATGACCATGACCTAGGCGTCTTTTTATTTTAAAACGGTTAGGTTATCGTATTAAGACAGCCTTTTTGCATTGGTATATTGAGCAAATTATGCTCATTATCTACACCCAGTCCACAACAATGTATATTGCAATTTTGGACTGTGCTAATCCACAGTATTTCAAGTATTAAGATACATCTATTTGATAAAAAAAAACATACCTCTGCATTAGTTTCTGCACTTTTTAGGCCATGACAAGACTCCCTAATAGACAGGTATCGTTGATGTTTCCAATAGGCCGAGACATATTTCCCAGACACTTACTGTAGCTTTTGCTGCTGCCCTGTTACAATACCACATTGTTATTCATAGTGTTTTGTGAGGAATTTTCTTTAACCATGCACCTACTTTGCCTACTTTGATGGTGCCATATTGTTCCTTGTAGTGTAACCTTGAGTGTACTCGTCATATGGTGTGAATTGTGTACTATAAGTGTTGTGCACGATACACACCATCTGTATTGAGTGTTGTGTACAAAGCTTGAATACATTGTGAATGACATGATATAGCCAAAACACTCTTCTCTATGGCTGATTATCTTCATTGATTAAGTTATTTACCATTCTACCATTAACCTTCTTCAAATTGGAGTACACCTTGCAAGTCATGAAAGTTGGACAAGCAAAAAGGATGGACATATATTCTTATAGCATTACAGTATACAGTGGAACAAATCAATCGGGGTTGTGAAGGATCAAGATGTCTTTGTGGCAGCAACAAGGGATACCAAGTCATGAATCCTTTTTAAAGTTCCCTTTAACAAGAAGTGTCATCACTCCTAAATACTGCTTCAGCTTCCACACTTAGCCTCAAAGGGGGGGGGGGGCAGAGAGAGAGAGAGCGAAAGAGAGAGAGAAGGTGCTGGTCTGTTTGGTGTTCTCATTGTCGGCCTGCTACCCTTGATGATTAGGCTGTGCTCTGGGCCTGCCACCGAGATTAGCCTTGTCACAAGTCCCAACTCGCCTCTGCAGAAGGAAGGAGCGCTGAAGCTCAGTGAATTAACAGAACCCATAAATAACCAATGAAACAGCCCATCTCTTTTAATCTAGTATCTACAGCTCTAAATTAATGTCAGTTTGACTGTAGGTGCTATCACATAAACACAGACTAAAGCACTCCTGCCGTCTATCACCAACCACACTATTTCGAATGACCAGGCAGATTCAACATAGTTACTTGACTTTGCTGTATTGGTGATGGAGATAATCGATTGCCTTTCCCATCCGGTGTCCTGAAAGATGCAGGGTTGATTAATGATTTGTGTCTAGCACACAACCATCAATCTTTGAATGACAGAACATTTGCTTTCAAGCGGTCTCATTGTTATGTAGTTTCCTGTAGCACATAGCACAGATCAACAGAATTTTCAATTGTAAAAATGTAAGCAGTTCTGGAAACATCTAATGTCACACAACAAACATCTCCAGTACATAAGAAAATTAGAAAGTTACATACAGAATTAGAAATTGACTAATTGCACACAACTATGATGGACCACATTGCAACTGTATATCTTCAATTGTTAAGGTAAGACTACTTGCTATAGAGTCCACATAATGCAGTGGTAAAAATCTGCATAGTGAGACCAGCATCATAATCTCTTCCGGTAATCCCTGCTGCACTACTTGGTTCTGTTGGAGAAATTCATCTCTGGTGCAGCACTGCAATGTGCCATTCTCTGTATGCTCATGTTAAGAAACTTTACCTTTGGTGGCTTGGCCACCATGTTATTATTATTATTGCGATTCAAAAGTAACCTACTTTAAAGGCCTGTTTTAAAAAGATAGCTATGAAAATCACATATGAGACTAGGGGTTCCATCCAAACCTGTCACACACAACATGTGATCGGATCCACCTGTTCAGGACACTCCTATTCCCTTTCTACCATGTACATTTTTTTTGAGTATTCCACAAGGAAAAAACTACTACTGGGAATACTTTTATTTGGCAGGGAAATAATTTTATATTCGCAATGTTTTGTTCCTAGTTTGGAAATGGCACATGTACTGACCAACACTTTAGTTCTTTTAGTTTTATTTAGTGGACAGAAAAGCAGCAGTAGTTTTTCCTTATTTCGCTGCACTATTAAGTGGTAAAACTGCTGCTTTTCTGTCCACTAAATAAAACTAAAAGAACTAATGTGTTGGTCAGTACATGTGCCATTTCTAAAATCGGAACAAAACATTGTGAATATAATATTCTTTCCCTGCCAAAAAGAGTATTCCCAGTAGTAGTTTTTTCCTTGTGACTATCCATTTTGCAGTGAGTAAACCAAAATGGCTGCAGAGAGTATGACACACTGCTTGACATGGTGTTGCTAACTGCTGTAGCGCGACCGGGGTGACTGTGTACACTGAGAGATCCCACACAAGGGACGCTGACGTGACTCACTTAAGGATTCTACAGGGGACTCCTGTATGCTCGGGCTGTACTATATCTGGATGGGGTGGGGCTTGAATGAAAAGCCTCCCTCTCTGTTTTGTGCTGTTCTGTCCTTATCCAAGGGTGGTCCGTACGGTGTTGAAGCTGGCAGGGACACAGTGTATACAAGTATAAATAGAGAGAGCCTTTTCCTGTGAGACTTCGACCCAGGTATCTCACCACCACAAACTGAATTAATTCTTTCAAGGTCCTGTCGGTGGGAGTTTATCACCCCGCTTGGCCATATATCATCACTGAGGGATGACTTGGCTGTCCTTGTGGCCAGAAAACTGAGCATGAATAATTGATGGCTGTTTCAAGTCACTCAGCCCAGCCTTTAAGGTTCACACTAAATTTCTTGTAACTGAATGATGGAGGAAGAAAACTAGTTTGATAAACCAAATTGGCTACCCGAAAATATGAGTAGAAACTCCTACATTGTGTTTGGCTTTGAATGGAATAGATTGATATGAAATCAAGGGTGTGTGCGTTCGCATATGCATCCCCAAGGAATCTTCAGACCTCTTTCCACATGCCTTACGACTTCCTTCCTTTCTTCCGTACCTTTCTTTAATTGTAGTCAAGACTTGTCAGGGTGCTCATCTGCACGTGTTATGGTGCAGTCGAGCCAGCAGGAGAGGGACACGTAAACATAACCCTCATCCTTCGTCTGAGCGTGTCCACACGGTGGCCAGGGAGCGTGGAACCAGCGTAGGTGTTTGTTGAATTAGTTGCAATTTGTTTTTAAACAGATTGTGTGCCAGCAGATTGGTGAGTTGGCCTAGCATGGTGTGCTGCTGCACACATCATGCCATGCCAAGGCGCATGAACAGAACACATGCAAACCCACATACACACACATTTTACTTTGAATGCAATCATAATAGTGATGATGACAACAAAGACTGCCATCTGCAACCTCAAAGCATGTTCTGTTGTCCCCCACCTCCCGTAGCTGCTTACAGAAGAACACATCAACCCGTTCTTCTCTGTTCCTTCGGTTTCTTCGACACATTAACTGCCTCCAATATGAACAAACTCATTTGTATCACACATGCTTTGAAAATCATTGGCCTCCCCAGCTCCAACCTCTCACCAACAGCAAAGCCATTACACGCAGAACACAAACCATTGCACATGAGCCCAGGCACTCCTTAAAACCATTATTCGCACTGCTTTCATCAGGTGGCAGGCACAGATCCCTGGCCTGGAAACGGGAATGCTACGACTAGGGAGTCAGATGGCTGAGCGGTTAGGCAATCGAGCTATAATCAGAAGGTTGCCGGTTTGATTCCCCGGCCATGTCAAATTATGTTGTGTCCTTGGGCAAGGCATTTCACCCTATTTGCCTCGGGGGAATGTCCCTGTACTTACTTTAAGTCGCTCTGGATAAGAGTGTCTGCTAAATGTATGACACAAGTTTTGTTCCCTCTGCCATGACATCATAAAACAAAATACCCTGGTAACTTATATATGGAAAAGTGCTATAGGTTTATCAGTATGTGTCACTTAGTTTTGTTGTGTTGTCTATGTAATCTACGTGTTTATGTGAGGCATTGTACAGACTGGCACAAAATTACTTGGAAAGGGGCAATATAAAATATATCTATTTATAAATCTGTTTTATAAAGACACTTTTGCCTCATAAATGAGATACTTTAGCTTGTTAAACAATTTACTTCATATTCTGATTTGGCATAATGGGTATTCCCAGAGACAGTATTCTGGACATAAAAACTGTTGAAGACATTTTCGTTTGTGTTTCAGCTCATTAGTTGTGAGTTGTTGCTGTGGTTACAGGTTAGCTGAACTTGAGGTGCACTTCTGTGGACTCTAGCGTGGATACTGACTCATCAGACACTGGAGTGGCTAAACTTGTGGTTTAGCCACAGTGGTTTCCAGCCACCATTTTAAAACTGTTTGTAGCCAATGATCGAACTGATGACCTCATCATTGTTTGCAAATCTATTTCTACAGTACTGTGGCTAAGGCTGGTAATGAGCGCTTGAAATTCTCCTTGATTGACTTAGAGATTGCACCAATCTAAGGTGTTGAATAAATCTAGTCAATGCTGCATTTCATTAGCAGCTCTGTGCTTGCAGCCATGGTGACTCACCCTCTAGAACCTTCTCGCCACTTCAAACACAGTTACCTTCTGCCATCTGAAGTGCGCTGATGTGCACACCTGTTCAGCGATATGCAATTTAAGTCTTCAAAACAATGTTTGCTATATTCTGAATACTAAACCCCAGTTTTCTATACATGCTGTGCAATGTATGGACACATATAGATATAGCAAACACAACACTTATGTTCAGAACAAGCTATCAAAAAGGGACCAAACATGGCGTGACAGTCAGTGTCCATTTCAGTCTGTTGCTATGTACCTGGGATCAGACGAATAATCCACCCACCCTAACAACCACATGGGAGCCATTACAGACATTTGTAGTTGTTTGAAATGGCAGACGGCCAATACAAAAAGGGTGATGTGATGCAGGTGTCAGATAAGATTTATGTGTGTGTGTGGGGGGGGGGGGGGGGGGAATGTGGGTGTGTGAGAGAGACAGAGATAAAGCGTGAAAGAGTGAGAGAGAGATGAACAGTTGGGGTATTATTAGCAGACAGAAGTGAGTCATCCATGTTGATAATTGGATGCTGCTAACTAATGGGATGCGACTTTAAATGAATGCATTTACCATCTTTGATCTTCTAGACGTTTCTTTTTTGCATATTTTTCCCATTCGTGGCACCTCACAATTCATTTTGTAGACACTACCTGTCAAAAACTATATTTGTCGTAAATGGTTAGCGTATGTATATATTTTTCTACTTTTACTTGTGGTCATACTCACAACATTGATTTATTCTGCATTAAACAAACCAAATTATACTATACACTCCTTCCATTCCCTGGGGCTGCATCCTTTATGCAAGATACTTGAATCACACACCTATTCTGCAGACCCATCATGGCATTGGCATCAGTTATCAGTTTCTCTCAGTTCTCCATTGGTTGACTTGCCCAGTCTCACTGAGCAGGTGTGACCCAATAGCAATAGCTCATCCCTCTGTCAAAAGAGCCAATCAGCTGCCAGAGCATAGCACAATCTGTTTCTGTCGTGTCGTGTGCATATGTAAGAGAGAGGGAGAGAGGGTGTACGTGAGGATTCTTTTGCAGACAGAATTTCTAATGGCATAGAATTCTTAGGCGTTCCATATGTGAGTCCTTTGAATATAGCATGATATAAGCATGAGATCAACCTGAAAAGACCTCATTCTCATTCTCATTCATCTCAAGTCTGCTGAGCTTGATTTAAATGTTGGCTAATCTCAGTTGGTTTATTAAAGAGCGCATTTCTAATGTTCTAGTTCATTTAATCATTGTGGATAGTCTCATAAATTACCTTAACGTTTGCCAAGCTTCTCTTGATAAACAGACTTGCCATGCTTAGATGGCATCGTCTAACACAGGTAGCAATACCATGGGAAGATAAGCCATGCTGTCAAGGAAATTATTTCAACCATGGATTCCAAGAAATTCTCTGTGGTATCTTGTCAAAGCTAGTTTATTCAGAGGTCATGATTGGAGTGGAGGAAGGAGAGACTTACTCTCTGTGCCTCTGTGTACTAGCTGGTGTTTTTCCTTTTCATTCATTTAAAATGGTAGGACTGTTCAGTTGCTGCTGACTTTTCCATTTTATCTCCTGCATCTATTTTGTATTCTATCAGAACGGTTAACAGTCTTCTCTCAGTCCATATTCAAATGACTACCTTTAAGCAATCAGAATGCATCTCCCCCTACTTCTGAAACAGGGATGTTTCCAGCTGTCAATCAAATGCAAACATTTACTTATTGATTTATCTTAAGTCCACGCCCTTAGAATTGGCAAATTGAACAACAGACTGCATTTAAATATTTGTGGGATTTTTTAATGACAAATATGTCCACTAAGATTGTACAAACA
Source organism: Hypomesus nipponensis (assembly GCF_054491055.1). Classification (NCBI taxonomy): domain Eukaryota; kingdom Metazoa; phylum Chordata; class Actinopteri; order Osmeriformes; family Osmeridae; genus Hypomesus; species Hypomesus nipponensis. The sequence goes on from NC_140362.1 coordinate 17,696,400, forward strand.
AAATAGTTTTGTTTAAAAAATGTATATTGATTGTGAAATTCTATATTTATAATTTGCTCCTTTGTCTGATGTAATTTAACAGCCTTTTCTGACTAACAAATATAGCCAATGCTTTTTTCTTTAGTGTGCCAACTGTCTTACATGCTAGCTAGATAACATTACCCTAGCTTCAGGGAGGGCTACTTCCTGTTTGACGCTACTCCTTTGTCGGCCTGCTGTTAGCCTGCCCTGAATTGTGCGTGTGTGTGGAGAAGCATTACAACCAACCCTGTGGCATCTCTTCAGTTCACTAGAAGGAAATTGGATTACATAATTAAGTCTTTCATCAATGGCAAACGACAGCTAAGGCTTTCTGGCTGGTCTCTCTAAAACAGTTCATTTATTATCAATTTACACTTCATTAAAAATGCCAGGATAGTTAGGAGATGGGCTTCATTTTAGAATAACTGTGCTATCCTATCAACATTATTGCGGTCTGTTTAGTATTAAGCCTCTCTTGTTTACTGTGTGAGCATAATCGTTGATTGCTTGTTACGACTGAATGGCTTTATCACTTCATAATAGACAACTACAGGTGTAACTCTGTAGACTTCTGTAACTGGTAATATCACACCTGTCCTCCTTGTATCTGGTGCATATAGTTCTTCTGATTTACCATCAAATCTCCAAGACAGCGATTGTGAGGTTTGGCTAAAACCATCTTACCCAAGTTCCTCTATGTTGAAATCAAGCTGTACCACTGCAGTGACACCTGAAGCATACATAATACTTGGCTGTGTGAAGTGGATAGAACAAGTGCAAATACAGAAATGGGAAGGTACATGCATGGGCAATGTCACACTTAATCAAGTCTCTCCCAGCTGTGTTGTTGATCAAATATTTCCTCCCTGAGTTGGTAGGCCTATTTGTACTTTGTGTCCTATACACACTGCTGATGATGATAGTGGGATGATTGCATAGTGTGCTAATGAATGCTCATTCATCATGATATTATTGCACATAGCATTTACTGATACAGTATGACGTTTACTTCGTTACGCTTTAGGCTTTCCGGGATTCTGAGATTTTATTATTTGTATTTCTGTGATATTGGCCAGCTTATGATTGCTGTCTGCAGACCCCTGTTGCTGTCTGCAGGGAGCACGTCAAAGGCATTAAAAGTTACCCCACAGTGCTCTCTTCTCTCCACATTTTCTGTTTATCTGATACTGTTGTGGCATTTTCATTTCTCCATGTGCCAAAACCTTTCGATTAATTGGTAAAACATTGGTCTTCTCATTAGTTATGAATTGCATATGAAAGAAGGTGACAAATTGTGACGCACATTGTGATAAATGGAGGAGTTGTCACAGTAGGGGGGGAAATTCTTTGACTGAGGCACCACAAAAAGTAGGTAAGAAAATTATATTCAAATATACGTATATACAGTATATTAACATGCATATTAAAAGTTCAATTTGATAATGCCATTGGAAATCCTATCCTCAAGCTGGTAAGAACGGCAAAAATTTTGAACATGCAAGAGGTTTACATTTCTTTACTTGAATGCATGCATGGTTTCAGTATCCAGTTTGTAATTAAATGTTTGTTTTCACAAATTCACTAGAGAGTGTTAGTCGTAGAAATGGAATTGAATTATTGCTGGAGGCAAGAGGCCTTGTATGTTTGCATTTATTGCAAACATGATCGATCCTGGAAAAGAGGAAAGTCTGTGGGAAATCTCTCGTCCCTATGGTGTAAAGAACTCGTGTGCTTTTAATCTCTGTTTCGTGTCCTCCATTAAAAGGTGTAACACTGTTAACTCTATTGTCTGGTGTGTGTTAACGCGCACACCTCGCCTTGTTCTCCCCTGCTCACCTGGAACAATAAGCAGCTTTTATTATATTGCCGGCCAAAAAGAAAGAAAATTACATGACAAAACCTTTCAGCCGTCAGACTTTACTGTACAGTCTCAACATGGAATTGTCGGTATGCCAAATGTCCATATTGTACTTATTATTCTTGATATTACAGATTGTAAATGTATGATTAGCGTGTTCAATCTCATCTTTTGTCTTTCTCAAAGTCATAGTTTTGTGTTCTGCCATGTGGTGCCAGATTCACTGCATTCAAATCCTTTGACAACATGTTCATGTCAGCCTTGCTATAGTCAGTTGGGAACAGTTATTTGACACATATAAATAATATGAACAGTTTTACAGTGTAAATACTGTATGTGCAGTTGTAGGATTGAGCATGGCTGTGTAACGTCCTCGGGGTCTTCAGTATGCTCCTCTCCCTGCAGAGTCTCTCTGAGCTGCTCGCTTCAAAGCTTCAGAGAAATTCAATCGAGTCCTCCAGTGACAGACAGCCACATCCCCTATCCCATCCTTCCAAGGGAAACACTTAGCTTCACACTGTCTCTAACACACCTCATTTTGTTTCCTGTTGTTGTCAGAGACTGGAAGCCGGTCAGTGTGGTGCTACTGCTGAAACATTCCAATATGAAATATCAGGTTTAGGTGTCAGTTTTGAGTCTAGGAAGCTTAATGCTCATGCTCGAATATTTCTGGTTTATGGCCGTGTTTGAGTGTCAAGGAGCCCTCTGCTCTGACACTTTTAAGGGTAACGACCTGTTCTTCTGACATATTTTTTCTGGATGGATGTTTGTCTCGCCAGGCTCTTAAAGGGAGCAGCAAGGTTACAAAGCGCAGCACAGAAAGGTTATCACAGTGCCACAAAAAAAAGACATTGGAAAGAAGTAGGCAACAGAGGAATAATTGTGGGGAACAGTGACCCTGTCTAGAAATAGCAGGCAACAGGAAAAAGACACAGACTGTGGTGGAAAAGGGAAGGTGAAATGCATCGGAAGACAGTGGGAAGAAGATGGATGCTGCAGAGATGGAGATAGGAGCACTAGTTTTGTGAGAGAAGAGAAAGAGATCGCTACACCCAGAGTCAGATGTGTATGTAGGGGATGTGTGTTGGTTCACTGAGTGCCAAGCAGAGCTTGTTTAAGGGGAAGGTTCTGTGCAAAATGCCAAGGCTCACAACAAAAGCTGCCTGAGAGACTAGAGAAAACATGACCTGCAAGTAAAGGCTTTGCTTACATTCATCTTTCAGATTCAGATGAATGTCTTTGTAAGACATCTCCTTCAATCCTCCTACTGTTCAGGCACCCAGATTGTCAGTAAATGTTTTCCAATGACTATGGAGTGTGGCATCTTGGTGGCAGCTGCCATTGTTACAGTATGTTCCCTTTAAGGTTTGATTAATGCTAAACTGTTTGGAGTACCTTTTCAAGTCAAGATTGATGGCTGGTAGTAGAGAGGTGTTCAGTGATTGCTGGCCACCAAGCTCAAACAAACTCAAGCTGATGTGACTCCAAGACTTTGGCTCCTTGTCATGTCCTCCCATTACGGTCATCAAGTCTCAGATAAATAAATCCGATAAGGTGAACTCGGCAACTGGGCTTTGGACGTTATTTGTGGTTGAAAAGATGTGATTATTAAGAACCATCCTTTTGCTAATATCCTCTTACCTGGGTTAACCACAAATGTAATTGGATCTTAAAAAATCAGATCAAGGATGATAGCTTCTACTGTTTTTGTAAGTCTTGTAATGGTAGACGTTGTAATAGAAAGTAATGGTTGCAAAAGTTGATAGAGTATCATTGTATCAACACCTATTTTTATCTTCCGTAGGTCGCTGCCCTAACTCTGTATTCTGGCCGAGTAAAGACAGGAAGAAGGGAGCTGTCCGGGGTGCTGAATTCCAGATCCACAGAAATCCGCATTGCCCATTCATGCGCCTGGGCCATTCCTGATCCCTCCGATTCCTAGCAGAAACCAAGCAGCTCCACATCCAAAATGGACGACGGCTCGTACCGAGACGGGCGGACGGACTTCATCCGTGGTGCCAAAGACATCGCCAAAGTGGTCAAGAAGCAGGCGGGCAAAAAGGTCGGCCGGGGTGTGGACAAAATGGCCGACGAGTACACCAAACGCTCGTACAAGCGCTTCGAGGAGGACGATGACGACGACGACTACCCCGGAGCACAGGACCAGGACGGCGGCGGGTACTACCGCAACGACAGCCGGGCCAACGACGACGAGGGCGGCCACAGTGACTCCACGGAGGGCCACGACGAAGACGACGAGATCTACGAGGGCGAGTACCAGGGCATCCCGCGGGCCGAGTCGGGCAAGACAGGCCCGGTGGACGGCGTGGCGGGCGCCCAGGCCCAGCTCCGGGACCTGTCGCAGTACGAGGGCGAGCGCAGGAAGGACCAGGAGGAGCTGGCGGAGCAGTACGAGACCATCCTGCAGGAGTGCGGTCATGGCAAGTTCCAGTGGACGCTCTACTTTGTGCTGGGCCTGGCGCTGATGGCCGACGGCGTGGAGATCTTCGTGGTGGGCTTCGTGCTGCCCAGCGCCGAGAAGGACATGTGTCTGTCCGAGCCCAACAAAGGAATGCTGGGTAAGGTGGCTCTGTGTGTGTGTGAGAGAGAGTTTGCGTGAGCGTGTGTCAGCATTCCCCGTCCATCTGAACTCGTCCTTTCAGCAAGGGGCCGGTTCGTCGATGAACTTCTGAACCGTGACTTGCAGTTGCAGTCAGGCATTCTAGTGAGGTTTTAAGGCGGCTCTCTCCGTTTTGCTTTCTCTTATTTTGGCCCTTATTCCCATTTCTCCACACGTGTAGTTTTGTCGGCTGTATGCTGGCTGTTTTCTAGCTATCTCAGACTCTCTGATCCATCTCCCTATCTACTTCTACACAGAATGTTACAATATCTCTAGCTACTTGGAGATGTCTTGATTTGGCTTCTTTGGTTCACATCCAGCCATACATGCCAACTGGAGACATGAACCCCCAATACTACAAAGTGTGATGCCGAAGTATGCCGAGTGCTCATGTGACCACTACCATTCCTGGGGGCCAATCAGATTCCATGCCTAACATACCATCTGTCATTGGCTGCTGAGCAAGGACACAACTAACAAAAAGCTAAAGCCTTCAACGGCATCGAATGCAATGTGTTTGCCTGCTTGTACTGTATAAATTGTATGTAGGGGAGAGTGGTATTCACTATGTAGTATAATAGTTTATTATATAATATATTTAATATTCAATAATAGTATTGAATATATGTTCAGTGTAAAAAGGGGTCATCATGTTTTGGCAGCGTGCCAATATTAGAAGCTGACTGATATTTCTCTTCCCATATGGGGAATATATATCACATGATTATTTTATCAGTAACATATTGTTTTTCATTCAATCATTCATTCATATAAAAGCATGAGATGTATAATCTGATATTCTTTTGAAACTGGCTTTTTTTCCCTCTAGGCTGTGCAAATGTGTAGAGTCCAATATATGTATTTATCTGCTGGACACCTCCCTCTAACGAAGCAGGCTTGCGTGTGTGTGCAGTGTGTGTGTGGAGTGTGTGTGTTCTCCCATATATGAGCTCACTAGCTGACATGCAAATGGGTATTGATGGGTCGTAGCGTGCTCCTTCGTGCGTGTGTGTGTGTGTGTATGCGCACAGTACAGTATGTATGTATATAGAGTATGTATGTGTATATATATGTGTGTATGTGTGTGTGTCTTTGTGTGTGTAGCATTGACTGGGAGAGCCAGTAAGGAGAGGAGGGCCCTAGCCCCTGCCCTGTTACACAACACTCCTGACTCATGCTGGAGTGCCTCTTGTGCTCACGCTGCGGCCCATGGGCTGCAGCATCCCCCCCCCCCCCCCCCCCCCTCTCCCCCTCCCCCCTCCCCCCTCCCTTTGAGACTGTCGTCAGGAAGCCGCTGTTAGTGCTGTCAGGGCGCCAGCCTCTTTAACCTGACGCACTGTTGCGGAACCTCACCGAGTGCGATTGCGTGTGTGTGTGTGGGAGGTAATGGCCGGTAGAATATACGCCCCTGCCGTACTCTGCATGGGCTTCTTCATTTCAGAGAGGTGAATTTGGAGAAAGCAATGTGGTATGCGGTGTCAGATGCTCAAAATAGGATTCAGCTCGTCATTGATTTGTCCTTGTATTGAATCCTCCGCTTTTTGAACGGGTGACACTAGTGGATAGTGGCCATAGTTACAGGAATATATACATGTTATCTTTGTTCTGTACACCATCGTGGCCATCCAACAACACAAGAGCTGCAGGATATGTAGCAGAAATATTTCACTGTCAAACTGATTTCACAGTCCAAGAGATTTGAACTGAACTTAGACCCATGCCACACACACACGTACATACACACACGTACACACACGTGCGCTCCCACAAATGAATGTACACTACTAACTGCGCAGTAATTTGGGGGGATTCCATCGTGGATGAACTCAAACCTTTCCATATATCTCACACCACATTGTATGGCCATTATGACGTTTTTCTTGGCTACTTGTATTTTTAAGCATAGTCAAGTTTTTTCAATGGAAATCTCCATAAAAGCCAAACGAGACAAATGAGTCAACTATTTTGCCTTTTTTGATGTCTGAGAAATGTCTGCCTGCTGTTCTGCGATAGCTAGGCTGCTGGTCCCTGAGGGCAACAGAAACCTTTAGCTCGTTATATCTCCTTGGCCTTCATCATAAACGTGGAACTTCGACGTCAAGCGTAGCAAATAGAGAGAAACAAGAGAGTGCGTGAAAGAAGGGACGGACCATGACCACTGCACCACAGTGTGTCTCACCCATCAGCATAGAGAGAGGACAAGAACCAGCGGGGGGGGGGGGGGTGAAGGTCGTGTACTAACACAGTTTGGCAACAGGTTCAGAGCTTATCTTTGCCATCCATTACTGTGGTACCAGCTGGCTTGTCAGTGGATTTACAGTGTTTAAACAAGGAGAAACATTCATATTATATGTATGTATGATAAGGGTAATTGCGGCAACAGTTTTTCTGAACATTGAAGCAGTACAGCTTTAAGAGAGAGGCCCAATAATGTTTCCGAAGTGGATGAAGGCTTGGCCACTAATTCAGCTGGCCACAGTGTAGTGTTCTCTACTTTGAAGGAGTCTCTGCCCCTGGCTCCCTCATAAAGCCCTGTGCGCTCTCGCAGAAAGGGGAAAAAGGGCTATTTATAGCGAACCTTGTACCCTTCCCCCTCTCTCCTTCCCACAAACACACAAGCTCACAAAATGTGTGTGTGTGCCCACACACACGCACACACACACTCACAGTCCTCCTCTGTAGCCATGGACCCGTCAAAGGGTTCTATCATGGGGTGGATGCTTGCTTGCAGACTGTAGCCTCCCTCTTTCTCCACCCTCTCTCTCTCTCTCTCTCTCTCTCTCTCTCTCTCTCTCTCTCTCTCTCTCTCTCTCTCTCTCTCTCTCTCTCTCTCCCTTTCCTCAACTCCCCCCACTTCCTCTTGTGAACGATGTGGTGTTCAGCTGTCTGGAGGCTCCTCTCTTTTTTTCCCACCTCTCCTTCCCCCTGCCCCTCCCCCATCTTTCTATCGCTCTCTCTCTACATATATCTCTCTTTCTCTGTCCCTCTCTCCCACTCTCTGCTTCACTGTGCCTTTCACTCGTGTCTATCTCTCTGTCTCTCTCTGTCTCTCTCTGTCTCTCTCTCTCTCCCCTCCCCCCTCCCTCTTTCCTCCATGGGAGTCTCCCCTTTGCCCAGGGCCTTTTAGGTACAGTACAGATCGTGGAGAGAGAGTGCATCTGTGGTTAGCAACAGCACTTAGGGTTGGTAGCATGATAACAAAACCACCACTGAACTCAAGCTGGAAAACAACCTTAATTAAAACACTCACTCTATTAAGAATAAATGCAGAAAAGAAAATGTTGTTTTTGGTGATGTAGAAAACCAGATGTATTTCCTTCTTAGATTAAGGACCATTACAGATGTTATAGCTTGCCATATAAAAATACTTAATATGTACTATATCTTAATGTCTTTATTTTGCTTTAGATATCTTTTCTATAAATATTTTCTATCTATATATTTTTTTTTTTTTTTGGTCCCAGTTGCATCTCATTAGATCCACAACAATACAGATTTAATCTTTCATACAGACCAAGCCGAGAAGTAATATATTTAACATTTGTCATGTCTCCCTGCAACACCCTTGCTGGTACACCGGCCAGACTATTTACTGCATGCAAATGTGCTGACATTGGCTGTGGATAACCTCTGTGGCAAACAATCGACATCCTGTGATAAAGAGGCAAAGAGACAGAGTGTGGGTGAGTGCTGACTGCCAATCAGCACCATGGACAGTTCCCCCAGCAGGGGCCCACAGACCTGAGGGGAGATTGGTGGAGCCAAGCAGGCTAAGGCCAATGCTACTGCATTGCGGCGATGGCTATCTAGCCCAGTTGTCATCACCGGCTCCCCTTTGCTGCTCAGACTCCATTGTTGAGACAGAGGGAGAGAGGGACATGTGCTGACAGCTGCCTTTCTCACCCCCCCTCCCCCTCCTGAGGCAGTCACAAACACATACAGCACGTATCATCTACCAGAACACGCAGACAAAGACAAACATTTGATCAAGCAAGAGTGGGGAAAAAAATGCCATTATTAGAATGTATACATATACAGAAGAATGCATCCCACGGCCGAGCAGATGCACACACACGCACGCACACGCCGACTCTCTCCCCTCTGGGATCCATTCAGACCCACGCGTCACACAGTCCTGTGACTCACCAGCACGCATCATCTATGTTAACGTTAGCCTTGTGCTATTTCAACTCTAGCTCAACACTTTCTCAAAATTACTCCGCTGTTTGGCCATTGTAACCCCCCATTCACCTTAGCTATCCCGGTAATTAGCTTGTTAGCCCCTGTGATGGATTACCCCAGCTGATACAACAGATCAACCCATTGTGGGCTCTTTGCCCTGGTTGTCTTTGTGAATGAGCACACATTGTCTTATCTGCCTGGCCAGCACGGAGCCATTTAGCTACATTAGCACAATGCTATTATGTTTTCCCTGCAATCACTCTTCACTGCTCCATGGTGGTTTCTGTGCCGCTAGGGAGGGTCCTGACACAAAATGGCTGCCATGAGTCAGATAGATTCTGTGTTGCTACACAATTTAGGTTAGGGAGCATTAGCACTATATCCAGCATATTTGAACTGCTCTGCGTAAGCTCAATTGGTATATTGGTATTTATATAATCATGATCTAGACTTTAGTCTTTCACAGTTTGAATTATTTGAAAGCACCAGCTAAATTACAGAATTTAGCTTTATAAGGAATTGTGTTAGCGAAGACCCATTAGCTTTACCCATTACCCACTAGCTCATGCTCTTTAAGACAGAAATGCACATCATTTTCATTATCTATAAATCATCCCCCCCCCCACCAATAAACTACTCTCAAACACAGACATCACCAGGAATCTACACAGAAAACATTTTTGCCCTATTTCAGTAAAGATATCTCACCAATAAACCATATCATTGGGCGCTTAGCTAGTATGAACGCCAATGACAGGAAGTCAATGGGGGTCGTGAGTTGCAGCGGTGGGGGGTGAAGGAGAGCCTGCCTGGATTGGCGCCGCTGCTTTCGCTATGAGTCACACCTCACAACTCATGTCTGAGTTTGTGGGGAGGTGTTGTTCATTGATTTTGCTGTGATGAGCCCTCATGAGACGCTGATGAGATATCTTCCACATTTCCTACTGATGATAGGAATAATAGTTCAACCAACAGTACTTTGTTTTGTCCTCCAGATCCCCCAGTGGATCTGCATCATATAAACTGTATGAGTCGTATTTAAGCATGGACAGATTCTGATTCTAACCCTCTTAAACATCCTCTCCCCATCTTCTCCTTCACCCCCTTCCTCCTTTCCTCTCTATTCCACCCTCCGCTCCCCCCCCCCCCCCCCCCCCCCCCCCAGGTCTGATCGTCTATCTTGGGATGATGGTGGGGGCTTTCGTGTGGGGGGGTCTCGCTGACAGGATTGGCCGGCGACAGACTCTCCTCATTTCCCTCTCCATCAACAGTGTGTTTGCCTTCTTCTCCTCCTTTGTCCAAGGATACAGCTCCTTCCTCTTCTGCCGTCTGCTCTCCGGCGTGGGGTAAGGACACAGAATCACACCCAGACCCTGGAGATCTCTTCGCCGCTTAGCTATAAAACTTCTGATATTAATTAGGATGTCCCTGTTTGACTCTTAGTCTGAAAGTAGTCCCAGCTTGCTTAGCGAAGTAAACGTGATGAAATGTGTATGGGGTCCATCCATTATTAATGATAGTATTGCTTTCAGTCTGGCCTGGATTCCTTAAGAGTCAAATGGGTTGTGTGACTTAATAGGCTGTGAAACTGCTCATCGCTTGTCTCACACTCTTTATCTCTTCCCCTGTTCTTATTTTTTTTCTTTACTGCCTGGCCTCTTTTTCTTCTTCTACCCCTCATTCTTGCTTTCTTGCTACTTGCCTCTTCCTATATTTTCCTTCTTCTTCTTCTTCTTCTCTCTCTCTCTCTCTCTCTCTCTCTATCTCTCTATCTCTCTCTCTCTCTCTCTCTCTCTCTCTCTCTCTCTCTCTCTCTCTCTCTCTCTCTCTCTCTCTCTCTCTCTCTCTCTCGCGCTCTCTCTCTCTCTCTCACTGTCATTCTGTAATTCTTTCGTTTTTTCCTTATGTCTTTTTCTCTACATGTCTCTCTCTCGTTCTCTCTCTCTCTTGCTCCCTCCCCCTGTTTCTCTCTCTCCACACTCCTCTATTTTCCTTCAGTATCGGTGGCTCGATCCCCATCGTGTTCTCCTACTACTCAGAGTTCCTCGCTCAGGAGAAGAGAGGAGAGCACCTCAGCTGGCTCTGTATGTTCTGGATGATTGGTGGCATCTATGCCTCTGCCATGGCCTGGGCCATCATCCCTCACTATGGTGAGTATATCACATGTACTGGTTGGCCTGTTCATATGGCATTCAGTCAGTCTGAGACCTACACTTTGGATAACGATGTAACTGAAGTGTGTACAGTGCAAAATCTAGAAACTGCGCTTTGGTTATCAGTTGACAACTATGAAGTGGAGACAGTTATAGCTTAAGGAACCCAATGTAAAAAATAGTAAACTACTTTAGTGCATCTGCCTCCCTTATTTATCAATTGTTCCTCACTCTATCCACTGCCGTTTAGGCTGGAGTTTCCAGATGGGCTCGGCATACCAGTTCCATAGCTGGCGTGTGTTTGTGTTGGTATGTGCCTTCCCCTCTGTGGCGGCCATCTCTGCCCTCACCACCATGCCAGAGAGCCCTCGCTTCTTCCTGGAGGTAAACTGAACCAAACCACCCACTACAGGGGGGGTCAGGTGGCTGAGCGGTTAGGGAATCGGGCTGGTAATCAGAAGGTTGCCGGATTGATTCATTTTGTGGAATACGGTCACATCTGTCAAAGTGGAGATAAATGAAAAGTGATATTTGATTTTTTTTTTCCACTGGAAATATAGATTGATGTGTTGAAATTCAATTTACTGTAAGGAGTTGTCTCATATGTAAAGATGAGATTTGTGGTGTTGTCTTTGACAGAACGGGAAGCATGACGAGGCGTGGATGATCCTGAAGCAGGTTCATGACACCAACATGAGAGCAAAGGGCTACCCCGAGAGGGTCTTTTCTGTAGGTTGCAATACGACATCATTACCAATACATGTTTTTACTAAGTTACCTCAGATTTGACCATATTGGTTCAACATTATAATTTTATAACGTAAATTTGGAACGTATTCAATGATAAATTGCTTTCACTGTGAATAAGTCCCGACGTTCTGACGGGCGGCCATTTTGTCGTCTCCCAGGTGACCACCATCAAGACGGTTAAGCAGATGGATGAGCTGGTAGACATGGGCGAGGGCACCGCCTGGCACCAGAAGTGGAAGATGAAGCTGACTGCTCTTTTCAACCAGGTAGTGTAAAAAGCAGTGAAGGATTTCTGGATCTCTGGACACAAATGAACCAGGGAATGCGTGACAGGATATGCAGCTTATGTACAGTACAAACCCTGCTGCTCATGGGTCGTGCTGTGCTTGTGTGCTTAGACTGACGAGTAGTGTCTACTGTGGGCTTGAGCTGGGACTGTGGGAGGATGTGTTTCCTAGTGCTGGAGGCTTACTTTTAGATATCTGGGATTAGACGTGTCCTCTGTCTTTCTCTCTGTCTCACGCTTTTTCTGTATGGTTTGTGTGTCTCTGTGCCTGTTTGTGTGAAGGTGTGGAGTAACTTCCTGACCATCTTCTCTCCTGAGTACCGCCGCACCACCTACATGATGATGGCAGTGTGGTTTTCTATGTCCTTCAGGTAAACGCTCTAGAAAGAGTTTTTTCTACAGTCTCACAGGTCAGATCAGATATAAATTTGACTTGAATAAATCAGAAGACTGATAAGAAGGCTGCTGAATTGTGTGGAGACGGTGGGTCACACTTTCTCTCCTCCTCTCCAAAGCACAAACATGTGCTGTCGCACCAATAGAATTGCATTAACTAATCACATCATGAAATTAAAGTTGCATTCCTCTAGGTTACCCTAAACATAGTTCTCAACCTTGCTCTCTCTCTCTCTCTCTTTGCCGGTTCCCAGCTACTACGGTCTGACTGTGTGGTTCCCTGACATGATCAAGTACCTTCAGAAGCAGGAGTACTCTTCTCGCACCAAGGTCTTCATCAAGGAGAAGGTGGAACACGTTACTTTTAACTTTACCCTGGAGAACCAGGTGCACCGCAACGGAGAGTACTTCAACAACAAGTGAGTTTCTTTTCCTTCACTTGTGGCACAATGGTAACTCCAGCCCACTATCAGGAAGAAAACAAACTATTCTGACTGATTTAACGTTAGAATAACTGTTTACATCAAAGATGAATGTTCATTTGTGGCATGCCCTACCTAACTATTGTCTTGTTTGTCTTTGTAGGTTCATGAACCTGAAGATGAAGTCCATGGTATTTGAGGATTCTCTGTTTGAGGAGTGCTACTTTGAAGACATCACCTCCAGCAACACATTCTTTAAAAACTGCACATTCATTGCCACCCTCTTCTACAACACAGGTTAGTTGATCGTTATCTGTGTCTCTGCTAATGAGAGTTAACTCAAAAATTATGAACCATTGTGTTTTTACATCGATTTTAACTGCTTGTTTCAGCAGCTTGTGGTCTTGCCAAACCAAATGTCAAATAAATTCCGTCTAATTCTTGTAACCACAGCTAACATGTTAGCAATGTTAAGTTAGCAACATTAGATGCATATGCAATGATCCATCAAAGCTTATTTTAGATGAACTGCAGCATTTGAACATTTGAGAAAATACAAGTGTCTTCAACGACAAACTGTACATGTATTTGTACAATCCATCTCAAACATGTTTTTTTGCATAGTTTTTACAGAACATAAGAAACAGGGTTTTAGACACAAAATCATCTCCATTTACCTTTCTGCTTCATGCTAGACAAAATGGCTCAATTACTGTCACTCGCTCTACCAACTGGCCCTAAACCAAATGTAGCATTGCAGAGAGACGTATCCTAGCAACACAGACCCAATCCTTTGTTATTTTGCAGCATACCTGTCAATCACGTCTAACCCTACTATATTTCAGATTTTTTGAAGTAAAATCCTCTGGAAAAATTGTGCATGTTTTAAGACTGATGACAATGGAGGAAAAATGGCAATCCATTTGACAATTTATGGTTGAGTCAGCAACAGAATCTGTACGTTTACTCAAAAGTGATGAATAATTTTGCTCAACAAGCTTGTGCGAGTCCACACATACAGTTCACCATCATAGGCCAATCTGCAGCCTCCTTGCTGATTGGTGTTTAAAGTCATTATGCCAGTCAAACTCAGTCAGACCTGCCATCAATGCAAGGCAGGAGTTCCTGATTAGCGTTTGAATTGGAAACGGATCTGACCATTATTGCTTAATCCCTGTTTACTTTCCCACTAAGGCTTAGAGGCTAGTAGATGGCTACGTTTCCGCACAAAGAGGTCTCTTTCATCAAATCAAAATATTCCATTTACATATCGCATGTGTTCAAATGAAAACATTTGAAGGCTGTGTTCTATTTGAACTACATTTAGGACACCTGAAATAAGGCAGTGACTGGTGTCTTCATCCTGTGTGACACCAGAAAGCCTACTGTTCCTTAGCTGCTATCAGAGTGATTCGACCGCATCAGCTTTTCCTTAAGAAGTACTCTTTCCCAGGCCCATTTTTTCTCACCTCATCCTTTCTTTGTTCATCATTTTTCCTTGCAGATCTCTTCAAGTACAGGCTGATCAACAGCAGACTGGTCAACAGCACTTTCCTCCACAACAAGGAAGGCTGCATGCTCAGTGATTTCAGTGATGAGAACAATGCCTACATGATCTACTTTGTCAGTTTCCTGGGCACCCTGGCGGTGTTGCCCGGCAACATCGTCTCAGCACTGCTCATGGACAAGATCGGACGCCTAAGGATGTTAGGTAAGAAGAGTGTTGTGAGCGTCATGTGATTAAACGTGCGCCCGTGTTGGTCTGAGGCCACTTGGAAACCAAACTCGGTTTCCCTGGTCAATCTAGTGTGTGACATGCCTTGCCTCTCATCCACTGCCCACATGTATGCATCTAAAACAGAAGGATTTCATTCTCCTCTCTCTCTTTGTGTTTCTGAATGTCTCTCTCTCTCTCTCGTTTCTCTCCAGCGGGCTCCAGTGTGATCTCCTGTGTCAGCTGTTTCTTCCTGTCGTTCGGCAACAGCGAGTCGGCCATGATTGCTTTGCTCTGTCTTTTCGGGGGCATCAGCATCGCCTCATGGAACGCCCTGGACGTGCTGACAGTGGAGCTCTACCCCTCTGATATAAGGTGAGAGTTCATCACCCACGCATCCCCCAACCCTCCACAACACCATGCAAGACGACTCACATCTGCCTGTTTGGCTGCATTTTTTATTGGGTTTAGTCCAAAGACGTGTCCGAGGATAATGGCGAGTAAGAACACAGTGGTGTATCAGTGGCTGGACTCTGGACTCACCATCGTAGTCTCAGCGCTGCCACCCTGTGGTTGAATAAAACACTGACGGATAGTTATTGTTTAAACGATACTTCCATGTTTATGAAGCAGACTACAAAATCGAATCTTGCTATTTGGTATGTTTTACGAGTACATTTGAGATTTGTAAAATACATAATGAGCCTTGGATTCATGATTGGTAAGACTTATAATGGTCTATGGGTTCTGGATAAACAATATTTAGTTCCCTGTGTGGCCAAACAGTTTTCCTGCAGTGTTCAATCCATATACAGGTGTTGTTTGAATTACCTCATGGTTATTAGAGAAAGATTTTTCTTGTGTTAAACCGTCACTTACCGCCCTCTTCCCCCAATGATTTTTTCTCCCGCTTTTTACCTCCAGAACCACAGCGTTTGGATTCCTAAACGCCCTCTGTAAGTTGGCAGCTGTTTTGGGGATAAGCATCTTCACCTCCTTCGTGGGGATCACCAAGGCCGTCCCTATCCTGTTTGCGTCGGGGGCTCTGGCTGCAGGGAGCTTCCTAGCGCTCAAGTTACCAGAGACACGGGGTCATGTGCTCAAATAGCGTGGCACCGCCCCCAGGGGGTAACCATTAGGAGGGGAGGGGGGGGGGGGCAGAAGAGTTAGCCACACTGTGAACAAGCGGCCCAAGAGCCCCTCAAACTCTACCCAGTAAGCCCCAGAGAATAAAACTAGAAAGGGTCTGTTCACAGGCATCAGACTGCATGCAGTAACTGCACAGATCTGCTTAAGTTGTATAGCAAATTGCCTGATACTGGAATTAGTGTTTAGATATTCAGGTCTCTGAAGCTGTGCAGCAACTGCTTACAATAGATACCTGTGAATAAGCTCCACGTCATAAAGGGAAGTGCAACCAAACTACGCCCCAAAAGCCAACAAGATGCTCATTCATGATTGGTTGTACTGTAAATAAGAACAAAATTGAACAGTGTTTGTGGTCATTAGAGTTACTGAGTGTATGTAGTTTTTTCTTGATACAGTTGTGAAAGGATTGTTTGAAAAAGCTTAGTTTAGATGCACTTTCCTTGTTGTAAACACATGCATCTGGGGTCCAAAAGGGAAGGGATTGGGGGCTTTGATAATTAACCATGCAAAATATCCCCCTTCCACCTACAAAAATGACCACTAGCTACTGGCTTTA
This sequence comes from Hypomesus nipponensis, assembly GCF_054491055.1. NCBI lineage: Eukaryota > Metazoa > Chordata > Actinopteri > Osmeriformes > Osmeridae > Hypomesus > Hypomesus nipponensis. The sequence goes on from NC_140362.1 coordinate 17,712,507, forward strand.
GAGTAATTAATGTTTTCATCTATTTCTCTGGTTCAATTCACCTCTCATCTCTCTGAGTCTACATTTTGCCATATAAGGATATAAGTCAAAAATGCTAATGTATGCCTTGATTTAAAGCATTTTTGACTTTGTGATAAAAACCATGACACCTCCTGGCTTTTTGATCAAACAAAGACCTGTCCTCATTCTTTACCTGCTTAGGTCTTGTGTTTGTCGACAGAATTACTGCCATTTTATAGATCTTTTGAAAAATTATGAAACATTCCAGCTTTGCTTTTATTATGGTTTGAATTTGAATATTGATAAAGTGATCTGTTGAGATTTCTCCCTTTAAAACGTTATTTTAGATCATTACCCGATTATAAGGTCACTCAAATCAATGGACAAATCACCTTTGATTAACACTTAACGCTGTTAAAAATGGCACTAGATATTATTTGCCATCTCATGTTTAAAGCACAACTGTTTGCCAGTGTGAATGTTATCAAACAATTTCTTGACAATGTTTGCAATCCCACATAATTCAATTGACATTATGACTTCATTCTGTAGATCTTGGCTGTTGTTACATATGCCTTTTTCGGTACCCTCCCTCACGGGCGTATGTTTTGCTCTAGTGATGTGTGTTTTGAGAGTGTTATGCATGTTACAAAGTATGTACGTAAAAATGTCAGTAAAACAACAGTAAGGCGTTTTCATGTTGCGGTGTATCAATTAGTGATATTTTAATTCATTCTCTGGCTCCATAGCATACTGGATTTACTCTGCTACACCACCGATAACAAAACTTGTTGCATTTCCAAAATCCACATTGATGGGCTCAACTTAGATTTTGTTCTGTTGTCTGTTTTGTATTTGTATATTCTTTTCCACACCCTGTGCTTTGGTATCATCAACATCCCCTCCAAGACAATTGTTTTGATGGAAAACATCAAATCTGTCGAGAAAGATGTAATTAATGTACGCACAATATGGTTTAAGACTGTATTGAAAACATTTATATAGTGTAAATTTACATGTCGAGAGAACGTCATGGCGTGAAAGTGTTTGAAAAAAAAGAAACAAAATCTAATTGCTATCACACAAAGGGAAGATAAAAATGTGTTTAGGGAAACACTAAACTTTGGACCAATGTGATAGATTCCTGGTAGAATCCACTTAATGTGTAATTGATTTTTTTTGTTCTAAAGATGTTTATCTGGTGCGACATGTGTAAGACGTTCTTCAAATGAGCACATATTGTGTACTGATATAAAATACCTACACGCTGTACATCATAGCCCACATGTTAGAATCTTATTGTATGGATGTGAATGTGTTTTTGTGCAATATTGAACTTGTATGTGCAATATTGAACATTTGTTCTGTTTTTATATATTTCCTATTTTCAGGTACACATTTTTATTTGATAATGTACACTTGATAGCTTAATTATTTGTAACTAATGTGGTTTTACATGTAAAAGCTGCTTATTTGATCCTACGATCGAACCAGTCTTAAAGATTCCAACCTCAGTAGTTGAACTATCAAAGTGTGTAGAAGACATTTTGACTAAGCATTGAAACAAAAGGGAGTTTTAGAGCTTCATGTGTTTCCTTACCCCTTTGGTCTTTATTTTCCGTGTGGCAGAGCACAATCGTATTGAGGTGAGCAAAACACAGATTTATTTGCATAGAAAAACACTTTTCACAAAGTGGGGATGAGGGACATCAGATAGGGACATTTTGTTTTGGGTGGTGCAAACAAATGCGTGGCGTATTTTATTTTTTCTTATGATATAACTGGCAGACCACATACTGCTTTCAATGGGTAATGGATATTTAACTCAATGATTTAGCTAAAGGTTCATTTCTGAGATAGTAAAGAATATATTAGATTTTCTCTCTTGGCACACTAGCCAATACTGTTTTTCAGCCAAGAATGATATGTTCACAATTGCATGCTACAACGCAACAAAAGAGAAGCACTGATCAAGGAAATGAAGTACCCAAACTGCCATGTTGTAGGATAGCAGCCATATTGTTTGTAGACTTAAGTTATTGATAGAGACCAATCACCACTGCACTAAATGTACTTAGTTGTACATGCACAGTTGATAATGCCTTGTGTTCTTATCCTATAAGGTTAGTCTTGCAAAAATATACAAAATTAAGCAGCACAATAATAGTACTAAAGGTAAATACTTGGCTAGAGCACAAAGACTAATCCCTAGCAAACTACCAAATCACAAGGAACTGTGTGGTTAACATACATGCAGTTGTGAACAAGTCACAGCAACACAGTCACTTAACTTTAAGCATACAGATCACTCAGAACTCAATTATCTGCCCCCTCATTTAAAGCTAATGCATACAACACAACCAACACAACCATAGGTTTAGATTGTCCCTTGTGTTCCATAACACTTGGTTGACACCCACATTTATTGAAGATTTTTTATGAAATATCTTTCAGCGTGCCATAAGTACCATCTCCCATCAATTATTGCCAAATGTTTTGTAAGTGACAAGATTACACTGCGTTTAATTGCATAATATAAACACAGAGGCGCATATATACATGACAGTACAGTAAGAATACAGTACAGTGAATTATACCATAGAACATAGACCTATGATTCTTTAAATAATACTATAAAAAAAAGCTGATTTTAAAAATACATTCTGGAAATGAATAGCCAGTCTGTTACAATGCTATGGCCATAATTTCCTCTAAGAAGCACATTTAAACTTTTAAAAGTACATATTCTTTGGTACAAATTCAGCCTTAGCATTACAGCATGTTCCTAACCTATAACTCCAAGTCCTGTCTCTGTTGTCTAAATCACTCATGACATAATAATCAAGGATGTCAATATTGATGTTGTATGATATGGAACGCTATGAAATGCTGACCTATCAATTGAATCTCAGCGAAACAGTTCAGGATCTGTTCAATTGAGATTTCTTCAAGTTGTTGCATATCTTAAATTATGTTACAGGGTTTTTTGTATTCTAAACTTGTTGCTTTGGCAACAGTCAATCGTGAGTGCAAAAAGTTATTAAAGCAATAAGTGTTAGGGTATTTTGTCTATTTTGTTCTAACCCCCCAAACTATTGGGATTTGAAGCACATTATGCTGGCCTTGTAGAGTAAAATGCTGGGTGTTGGCATCTACTATTGGGAGTGAACTGCATACATTCATGTCCAATCTCTAAAAACTACCCTTGGTCTTTGAGGCTTTGTCAATAAGAATGCATTGTCATTAATTACATGTAACAAAGAATTTATCACATTGTCATTGTACTGTGGTGTAGAAACTGTAGTTATTTGTATGTAAGTATAAAACCTGTATGTGGAACCATAAAATTTACAAAACAGACAAAAAAAACTACTGAAGTGTAAATGAAAATATTGTATGTTGTCTTTGAGTTTGTGTATTTTGTAAATGAGAATGGAATATAAGTAAATACAATATTAAATACTACTGGTTATGAAGAATAGATACATGTTACAGCGTCATAATTTTATTCAAAGTGTGAAATTTACTTTTCTCTTATATTTTCTCATTGTTAATTTATGATGGGGTTCGCACTGTGTTGTGCAATTGAACTATTCAGAACCGCAATGGATAGCAAAGAAATATGAAGAATAAAGTACTGTCATAATGATGATGAATAACTAGTTTTTTTGTGTGTGCTTCAAAGATCGCTTCACATTTTATTGTCCAAGAGTTTTTGTGAAAAAAATACTGAAAATGAAGAGAGGAAACAAGAGGTGTAGAGGGCTACTGGTGGTATTGCAGGACACTTGTGGATGGTGGACGCCTGGTGGTCTAGTGTCCTTCACCTTCTCCACTAAAACTAGAAAGACTAAGAGAAAGAAAATAACGTCAACTCAAGTTGAATCCCTCAATGTTTAGCTGATGAGTGAAGGCCAGAGGAGCCTTACCTGTGCGTATAGAACAGGATGTAGGCCAGAGGCGCACAATCCCCCCGCACTGTGGCCTCGTCTGTTCGCGTGACAATTGTGTCATCCAGAGTGAGCCACCCATCAGCCTGGCCCTGGGCAACATCACTGATGTAATGGCCTGAGGAGCAATACAGATTGGATCACAGTTCAAGCTCTTGGTTAGTTTGTCTTTGTGTGTCTATGTAGTAAAACAGGGTCTTTGCAGACAATTACCGGAATTCATGCTGTGTCCCACATGAGAGATGATCCCAGACAGGCGGTAGACTCCAGTGTCTGGGTTGTCCAACTGAAATAAGGAAGTATGTTAGATTACTCGTTAAAATGGCTGCTACTTTTCCCCCGACCATTACAGGAAAGCACACAAACCCAAAACATTTTATCGACTCTCTTCTTTTTTTGACGCTATCTTTGACGGATCTCTAATCTCAATAATGAACTCAATCGTTCAGCGTCATTCATTTTGACAGCTCCCTCTCCCTCTCTTTTCCTATGTATTTCCTCACCACAGCTGGCCCTGTGCTCTCTTGACTCAGTGTCTGGCTGTTGGTCACTGACCCTGGAGTTGGGGTGAGGTCAAATATTGTAAATAACAGAAACAAAGCTTGAACAAAGCTTACTCGGATCCTAACTTGCCTACAAAGTCCCATTGTTTGCATCAGGTGTGTTTGTGTCTGTATGTGTGCGTGATAGAACAGTTTTCTACCTGTACTGGAGGAAAGGGCGGCAGCAGTCTGGGTGTCAGTAGTACTGCTGTTTATTCTCATCTGATGACTGTCTGGCCTGTGTCAAGCACATTCCAATGACAATTAGCAATGAGCAATGATGCCGTACTTGCACATGGTATGAGTCCTGGTGTTTGCCACAGTGCAGAGGGGCTTCCAGCTGCCATCGGGGCTTCCAGCAGGTGACACACGTCAGCAAGCGTGAGGCTGAAACAGCAGCCGATGCACGACTACGTGGCACGGTATGTGTGTCACAGGATATTACAAGCTATGCTGAACAGATTTACCGTAGATTGTTTGTACAGCAAAGAAAGTGAGGAAAAAAAGCAACACAATTTTAATTTAGAGCAAAAAGTTATTACTTGAGTAGGTAAGTCCTTGTTCAAAAACTGTTGTTTTAACCATTTAGAAAGTTGGACGTAATTTTTCGTGGAGTGTGGAATTGGTGTGCGGATTCTTACTTGGATGTTTCATCCCCACAGACTGAGAGACATGACAGTGGTATGATTCCTGGAATGGCCATGTCTTCAGTCCTTTTGACTAGTTTCCCCTGCTCAAAACTGAACCTCTTCATATGGAGAACTAGAACACTGCACCCAGAAACAGACATGGCCGACAGAAGCCAGCACTGAATGAATGCACTCAATTACCAGTCACCATTACACCAATCAGTAAATCAATCATTTACACCTCGAGGTCTGGTTTTGGACTAAGTACGAATGCACTAGTGTTGTGCTGAGAGGATCTTACCGGGGAAGGGAGAGGAGCTTGCTGACCACAGACGCCTGCTTACCCAGACACAGCTTACATCTGCACTCCACATCTGCTGCCTGGAAGTACACACCACAGCGGGAACATTTTGAAACCTTGTTCTCTAGCTGAAGACTAACAAGTTAGCGCAGTTCTACATGTACTTAGTTCAAAGTATGGGAACAGTGGTGAGTTGACAGAAGATGCATCCTGAGATGCAAACTCCTTCTGAGTAAACTGTGAATACTGACCTTGAAGTACAGACACAAACTCGTCTTAAGGCATGGAGTCAACTCCAGGGACAGGAAGTTGGAAGGTTCTTCTCTGTAAACCTTCTCTCCACACCTTAGAGGGGGGGGGGGGGGTGTATGGAGAAGACCAATATCAATCCTAAACCACTTGTCTTCTATTCCTGATGCTTTGATAGCTGGATGTTAACGTCAGCAAGGCCTCAGGGCCCCAGAGGAGTGAACTGTTTACCTGCAGCAGGTGCGTTCGATCTGCATTTCAAACTCCAGGCTGGCCACTGGGCAGATGTAATGCCGCAGAGACTCCCCCTCAGCCTTAAGTTGGCAGAGGACAAATATGAGGAGCTCGTGTGCGTCCTTGGAGCAAGAAAGAGAAGACAAAACAAACAACGTTATATGTAAATATGACAGCAACTTTTTGAGGAAAGTTCTTCTTTCCTGCTAGTGCAAAACCGATTAATTCTGCATTTGTTACCTGCTCGTAATCTTCGAGGTAACTGTCGTTATATTGTGCTAGACAGCTCTTGATCCTGTACAGAATCTTCTTTTTGATACTTTTGGAAGTTCTCCTGCCTGTACTGGTGTAGTCTCTGGCTACCTGGAGTTCATGGAAGCATCTGTGCACAGATAGAGCAGGTAGCATAGTATCAGTGCTTGGTTAGAGGTCTTAAAGGATACTAGTGTAGAGGGAAAGATAGTTAGGGTTGCATGGTATCAGTAATGAAGTAGAGGTATCATATTAGTGCACAGAGACACTTTTTCCCAGTATTTTTCCCTGTTCTCCATGCTTGTGGATTTGATGAGCATGTGTCTGAAGCAGGGGTTAAAATCTGCTGTCAATTTTGGCAGGGGACAATTATATGACATTTTCTCAAGAGCAATTCCTGAGGGGGACACCAAAATTACTGCTGTACATAGCCTAAATTGAAATATGTTATATGTATATTATTAATATTATTGACATGTCCTTATGTTTACAGTGATTTATTGGGGGGGACAAATCATATTTTTCCCACGGTGGGGGGTTCGTGTCCCCCCTGTCCCTGCCGGGATTTTTGCCTATGGTCCAAAAGTGGGACTGCAGCTGTACCTCAGTAAAACTGAAGAAGAAGAAGGCCCCCAGATCTCTTCCTGCTTCACAATGTTGGCGGAGAATTCCGGAAGTGCAAACAAGCACTGCAGGGTTGCATTAAGAAAGCATGTGTTTCCGATATTAGGCAACCTGTGAGGAAAGATATCCAGAGTTACATACTGTAACAATTCCCATGTAACTACAATGTTGTTTCTATAGGTATTGCTGTGTGGTTATGTAGTAGTTAATGTAACCTCAATGTAAATGATAGATTAAAGCAATTCACTCATTAGGTTACTTTGATTCTGGGACAACATCAATCTCGGAAACATTAAGTTCAGTATTTATAGTATTTCACCCCAGCAGCTTGATTCTGTCTCTTCCTTCTCCCTGGCCACTCTGAGACTCCAGAAAGCCGAGTAGACTCTTGAGGGTGTATATGAGATCTCCTTGTTTTTTTGTTGCGGTGGACAAGTCCTGGACAGCCACAGCGCTGAAGGAGCGGGAAAAGAGTAGAGACAGAGAGGTGGATGAGAGTTGAAAAAGAAAGAAGTGGGTTGGGTCCATCACAAACAATGTTCTGTTTCATCCTTCTGGGTTTTCCGATGAGAACGTGAACTACTTTGATCTGAGCCCACTGAGACGGAGGACGGTGTTGAACCTACCTGTCGAGAGACGCAGAGGACTGTTGAAGGGTCATATTGCCTTCTGAGGAGAGACAGAGGAAGACATGGTTATGAGGGGACCGTGTTCTTGAGGAGGAATCACAGAAATGTAAGCCTCTCTTGTCACACACCTCCAGTCGCTGCCATCCTCTGGATCGGCAGGTCCTCCACCAGAGCACTGAAAACAAGCACACTCGATGAGATCAATCCATTCCAATGACTAAATCAGGATTCAGGACTTTGTCAAAATGACAAAAAGGGACGGGTATCCAGCGGCATGAGACTGAATGTCAGAATGTACCTCTCTGGACTTGAACTGCTGCTTTGGTCCTGGGTGACAGAGGACCCAGCGGAGCTGGGGGAGCTGCCGGCAGGTGTGGGGAGCTCCAGGAGGATAGGAGCAGGGAGAGGGACCGGGGAGGGGATGGGGGTAAGAGGGCAATGGATGGGAGACAGAGGCAGTGGTGAGGGGGTGAGAGGGCACGGGGAGGCTGGATGAGAGGGAATAGGAGACTCGGCTATCACCACCGTGAGGTAATGGACCGGAGATGATGGGGTGGGGTTAGGATGGGAGATGGGGGACATGGGGAGGACATGAATCAGTTGAGAGGTCGGGATGGGAAAGGGGGGGGTAGGACTGGAAGGTGTTGTGGGGCAGCCAGCTAAAAGGCTGGCCTGAGAAGGAAAGAGAGAGGAGAGGTGGAGTGAGGTGAGGCTGGATGCCCCAGACAACACGGAAAGGGAGTCTGGCGCAAGGAAATCTGGGGAGTTTGAGGAAGAAAGGGAATGGAGAGAGGGGGGCGGGCGAGAGGAAGGAGAGAGGGAACTGCAGGATAGATGCTCCAGTCCAATCTTCTTCTCCTGCTTTGCCAGGGTGGAGAAAGTTGGCAGGAGGCTCTCAGCATTTGATGGAGCATTGTGGACGGAGATGGATGGAGGAGTTGAGCTCTGCACATCCACCTTGATCCTGTCTTCGTCCACAGCTGATTGAGCTTTGTTCTTTTTTAGCTTTTTGGGCTTTTTGGGCTTTTTGGGCTGTTTGGAGGAACAGTAGAGTTTATGTATTTGTGAAAGCAACTTCTACTACCACAGTTGTATTGTCTTGAACGAAAACGACTTTCAGGCAAAGTGTTCTGCTGGTGTGAAAATGTGTACACAGATCATTTGACATAAACTCTAGTACTGCAGTTTCAATGAATATGCAAAACAAGCTTATTAATCAAAAAAACACCCATGGCTTTTTTACATTTTAAATCAGTGATCAGAAGTAGGTTTGTGTGATTTTACTACTTTGATAAAATAATTGATTGTGATTTAAGTTATTATAGTATAATATTCTTATTCCTATATACTTATAGCTATCAAAATGAATTCAACACAATCTGATATTAGATAATTAAATAAACATACCTTTAAACAAGAGAAGCATGCTCCCATTTTGCATGTTGTTGTACAATGACAAGTTTGACACAGAACACCTGGCTGTATGTACTTGGGCATTGTGATGTCATCTTATGTTTCCAACAATAGGTGTGTTCGACTTCATGCAGCGCCGGCTGCAGGCGGCTGCAGGCGACGCCGGCGCTGCATGAAGTCGAACGCACCTAATGATGACAAAAGTTGTCATGCACTCCACACAAGCCACCCTGATCTCATGTTGCCCTACTCTTTTTTTAATACATATATTATATTTTATATTTTACATTGTTTTGTTCTTAGAATTAGTAGACTATTTTACATTACTACCTTTTTTATTTAAGATCCGTATATGTTTATTGTATGCAGCTGCCACAGTAAATTCATTAGTTTGTGTAAACTTTCATGACGAATAAACCAAATTCTAATTCTGCTTCTGACTATGTTTATTTACGGTAAAACAGAATGTATATTTCAATCCTATTACCTTGACCTATGAAAATAACACAATCACATGACATATGAAATGTATTTACATTCATCTTTAACCGTGAAGACTCAGTCCTAAACAGCATATCTAAGCTGGAGAATAGTCATTCCAGTGCCGTAGGTGGCAGTAATGAACCGGCAGCAGCGTTTATGCCCGACGTTTCACAACACTGAATGAGAAAAAGAAGGACTTGTAGTTCTTGCTCTACTCGTGAAGAAAAGATTCAGAACAGAGGACAAGCCATTCAACTAGGTACGACACGGCAGGTAAGCCATAAAGTGTACAAACACTACTACTTACCTTACAGTGTAAATCAACACATATAGCTGACGTTTACTACATAGTCGAATCCAAATGTTTTGCAAGCTACGTACTGTCGTATTCGGCTGTGTTTGTTGTGCTATTTTGTAAATAATCAGTTGTAGCACTATTACTATAGCTAGCAAGTTATCTGTTTGACAACTGGACTAGAATGGAAAACACAGTCCACAAACATAAGTCGTTAGCCTACTTGTTATCAAGATATATATCAAACATCTAGCTACATGTCTTACCAAGTACGTTTGATTTGCAGGATAGTGCCTGCTGCTGTTAGCTAGCTTGCTAACAAGCTAACCAATTCTCCTAACAAACTCCGCACATGACCCCCACATTGGCACACCATGAGCCAGGTGCAATTCTGTTTTTTGTTTGTTTTTTAGGTTGAGAGGTTCATAGCATTGACCCCGATGCTGTCCACTGTTATCCGCAGTGCTCGTCACATTTCGACCACCTCTATCTTTACGAGGACTTTAGCCCACTTCAAACCCCACATGGACGTAAACCCCAACCGTCCTGTCGAAGGGACAATAAGGACCAAGCTCACCCAGGCTCTTGAGCCTGCTCACTTAGAAGTTCACAATGAAAGTCACATGCACGCCGTGCCCCCTGGCTCCGAGTCCCATTTCAGAGTCCTTGTGGTCAGTCCACGCTTTGATGGCCTCTCTTTAATACAGCGCCACCGCTTGGTCAACGAAGCTCTAAGTGAGGAGCTCCGAACCTGCGTCCATGCTCTGGCTATCCAAGCGAAGACCCCTCAGCAGTGGGGCAGCAACCCCAGTCTGGCCAAGAGTCCTCCCTGCATGGGAGGCTCAAGGGGGGATCACACAGTCGAGGAGAAACTCAAGGCTGGCCAGGAGTGAGCTCAATGGGCCCTGGCAGGGCACTCCAAACTGGACTGAAAGAATTTAAAAGTGAAGTGTCAATTTTCCGTTTAATATATGGCTTATGTGATCAGTTAAATACCCTGTTAAATAAACCTTTTTTTTTCCTGAGTGAAATTATAGTCTGACTAACCACAACCACACGTCTGCCAAGTGGTCATAATAACCTTTGAAAATGGGATGTTTGCAAAGATGGTTAGCAATTAAAGTGGTTATTTCTGAGCTAACATAAGTTCTCCTTTGTCTAATTATAAATATTTCATATTTTAAAAGTGTAACTGAACTCCAAAATCGTTAATTTTTCATTTGACCAGAAAGTATCTTTTGAAAATACAGGTGCATCTCAATAAAAATGAATATAATCAAAAAATAGATTTTTCAGTAATTGTATTCAAAAAGTATAGTATCAGCTATATTATATAGATTGTATAAATATACTTCAAGTGTTTATTTCTTTTAATTTTGATGATTATAACTGTCAGCTAATGAAAACCCCAAATTCAGTATCTCAAAAAATTAGAATTTTATTTAAGACCAATAAAAAAAAAAAAATCAAGCACAGGGGTACCATGGTCCAGGTACTGGTACCTTTGGCAGTGTGTGCAGGTGCCAAGTCCTGCTGGAAAATGAAATCCGCATCTCCATAAAGCAGAAGGAAGCATGAAGTGCTCTAAGACTTCCTGGTAGATGGCTGCCCTGACCTTGGACCTGAGAAAACACAGTACCAGTACCTGGCTTAAGGACCATGGCATCCCTGTGCTTGATTGGCCAGCAAACTCGCCTGACCTAAACCCCATAGAGAATCTATGGGGTATTGTGAAGAGGAAGATGTGAGACACCAGACCCAACAACGCAGAAGAGCTGAAGGCCGCTATCAGAGCAACCTGGGCTTCCATAACACCTCAGCAGTGCCACAGACTGATGGCCTCCATGCCACGCTGCATTGCTGCAGTCCTTCATGAAAAAGGAGCCCCGACCAAGTGTATTGAGTGTTGTACTTGTTCATACTTTTCAGTAGTCCAACATTTCTGTGTTAAAAATCCATTTTTTGTATTGGTCTTAAGTAATATTCTAATTTATAAGATACTGAATTTGGGGTTTTCATTAGCTGTCAGTTATGATCATCAAAATTAAAATTAAATACTTGAAATATATCAGTCTGTGTGTAATGTATCTATATAATATAGGAGTTTCACTTTTTGAATCGAATTACTGAAATAAATCAACTTTTTGATGATATTCTAATTTACTGAGGTGCACCTGTACGTAAGGCTGAGGTAAGTTCTGTTACATGTCTGTTTGCAGAGAATTAGCATCACTGCCAGTTCCTTAGTTTGCCCACTTGAGGGCAGCATAACGTAAAGCTACAGTTTGTTGAATGTGAAAGGGACAGGCCTGCGGTCATTATGTCTAGTTTGTTGTCTGAATAAAATAAAATTAACAGTATGCGGAATATCTAGCTAAACAAATATTTTCAGCAAACTCAGGTGGTGAAGTGGAAGTAGGCCCAACTCGATGAGGCCAAAATAGATGGGTTGATATCGGTGGTACAATCGCATTAACATAACTTAGAGTAGATCAGGTATCCTTGCTCGATTAAAGTTAAATACCTGACTTAACGTGCCTAAGACTTTTCATTCTCGAGTGAGACAAGAGGTTGTCTCGTGTTTGATATATTCTTACATTTTCTGTGTGCATGTGTTGCTATTTCTGTCTCTAGAGGCTGCATGTGTGTCAGTGTGAAGGACCTCTTGCCCGTCTGTCAATGCCGATGAGTATAACAACACTGTTATTACAAAAACATGGAAGAGTAATGGTAAAAAAAGGAACATGACTGAAACCAAAACAATAAACATCCCATGATTTTTCTTCATATCCCTTATATAATTGAGAAATGACTGTTATTTTTTGACAGTTTTGTTTTAGCTGGAGGCTAAATCAACACGTAGGAGAAATTAACATGTTACGAAGACTAACACATTTTGAATCGGATTGCTTTAAACAATGCAATAAATCTGTGTGGAATGCTCCATTGCTACAATTCCGAAGTCCAAAGCTTTCAAAAGCTCATAAAGGTGCTTCGTCGGTGGAATGCGGAGTCAACTGAAGGTAAAGCTTGTTGACTTCTGCAGTTGTTCTCTGGCTGGAACAGACAACCTGTCAGGCTTCACAAAAGGGCCCTGTGAGGAGAAGGAACAACTGGTGTCACTGGTTTGTAAAAAGAAAACAGTAACCACAACCAGTTTATGACCCTCCCCTGTCCACTTGTGTCAGACCTTAAGGGAAGACTTACTCACAGGGCAGACCTTCAATGGAGAGCAAAGGAATTGGAAAACAAGGTCTTGTGTCTGGAGATGCACAGAATATATCAGTGTCACAATTCCAGCTGCTCTTTTGATGGAGAGACATGTCAAGTACTCAAAAGTGATGAAGAAGAGTGCTTGGACTTGCCTTACAATTACATTTAAACTTTTTAAGACATTTAGGTAGTACATCACCCAGCTAGCCTTTACATATCTTCCACAGAGAAAATTACCAGGTTGGTTTGAATGTCTTAATAGGCTATGACTTGTTATGACATGTATACAGCTGTCTAGTGTCTAGTGTAGTGAAATAGACTTAATGTAAAATTAAAAGGCATTCCTTGTTTTGATTTAAGGAACTAAAGTAATAGCTAAGGTTCTACGTAATTTGAGTTAAATTGAACACATTTAGAAAGTATAAATATATAATATATTTTACAATATGGAAAATCAACATTTAGAGAATTTCATTCTCAAACAACACAGTTTACCACTGTGAGTTGACTGTTCTGAAGAAGAACTGAGTGCAACCCTGCTAGGTAGTCTTCCTTCCCTCTGTTCTATCCCACGGCCATGATGGATCATCCAGTAGGTCTCAAGGCTGCCTGTGTAGCCCGTCTGGGTCCTCCATCAGTGGGAACCCAGCTCGACGGCGGCAGGCAGGCAGGCTGGTCCTGCGTCAGAGCCCCAGGACGGATGGTGCCAGGACGGACCAGGGTCGGCTGGGACCCTGGGCAGGGCACGGTTCCCGCGATTGGACGCCCCCCCCCCTGATTTACGCTCCGGCTCCGGACCAGAGGGTTGCCTCTGCACAGCTGACCCCTCCAGGTTGGGGGTCAGAGAGTGGGCTGGATGGAGGGAGGGGGAGGGGGAGGGGAGGGGTGATTGGGGTATTGGCCACCACCAAATGGGTGTCTGAGAAAGGCTGGTATGACCATCCCATGGGACTGGCCTCCTTCTCGTCTCTGCTGGTCAGCTGCAGTGTCTGTGCAGCATGTGTGCGTGCAGGGGGAGAAAGCCTGTTAAACACGTTTAATTTAAGCCCACTAGTAACAATAATTGTCAAACATTTATGTGTTTTGAATGATAAACCAGATATTGTTACTGGACAGAAAGGATTTATGGGAAAATGCCACTGATAATAAATATCAAAAGTTTATTCCTACAATCATAGTTTTTTTCAATTGATAGATAGATACATAGATAAATAGATACATAGATAGATAAAAACGTTTAACTTAGAACACTAATGACGAAAGCAAAAACCGTTAGTGTAAGTTCTCAAAACAAATCTGATAAATACACATTGTTGGGTTTACTGATGAGAAAAAAAAACAAAGTTGGATTTAAGGTGGTGGTAATAGCCTATTAAGCCCTTTAATTGGAAAGTTTTCTCACTCTCGCACTACACTGCTCACTAATGAAATCAGTGAATAGGCGTCTTGAAAGAGAGGGACAAAAGGAGAGATAGGGGGAAGACAATATCCTTGTGTGGGAGAATTAGTTACACTCAGTAGTCTAAGTATTCAAAGCAGATAGAAAAGGGGCTTGTGTGTGTGTGTGTGTGTGTGTGTGGGGGGGGGGGGGATTAAGAGAAAAGTCCACACAGGTGGGCTGCTGTGAGGAGGGGGTCACATGACAGGACGTTACCTCGTTTGATAAACAACAGCCGGGTCCACTGGAGGAAGGAAGGCAGTTATTTTATAGGGGGAATTAACCAGCCCTCCACATGAGGCATTTATTAGCGTAAATCTCCCAGGTGTGCCAAGTAAGTAAAACATCTTGGAGTTTCACGTTGATGTGGAACAGCCTGGATCAATACTTTTTGATGACAAACAGTAAATAGTCCCACTGCCCATATTTGTATTTGAACAGTAGTAATTCTGAACAATCCAAAGAGATTGACAAGAACGAGGTTAACATATCTAGTTACTTCTTAGTAATTATATTTTGTGGAAATATAATTACCCAGTATACTCGTTTCACTAACCCATGTCCAACTATGTTTTTCTCCGATGGTTAGAAATGAGTTGTCAAGTTAAGTTAACATCTGCATCTTCACAGATGTGTCTGCCTTTGTGTCAATGGTTTTTCCATGACAGCCGTATGTCATGAGAGTTCAAGCGAGGCTGGTTAGGCGTGTTTTTGGGCCAGAGTGCACAGGCCAAGGCCTTATCCCTAAGCCCTACACACTCAGTCAATGACACGTACGCTTCTCCTTCTCACCCCTCGAGGGCACTAACCAGGGGAGTGTACATGTCAAGACAGATGGGACAGAGATAAGACTCCCTCTTTCAACCCCTCTCGCTGTCCTCCCTCTGCCCTCTCTCTCTCGGCGCCCTCGCAACTTTTTGCGCAACCTCTGTGATCTTCACTCTCACTTGCTATCTTTGAACCCTGTTCTCATTCCTCCCTAAACCTTCCCTCAACTCTGTCAATCAGCTTTCTTTGACTCCCCCCCCCCCCCCCCCGTCTCTCGATCGATCTTCGCGTTCCCTCCCAGACCGAGCTTTGTTCAACTCTTCCTTCAACTGTTCTCCAGTGCCTTATCGCCTTTCCCTCAACTGTGTCTCATGTCAATCCCCAATCTACCCACACACATATCTACCCCTCATACACTGTACATCCTTTCGACGTTCTCTAAACCTTTCCTCAGCCTTTTTTTCCACACTTCCTTCTCCGAGTCACTTGGCTCACCTCTTAATTCCCCTGTGCTCACTGCTGATGCAGGAAGATTAGCATGGTTGAGCCCCTTGGAGAGCAGACAGGCTTTTTGATTATGTTTCTATTTAACGCGCAGCTTGAAACTATTATCATATCATCATATTATGTTATTGCTCAGCCCCCCTGAGAATGACTAAACAATGATGTTTTTTTGGCCAAGAGGTAGTATGTTATTCAAACAACAATGTTGAAAAAATATTTCAGGGTGTTTGAGTGACAGCCGTGCAGCGTACATGCATGGACGACGGGCTGTGTGGTGGAATGATGTTCAGCAGCAAAAGCAGCCCTGATCCATGATCAGCCATGAGCCATAATCTTTGTGTTTTATGGTTCTCGTGGAATGTGGAGGTTTATGGTTGGTAAGATGCACTCACAATGAGGGCCACTCCTAAAGCGTATCTTCAGTGTGAAATGTATCCCCCTTTTAAAACACGTCCGAAAAACACTTAGTTGGGATTGAGCAGCTGAATACTTCAGACAAACACAAAATATGCGTAATCGTTTGAGATAGACTGGAGCAATGACGTTTCTCCACCTCAGCATAATTGTGTTTTGGTGACAATAGGTTTATTTATGTGATGATGCATTCATACCAAATCCCAGCTCTTCTGTCGCCTATTCACAGAGGCAGACACCTGTGAAGAGTGATGTAGCCAACATCAACCCATGGAATAGATTCATTGTGTAAAAGTGGGCCCAACGTAGCAGGCACAAAGGTCCTTCATCTGCGAGGTCAGTAAAGGGGGGGTGGGGGGGGGGTTAATCTCTGCTACTCCAGATGTACAGATGACTCAAAAGAACTGCGAACGCTTTGCCGTGAGACGAACGCCGACAAAACGTGATCTATTGTTCATGTGTCGGGCCGCCAGTGATATACTCTATCCTACTCTCTCGGACAAAACATACCCAGCGATTATACAAGCGGGGCTGTTTTGCCTGCAAAACGCCAGCTCGGGGACTTTGGCCACCAGGCTGCTTGACCCTGGGGTCTCACTCTCCTTTGTCTCCACTGACCTCTGTTTCTTTTACCCCCCCTCTGAACCTAAAACCCCTGACCCCCCCCCTCCCTTCTCCCACACACCCTTCACACACAAATAAAGAAATGGGGCCCTGCAGTTTATTTTATTAGCACTTTGAAACCCCAGCCTTTAAACGGAGAGGAGAGAAAAAATAATAGAAGTCTTTAATTTGTGGCGTTATTAGGGAGCACATAAAACAACAGGGCTGAGTGTGAAGGGCTGGGTCAACTCCAGGTTTGCTGTATGTGGGAAACAACATCTTCTAATCTTTAGGGCCCATCTCAATTTTTGCTTTGAAATGAATGGAATTAGCGACTAAAACATGTCGGCTCTAAGGGATATGTATTTGTGCTTTGGGGACTGTATGTTAGAATGTGTGAAAGCATGTGTGTGTGTGTGTGTGTGTGTGTCTTTGAATAAGTCAGAGGAGACTGCACATTTGCACGTCTTTCTCACCACACGAAGACAGCAATTCTTCAAAAATCAAGTTAATTCACTCACTCTGTGCCACTCCGAAAGATGATAACATAATTGAGTGACAAGCATTCGACGTGGACTGAAGCGGAGGAGGGGGAAGCTAACTTTCGAATCGTGGATGATAATGGCCGGCTGGTCTGCTCAAGAGAACCCTCCAAATGAGGGTGTGAAAGGGAGGTCTAAGGGCATGACATCACTAACTCTACCCCTCATTCTGAACATTGGAATGACCCTGAGGGTACGGCTGTTGACTCTGGCATCAATTTAGGGTTTGCCGGGGAAAAGAAACATTTGGAAGAATGAACCGAGCAGAAGTTTTCCAGAATTGCACTACTTCCAGTTATGTGTTGATCCTTCTCAGTTGGACTCACTGTGGCGTGCGGAAGAGGATATGTGTTGGGAGGAAGCCCCTACAACTTCCTGTGTTTGCGTTACTGCACGGTAAACACATCCTCTGATTGGGCCACGCTCCAGCGCTCCTTCAGTGTCTCCTCCTGTCCCGGTCTCTCTTTCCTTTCTCCAGTTCCACTTCCCCTCTTCGTCTTCTTTCTCTGGATGGCTCTCGTTGGCTTTCCGACTGTTTAGTCAACACCCTGACAGACCCTCTCTCCCCAAAGCCTTTCCCCCCTCTCCCCCACAAGCTTGCGTTTCTTTGTTTGTGTCCACCTAGGTAGAAAATGGTTGACATCCACTGGTAGGCCTCGGTGGCGTTAGGCTGTGTGCGAGATAGGAGATCCTAAGTGCTCGTTCTGGGAGAGGGGTTCAGTGTTGAGTGCTGGTTTCTGGTAGCTGGTATACCTTGCCTGAGGGAGAGGGAGGCCATAAGGCACAACACTGGACAGTTTCCTTTTTCAGAAAGAAAGGAGTTTACTGTTGCTTGAGTCAAAACTCCACACTATTTCATAGAATACCAACAGTTTAAGTAAAAAAGGAAGCAACTGCCAAATGTATTGCTTTATTTAAAACAATACATTTTTGATTTTTAGTTTTATTTGATTAAATAATAAACACAAAATAATGGTAGGGAGATGGTTTGAAGCCCTGGAGTCGGGCTCAACCCAGACAAACGGACAGAAAGTCAACTTCTTTCCAGGCAGACAGACAGACAGACCAACAGAGAGACAGCAAAACAGACAAGCCGTCTGACAGATGTACGTCCGTGCTGTAGGCTAAGATTCGTGTATTATAAGTGGCTTGCTCCGGGATGACCAAGTAGGTCAAGAGAACCAGCGCAGGGGTAAAAGGGCTCACAAAGGCGTGAGGAGAAGGTCAACCGTGAAACAGCCCCCTCCTCTTGCCACTGTGACCCCCCAGGGAGGAGGCTGTGCGAGGGGACTCCGTGGCAAGGTGTGTGTGTGTGTGTGTGTGTGTGCAATTTTGTGCACATGCATGGATTTGTCAGTGCTGTGTGTTCCGTAGTGACTTTGTGTGTGTGTGTATTGTGCAAGTATGTATTAATGAGAGAGAGTGTGTGCGTGTGTGTGATGTGCATGCATGTGTTCTTTTATGTGTTTAAGTGTGTGTGTTGGTGGGTGAGTCCTTGTTATCCACCCTGTAGTCAAACTACCCATGCTTGTCACACCCTGTCGCCCGCATGTCGCCGCGGTGACTAGTTTTCTCGCCCTCTCTCCAGATCATCGCCCAGCTGCAACACCACCCCTACTACTGATCTACAATCACCCAAGATGACTTTTGGAGCAATTTAACTCTTTTCTATTTAATTTGATCAATAATTATTTTTATTACTATGAGAATATTTAAACATATTTTAATGGGTTATTTATTTTAAAAGTTTTTGGCGAGTATCTATATATAGTAAAATAAAATCATGGTATTTTTAAGCAGACCGTTCTGATGATTGGAGACTTCAAGCAGCAACAAGTCTCATCCCCATAAAGTATTAAAGAAACATAAAATGGATTCATAACTTGACATGAAATAGGGGACACTTTTATGTCTTGCCTGTTCAGACAAACTTTTGATTCATTCCTCTTCTGTAAACAAATGACTGTGATGACATGAGAAAAGGGATTCGCTTCGGTGATTCTAGCTTGATGATTCTTAGCCAAACTAGATAAATTGTTAAACTACTCAGTGTGTTGCTCTCTGGAACACCATCGATCATCCATGTGATGGACGTTACATAAGAGCACAGACGGTGATTTCCCCTGTGAGCCAATAAAAGGCGACTCTTTCGGCAAATATCTGCATTATGAATGGAGTGACCAGTTAACCTAGAGTGACCAGTGACAGCTTGCAAGTGACAATACAGGAATTTACAGTAAATGACTGTCAAAGAATGGGGTGGAGAGGCAGGGTGGGGGGTGGGGGTGAAGGGTGGGGGTGAGGGGTGGGGGGTGGGGGTGTTAGAATGTGAGATTTAAGAAACGGTGTGTGTGTGAGTGAATGTGAATGGGGAATGTCTGCATTGGTATGTTCTAGGTATGGGAGTGTGTGTGTGTTTGTGTGTGTGAGTGTATGTGTGTGTGCGTTTGTGCAAACACAATCATGTTGTTGGATTTCTGTAGTTGAGTTTTACAACAATCAGCAGCACTTTACAGTTTGTTCACAGTATTACGTGAGCGAGTGAGTTAGTAAGTGAGTAAGTGATGGATGGAGGAAGAAGCGAGCGAGGGAGAGAGTACTGTAACAGAGAGAGCAAGTGAGAGTGGCCGGGTGTTTGTGTGTGTGTGTATTAGAACTGCTAGGCGTACTAGCGGGCCAGCGGGTTAGCAGGGAGAAAGGTGGAGGGCCAGCCCAGGGACCTCCACCCCCCTACCCCCACCCCCCTGGAGGTCAGGGAGGAGAGGATGAAACCTGTCATTAGGGAGGTGAGGGGAAGAAAGACCCTGGCAGGGGGGCCATTGTCCTGGGGGCGGTCGGGAGGGCCGGCTCTTTAGTGCCTCAAATAACACAGGCCCAGGCCGCCATTGTGCCAGGGTGAAAGGACCCAAAGGGCGGTGGGGGAGAGGTGGAGAGGGGGAGGGCGGTGGTCAGCAGGAGAAAGGACTCATGGGTGTTGGAGTTGGGAGAGGGGGGGGGGGGGGGTTTAGAGATCTTTTCCTGTTGGCTCATCACAAGAAAATATCTCGTATTTTCCCCCCAAAAAAGAGAGACCAGAGTCCTGTTTTCTTTACGTGTTATGCTTTTTGTTGTTACCTTTCATATGCATCAGCATATGTGTGTGTGTGTGTGTGAGAGAGAGAGAGAGAGAGAGAGAGAGAGAGAGAGAGAGAGAGAGAGAGAGAGAGAGAGAGAGAGAGAGTGACTGTGAGTGACTGTGTATGTGTGTGTGTGTGTGTGTGCGTGCACTTTGGCTGGGGAGGATTTTGCTTTATTGTCTTAGATTGTGTGTGTGCGGGTGTGTGTGTGTGTGGACATTGAAAGCCATAGTTGACATCTAAGCTGGGTCTCAATGCAAAGTCAGGACCTTTAAGTCATCCAACTGTTTTAAGAGGATGGGTCACACAGATAATGGGAGAGAAAGGCTAAAGACCAAAGCTTTCCTCTTTAGGGGGGCAGTGAAGAGATTCCTTGACGAGCTGTCAGTGCTCAGGACACCCCACAGCAAATAGAGCTGCCTTCAGGAAATATACTTAATTGACAAGCAGACTATAGCAGCTATTCCTACCAGAGAATACCCACATGGTCTGGCAATTGGCAGAAGAAAAAAAAAATGACAGAAGATACAGAAGATGATGACATCACTTTCTATGCAGATAATACACAACATTTAATGACGGTACATTACTATTCATTTTTGATTGAACCATTTACCTGTTTATACATAGCACACCACTGTTTAGCTAGTTGTGTATACTTTACTTAATACCTTAAAGCTGTTCCCCACCACCAGAACACCTAATAAACAGATTGGACCAATTACTGACTCCATTAGAAGACTTTCACCCAATCCCAAAGTACTGATGACTTTAGAGGGCCAATAAAACTGCTGGGCTGTAACCTTAATGTTAGGGGACCTTTAGACCAGGAGGAACACGCACAGGTCAACACCATCCCACACTTACAACTCCTTGATTAACAGTCAATTGGTTCAAACTCTTCTGGATTAAGGAACTCAACCAAATCCAATCTCACCTTAAAAAAACAAGTGAGTCAAAGTTTTGTAGCCTAGAGGAAGTATTCACCTCTTTATCCGTACCAAAGTGCAACACAATGGTCAAAATGAAAGTGCTGAGTCTTGGTTCACACTGGCTTGGTTTGCACTTCTAATCAATGGCCATCACTGGTAGATGGAGAATCTGCCATTGATGGGTACCTGGACTCTGTGAGGCAACTCATTCTTCTGAATAGCAAAACAAAAATAAATGCCATACCAACAAAATGTATCAGACAGCTTATACACCCAACACCTCAGTTTGAGACAAAGGGAGAGAAAGACAGAGAGAAAGTGGGGTGTGTGTGTGTGTGTGTGGGTGGGGGGGGGGGTGACAAGAGACTTTTAAGCAAAAACTTCTGTACTCATTGGCATGAGTTAGGATGTATATTGGAAGTTGCCTAACACAACTTGAATCCATCGACATGCTAAGAAAATTACAACAAACTTCCACGAAAGGTGCGATCTGTCGCAACTTGTAATGAAGGGAGGAAAAGGAGGGAAGGAGGAGGAGAGACTGCATGGCCTAATCACTTTCCCTGCTGACTTCACAGGAGGGAGGGAGCAAAAGATCACAGTCCCGCAAGCACCTCACTAGTAGTGGCCCCTGCCCCTCTCTCTACTCCCTCCTCTCCACCTTTTCTCCTCCCTCTACCCTCCCAGCCCCATTGAGCAAGCGCCTGGGGTGCCTGGTTCTCCACTTCTGCCTACTGAGCTATTGAGGAAGTGATGGATGGCTTCATAAAGAAGACTCCCTCTTTCTTTCTTTCTTTCTTTCTTTCTTTCTTTCCTTCTTTCTTTTTTCTTTCTTTCCTTCTTTCTTTCTCTTTCTGTACCCCTCTTTCTTAGTTTTGAACCCCCCCCCGTCTCTCTATCTCTTAGATTTTTTTTGTCAATCTTCCCCCTCGATCCTCCAATTCCTCAACTCTCCTTGTGTTTTGTCCCTTTCCTTCTCTTTCCATCTCTTCATCTCTCTCTCTGTCTTTAGGGATGGGGGTGGGTGGGTGCTGGTGAAGGAATCTCTATCTTTCCCCCTGAGGCTGAGGACAGATGCGGAGGCCTTCCTTTCCCAGCATTCCCAGGGGAGCGAGTAGGGACCGTTCTTAACACCCTATTGGAGAGAAGAGGGAGAGGGGGAAGCCTGGTTTGTTGTCCTGGGGGTCACGTATTAAGAGTCAAGTGATGCATAAGTAATTTTTTGTTTGGGGTGATTTGGGAAAGAGTTCTTACCGGCTTTGCCTGTAATTGTGTGTCTTTCCTTTCAAGTACCCCATGCCATGGGGATTTTTGAAAATTTCAAATTCCTTTTGTCACGCTGACCAACATCTGCATAAATAGAAGTTAAATACAGTTGTCAATGTCAAAATATTTTGAGATTTTTGGGAGCTTTTGACTCTTTCTCACGGCAACGTTATCTTTTATTTTGTTTGTGACTCTTATTTTGTTTGTGATTCTCTTGTATGCGCTGCATTTGTTGGGCTGGCCTTAAAGCTCCAGACATGTTCTTACTGAGTGTGGACAGTCACCTCTAACCAGTCTGGTGGTTATTTGTTCCTTTCTCCTCAGGCTATTGAATTGACAGCACACGATGGCTTCTCTGTCAGGTCCCCATTCAGCACTCATGGCCTCCATAGCAAAGGCGTAAAAATCAGCTACATTTAATCGGTCACGGTGGAGGGTTTAAAGAAAAAGATCAAGGGATCTTTCCGTTAATGGATTGGCTACAGTTTAGAGATCCACCACACTGAGTTACCTTAGTTGAAGGCACACCACTCACTAACAAACTAACTCAAACCACATGGCGTTTCCTGGAATTTCTCATCTCCCTTTTGAGCTTCAAACTCACCAAGTTTCCATTTCTCCTTTCAAATGTTATTTTAATGTTTGACTTGGGGCCAGCAGGACTTGTTAGAAGAACTAAAATGTGTTTTAAATGGATAATAAGTCAATTACTCCAAAATGATACCAAAAAAAGAAAGGTCTACAAACGCGCCGTTTGACAGACCACGGCCCGCTTCTCCAGTCTGTACGTTACAATTTCAAGCTTAAGGCCATGGCAATTCTTAGAAACACACAGAAAGAGACCATGTTCAGAAGGGTCCACCGCAGTCAAACAAAGCAGTAAATCAAGTGGTTTGACACATGTTCGCCAGACAGTTTGTCGTTTGTCGCGGGGGCCTGAATGGAACTTTAAGCGAAGTGCGGACGCATCGGTCTGATCGGCATGGTTCGGACGCAGCACAAGAGGCCTTTTGAGACAGCTGTAACACTGATTACATTGTGCGAGGGTCCAATCAAAGAGGAAAATGACGGGAGCAGTCACGCCGGACACACACAATGCACAAATGGCAGTGGTCAGATGGTGAGGGGAGAAGAGGTGGTGCTCCAGGGTTTTACAGACGCACTGGGGGCCCTCTGGGGCAGCCTTATGGGAACGGAGGACTCACACCCTCTGGAACACACACACACACTTACACATTTTGATACACATGTAGCTAGACACTGTGACTGACATACACAGACATAGACATGGACATGTAGAGACTGATGCACATGCAGATGCTCAGTTGCACACATGTGTACACGTATTACTGGGATATACGCCGGCCCGAGCAAGCGTGCATGCAAGTGCTGCCTCTTATGCGACTGACACACACTTATGTTACACACTGTTACCCACATATCAAGAGTAATTATGTCTGTGTGCCTCACGGGAACCAATGAGTGTTAGTTAGACTAGTGGTGTCCCAAATGGCTATCAGTATGTGTGTGTGTGTGTGTGTGTGTGTGTGTGTGTGTGTGTGTGTGTGTGTGTGTGTGTGTGTGTGTGGGAGGACTGCTAGAACAGGGGATTTTTTGTGTTAGGGGGAAAAGAGAGGCTTGGACACTTTATCTTCTCTTCTGTGTGCTGCCAAAAAGGTCATAGGTCAAAAGTCAGGGCGATTGGAGAATTCCGTGCTGCATGCCGACAGATCGGGTTTCAAGGGTGGGGGAGGGTTGTGGACTGCCCTAAAGGGATAGGTGCCTCTATGTGTTTGTGTGTGTGTGTGTGTGTGTGTGTGCTTCTGTGTGTGTGTATGTATGTGATTGTGTTTATGTGTGAGCTTGTCTGGGCAGCTTTCTTTTAAAATGTCTCCCTACAGCTTTAGTGCTCATAGCTTTTGAAAACGTCCTCTTGATGTTTACTACTTTAAGGGAACCTTTTGGTAACGCAACGCAATTGAACCTTTTGGAAACGTAACACAAACAAACACACACACATACTCACACACTGAGTCCTAGCCATAGTTTTAACTGCCTCATCATTCTGCGTTTGTGAATAGCCTTGTCTTATGTGGCGTAAGCCTTTCCAGATAAATTAGTCCAGTGTAAAGAGGTAAAGAACCAGTTCTGAGCCAAATTCTCATCTAAACACCAATGACTTAAGCGCTATTCAAAAGACTTAAGAACAGTGAGGGGATATACAGTGGGGTTTCCTAATCCCCAGGAAAACCCAAATAAATGTTGTAACCCATTCACGGAAAAACATCATTGTGTTTGGAAAGGTCTCCATTTTCAATGAGAAAGTAAAATAATTGCTGTAAGGTGACTATATAACATTTTCTCAATGTCTCAGACAAGAAAAAGTAAGCCCCTCATCCTTAAAACGATTGACTCATCATGATCAATTAAGGCTTAGAAGACATCTTAGGTTACTCATTCGGCAAAAGGTTTGGTCATTCAAATGATTTGAAAGCAAAAAAAAAACACCTCGGTGACCAACTCTCCCATTGTGGCTTTGGTAATTGATCATTAACGAACATGTGCTCCTGGTCTCCAGTGGCTCCCTGAGACCCCGAATAGAACCAGGAATAGAACAGGACAGCTGTTTCTCTATTGTACTTACCCGCAGAGCCGCAAAATAACACAACATTCCGTGCCTTGTCTATGTGCTGGAATTTATAATGTTTACTTTCTGAGCTGTGAAAAGGCGACACAAAAAAGACTTTGACTCGTAGGAAACGTTAGGAGTATGTGCGCTTTTATAAATCTGAAAAGAGTGAGTGATTTATGGATGTGAGGTGCAAAGTTACTCTAAGCACTGAGGGGAAAGTTTAGAGGGAAATTGAGGTCAAACCTTGAAGATAATAACTTGTAAGAATGTGTTCCAGAGGTAATGTAGTCCCAGATAATCAATGGTTCAACTATTACCTCATCTTAAGGCTATGTCTTTGTGGATGACACTGTGTGTGAATAAGGACATTTCATGGAAATGTAACCTAAATCATGTTTTAAGAACGTTAAAATATATGTACCATTTCTATTCCAAGAGGAGAAATGGTAGAGCAGTATTAGCCCACTTCACCAGTTCCTAGAAATAAACCAAGCAGTGTCTCAAAAAGGTTTTGTGAAATGTTGCCTATCTGCTGTTCTGGAGTCATTGTGGTTTGGTGGTTTGTTGGAGAAATGTCAGATTCAAGCCGTGGTCTCCTGAACAAGTGCTCCTCTCACTGTCCACTTCCCAGCTTTCACTGTACAACCCCAGGGCAGGAAAACGGCTAATACACAGTCAGGCCAAGGCCCCTCCCCAATATCCTCTTTCCATAATCAAAGAAACCCTGTGACACACACAACCGCACACACACATACACACACACAACACATATGCATGCAGACACACACACGCACACCCACACACCCCTGTACCCTTTCCCACTTACAGAGCCTACCATCCCAACACAGCCCGATACACTGCAGCTCTTTTACTGTATTAGATCCTTTACTACCCTCTTTCACGCTCCACTTTTCTTCTTCTTTTCTTTTCTTTTTCTTTTGCACGGCCAGAGGATCATGAAATGGTCCAAACGAGTCATTGATGGATCGGACAGGGGGTCTAAACTCAGGAGGGCCAGAGGGCAATCTCTGAGCCCCCCACCCATCCCGGTCCTTGGGCACTATGAAGGGTTGTGTTCGGATCAGGCCCACGTCTCACTCCCTAATGGGGAGACTGGTTGGAGGGGGCTCTCTTCTTTGATGCTGGGGTCTTTAACAATGTATCCTTTCTATGATTGGGGTGAGAATTTGCCAGCAGGGTTCCAGAGAGAAGGGAAAATGTAAACGGGGGATTAATGGGACTAATGGCCCCTTGGCTTGTCGTTGACGTTAATTAGCGTTAATTAGGAGCCCCTTTCGTTTCACTGTGGCAAGGTGAGGGGGACTTTTGTACAATGCATACGTGCAAAGACACACCACCCGTGCAGGCAAAAATAAAAACGTTCCGTTTCTTTCCGTTTCACACGCGTGCGCACACACACACGCACACACACAGGCACATGTGCACACACACAGGCACATGCGCACACACAAAGCGAAACCTCTCTAGTTTCAGATTTG
The DNA here is from genome assembly GCF_054491055.1 of Hypomesus nipponensis. Taxonomy (NCBI): domain Eukaryota; kingdom Metazoa; phylum Chordata; class Actinopteri; order Osmeriformes; family Osmeridae; genus Hypomesus; species Hypomesus nipponensis. Next base: position 17,739,035 of record NC_140362.1, read on the forward strand.
CAGCTCAGTGGCATTGGTTTGCTTGCGGCTTCCCTCTGTTCGCTTTATGCTGGTTGTCATAGGCCATTTGCTCTCACCACAGTGACTCCACTTCACTGGGGTTTGATGTTCACACCCATTCAGGGATCTGTCTTCCGTAGGGTTCCAAGGCACAAGATCCCCTTTCACCTATGCACACTTTTTACTCCCACTACAACAGTACTCTGTTACTTCACACCTCATATTTACTTTGTGCCTGTGTCTCCACTGATCCAGGAGAATGGCTGCCTAGTGGAGGATTTAGGATTCGGATCTCTCTTATCCATGGCTAGTTAGTTGGCCACTTTGTGTCCTATCTACTCTGTTCTGATAGGAATTGGCACACAAGTGTACGCAAACACCCACACTCACGTACACACACACTAACGCACGTACACACACATGCACACACACGCACGTATCTTCTCACACAGTCTCTCACACACACACACACACACCTCAGCAACTGCCTGCTGCCTGAACAGTGTTTTTATTTGGACATACATGGCCACCCTTCCAGACAAGCTGACTGTTCAGTTTGATCCCTCTGCAGGATTCAGCAGTGTGAAATGAGGGCCCCCAGTATGATGGGAGTTTTTAAGTAAAAAAAGAAGGAGAAAAAAATACGTCTCTCTGGCCAACACCTGGCATCACTTTATTAACCCTCGGCTGTCGACCCCTGAGAGCCAGAGAACAGCGGGGCCAAAGGGGGCCACGGGGGGGGGGGGTTATGGGTGAGGGAGGGTTGTGTGTCCGTGTGTGTGCATGTGTATATGTGTGTGTGTGGGAGGGGAGGCCTTGCAAAGTACGTCACCACCCTGCCTTTGAAGGGAGAAGCGGTGCCCCGCACCGTAGTCCCGGCGATGACTTTACCAGTACCATGACCCCCAGTGACCCCAACCCCCCCACACACACACCTTCCCTCCCTCCCTCCCCACAGCTGCTGCCTCTCATTGGCCCGTTGTGGTGCCACAAGTAAGAGGGAAAGACGGAGAGAAGAAGAGGAAGGGAATGGAGGCATGGAAGAGGGGAACGAGGGGGGGGCAAACGTAAAAGGTCAACTGTTGGTCAGGGTTTTTTATTGGGAGTGAAGGGAGGGAGCCGGGGGGAGGGAGAGGGGGGCAGAATGCGTTAAAGACCACCGTCTAAGATTTTAACTGCAGGGAGGGGAATTCTGCTTTTTTTCCACCCCTGCACACGTTTAGCAGTTGAACGACGACCGCGTCTGGAATGACCTGACCTGATGGCCCAATCAGACACTGTTCCAGGGTCTGTTTTCTATTTTCACCCCTCAATGATTAAGGAGGAGGTTTGAGGCAGGCTAGCTGATTCTAGGTCAGACTCCAAAATCACCTCAGAGTTAAGTATCAAGCACAAATGAGACCTTATGACAATGTTGTGTTCTTCTAGTGGCTATCCCAGCGTCTGCTGGAAAATAGCCTATGTGTGGAGGACCTATGGAGCTTCCATCACAGGGAAATCACATGGAGAAGTAGGCTGATCCAATCAAAGATTACAGGTCTGGGGTCAGTCTTAAACTTTTCAAGGGTCTCCTGATTGTGCCTCAACCTGGTCAGCGATGACCACCAAATACACTTTACGGGAACCTTGATACCGAAGATCACAATCCTAAGTATGATTACTGTGCCGAAGAAATTGCTTCTGTTAGCGTTTGGTGATTCCCTATAGGAAACATGAGAGAAGGTAGAAGAGTGACCTCAAACCTCTCTCTTTTTCCGTGATCCAAAAACGGGCTTGTAATGAGGCATGACGAGAGGCGCATTTCATCGGTCGCCTGTCTACTTTAGGAGCAGACAGGACTCTATACAGTAACTAGCCATTCAGCCGTCATCAGCTGATATATCACACAGGTATCTTCACTCACAATCTTAACACATTGTCTGAAGATGCTGCCTCATTTCCTGGTGTCCTCCTTATCGCAGGCAGAACACAAAGATGACATTTGGCCAAACAGGCGCTCGTCTTTTCCAAGACGCACGCTCCAAAACCCATGTCAAGGCTCCAGTCCACAATGGATTAGAAGACCTTTCTGTAGAGCTTCTTTCAAACGGATGTGATTTGCGCCCGGAACAAAAAATCTGCAACGCAAGGTTATCTCCTAAAACGCCCATGCCACGCATTGTCAATGCCGTCCTGCTTCCTAGACTGAAGCTCTTTGGCTAGCCAGTCACAAGGGCTGGGCCCTCACTGGGGGCAGAGGGGTTAATTTATTGCCCGATCGCATGACCACAGTTCGGGGGGTGAAAACGGCTGCAAACATTGCATTATGGAGGTGGAAAACAAGGAGGAGGTAGAGATAGCATACGGGTTGGGGCGGAGGGGTGGGGGGGGGCAAAATCTGTGACAACCCCTGATACACTGCCTTGTTAAGCTCATTGGTCACAGTCTCAGCACTTGATGATTTCTAATCGAGGATGTTGGGCCAAAAGGCTTTCACAAGGTCCTCTTACATAGTTTAATGTTTAAATTTGCACGGCTGCATTTCATTGGGTTTCTTTAGGGATTTTTTGTTGTTGTGTAAACACATGCATCCCCATAACAAACATCCTCAGAAAAGCCATAAAAAAAGGATCAATACAAATCTGGGAAATACTGGTAAGATCAGTGAAATGCATAAAGCACACAGTGGAGTATCTCTACTCTTTCTCTCTCTCTCTTTCTCTCTCTCTCTTTCTCTCTCTCTCTCTCTCTCTCTCTCTTTCTCTCTCTCTTTCTCTCTTACTCTCAGTAGGCATCTTTTTATGGAACTAACATTCCTGAAGTGGTCAAAACAGAAGCCCTTGTTTAGAGGTGAACCCTCCCACCCTGTCCCCTTTTTTCATCTTCCCAGTTTTGGAGCTGGGGGTCAAAGGTCAAGACCCCCTCCAGCTTCAGAGACATGTCAGGTCGTGCTAGCCACATAGCATTCCCTGTATAGCACCCCCTCTCCTTCCCTCCCTCCCTACTTGAAAAGGCCCACTGAACCCAGGCTTCTACAAGCATCCTTACACAAGAGGTGTTACTGAGTGCGTGTGGTTTGAGTAAGTGTGGAGAGATAACTGCAATTGCTTTGAAACAGTGTGTGTTTTGACTTTGTAAAGTGTGTCCAAAACTGTCTTTAATAATAGTTTGCTATAACTTCTGTACACACCAACAAACCAAAGTTTATTAAGTATGTATGTGTTTGTTTGTTTATTTGTTCGAGAGGGTTGGGTTAAATTGTGTGTAGGCACCCATTGTCATGTTGATGAACCATTCAATGTTTATTCGGATGTGTCTGATTGGAGAGGATGAGCTTTGTTTTTTTACTTAAAATACAATTATTATACAAATTGAATAATATTGCATTAATATGTGTGTTCAAGGGTTCTCTTCAAGTTCAGGTTAACAAAAACATACCACACTTTGGGAAAGAAAAATAGGAACAATAATATGAACAGTCTAAAAATAAAATATAGCCAAATCAGGACTGGGAGGCAACATTACAAAAACAGTACAATTCCTCCAAGGGCCAAAGTTGAACTGATAACAAAATAATGTGTTAAAGAAAAATACTTTTTTTTGTGAGAATCTCATTGCTGAAGGTCAACGGACTTACTGAGACCTCTGTTGGTGTCATAGCTAAGTCAGCAAATGGCACCAACGTCATAATCCCACATGAGAAATTACACTTCAATGGACAAACAGGGAAAAATGGATAGGGGGAAATGAGTGACCCCTTCCAGCAGATAAACAAAAAACTGAATAAATCGTAGGGAATACTGGGGTGAGGGAAGCAACCCTCAAGGGGTCAAAGCAGGAACAGATAAATCTCTTTTAAGACGCCATGCTTCTCCCTGGTTAACCTCTTAATCAACCCCAATCGACCAGAGGAAACAGCAGCAGACTAGAAAACCGTCATTTTGGAACCACTACATAAAGTGCAAACACTCCCATGTTTACTCTTGAACAACTGTCTCTCTTTCTATCTCTCTCTTACACACACTTACTCTCTCTTGCTCTCTCTCTTGCTCTCTTTCTCTCTCTCTATTTCCCACGCTCACCTGATTCTAAGCGCTAACCTGTGGGCTATCGTTCAAATGTTCTTTCCAGCAGGCCTTACGTGTTCAGTAAGCATTCACTGCAAATTACAACTTTGAAATAGTTATCTTGATCTGAAAAATCTGCCACTTAACAATTTTCTTTGACCGGGCTCATGTTTTCAGGGTCAGCATTGACATGAGCACTCATCAGATTGGTAAGCATTACTCTAAAACCCTCAAGTTTATATGTGAGCCGAGACCTCCTACAACAACCATGTCATCAATTGCTCTGTCTATTTCCGTTCCTCTCTCAGGTTACCTACCTGATTGCTTTATGGACACCTTTTCTTAAATGGGTCATATTTAGCCTGGGAACAGAGAGCATTGCATTGTGGGCCTGGTGTTGTCAGAGTCTCCATAAATTACCCTGTAAACCAGTGGCCTCTGCATTTCCTAGGCCATCCTCTGCGGTCATGTTTACCACTGCTTGCCCCCAACCCCAACACCCCCTGGGTCAAACATCACTGCACCAGTTGTTCGGGTCATCTATCACTTAGCATTTGTGGTTGTTCATTCAGATGGCATGTAACTAGCCTAGATATTGTATGTCTGTGCAGAATGAAATCAATAATTACTTAACATTGTGAAATAACCCTTAAAAATTGTCATAAACCTGTCAAATATACTCTGTGCTGACTAAATGTGTTTTAATAAATAACATATTAGGGGAGAAATTAAATGCATTGTAATAATCCCAAAGTGGACCTCATTAAATGTGCTTTGCTCAATGAAATGTACTGCAACTCATCCACATTTCCTCATAAGCCTTCTTTGTATAGAATTACACCCTAATTATTGGGCCTCCAACCCCGAAAATGCCCTTGGTCACTACCCTACAGCCAGTGGAATGCACTAATAGCAAGTCAAGGGGCTAATTGGAAGACAGGTAAGGTTACATGTGACAACAATTAAGTCGAGCGCGAGGCCAACTTATTCGCCTGCGGCAAGTCAAGCACTGCACTCAAGATGGCTATACAAGTCTTCGAGCTTTTTCTACATCAGTGAAATTGTTCATTACGTTCTTGTCTCCAAATAATTTGACACTAGAGAGCATATGTTAAACTTGGTAAATATTTAATTGTTTATGCAAAACCTGTTTTTAATTAACAAACACTTGCTTTACTCTTCTCTTAACACAAAGCCTTAGATATGTGTTGTGTCATTTCTGTAAACAGACAAGGCTCATTCTTGGTTTGTGCTACAGTTGAAACAGCATGATAGCATACAAATATTATTTTCTTAATGGCACAGGTTTAAAGTGAAGACACATGGTCAGAACTTTCTGCAACAATATTTGGTCCATATGAGACCACACACTACACAAAACCTTTGTGTGTTAGCATTGTTGAACATTTTTCCAAATCTGTAGCCAAAAGATTTAAATAGTCAGACACAGACAGGCAGACAGACAGGTCGATGCTTGACAAAAATCTGAATAACCACCAGCAATATAGCCTATCCTTTAACAATTGTAATCACAGTAGTTTGACAAGATTACAAGTCTGATTTCAAGTTTAACTATTGAAATTATACGATTTCTCAATTGACTGCTGCCGTAGGACGAATCTTCCTTTCGTATTGTCAATAATCAGCAACTGTGGCTTTCCCAAAAATTTGGTTTGATGATGCGTGTAAATGTAGTTTTGTAATATGGCTTACGGACATGGATTCAAATTCCTTGTATTCAAAGAATAAAATGTTAAGGCGGTGGTTAAAGTCAATAGGATATCAATTGAGCTCGTCACATAGGATTAGGACACAGTGTTTGGCCACGGTGATGTTGAATTTCCTTCACATGACAATTCAAGACTCATCTGGGAAAATAATGATGTTCCTGCTGTTTTGGCCTCTCTAAAGCTATACAAAACCTGACAAAATCAACACACATTAAGTGGTAAACGATTTAGGAGAGTTTATCTTTGGGTGAGAATTTGGTCACATTACGAGCAATTAGGCCAATCAATAGCCTGGAGTGTTTAATGTGGAACAGTGAAGACTTTAGATTGATCAATATATTATGATACTGGACTACAAAGAGGCTATTCGTAAATCTTAAATGCCCTCCCCCAAAAATGACATGGATACATTATTGCGCTCTGAAGAAGTTTTGTCGCATAGCATGGACCTTCTATTTCTTATTGCGGGATAGCCTACATGTTCTCTGTAGGTTACATTCCTTTTGAATTTGAATATAGAAATAAAGGAAAGCTTATAGTAAGTGGGGCTAGCTACTTTATGCGATGCATCTACGATTCCCCGCGACATATCGTGCTCTCAGAACTGGATGTCTGTTTGAATTTAATTCACACACATTACAGCACCAACAGCCACTCTGTCAATCAGAGGCAAACTAATCGGCTTCAGGCCAATTGAACGTCCTCTTGCTTCTCTGTAGTCCCCTGGCCAATTGAGATGGTCCATTCATGTACAGCCTCTCTCAACGAGGGAGGGGGGCATGTCCAAATATGGTGGTTATGACCATATATGGTGCGCGTCTGGAGGGCACCAGTACAAGCACGGCTGTTTGGTGTCACTTTCACCAAATTCTAACTATGATTCTGAGAGATGAGACCGACAGCCGACGGGTGAAGTACAGTTGATTGGCAAATCTATCTCCCTGTAAACATCCTGCATCTACAACAGAGTGCACCATTCGGGACGTGTCTATTCAAACCTTTTCGCGGCGCGTAAGAACAGAGCAACGAGAACAACTTTTCGGGATTGCGTTTAAACGTTTCGGATAGTTGGAACGTAAACTTAAATCCCATAACAGCGTAAAGGGTCAGTGTTGTTTAGTATGACGGTCAATCGAGCCTCAAGTTTGTCAAGAGAACTTGTATCTGTATGCGGCAAAAAGTAGACCACATATCAGCAAGAGAAGAGCTCTTCATGCGCGACTGATTAGACAAATATCCTTGTTTCCAGAAAAAGGCAAGGTCATTTGTGTATTTTGCGGCGTATGGAAAGAGCCATGCAAACAACTTTCAAAGAGACAGTATTTCTTCTTCAGTCAGGACGCGGCACACTTTATTGATTATTGAAGAGACATTAACTTTAAGAGAGCTTGTTTATGGATTTCTGTGTAGAGGTACACTACAAGGTTCCATTCTTACGTAATGGTCATGTTGTTGACATACTGTCTTAGTAAACTTTGTTAGGAGTTTACAGAAAAAAGGCTACGTCCACCACGGGTGACTTCATGTAAAGAGATTAGCCTATATATTTAAAAAAAATATACAACATAGTTTCATTTCTGGAGGAAGTGGGAAGCGCCTTTTCGCCCTGCCTTGTTTTCCCAAGACGTCAGAACGGATCTTTATCTCCTCCCCGCGCTACGGAGTCGGACTCTATCTGTGGGTTAACCAAAGTGCTTAGGATAGCATGGCAATGGTAGTAAACCAGTGGCAAGAGAACATTTCGGCGGATCCCGGATCCCAGCTCCAGATTTGCAGTCAGGAGCAAGGCGGGACACCGGGAACCCCCAATGGTTCCACCCCGGGAAACGATACTCTTTCCGGGGACAAGATCCCCAACGTGGACTGCATGGTGTGCGGAGATAAGTCCAGTGGCAAGCACTATGGCCAGTTCACTTGCGAGGGCTGCAAAAGCTTTTTCAAGCGATCGGTGAGAAGAAACCTCAGTTACACCTGCCGTGGAAACCGCGACTGCCCCATCGACCAACATCATCGGAACCAGTGCCAGTACTGCCGACTCAAGAAGTGCCTAAAAGTCGGCATGAGAAGAGAAGGTAAAAGGCATTGAGGCTCACTGTGTGTGCGTGTGCGCGCACGTGCATGTGTGTTGATGATGTTCAGTAGACTGTCCAACAACATTCTCTTTTTATTAGACTGAACATGGCTGATTATGGGCTATTTGATCGAATATCCAAAACACCATAGATCTCATGTTGCGCCATAATGCTGTCCGTTTCAGATCGCTCACTTGCATGTCCTGTTCAGTCCATCAGAATGGGGTTATTTTGCCTCTCTCTGGAAAAGAGACCTCTTTGTCTCCTCATTAATTATGGTGTTTGCTCCCCGACACCCTAGCCGCTGCAAGAGGGTCCTGCTATATTTATTGTATTGTGCATGATTAAGAACGGGTCAATTAGTGCAAAAGAGGAACAGTGACAACGTGTTCGCAGAGCAGAGCGTTTCACTTCTAATCAGTCAACTACAACCTCGCCGCGTCGCGTTCAATCAGACGAGTTGTGGTACAGTAATTATAACACGCGAACCAAAGGCATTCGAAATCTGCCAGTTCCAAAAGCAGTAGGCTTGTGTGTCAGCACTTGAAATCGTTATTGCTTAAAATACATTTTCAAGATTTTGTAGCCTACCCAATATTGCCTTGCAGAGTAAGATGTAAGACAGATCCTTTATAAATACGGAGGATAATTATTCTTTATTGAATTCCATAACGGCGATTTCAATAGGTCATAGGCCTACCTTTTGTAGAAACGATAAACACCAGTAAATAAGTAGGCTATCACTTTCAAATGTTTTACTTGACACCAACTTTCAGCTCCACAGTTGTGTTCTGTCTAGAGTCAGTTAGTTAGTCAGTTGGTTGGTTAATAAGTTAGGCCTTCCATAAAGTTGTTTGTAGGAGTTTAAATAAGATGGATATTTCGTCAGCGCGCCGATGCACACAATGCGCTGTATACACTAATACTCCTGTCAAAACACTGATGGGCAAATGTAGCCTACTCCGATAAGTCTTTCTGACTAAATGAACGCGAGGGAATGCCCGGATGCACAGGTCTATTAAAGTTTATCTGACTACATGAACAAAAGGCTATATCCTCATTAGATATTAGTTATCAATACAAATTAAGAGTGACCAATTCAAAAGTAATTGCTGGTGTTGCCAGTTAAGAAGGATGACGTAAAGCGCTGTGAACTGCACAGGCCGACCCACTTAAACGTTTTGTTTTGGAGGTCAGAAAGTTATTTAAGTCGTCCTGCAGTACTTTGGGGAAAGTTTAGCAACTACACAGAATGATGAATAACATGGTTTCCTATTTATTGAAGGTAGGTTTTTTTTGCTGACGCCTTGCCTGGTTTAATCATTGTTTTACCTTAACTGAGACAGAAAACAATATTTTGAAAACAAATTTGTTTTGAGTATTAGGTTAGGCCTACTTTAGCATATCTCAGGTGGACGATGCAGACCACCGTGAAATATATGAATAGTAAAAGATCGATTAGCCTACGCATCAAGAATAATGTGCGTATTTTCCTTGGCATCCTAGCAAACTCGAAGCGATGGTGTCGAAAGCACGTGATGTAGTGGCAATTTCTTAAGTAGTCTATGAGCCTAACATGGAATCCTTTGTTAAGAAGTGTAGACACATTTCCAATCCCCAAATAATACTTTAATATATTTTCTTAATACAATGTAATTACCTTTCTGGTTTGTAGCCGTTTCTAAATAATGTAATTTAAGTCAATTTCATATAGGCTAAATGAAATTAGGCATTGAGTTAGAACATTGTGAAGGTAGCCTTGTCTCAAGACTTCAGTTCGTACTACATGCAAATAGTAATGTATTGCAATGATAATAGGCCTCAAAACTAAATGTAGTCTTCCCCAGAAATCATCATGCATCTTCTACATTATACACTGGGGTTGCCTGAGACTGACAGAAAGAAGTGCAATGTGCTTTCCATATAATCCATTCAAAAGCATTAAAAGCTTTAGGCTACTTTATACCCAAAACAATTGTTAAATAAAGAGATGTGAAATTAAAAGGCTTTAATTCATATATTTTCTGTATTCTAATGTAAGAAAGATATTCAATTATCTTGAAGGCCATACAAATCTGTTGTTAAAACTTCACTTATTCAGAACACATCATGTGTGTAAAATGTGTCAAGGAATCACCTTTTCTGGTGAAGTAAAAATATCTTCTTGAAACACCAAGTATGCCTGATGTACTTGCAAAAAAACAAACACCTAGATTGTTAAGTTTGTTGATATTCCTTGTGCACCTATTCCTGTTAAGTCACTTCTTCTGTGGTGAAAATGAAATTGGCTACAATTCCATAAATACAAAACAAATTTCTAACAGATATACCACCCACATTCCTGCCTAACTACACAACATACGCATATGAGTATCTAACCAGAAAGGCTGCAAAGTTTATTTTCTAACATCAGCAAGATAGCTTTTTACAGTTTTAACACAAACTCGTTCACAGTCACATATGTAGTTTTCTGTCAATATAAAAAAAAAATCGGTGGTCAATAATGATAACGCACGACACAAACTCTATGAGATCACTTCCATAAGACATAGTCTGGAATGGTGTCATAGTAAATTGTTGATGAAATCAATAAAAAATACCTTCTTCTGAGGTGTCTCCCTGCCCTCTACTCTTATAGTGCCTTACTGATCACCCCTTTACAAAGCCTCCTTGATATCCTAGATATTCAATGACAAATGCTGTCCACACAGAGTTATTAAACACAGCAGACCTGTTGATATGTGGCTTTTCACACATCGACCCTTAGTTCACACCATCTAAGATAAGATAACACTTTATTAATCACCAGGTGACGAAATTTGGGTGTTACAGCTGCAGAAAGAAAGATAGAGATTATAGTCATGAATGAAAGTAATGGGAAATAAGTCAAAACCTTAGCAGTGGAAAATATAGGTCAATGGAAACACAAACACTAAGAAGAAAAAAGGTTCAAGGCAAAGTCCAAACATGAGGGCTCTCTAGTGAGTAAATACTACAATGGGTTTCTGATACATTCATCTGATGTTGAACTATGTAGTAGTATTACCAGGAAATCCTTTTTAACAGCTCTGCTTTTGCTAAACCGCTGGTTGCTGAAACCTTCACCTATGTCACTGTAATGATGCTGATGTATGGTGTACCATAATTACATTTACAAATACTTAATCTTGACTTCATGGCTAGCTAACCTAGTAAACTAATTCACCTTCCAGATTTTCTCTCAAAAAGAAAATGGCTTCCATTGACAAAGACCTTGCCATATTTCAATGTCCTTGCAGTCTGTTGAATTAGTAGGCAATGAAGACACAATGGCAGCTAGTTGCTAGGTTCCCCCAATCCAATATCCTCAAGGCTAGCTTTAATATTTATAAGGTGAGGGGAAATGTGTGGAAAAATGGAACTTGGTGTTCATAAATGTGCTTCGTTGTCTCAAGGTGAAAATGATTTAGCAGCAGCAATGTTCCCTTCCAACATATTTACATATTGAATGTTACATTCCTCACACAACCAATGTCTTATTTTATGTGCCTTGTATTATTGTAAAAAATTGAGCTTATCTAGGTACAGTGTGTGTAGTCATTATGTAGTCAGTGGGCATTGATTGAAAACCATTTAGCAGTCAAAATCTATCAAGTGTTTATCAAATGTGACATTATTTTAACCACAAAGCCATGTTTCCAAGAAACAGGTGACATTGCCTCCAGTTGGCTGTCTTTTCTTGCTTTGTCAACATACTGTACATAAAGAGATAGATGGATAGAACTCCAGCACTACAGTGTAGGGTCATTTTTAGAAAATTAATTCAAGCAGTGTCCGCTTCATCGAAGACAGCGTGACAGCCGAGTTAGTAAAGGGGCTGCGTTTGTAGCCAATGCTCTTCAACCTGTACTCACTCAGTTCTCAACAGCTTTTTTGTTTCAAGCGTTGTCATTTATCATTTATTTTCTGAACCTGACTATTCTGTCTCACACACGACATGGCTTCCGTTTTCCGTTTTCACAAATTTCTCTCCTTAACTCTTCCTAAACGGACCTCTGTCCTGCTAACTTTTTATTTATCTTTCACAACAATCTTTCTCTGTCACTGCTAGCTCTTCTCTACGGGTTTATTTGACAACATTCTGAAACAAAAATGTGGGCCTTTGGCTCTTTGCTGTAGGCCTGGCGTGTAGCGTGTGAGAGCAGTGACCCCTAGGGGTCAGGAGTCCAGACCAAGCTTAATGAGTCACTTTGTGAAACACAGAAATAACACCTGAATGTGACATCACACACAGCTCTGAAAGCTGGGCTGCACACACACTAATGGACTGTTTTACATTTGTGGGTGGAGTTTAAGAGTTTAGAAGTGCTTTATCCTACTTGCCAAACATATCTGATTTGGCAATTAGACCCACTCAAATCCTACTCTACTGAAGGCAGGGGACCTTTAAGACTGACCCTACACAGCCCCATGACCTGTAGATCAGCTTTCATTGCATTAAACAATTAAATAATCCTACTGGAGACCAAATAAGGGCATAATTGCATGGAGCTGTCCAGTCTCTCACTCAATACAGATTACAACAGTGCGTTGAGAAGTCAATGCTAGAATCTGCTTTACTGCCTAACACCCTTATGTGTTAGGCGTGGATTGTTTCTCTATTTGAGGGTGTGACTTTGGTTCGGTTGTTGTTTTGTTTATCCTACTGTATCTGGAAATACAGATCAATAAAAAACAAACCAAAAAGGAATCGACCACGGCAGTCGAGTATTCAGAAATACTTTCACACCTCTCCTACCTCGTCCATAGTCGTTCACTGTACTGTATTTCTCTATTGGGCCACATCATTTGATCTAATGTGACTATAGTTTAGCATGTCAATAGGTCATGTCATTAGTGGATGTTTGTTCTGTTTGTTTTGAGTATGAGGAACATAGAACATCCTCTTGCACAACACTGCCACTGCAAAGACATACTTTAGCAAAATGTCTTCATAGTTTTCTACCGTTGTGTTGTTTGCCAAAGGTGAGTACATTCTATACCTGGGTCATGAGATGATAAAGTTGACAGGCAAACGTCATATTTTGAGGTCACATACTCTTACGTACATGTCTACGCAGTCGACAATCCACGAGCAAAGGTATCTTGACAATGTGCTTGAGTGATTTGACCTGCCACATTTCGAGGTGCTGTGGTGTATTTGATTGACACAGCTGCTGTGTCCTAAGGACAGATGACGCTGACTTTAAAGCATTTTCCAAATCTCAGCCCTCCACCCTCTTTCCCTCTCCTTCCCTCTCTCTCTTGCTTATGTTGCCCCTGCACCCCCACTCCCCCTCCACCTGTCCTTCTTTGTAAACTAGCTCTCCCTCTGACTCCCTTTAGATCTTACAGTGTCAAAGACAAGGCCTATTCACCTCTTCTCCTCACTCTCCTCTTCTGCATTCCCTGCCTCTTGTCCTCCCTTTCTTTCTCCCTCTTGCCCCACCCCCTCCTCCCTGCTCATTCCCTCCCTCATTCCCTCCCTCATTCCCTCCCTCTCCATGTGTAACTGTAGATGGAGTTATTAGTCAGACAGTGGGGATGACTGAACAGGTGTTTTCTAAATGGGCCTTTGAGGCCTTTCTACATCATAGCTGCTGCTGGATGCAGGAATGCACAAGTGTGTGTGTGTGGCTTAGGGGGTTGCTTGGCCCCTGTGTGCCGTTTTTGCCTCCGGCTTAACCATTTGGCGATTTTGAGGGTTGAGGGTGTAGGATGAGTTGAGTTAGAGTAGAGGTGTGAAAAAGCACGAGGCCTTTACCGATTCCCGGTTGTCATTACTCATCGACGCACGTCACTGTGGGTCCACCGGCCGGTCAGGAGACGGGAAACGTTGACACATTTAGGGCCAAGGAAAATTCCCCTCCAATTTCTCCACACTTCACACCCCCACGCTACTCCCTTTTTGGTCTTTTCACACCCCCGCCCCCCGTCTCCCCCTCCCCCTCCCCGTCTTCCCAGATATGGCATGTCTTTTAGCTGCCAGTGATTTAGCCCTGGTGTATTTCCCAATGAGAAAGAGCAGAGTCCTTCCGAGTGCTCTAGATTCCGCTTTCACGGTCTGGTGTAATAGCACGCATACTAAATCAAGATGGTAAACGCTGGCCTGGGTAACAATCATGTGACGACAGAGAAGCTTCAGGTGACCGCGCTGCCATGGCCCCAGCAGCCTCCATGGGAAGCCTCTTGGGAGATGAATAGAAAAGTGTATATTGAGTGAATGCATGAATAAATGAATGAATAAACACTGCTATATGAGCTCCCAATGTGCCTTCCCCCCAGTCAAACCATTAGTCTCTAGCACACGGTTTGAGCATACACACCCTGCAGCTTTTGAAAATGAAATGCTAACAGTGTCAGAGTGTGGATTTCCTTTCAATAGTTGATCTTTTTTGTTAACCGAGTGATAATGAGTGAAGTTATAGTGTGTGTTTATCTAATCTAAGGTTTTTTTTCTGCACTTTTTCTCTTTTAGCTGTCCAGAGAGGCCGCATGTCCAACTCTCAGTCCAGCCCGGGTCAGTATTTGACCAATGGCAGCGACCCATACAACAGCCAGCCCTACCTATCAGGTTTCATCTCTTTGCTCCTGCGTGCCGAGCCCTACCCTACGTCCCGTTATGGAGCCCAGTGCATGCAGGGAAACAACCTGATGGGCATTGAGAACATCTGTGAGCTGGCGGCCCGGTTGCTCTTCAGCGCGGTGGAGTGGGCCAAAAACATCCCCTTCTTCCCCGACCTTCAGCTCATGGACCAGGTGAGGAGCGCCGCTGGGATGCAGATAAAATCTGCATGGTTTAGCTTTGTTATTACCCTCCTCGCGCGGAGCTAGCCAGTCTACCGTGCGCCATGTCTCCTGAAAACTGACCTTCCGGCCCGTTCTCCCTCTCCGCGTCACAGGTGGCGTTGCTGCGCATGTCGTGGAGCGAGCTCTTTGTGCTGAACGCCGCGCAGTGTTCCATGCCCCTGCACGTGGCGCCCCTGCTGGCGGCGGCCGGGCTGCACGCCTCGCCCATGTCCGCGGAGCGAGTGGTCGCCTTCATGGACCACATCCGTGTGTTCCAGGAGCAGGTGGAGAAGCTCAAGGCCCTGCAGGTGGACACGGCCGAGTACTCCTGCCTCAAGTCCATCGTGCTCTTCACTTCCGGTGAGTTCCGTCTCTACAACGACTCCATATTTTACGTCGACGTTAGGTATCTATGGAGTCAGGGGGCTGAGCGGTTAAGGAATCGGGCCAGTAATCAGAAGGTTGCTGGATCGATTCCCGGTCGTGCCAAATGACATTGTGTTCTTGGGCAAGGCACTTCATCCTACTTGCCTCGGGGGAATGTCCCTGTACTTACTGTAAGTCGCTCTGGATAAGAGCGTCTGCTAAATGACTAAAAATGTTTCTCACAGGACTACATGTTTGTGTTCATCGTAATTGTCAGCGATGTCGTCTCAAAAGATTTTATTATTGGTGCGCTATAGCCTTACAAAAGATGGTACGATTCACTGTAGGACTGTCGGGTTTGGAGATTGTTCATGGAGTGTTTATTGTTCATGACCACGGGGAAGTGGGTGGGAATGCACCCGACCAGAAGGTGTCTCGTACTCTCGTTTTTGTTGCCATCATCTGCATCTCCCTCGCACAGCTTGTCAGATCCACTTTACCCTGGCTACCTGGCTCTGGCCCCGGCTGCTTTCGTGGGGTGCGGATGGCTGGAGATTCACCTCTCCTTTCTCCTTTCTTTCATCACCCACTTCTCCTCCGTGCTCCCATTTATTATTGAGACCAGTCAGCCAACCCCGCCCACCCCCCCCCATCCATTTTCCTCACCCCGACCACAACCCTCTCACCCCTGCCCCCACCACAGTGGGTGAATTATGCATGGTGGATTGGCGCGATGAGGAGGATTCTCCACAACCCTGGCCCTGACCTACATAACCCCTGTAGCCCTGAGCATCCCTGTGATACATGCATACACACACACAGTCTGAAACAGAGACGGACACACACACACACACACACACACACACACACACACTCATTCACATAGACAGACGGATAGACAGACCCCTGTGGACTGGACCCCCCCCCGTCGAGTCCAGGCTCGCATGATCTAACAGGGTCAGACAAACTCCCAATGCCCCTGCTCACCTCCGCCCACCGTGACCCTCCCCACAGACCCCAGTTCCATCACCACGAATCAGGCAGCGGGCATCTTACCACTTGCCCTCACCTCCCTCACCCCCAGCCTCCCACTGTGTGAGTGCCCGGGCAGTCAGACAAAGGGAGGTCGGGCCTTACGTGGAAGACTGCCCGCGGAGGTGCCACTTTGGCACTCCGGCACGCGAGAGGAGTGCCGTTACTCGTCCCCCATCAGTCCCGTCATCTCAGCAACTTGCTTCTCGAGCATACGGCACACAATGTCCTCCAAAATCTCCAGAAAAGTTCAAAAATGGATGAGACGCCTTACTAAAAGGGCAACTGTGAAAGACAGAAAAAGACGTGCTGAAATGGGCAGTTTACACTCCACCTAGGACGATGAGAATGAAGGGGGGGGGAAGGGTAATATAACCCCCTCCCTAAAAATATGAAGCATATTAATCCTTTGTTGCGTGTAACTGAAGCACAACGGGGCAGAGTTTGAGTTTAGGGGGAGGGGAGGAGGGGGGGGGGGCATAACGTGACAAAGGGGGACCTAGCGTGCAGGGTGGCGGCTTGAAACCCGGGCTCGTTGCTTCTGCACATTACAGTAACTACAGTAAAGCACTTCAGATGACATTTGCCCGCGCTGAGCAAAGCCAGCCTCTAAATGAGGGTTCACCCAGGGGTCAGGAGAGGAGCAGCAGCCAGGCCATGTGTACTCTAAAATGTGCCTTTGTTTTGAGTTCACACTTCCACCCAGACCTCCCCAGTCACTCTCTCCTGCGTAGGGAAAGAGAGAGAGCATAGAGGATGCATTGACACACAGCACGCATGAACACACTCTCTGAGCGTTGAACACTGTTACTGTACACACACCCCTCGGCGGACCAGACTAACGCCAGGGACTGGTGTACAGGGAGGTGTGAGGACAGGAGGGAAGTACTGAAGGTCGAGTGAGTGGTGTTCCAGTATGTGTGACAAAGTTAGGAAACAGGTTAGGTTAGACAGGTTAATCTCCAGCCCACCCCTTCTGCACTACAACAGTCAACATGAAAATGCCAAACACAATTTTAAAGCAGCTCTCATTTTGTTAGTGGACAAAATAATTCACAGTGTGCCCCCAACTTATTCCAAAACCCTGATCAAGACCCTCCTTCTCTCTGACCCTTGTCTGTCAAACGCAACAGCTGTTGGCAAGCGCTTGACTTCCAGCTCAGTTTTGGACGCAAAATAAAACCGCGCCTACTCTCGGGACCTCATTAAAAAACCACAGGTAGCGGAATTAGTGCTGTATGTCGGTGACCGCACCTTTTTAAACGTGACGCTAATCTTTGCCTCCTTCCCCCCAGATGCCATGGGTCTGTCAGATGTGGCCCACGTGGAGAGCATCCAGGAGAAGTCCCAATGTGCCCTGGAGGAGTATGTCCGGAACCAGTACCCCAGCCAGCCCAACCGCTTCGGCCGCCTCCTCCTCCGCCTGCCCTCGCTGCGCATCGTCTCGTCGCCCGTCATCGAGCAGCTCTTCTTCGTGCGCCTGGTGGGCAAGACCCCCATTGAGACGCTGCTGCGCGACATGCTGCTGTCCGGCTCCAGCTACAACTGGCCCTACATGCCCGCCGTGCAGCGCGACCGGCCCCCCATCTCCCTCCACTACAACGAGAATGGGCCCTGAGAAGGGAAGAAGAAGGGAAGAGGAAGGAGTAATCACGGGAGTAATCAGGCCCAAACCGTGTTTTGGTCATCCGTCTATTGCTCCCCCCGGCCTCTTTGTCCAGCTCCTCAGTATTTCCCAATCCACTAACCTCACTTCCCCTTCTGAAACCTAGTCTTGACCAGCTGACCACCACCACAATACTCCTGTCCAGCCACGGTTAACCCATCCAGCCAATCACATGCCTCTTCTTGGAAGAAGGGGCCACGGCCTAGTAGAGAAAGTGCCGGCGACACATGACATGAGACAGACTGGGTGGTGAACGGAAGTTATTGAGCTGTTTGCTCGTCGGTCTGTTGGACTCAAGGTGGTTGTCACTAGATCTGAAATGTTGCTAGCTACTCTTTTGTCAATCTCGCATTTAAAGGGGTTGTGTCCAAGAATCCTCCACAGTATGGCGAGACAGCAAGACCTTTGCCTGATTGAACTTCTCAACCCACAGTGTCAGGCCCAAGATTTGCTATTAACATTTTTTGGACGAAAACCAGAAGCCATTAAAAAAAAAAAAACAGATGCCAAATTTCCTTGGACTTCTCCGAAGACATTATTGTGTGTGTATTAGCACTGTTTGTATTGAGAGAAAAACTCATGATTGTGATCAAATGTATGTCATGGAATTATACAGTAGGCATCCACAGAGAAGGTGTTTGATGGGAAAAGCTCAGGTTTGAGGGTTGGGGGATAGATGAACATGCCAATAGTAGTAGGACAAACAGACATGCCTCACCAGAGGCAAAACACACTTATAAGCAGCCTGTGCCAAAGCTAAAAAATCTACATTGTTTGGAATATTTTTGTGGTTGTGTTGGTGACAAAAGAAACTTTCGGTTTTTCTATGATTGACTTCTATTTAGATCTCTGAGGAAGTAAGAGTTAGTAAAAAATAAAAAAATAAATAGGCACTTGCATTGTGAAATTAGCCCGACCTCCCACTCCAGCCAAAACACAGCACTGGTAGATAGTCACTCAGATGCCATTTTGGAAAGATGGGAAACCTACAAGACCACAAGCATGTCGTTCCAGTGTTACCTTTGTCTGTTAATGTTTATAACCGAGCAGAGTAACACTCAGGGTACTAAAATACCCACAAAGTGCTGTCATAGGAATGATATCACACATTTTTAGATTGTTCTCAGTTCTAATTGTCAGCCCACTGTGGCTGCCCTGGTTACCAGTCCAATTCTGAGCATTTTAAAACTGAAAATTAGCTGGACTTGCCTTAGAACAAAGATTTTGTCACTGAGCATTTATTTTATGACTGTGCCATAATCTGTTGTTACCTGTTATAACAGGCATTAGGACCTCCTTATGACACTGTCATGGTAGGCCACCCACTGCAACTTCAGTGTCACTCGAGCAAGCAGGATACAGTACTATAGCAAAACGTATCATTAACCTCCAAACCTCTAGTAAAGTACACCCTCACCCCCCCCCCCACCCCTCCGCAGTGGTGGATTTGTACTGTGACTTCTTGTATCTTATTTTTATTTTTTATTTTTTTTACAGTCAGGCTACAAGGCATATTTGATTGTTTGGAGTGTAATCTCAAGCTTTGAACATGGCACTCTGGTAACAACGACAATAGTTTTGGGATTTGAAAGCCATTTGGGACCTTAGAGAGCAGGACAGTCTGTTGATAAAGTTAGTTCACATAATATTTCTATGAGAGTATGTTGTTTTTTTTTCTCTATTTTTGTTTGGAAAAATGGAAACATTAATTGAAATAAAAAATCAGTTGTTCACAGTGGTTTCTCTGGTCTCACTTTATTTTATTACGTTATTTTATCACATGATCATCTACATTTTATTTTACTAAAAATAATATTTTGTGAGGATGTATCTGTACTATATAAACTGAAGTACTACTTTCTGAATATTGATTTATTAAAGGCCAGTCTAACTGGCACCCAAATTGAAACCAAAGTGTATTCCCTGACCCCTTGTCCATTGAACCACTGGCAGTCTGTGGCCAAGGCCTTGAATGTCGTTATTTTTGTGTACATGCTCGGCTATCCATTAAAGACTAATTTGGGCAGTGTGTTTCTCTAAAGTGTAATTTGATGTGATGGCCTACAGAGGCATAAAATGTATCAATACAGTCTGTCAACGATGATAAATACAGTTGGGGATTCCCCAGTCGTCACGGCAGGGTAGCTGTTGCGTTAGTAGCCCAAATGTTGATTGTTGCCTGCTGTTAGGGAGTGTGAGAGTGTAAGCAAAGCCTCTGACCCGTCACTGCATGATGTGTATCATGTGTGTGTGAGCGAGAGAGGTGAAGAAGACTCCAAGTTGTGAGTGAGTGTATGCAAACTTGTTGGCCCTTCACTTGGAGTGGCGTCTTCAGACAGACACCAAACAGGATAGAGTGAGAGCAAAGGTCCTCCGACTTTTCCCAGAAACATACTTCATATGCAGTCCTTCCAACTCCCCCTACCCCGTCAAACACACAAACACGCACACACCCCCCATAACCTTGTGCCCTTTACCTCCGCCTTCCCCCAAGTGCTTTTCCTTACACTCCCCAACCCCCACCTCTCCACAGCCTTGTAACCTCCCTGCCACCGCCCCACCACCAGTGGTGCATGTGGTGAGTAGGAGAGTGACTTATGCCTTCATTTCAGGGCTGTCACTCCTGACCAAACACCATGACCCCTCAACCCCTATTTTGGAAGCACGCATTTTTTCCTCCCAGCTCTCTTCGTATGAATATAAAAAAACACATGTGGCCAAAAGGTGTGTGTGTGTGGGTGTGTGTGTGTGTGAGGGTACAAGTGTGTGTGTATGTGTTGATAAGTTAAGGTATATCATAGTGACATAGAAGCTTTAAATGGCAGTTGAATTATTTGCACATGCATTCAACACACATGTTTTCCCAGTGAACATGTAAATGTTTCATCAACAAAGGACCACATCCATCGGTGTACCAAAACCAACATCCAACATATAGCTCTAAAGCTACCCTTTTGTCACTTACAGGTGTACGGCATTGTATTCACTAGTAATACACGGTGTATGTCGAATTTGGGCTATGCAGTGTATTTGATGTCTCTATATCAATGTTAGTCTCCAAACCAATCAAGTCCAAGTCAGAGGTTGGAATGACAAACACAATAAGCCCAGAGATACATCACCCAGTGTCCTGACAGTAATTGTCCCTGCTTTTCAAAGCGTCCCCCCCCCTCCTCCTCCTCCTCCTCCCCCCATGGTGGCTTCAACAGGGATGACACGGGCGCCAGTCGTATGCATTTAAACCAGACACCCTTCTGTATCTGTTGGGACAATTTAGCATTGGGGGGGGGGTACCTTTAAAAAGGAGACCTGGAAGGCCAAGTAGTCTTTGCCAGAGAACGTAATTTATATTTCGGTGATGGAGAGTGTGAGGGCGAGTCATGGTTTGGCTTGATAAACAGGCAAATGTTTCCCCCCCCCCTTATCCAAACATTAACATCATCCGCACAAGGACGGGCCACTTGGTCTGTCTCTGTCTCTGGGGAATACTTCAGGGGGATGGGGGGGGGGCGCCAGCGAAGGGGAGATCGATAGGTGAGACGTCAGATTGAATTGAGGTCACTATTTGTTCCTGCCTAAGAGGACCCTCTTACCAGCTTGCCGTCCGGGCCAGTGTGGTCTGAAGGGAGGTACAGGGGAGGAGGGGGGATTGGAGGCAGGGGTGGTAACTGGACAGCTGTATGGGGGACCATTTTGGGAGGAGTTTAGTCTTTTTTCTGTCTGGGTTGCGTTGAGCCAGTGTTGTCCTGGGGTTTAAAAGGGACGTGGTTTCAATGTTGACGGGTTCTGATGGATCGATAAGTTAGGCCCACTATTGCTGTCGAAGCACCATCTATATGTAAAACATGTGACTTGAGACCCTTGTTGCTCCCTTGTTGCCTTGGGAGAAAAAGTGTGTACTTGATGAATACAGATTTATAGCTGCTGCTACAAGGAGCTTGAAACAAGTGACATACTTTATTAGAAACAGATGACTTTTTAAACTTACTATAATTAGAAAGGCCTCATAAAGTCTCAGTTATAATTGGGTCAAAGTTAGGCTGACATTTCAGTTGATCTCAGATCAATTTTGACTGGGCTTTCCATCAAAGAACAGCACAACGAACAACTGGGCCTAAAAACCATCAACCAGAGCCCATTTGATATTCAGAGCAATCCATCTCCAATGCTAATATCATAATGAAAGGATCAGTCCATGTCAGTGTGTGGCTAAACAGTGGACTGTTTGTGAGGATGTCCCAAAAGCAATAGCCCCATTTCCAGAATCAACACACCCCATTTGGCATTCCCAGATCCTTTTGAAATGGAAACGCTTGTTTTTTCCATAACTATCATCCCCTACCAGCATTGAAAAAGGAAATTGCGATCTGCGTTCACATCTCCCCCTTCGCTCTCTCCTCCGATCTCATCAAGGCATGGCTGAAGTCGCCCCTCTTCTGTGGAAAATTGCTCCGGACCGACCGAAAGGGCCCCCATCACCCCCCACCATCATCATTGAGGAGCAGACCCAAACTATCATTGCCCCCTTCTTCCAGATCCTATCTCCAGTGTTCCTATTATAAATCGTTAAAGAGGGCCCCAACTCCAATATATCGCAACAGCATCAATATTGATGTGGGAGAAAGTTCTTCCCAAGCTGGTTCAGCCACTGAACATTAATATTGATGGTGTTGTGCTGCATCCCTGCTGCTGGGTTGAAACTCTAAAATGGTCATAACAACCGGGTGTTGAGGGTTATAGGCCAAGCTTGCAGCTCAATACTTGGCATGGACATTTACCAGACGCAACAGAGGACCATGCCAATCATGGCGTCCTCGCTGACACTTTTACTTTATGAAAGGCAGTTCTTGGCCTTTTTGGACATTCCGTTCCTTGTTAAGTCTTTTGTGGTGTGTGACTGTGACAAGCATATGAACGTATTGTGCAATTGTCTTTCATTGTCAAGAGTCAGAGGCTGAAGGCATTTGGCCAATCATATAGGCAACCTAATACCCGCCATCGGCTGACTGACTGTTTGCCAATGTTTACATGTCAACTCTTTCTCCGCGGAAGTGACCATACATTTGGTATTACAGTTATTTTCGGATGATCTGATCAAGACAAATGTTCTTCATTTGCATAACATTTGTTGTGTATTTTTCAACGCGAGACATAAAACACTGGTGCTTTATAATGGTTTCAATTCATCTCAATGAGATCATGGTGTCTTCTCTGTTTGTAGAAATATATGATTACGCTAGGGCTGTTTCTGGGTCAGTAAGTTAAATATTTCAGAGGGTTTATTTTTAGTTCCGTCTGTTCCCACTTTCTGCAAGTCCTCCCCTCTCCTCCCCTTCCCTCCCTGCCCCCTCTCTCTCTCTCTCTCTCTCTCTCTCTCTCTCTCACACTTTCTGTCTGGGTACATCAGTACACCCCCTCCCCCCTCTGTCAACCATGTCTGCTGCAGGCCCCAGTTGACCCACTAAGTCATCTTCACGTGGCTGCGAGGCATATCAATCGTGCATTGTGCTCAGAAGGGGTCTTCTGTAATTGGTTAGGAGCCGAACAAAAAAAGATCTACACCAGACAGCAAGATTGCACTCACTGGCAGTTCAATCTGAACCATCGTCATCCACAGCTATGAGTTACATTTCAGGAGTGTATTCTACACATAGTTGCAGTCAGATACAGACTGTGAAACATCAGAATACAGATCAATATGCCATTAAGAGTGGTTGTAGAACCTGGGGGCACTTCATAACAAGGCTCTTCTGTATAAGTTACTGTACACTAATATACATGTATTCATTTTATTGCTTTATTTAGTCATACTTGTGCAATCAGATGCCACAAGGTCATGTTTCCCTATTCAGTCCAGATTGAGGATACAATACTTTGCATCCTCTGGTTACAGTCAGCCCCTGGGAGTGCTGTATATCTGGCCTTACAGTGTTTGTCATCTTAACCCCTGAATGGGACTTGCTTGGTATAGAAACCAACATTGAGATGCAGTGCACTGGCGATAAATGGGGTGGAGTTGGATCCGGTCTATTAGATCACAGGCGCATCGCATCGAGCGAGCAGAATGTGGCGAGGCAGGGGTAATTGTTGCAGCGACGAGCGAGCACTGAACTGAAAAAAAGCGGAGCAAATTTTCCACAGCTTCTATAGATACAGAATCACTGGAAACGGCCCTGGGGGCAAAGAGTCCCCGAGCGCTCTTTGACCCTGCCACATATGTAGGATCAATGGATCAAGTGTTGTTGCCCACAGATGCAGGGTGTGACCTCTGCTTTCCTGTTCCGTGACCCTGACCCTTTAGACAAATAGACTGAAGGACTGCATCTCAATTGAAAACGATAGTAAGGATCAAATTAAAGTTGTAGTTGCACCAGTTGCACAACCTTAACCAGGTAAGCCAATTGTCTGCCCTTGCAGTTGTCACTCATCTTTGTTATGTGAGTTAACATGTTTCTCTTCCGAGTTTCAGAAGATTTGATTTCAGACGACCCACAACTATGACAACATGGGACAAGGATCTCACCTGGCCTAACGTTGACTTTATGGACAGCTAACAACCGCAAACAACCCTTTCATGCATGTACAAAACAAAATGTGTAAGCAAAAAAAATAAGAATAGGACCTAATCCCTGCTTGCTTCAAAATGAGACCTCTCCTAGATTTGGTTGTCTCCAAGCAGAGAGGAGTCCCAGCCAATGTCACAGTGTCCCATTGTGCCCCTGCCAAGACCCGACAGAAAGGCCCCATCCAACTTCTCACCTGCAGCATTGTCCTACAAGGGGAAACTCTGTGCAGAGTAATTAGTGACCGGGATTCCAGGACTAGCTTGCTTTTTGTCCTTGTTGTGGAAATCACTGACCCGGATGTGTGAGGTCACAGCCGTGGTTAATTGGCGATGGGCGATGCAGCTGTGTGATTCTGAGTGGTTCATCGAGTGTGATTAGTGAATGGGAGTTTATGTGTGTGTGAGCATGCGAACGGGTGTGTGTGTGTGTGTGTGTGTGTATTCGGGCAAGGTCGTTGTGAGGCTGTGCTTGCTTTTGAGAGCAATGCTCTCTTGAAGCAATGTTGTGTGTTTGAAAACGTTTGGATAATGTGAGTTTTTAAGAAAGGTTGTGTGAGTGTGTTTGTGTGTGTGTGTGTGTGTGTGTGTGTGTGTGTGTGTGTGTGTGTGTGTGTGTGTGTGTGTGTGTGTGTGTGTGTGTGTGTGTGAGAGATAGAGTTTCATGTCTGATAGAAAAAGCAATATCTATAACAATTACTTTGATAAGACAAGAATGTTTCTC
The DNA here is from genome assembly GCF_054491055.1 of Hypomesus nipponensis. Taxonomy (NCBI): domain Eukaryota; kingdom Metazoa; phylum Chordata; class Actinopteri; order Osmeriformes; family Osmeridae; genus Hypomesus; species Hypomesus nipponensis. Next base: position 17,764,040 of record NC_140362.1, read on the forward strand.
CACAGGGGACAGAATGAAAACCAGTATCATCAAAGCTGCAAATGAAATGTTAGGAGCTTGAAAGTTGCCGATAAATTTCAGCCCATACAGAAAAATAGCCCAACTCTGGGCTAATGAAAATCATCAAGTGACCACTCAAGTCACCTGTAAAAACCAGTGTTGTACCAGACCGAAAGGCAAGGATAGGAGAAAAATCTCTTTCCATCTCTCCCTCAACATAGAATAGAATTTAAATATTTTTATGTATAAATATATGTATATATAGTAAATATATGTGCATATATATACAGAGAGAGAGAGAGAGAGAGAGAGAGATAACGTTTTCAGAGGACTACAGTATATTGTATATGTAACAAAATAGCCTCTTGAGTAGCCCTGAAATTGAAAGTGCCGATGCTAGGGACGATGACAGTTCCTGCCTTTCCACAAGCTGTCTGTCTCCACTGGGTCTCCTCAGGAGTCCACGGCCAGCTCCCTGTGACAGCTGTCCCCACAGAAGTTTCACAGAGACACCAACACCTTTCATGACCTTGCTGAGGCCTGGATCTCAGTTGCTGTTTCAGTCAATTACAAGATGGGGGGAATTCTGAAACTGTGCCACACAGGGGATTAAAGCTGGTTAATGGTTACGATCATTGTATTTATGTATGTGTGTGGTATAACTTAAGTGGTCAAGAGAAGACTTGAATTTACATAATATCTTGTTACTTTTTGGACGTCTTATCATCTTTAGACTGTTAAGATCTCCTTCTGTTTGTGCTTGGTGGGTATTTTATCCTATTTAAATGCACGCAGCACTGCATAACAGAAACAAGTTATACCCATAAAGACTGGGTCTATAGTCCTTGAGTGAAAAGTAATTTAAAAAAAAGGTTTCCATTACTCAATTTAACATCAAATTTAATCTGAGTCTAGGACGAAGCCCCTTTGATTTAAATCTAGTTGCCGTCACAATCCCAAACCACAAATCTACAGGCTACAGACTACACTGCTGAAAGTAGATCCGTGATCTGCTCATGACACCCACAGATTGCAGCCCAACGTCCAGACTGAAAAGCTCAGACCTCACTATTCTGGTAAAGGGGGAAGACACACAGTGACATTTTCACACACAGCGTGTGACATCACAAGTAAACCACAGTGTTGTGTTCCGTGAAGACACCAAATGCGATGCCTCCTGCCCTAGAGATCAGACACACGCAGACACACTTACACACCCTGTGTGTAATACTTTGTGACCTGTGGTTGACTTACTCACTGACCTTAGAAGACCGCTCGGTTAATCTCAAATTGTGAAACAATAGAAATTCGACAATCCTCTTTTCAGCTCTCACAGATGTTTGCAGCAAAAAAAAACAACCATCCGTCTTCAAGACCGATGCAGTTCCTGATGTCATCACACATGTAATTTCTTTAATCAAATCATTACCTTGAATTCGAGTGCTAGTATTGCACCACTGTAACCTTGTTGTCTCTGTTAGTTAATCCGTTACTAGAAGTTCTTTATTCAACCTGTATCAAATATTTAGATATTCAAGTAGCTGCCACAGGGTAGTAAAAACACTTAATTGCATAATTAAATCAATTCAGTTTACGAAGTGATGGCAATGGTTACAATACAAAGGTTTGTAGACTGTGTAAGTATATTTATCAATGGATTTGTACTACGCCTTGGCAAATTTATGTAATATTGGAATGTGTTGCATTTTAAAGCGACACACAAAAGGCATAAATAATAAATGTACTAACTGTGAATATTTTACTAGTGTGTTCTTTATCATGTTGCATATCACCAAATTTAGAATTAAAGATAGTACCTACATTGAATAATTTGCTTTATTCAAATGTCATTGAAGGGCCTTCATTGGCATGGTCTTTCAGTATTTGGTGGCCATAATACCTGTCAGAGTGTAGGTGTGTGTTTCAGGGGGAATTCAGTGTGTGGAAAGTCAATTTTTTTGTGTCTGACGGCCCATGTTGACCAGACAAGGTTCAAATTCAGGGGGTGTATAGATTTTTTTTGGTCACCACAAAAACCTTTCTGGCCCCCTCTTCTTCCCCCCTGGATTCCGTCTTGCATCACTTCACAATGCGCGGTAGGGTGTACCTAATCGAGTTGTATTTTTTACATGAAATTTCACAAACACTTGACGTAAAACGTATCGTCAACATTGAAACGTGTTTGAACTATCTATATCTCCCTCTCTCTCTTTCTTTCTCACTCACTCTCTGTCTCTATCTCTCACACACACACTTACTCCCTCTCTCTCTTGCACCCTCATCATCGCCCTCCTTCTCTCCTGCCCTCCCTCTGTCTGACATTTGGAGCTGAATGCCATAGGGACAGGGACATGGTCGCTATGCTTGGCCTGACCTGTCCATGACCCCGCAGTGCATTCTGCCATGTCCTCATGTGAGTCACGTGTCACAGTGGGGTGGTTAAAGGGCTACAGCCATATCTGATGTGTCTGGTGGACTGTTAGCTGTTAGCTGTTAGCGTAATAATGTGTGTGTGTGTGTGTTTGTGTGTGTTTGTATGCGCGTTGTGGACATACAGTAACAGTAGGTGTGTGTCGTAGCGTATCGCGTGCGTCAACGGTACAAACCCACGCTTTGTGTGTTGTTCTTGTGCACGCACACCTCTGTAGACTATCAGAACATGTGCTTGTGAAAGGGCAGGCAGGGTCAACTTGCATGTCAGCGGATAATAGCATGTGTGTGTTTGCCTGTGTGCGAGTACAGTATTACATCGCTGTAAGTGGATGTGAGTGGATTTGGGCACAAAGTAGAGGATGACTGAGTTTTATGTGTATATTATGGGCCAGTGTGTGTGTGTGTGTGTGTGTGTGTGTGTGTCTATGCCAACACGGACCTGTGTGCTTGTTCGCCTGAGTGGAGAGCAAGTGTGTGTTATATTTGTGTGTGTGTCAGTCCCAGGGCTGGCTGCCCTTGCTTGTAGCTCCCAGGGAGATCTGTGACTGACGCTCCTCAAGTTGAGGGTTCATCCTCAGTTCAGCAAGAGGTTCAACTAGCGGTCAGCAGGCCACTATCAGGGCACTCTCTCTCTCTCTCTCTCTCTCTCTCTCTCTCTCTCTCCATATTTCCAACTTGTCTTCTCCCTCCCTCTCCATCCTTCACTTTTTTTCTATAATGGTATTCTTTGCTTCTATTATCTCTCTCTCTCTCTCTCTCTCTCTCTCTCTCTCTGTCTCTCTTTTTCTTTCTCTCTGTCTTTCCCTCCCTTTTTCTCTCCATCTCTATCTTTGACAGAGGTTGTAAAGCAATCAGGCGGCACTAACCGGATGTATTATAAACCAAAGCTTCTGTTATTTTGACTTTGGTAGCCAACTCAACAGCCATGTAATTTTTTTTATTTATGTTCAACAGGGCGGGTCAAAGTAGTTCCAGTTTTTTTTGCCTCCTGCATATGTCTATTAGTGCATGTTTTTCATATTTTACTGTACTGGTAGCCTAATTAGTCGGGGAAATTTGAAGCAGGTTGGATGCATTGCTCTTATAGATGCTTATGTTTTCCCATGATTTTCTAATCCTCAGTCTGATGCAATTTACACAAATGAATCATATGGAAGCATCTGGAAGCTTTTCATTCAGTATACATGATTTTGTTCTTGACAACTACACTGGGTTTTTGTATGACTGGCTTGTGCTGTGATCCGGACAAATCTGAATGTCGGCGAACACATGGTCCCAAATTTAATCAGAGATCCTTTGTCTCTCACTTAAAAAAAAGATGACCTATTTTTGCAGCCCACATTAAAAGCGCTGTGCGGGACACTGGTGGGGTTAATCCCACTGAGAGTTCAAGACCTATGCAACACATAGGTGAAGGATATGTGTACTTTTGCCATCTCTGCACTGTTGTTATACTGTTGTTTTACTGTTGTTAGACTGTTGTTACACTGTCAATGTGTTATTACACTGTTGTTACACTGTTGCAGAGACTCCAATTTTTCACTGAAGTTAAAGTAACAAATACTAACTTCAGTGAAAAGGTTTAGTATTTGTATCTGTACTTCTAATTGAGTGAAAGATGTGTGTACTTTTGCCACCTCTGATAGACGAACATTATAACATTATAGTCCAATGTTAATGTTAATGGAACGATGTGGTCTAATGTGATGAAGGCATCTGGATTTCAGGCTTGCTGTCTCGACTGATTGCCCCGCTTGCCACCATATCGTATTGCTGAGTCTCATTTTGCGTGAGAAATCGAAGAGCGTCCCATTCTTTATGGCGAGTGCCCCCGACCTTTGTCAACCTGGCGAATTAGCCTAGAAGCGTATCAGCTGCGCTGGCCCTTTTCTCCTGGCTGTCCTATTAACTGAGTGAATCCAAGGTGCGGGTCACACTTAAGTAACCTTATCTTGTAATTGGGTTCAAGGTTAAGTGACCCTGGAGCAGGGAGGTCCAGGGACGGGGGTTAAGGTCGCAGTGTCAGCCAGAAGGGGCTGCCTTTAATCACAGATGGGGGTTAGAAATCAAGGCCCGGGCTTGGGCTGTCTGGTTAGGCCAGGACCCCCCCCCCACACACACACACACACACACCCCTAACTCCCTTCTGTTGAAGCTGACAGTTTTGGGGGGGATAGGAGTGGGAACTGGGGTCTGAGGAGAGTGGTTGCCAGGCAACTCATATTCAAGGCAAGGTCTTTTAAGCTTTTAACCTTAGCGCTAATCGATACGGACAGCAGTTGAGCTAATATTCATCTAGCAGATGGTAAAATTAGGCGGGAGAGGGAGATGTGGAGAAAGCATGTGGCTACAGTATGTTGCAATAGCATCGAGAACGCTCCCCTAATTGATATGTCTGTGGAGGGAAAAGAGGAAGGGAAGAATGAAGAAAGGAAAGAAAGATGAATAAAAAATGATACACTTTCAGTGGAGACTCTTTCACTGGCTCTATTCCCTGTCTCTCTTTCTCTCACATCCTGTACCCTTCTTCCCTACACCCCCCCCCCCCAACCCCTCCGACCCCACCTCAACCTACACCCCCCTGTGCCTTTTTCTCCATGGGAGATGGATGACCAACAGTGGAAGAGTTCAGCTAGCGTGACCCATAGACCTGTCCATTGCCAAGGGCGAGGAAATAGCCCAGATTAAAGAGCTTGTAAATAATGGCCCATAAACATCTGCCTGTTACCAGAGCCTATCCATCTTCGTCTTCCCATCTGGTGCACTCCCACTTTTGATTTCCTCATTGTGCTATGGGGCAAATGTTTCACCATTCGAAAGTTAGTCATATTCCAAGACAAACAAGCGCTGGTTTGACCTTGCGGTCGTGCACAGTTCAGAGAATGACCCATCTCAGGCGCCGTCCAAAGACAACAATGAAGTGAATTAGCTTTGTTGACTTTGGACTTCCTCTCCTCTGACATTATAAAAAGCATAGTTGAAATACTGTGAATAGATAGAGCAGTGAGTAAGCAACAGGTACACATGACTAGTTTCCTTATAATACCCCTGGGTTTTTTCTGTATGTACATTTGTTGTCCCCTCACTGTCTGGTGCTCCTCCCATAAATGGGTTCTGATTTGTATTCTTCTTCCACCGCTCTCAAATCAGTAATTAGGTCTTGTTACTGGTGAGCTTCTGACATCTGATTCAGGTTATGGTTACTCGCCCACTACAAAACCTCTCAGACGGCAATGAAATGTCCAGCAGTGTGACCCTATCAAACAGCCCTTGGCACGGGCGTGAGTCACCTCATTTGTGCCCAAACTACAGGTGACAAATCACAGTGGGACAATAAAAGGCTAGTTGTCTGCAGAATGAATAAATGTTTGACAAACAGTTTCGTGTCCAGTTTATGGCTCTCTGTGTTGGGCATTAGGTTCAAGAATGTTATGGTTGGATTTGGCTGAATGTTTTGTGAAGATTTTGAAATGTGTTTGTCTGAAACAGTTGAACGGTAATGTATATGCCCTGGCTTTCCAGAACCAAAGCATTCATTATCAATACATACATCAACTTTAATATTTTCCTCAATTATCAAAATGCCACCATGGCTGACAGATTTTATGATAAAACATTTCTGACAATAACATCTCTGTTTATATATTTGCATGTAGTATGCTTACTTTGTCAACGCAGCTACCTGCCAGCTCAAATTTGGGTGAAGGTGTACTTGTCACCTGCAACGCATGCAAAACAGTCAATGAAAGCTGATGCAATCTAAGCGGATCTCAAAACAATATTGATCTCATGGTAATTTCGAAACTGCAAGGAACAATCCCTTTCTTTAATAAATGACATGAGCTCAAGCATGTAAGATATGATGATCCTGTAAGTGTTGCGAGTACTGGTAAATGCCCTAACAGCGCTAGAATGCAAGGTTATACAAAGTGCAATTATTTAATAACGGAAATGTAACTTTATGCACTGATGCAAGTTTTGTCAAAGTCTTTCGAAGCAAATTTAAGTAATTTATGATGCAAATACATCCACATAGAAGGGCTTTCAGGCTAAATGTGAGGGAGGTGGGTTGTTTTGCAGACAGCAGGTGAGCTGTAACTAAATGCACCTAGAGTGCTTGAAGGGACACTGCCCTTCACTCCTTATATGAGCCCTCTAACCTCAAACTGTCAGAGTGAGTGATACGCCATCTTAACACCAAACCTCACTCAAGGTGAGGTCTCGCATGACGCGGGTTGAAATGTTTAAGCATTTTATGCTTCTATCAAGCACACCCATCTCCTGTTTGAATTTCCATTTTTCACCAAATTGTAAACTGTTATCTTCTGGAGCCCTCCCCCCATTCTCCCTCCCCCTCCTCAGCCTCACCTTCAATTTATTAGCCGCCATCTTTGACCCGTTGAGTGACCCCCACCTTAAACACATTTCAATGGAGCCGACAAATTTATTTTGGCAGATAAATCACCACTTACCAAATCCTTGTGGTGAGGGGAAGGTCAAAGGCGTGAATGGGGATAAAAATGAAATTACTAAAGCAGTGGCCTTAGATGAGAGGTCCAAACATCTATGTAGCATGTAATGCAAACACCTCCCCTTCCTCATGGCCAGTGGATGTGTTGTGACATGTCCAGCACAGTTAAACAATTAAATATGAACCCTTCCATGTGATTAAATGGTACGTAATTGAGGTAGATCTATCACATATCATTTTTGCAGTTCCCAATCCACTCGCAATGCCAGATTAAACTCAGAAACTTGTGATAAGAAACAAACATGACTATCCCCATTGAAAATCATCCAGGTGAACTAAAAGGTGGCAATTCCATTGGAGACATACATAAGAAGTGTACATAAGCACATTCTGTCAATGCTTTTTACACCAAAAAAGTAAAGATCTGTTCCATTTAAATAATTTGCCCTCAACTGTACAATTATTACACAGTTTGAATACAAAGAATATTGAAGAATGAAGCTGCCTTACAAACCCAAAACTTTGCATTTCATTACCAGTTAAATCCCAGTAAGATAACTTTCTAATTAAACCAGAATAATCCTTCATCAATAAAAGTAGTCGGATGAATGAAATGGCATGTGCAGATAGCTCATCTAATTCTTCATGGACAGTGATTTAAGAGGGGGTGGGGGGGGGGGGGATGTTCATTAGATTTGTCTGACCAATCAGCCAATAGGGCTGCTTATCCATGACCTCTGAACCCTGGAGTTTTCCAGTTGGCTAGTTGGGGATGGCACCTTTATTTGACCCCTCGGCCTGTATGGTAATATCCTGTGGGGGGAGGTGCCCCACACCAGGAAGGACCGGGGACATGAAGCACAAGCTCAAGGCCAGTGTTCTACTCAGACTGCTATTCGTCCAGCTATCCACTTTCTGTATATCTGTGCATGTAGGTGTTTGTAATTCGTCTGTCTGTCTATCTATATAATTTGTCCGTATATTTCTCTGCCAGCATGGGCATCGGATCTCCGTATGCATCCATGTGCATCGATCTCTCGAGTTTTGTCATTAGCCCATCTGTATCAACTTTCCTGACTTCTTACAGCACCTTCGCTTAGAGGATAATCATTATGATTCCAATGACAGACACCCTGTGCCGATAACACCCATGATGGCGAGTGCAGTAAAAGGGATTTCCAGGCTGTGCTCTAAAGCCTGTGTGTCTTTATATGGAAGCACTGTGATCAGAGAGGGCTCAATTAGCTACTGTTGTGGGTGGGAGCCCTGGCTGAGGGAAAGCGAAATCCTCTCATCCTGGCTCTGCTGGGGGATTAAGAGGGTTTCCTGTCCCGTGGCTGACCCCTTCAGAGCTTGCACAGATGTCCTGAACCCCCTCTGAACTCCCTCTTGACCCTCTTCCAAGACAAAGCGCTCAGGTGACACCTCTTATCTCAAGAGCGCCCTCGCCTCGGACTCTCTCTTTCTCTGATTGTTGAGCTTTTTTTGCAGTCTTTTTTTTGTCCACTCTATATTCGTGTCAGGGATTCATGCTCTCTGTTTCTCCTCTCTCTATTTTGTCTTTGTTTTTTGTGTGTGTGTTTTTCTCTCTATTTTTCCATGTCTGCTCATCTTTTCCTCTTCCTCTTATTCTCTCCGTTGTACTCTGTCTCCTTCTCCTTCAGTAGCTCTCTTTCTCTGCCCTCTGGTCTTGAGAGGTTGGCCTCAGAGTATCAGCTATCCCCTGGTATTACTCGGAAGACACTCGGAATGACTCTAGGATGGAAATGAGTCTCCCAGTCTCAATCCTCCATTGCGCTTAGGCATCTACGTTTTTTTAAATAGCACTCCCAAGGTCAAGAGCCATTGACAAAGACATTGACCGAAGTGCAGTTTCCAACATTTCCTATCAGAAGTGTGGGCAACCATTGAAATTTCCTGCCAAGAAAAACTGAACTTCAACCAGATCATGGTTTATGTTGAACAAATACAATCTTCTCCCTTAACCCTGGTCTTGTACTGTATGTATTTTTTGAAAAGGATATACAATACTTCTGTCTTATTGTTTTGTTCAGGAATGCATCCTTGGATTCAGACCACCATATGTGAGGAGTCTTTAGAAGTCTATGGTGGTCATTATGAGAGTTAAGGGGGTCAAACTGTTCTAAGGAACACAAGACTGGGCAGGATTTTGGCCACCCAAACAGAACCTTATTGAAGGCTTAGAGGGCATGTAGAGATGGACGGATTAACTCACTCCAGGTCACAATCAGGATTTATCTGCTTTTTATTTCAAAAGGCTATCACTTCTTGCCAATACTGGAGAGGACCAAATATAACATTTTGCATATCGCTGGGTAGGATATGTGCTGCTAGTTTGGAGAGATAGCTCTCCAAGTTGTTTGAATGGGCAAATTGTAGGTAGACTGTGGGTAACAACATAAATTATGGTCACTCATCTATTTCACTTATTCTCAAGGCTTTTTCATTTACCGCTCACCTTCATGTTCACCATCGCTGTTCATGCCCTCCTTCCTCCCACCTCTTCTCCCTCTCTCAGTGCAACGCTGTCAGAGTTTTTGGGACCCAGTGAGCTGTGAAATCGCACAAATTGCTGTTGCTTTACGTCTGGCCCAGTGACAGAGGGAGGGAAAGAGAAAGGGAGTGAGAGAAAAGAGGAGGGGGAAGGTAGGGAGAGCGATTTTCCGCTCCAACACTTCTGAACCTTTTCTGCCCTCCTTATTCACACACACAGACACACAAGCACACGCACAGCTGCATTACTACATACCCCTCAATTCCCACCCCTCCAACACCACCATCACCTCCTCTCAACATACAAGCCACCCTCTCCCCCTCACATTACCCCCACCGTGGTAAGACACCTCCACCACTTTGCTTTAGTATCCGGATCACTTGACAGGGCAACTCAGTGAAGCAGCCCTCAAGTGATCAAAACCCCTGTAGACCAGAGAGCCATTTCAGCCACAATCTAATGACAAATACACATCCCTCATAACACCCCAAAATGTGAAGCCAGTCACCAAGGGTCAAAATTGAACGTGCTGAGACAGTGTTTGCTCTTGTGATGACTCATTTGTTCCCTCCGTAGTTCAGGCAGACAGACTTACAAACTTACATGCAATGTCTGTGTACTGTATACAGCTTTTGGTATCACAAACTCACCTAACTCTCTCTGTCTCTCTCTTTCTCTCTCTCTCTCTCTCTCTCTCTCTCTCTCTCTCTCTCTCTCTTCTCTTGCTATTTCTTTCTTGCAGTGGACATTCAATATGTTCAAAGCAATTACATTGAATTATACTCCACTTGATTCTGTCCACATGGCCTAGGAAATTAGCATATTTATACAAACATGTTGATCCTTTGTACATTAAAAACACGTATAACCGTTTTAAGGGGAACACTTGACAAGCAGGGCAACTCGTCATCTTTTTGACTGTATACTGCCCTCTAGTGATGCGTTTCTTCATCTTCACCCATGTGCTTTGTTGCTGTTTCTCAAATGTGCTTTTGAAAAACCAACTACAAACATTGAGGTCACGACGTTAAAGGGAAAACTTGCGTCCTACGAAATAATATATTTTTCATGTTTAGGACCTATCTGAAATTTAGTGGAAGATCAACAGTAAAATCGTAGCTCATTTGAAATCAACGGCACTACTGCCTCAGCTTACAAATTGTTATACGTAGCACTGACAACAACCTCAACCTAGCAAAACATTATCATTTGTATTAAACCTTGGACCTGGGGAAAAAAGACTGTGTGTAATATTTGACATATACCACATGTAGCACGTGAAATCACATTCCACACCACTAGGCGGTGATGTACTGATGAAAACAAGAAACGTGATATTCGAGGAACAGGAAATGAAACTCAAGCATAAAGAAGGGGAAGGAAAACAACTAAAGGGAGAATTTGTTAGCATCCCAGCCATTATACAGTGAGTTTACATTTTTACGAGTTACATTTCTAAAATATTTACCATGCAGTTTGTTAAATATTGTACATTTAGAGTGAATGCCCGTTGAATATAAATAATTTGTGTTTTTTTTCTCAGGTTGTACACTTACAACGCTGCTAATGCTAAACAGCTTACATCACCTGCTGGTCTTTAACTAGTCAGTTAGCCTAGTTCAACACAATTAAAATAAAACTATGACTTCTCTGGCCCTAAACCAGAAGGACTCTCATGCAATTGAATCAGCTGTCAGAAGTGCCATTGAAATGGTAGTGAATGTGCTATATAGAGTGAACAGTGAAAAAATGCAAGAATATCACAAACACATGACAGAGAAGCACAAAGAAAACCAAAAACTCCGGAATGAGGTCAAAGTAGCGGAAAAGGAGTTGGAAATAATACGAAGACATGCCAAGAATCTAGAAGACTTATTTAGACATTCTGATCGTCCTTATGTCAATCAAAACCCCAGTGGAAGTTCCAGAAGTACAAGCACTCCTCAGAGGCTTGCAGTCGATGGCAATGAGTCAACCAGCATGGCTAACTGGCAATCGCATGGGTTTAACGGTGAGTGACAAACTTAATTACTACATTTTAAACGATATTGCATATATTTACTGCCATCACTAAATCTCAATGACATCAGCTAACTAAGTACTTGAGACACATTCAGTACACATTTATACAGGATAAGACTGTGTTGTACATCAGGATTAGAATCTATTGTCTTAACAAAAACATGACAGCCATTGCGTCAATTACAGAGCTCCAGGGAGGTTCCAGCGATTACCAGAACCTTTCCACCGATGTCACAGAGGCCCCAGGCTTTTCAAAGAGTGTCCGAGGTTCCCTGTCCCCATCATCTGTCCCTCCCCCTACCGTGGTGGTAAAAGAGGAGCCGTCGGACATGGATGCCGTTTACATCAAATGGGAGATGAGTGAGCAGAGTCTTGAGAGCCAACATGAGGACCTAGCCCTCATTGAGGACTCTCTTGAAGGAGAGTGTGGCCTCAGCAAGGAGAACGGCTCTTTATCACAGCTCAGTGTGGCGTCTGTGGACATGGGGAACCCTAGGAGATACTACTGGAACTCTTCTACGCGGCAGATACAGGATGAGATGTCTCCTGCGATCAAAAAACAGATTATGGATCAGAGAAGTAAGTGGCTCCTTCACATTCCACGAGGAGGTCTGGATCCTTTTAATTAGCATCGGTATTTTATATTTGTATCGTTGTATACGTGTAACGAAAGATGACCATTGTGTTGTGTTACGAATGATGACGGGTCCAAACCACTGTTCTTACAGTACCGTATTAGCTAAATATGACGTCTCAAATGTGTCCTTGTTGTAGAGAAAAAGGTACGACAACAGTATAGTAAAAGGATGAAAGAGAAAATCTACACCGACCCCGAGAGACTGCAGGCCTACAGGGAGAGAGAGAGACGCAGGTACAGATCACTGCACTGGGGGTTGTCACCTACTGTTTGAATTTCTGATACTCACCTTGACATCCATTATCCCAAACTTGCCTTTTTTTAATAATAAATAATAAACTCTCAGTTGAACCTTGCTGTTTTTCTCAGGTATCATCAGCGCAAGAAGCTGATAGCAGATTTACCTGAGGAGACTCAGAGACTGAGGAGGGAGGCTTGGAGGGCGGCTGCTTCCCGCTACCGTGCCCGGAAGACATCTCATGGTTTCCAGACAGACCCCACTCATCCTTGCAACCTCCCCCAGACTACAGAGCCCCCTGAGGGGACCTGGGGAGGCGGCAGGGCGGGGCCACCGGGTGAGCAGTGGAGGACGGCGTATGTAGATCATTTGCAAGATCATGAAACACACTGCAGTTGACCGTGTGTTATGCACTGTACATATTGACCTGTGAATGCTTGTTGTTTGTCAAGCTGTGTAAACAATCTCTGCCAACCAATGACTAATCGGGGACATGTATAATTGTTGAAACGAATAGTTGTTATTTTTAACCTCAGCAACTTCAGTACACACTGGAAGCAGATAATACAGTAGTACCATTAAGCAATGAAGTACATATTGCATGTTTTTAATGTTTAAATAAGTGTAAATACCTTTTTTGATCTTCCTGCACATCCAACTGTTCTAAAGTCTCATCTAGAGCTTTCTATAATGATTAAATAATGTTTACGAAAGTGTGTATGTACTGAAGCTCATGGAAAACTTATTGCCAGATGCACACACCATATTCTACCATATCCTGAAACATACTGTACCACAATATTAAGTATTGTGATATAATATTGTTTTTTTGTGACTTATTATTTATTATTTTAGGATTGCTGTTACCAATAAAGCATTTTCTACACTCTAAAGTGCATGATGTTTGTCACACCAAATCTGTGTTTAAGTTTCACCAACATGAGTTAACTCCTTGTGTTCAAAACAAACAATGTTGATGTGTGTATGCAATGAGAATTAACCTGTTCACAGTGCTATAGAAAAGCTTTACTTGAACTCACTTGCAGTGATGATGGTTTTGGCCAGGGGCATAACAGATAATCTCTGAACCAATGTGACCTAATCAATTGGGGCATTTCAAGAATTCTTTGTCTTGTGTTAGCAAAAACTATTAATTTACCTCAATATCTAGACCTACAACAAAGACAAGCACTACAGTACAGTACATAGTATGCAATTAATTTTGACATAAAAACAATAAATCGTGTGCTACAAAAACATATTTTACATTAATTTATTAGACAATAATTACATTTGACAGAAATAAAGTATGACATCTTATTTGACAATGGATGCACGCAGTTCATTGGACATAGATCAAATTGTGCTCTGTGGGGTGGTATTTACAGTAGGTTTATGCGCACATTTATGCGCATAATGCAAGACACTCTCCTAGAAATGTATTGCCGTTATTTCTGTATGGGTATTCTACAATACGATATAATTGAAAAGCAGTTTGGTAGTATTGCGTTTTAAGCTTCATTTGCATTTTGACTTGAGCCCGCATGCAGTGTGTAGCCTAAACACGCAGCAACATTTTAAAATGTTGATTTTTATTGAGGGCGTCTAAACAAATGGGCAATAAAACTTACTACCCGCAATTGAAACGATAAGAATATATATTTTTAATCTGTTGTGGACGCTTATTGCCACAAATAACCATTTCATTTATTTGGATCAGATTCCAGTTTGAAATGTGATATGTGTGACAGCTGATGTCGTTAGAACAATAGTGACTGCAGCAGGCGCGCGCCAGCAGCTGCCATCTCCACGCAAGTGCTGTGCGTTGTAGTTCATGCCATCTCTCAGTCCTTGAAACCGTTTGCCTTTTCCTTTATGTTATAAAAAATATTTTAAGGACTCAAGGTGGATTATTTGTTTGCGATGACCAACTGACCACCCCGTGGTGACATAGAAGAAGGTGTGACGACCTAAAACACTGGACGCCATCGGTTTCGGGTTTGTTGTTAGGGTTTACAATGTATGATGCCTTTAACATTCTTGTTGTACATTGTTGTTGACATGGCTGTTACTGGGAGCTGGTCGTCGAGTGGACGGATTCGGGGTCTTGCCTCAGCCCCAGGCACAGCTATGGATGGTTCAAGCCTGGACACGCAGAAGAGCAAACACATGATCTCTTCTTAAGTAGCCTATAGCATCCAAACAAAGTAAAAGAAGACCTTTTTGTGTCCTTTTTCTGGACGTGCGCTGTGTGAAAACACTTGACTCTTCTATGGGCTAAATAGACAGTGATGCTTTGAAAAATGTTAGGAGGAGCTAGAAATGGCCTGTTCGGCGTGCTGACATTTGGTTGCATTCAAGTTGTTTGTCGACCAGTCACATCACTAGTCACTTATCACTTATTTTAGATACATTAGTCACTTATCACTTATGCCGACGACAAATATATTTTACATGGATTATTTGAATTTTTTTAAAGTAGCTATCGTGTTAGTTTCAACTTCAGGACCACAGTCTGGTGCTCAGCTATTTAAATGGGATGCAAGATAAGTAAACTGATATTGGGAGCTAAATACTGTAAGTTAGTGTAAAGTCAATGTGCATATGTTTAGTTTAACATGTTAAATATAAATGATAACATATATAAAATGTACATTTAAAGAATTATTCTTAAAAAAATACAGACATTGAACAAAGCAATTGACTTACCCAAAGCACTGCAGTGAGTCTCGACACCCATGAGACAAAGTCAGCACATTTTCAGCCAAATTTAAAGGGAAAGTTGTCTGAATAAAATACAAAGACAAACTTAGTTAGAGATACATTTATAAACATCTAGAAGCCTTTTTACCCAGTCCTGGTAATACTGGAGAGCCTTTGGTTTAAATGGATACACCTGAGCACTTTTGGAGAGGACACTTGGAGACGTTGCACCTACTGTATCTGTTCCTGTCATATTACAAATATATCATTTCCCTCCAAGTTTCAGTGGGTTATTCCAATCAAAAAGAGTCTCTGTGTGTCCACAATGCATGTTTAATCATTTTTGGACCTCTCCAATAGGCTCCAGGGCTTGCACATAACCCTGTGGAAACTCTTTTGAGTGCTCAGCTGCGCACTGAGCGACAATTGCTCTACAGTATAGGCAGTATGACTGCTGGGTGGACCATCATATGTTGAAAGCCTTGGGGGTGTCCAGTATGTTTTTGAAGAGGGGGTTTAGTGTCTATGGCCACTGACATGCCATTTGAAAAGAGCATGTTGGAGCTTGTCTGCGTATATGGTCAAATAGGCTCATTTGGAGAGTCTGGTGGGCTAATTGCTAGAAAGTAATGGTTTAGTCCAATATGAGCACCCCTACACATTCAAATTACATGGAAGTGTCCTTTAGCAGGGATTGCTGGGAAGAAGAAGGAGGCAATCGAGATTGGAACTTTGGAGAGGGAGATAGAGGAAAAAGACCTCAGAAAAGGTAAGAAAATCTCTATTACCTTATGGCCAATGGTGTCCAAGAATGGATAGGGGGTACATAGGGACTCTAAATGTTAAGATTAGCCTGATAAATAGAAGTTTCCAGTATCTAGGTGGTTTCTGTGTAGTCTGATAGAGAAGGGAGGGACAGGACATTATACTGTGCATGAACAAGGAAATATGGAGACGGCTAGGGGGAGCCATAGCTGGGTAGAGAATAGAGATTGCTGGCTCTCTACTGTTGGAGAGGGGAACTGGTCTTAATATGGTACTCACACAAAGTAAACCTCCGGAAGAGAGTGCATTGTTGTGCGTTTGCGTTGATTTGTTAGTTTTGTTCTATATTTGTCTCAAAGCTGTGCTGTCAAGGAAGTGCCCAAACTGTCAATGAAACTGTAAAGAAAGAGAGGAAATTGTCATTGTACACAGAAGGGAAACACACAACCATTCAAATGACAAGTAAACAATCAAACCATTTACTTAGAGGATATTTTAATGACTTTTGTATGGAATTTGATAAAGCTTTCCTAATGCAATGAGCACAGTAGAACTTTTAAGATGGCCGCTCCACTACAAGCAGAGCAGTGAAAGCAACTGCCCACTTCCTGATTGAAGCTGTCGCAGCTGTTTTGTTTACAGTCCTAGCCATGTACAGAATGTCAATGATATAAATGAAGCAAAAACTACATATCATTATTGTAGAATGTACAGTAGGGTGTCATGACAAGGGCCTAGACTAACTGATATAATGTTTAACAGTGGGTATCATGGCCCAGCTGTGGCCCAGCTACAGCAGAGTGCTAGCCAGTTAACTTACAGGGTAGACGTTGGTATAACAATAGTCTGGGCCTGATTCCTCCCTAATGACAATTCAATACCATTAATAGTTGCATGCCATTATTTATGCACAAGTTTTTTCGCTGCCACTGGACATTTATTTTAACCTATTTTATATGGGATTGGTGGACTGAAATTAGTTGTATTAATTCAACATAACTGTTAATATCCGAATGTGTATGCAGAAAAGGGTAAAAGTACAGTTGCCTAACTTCTGTACCTATTAGGGTGGAAGGTGTGTTGATATGTGTTTAATTGGGAAAGATACTTTTGATTTGTCAGTGTATTTCCATCATTCCAGTCTTTTTCATGTTATGAAATAACATTTTAATAAAGTGGAAAATAGTTATTAACCATTTCATTACCTGCTCTTAAACGCTGCATTCCAGAACCACAGTGGCAAGTGTTCGGAAGTTTCGATTGTAGGGAGATCTGTGAGGAGGTGAACAAAGAAAAGAGGAAACTTGTTTAATATCATCAAACAAGGATCAGTCCTGCTGGTTATCAAGAACGCAAATGAGCAAAACCCTTCATAGAACATTCCAGAAGTTACAATAGTACATGTTTTATGTGAATAATGTACATGTAGACTTGGATACATAGATCCATATAATAATCAAAACGGTATTCCTACAGTCCTCTGTCTCAGGAGCCAAACATGAAAAGTGTTATGTCTGTGGATGTTATCTACACTGTAAATAACCAGCACCTAAACCCACTAATATTAACCTGAAGTTGAAGGGTTAAACCAGTGTCTATGAGCGACAGTAGCTCAGTCCATGTTGTGGTGCTGAAATCTGTCATTTCATTACTGCTGGCATATTTACTGCCCCCTCTGGTAGACTTGGGGATCACAGACTGAACGCAGACTGAAGACAACCCGGGTGTTCCACACACTGAGTGTTAGCATCTAACCTCTGAGAAACCTTGGCTAAACCTTGTATGTGGGTCATCTCATATCGAGGCTACAGCTGTTTAAATTCTCACAACCCCAGAGCTGTTGGCGTTCTTAGTGACTGTGATCCCAGACATGCTTGTCTGTTCTGATATTAGCAGTCACTGAGGTGTGTGAGACATGAAGAGGCACCGTGAGAGATTAGAAGCAGTTATACTTCACATCCTCTATGCACTCTGATTGCCCTCAGTCTATTGTCTGTCAAGTCCTGCTTTTCTGATCATTTAAGCTTCTGCATTTGGAAAAACAACATACTGAACTAAAACAGTAGTCATTCATGCTAACACGAGATCAAGCTCGGAACACAAGTTCTGTGTAAAAACATCCATTCTAGTGAGTTTCACTCAGAGGTCATACTCAAAAACCAAGCCAGTTATTATCAGCACCACAGTCAAGCTCAATCAGTTCCCCTCTTTGAATCACCTTCAAACTAGCCTGGTGCTGAAGTGCTGAATGAATGTGGCTGTGGAGGCAGCGACAGACTTAACGTTAACTCACTCAGTCCTGAATGTTCCAGCAAGTCAGCTGCACAAACTTCTGCTCACATCCTATGATTATCCTTAGACAGCCAACATAGACAACCTTTCCATCTGATTTCAGTTTCAGCAATAACATGCTCTTAATATGTGTATATATAGATATATTTCTTTTATCTTTATCCTTTCTGACAGAACAGAACCAGAACTACAATCCAAGAGCTTGTCAACATTGAAAAGCCTCAAGCACCTGGGCCATCCATCAAGAGAAGTCAATGTAAGTCATTCAAATAGTCACCAGTATGAAGAAAGCTCAATGGCTCCTTTTAGAGCCTCTGAATAATGTATTAACAATTTTACACCTAATGAAGACCATTGTAGACAGACAAAATGTCTACATACAGTATATTACAGTGCAGGCACACCCCTATAAGTAATTATGTAAAATATTAATTTCTTATTCCATCGATTCCATTTAGGGTTGTAAGTTAGAAACTTTCCAGGCAGTTGTGTTCATACATCTTATTGTTTCATCTTATACATTTTATAGTTTGGTTAACCTTTTATTGTTTGCATCACTTAGTTCTTGGCAGAGATCAAGTTTGGCATTGCATCACTTAAACAGGAAGTAAAAGCATGGTTTAGTTTTGATGAACAGAATCATTCTGTTGTCAAACATCTTTTGCCATCCTTTGGTTTGCCAGATCATAACCTCTGCCCTCCGATTGCATCAAATCCCATTCAACCAGCCTGACAGTTTTCATACTTGCAGCCATAAACAACAGTGCCACAGCTGTCCTTTGTCGTCTTTCCAGAAGTCATTTTTAGAGAAAACATCTTCCTAGGACAATAAAACATCTCTCTCTGTTTCTCAAAGACCATTAGGTTGTGACGCCTGCACCTTCGCCCCTGACTGCCATCATGTCCGAGGAGATACTCGAGGACCGGGCCAAGCTGAAGCAGGGTCTGATAAAGGTACTGGAGTGCGTGGCCACCATCTCGTCTGCGGCAGCCGTGGTGAACCCTATCTTTGGGTTGGCCGGCTCGCTCATCCGCGTGGTGCTGCACCACGTGGACGATGAGGACATCCGTACGCTGAAGCGAGAGTTTGGCTCTGTCAACCGCTCCCTGGACGAGCTGTCTCAGCAGAACCGCAACACTCTGATGCAGATCAAGAAGGAGACCCTGGACGGCCAGTACTGCCGCATCGAGGAGAACCTGCGCCACCAGTTCCGCAAGTTCATGGAAATGGTGGAGGCGCGACCGGGGAATTCCGAACGCAAGAAGGAAGACTTCGAGGAGAGCTACGCCAACGACATGGGCGACCAGAACCTGCACACGCTCTATGAAGGCGTGGTGGGCAAGCCCAAGCTCTTCAGCCGCCCCATTCTGGAGGTGTACCTGAAGCACTCGCAGGGTGACCGGCGCACCATGGAGCGTCTGTGCACGCGCCTCACCTACCTCTTCTGCATCGGCCTCATCGCCCTGATGGGCTATTCTGCCATCATCGGCGACGACGAGGAGGGCCTGACCGAGGAGTGGAGTGAGAAGATGGAGCACGTGCAGGGGAAGATGCAAGAGGCGCTGCTCAGGTGCAAGTGAATGGAAAATGAGGCGCAGTGGACAACCCCTCTGGGTCTTAGCCCTCCATGTAAAGGACTCGGTCCACATTCCCTCTACAACCTCTGATCCTCCCTACTTCCTTTCACGTTTCTGTTATTCTCCAGTCAGTGAATTCTAAAGTCCAAAAACCTGCAACATTTATTTCCTTAAGGTGATGGTTGGTATGTTTAGGATTGATTATGTTAAATCAGTGATTTAACCTTGTATGGAGCTCTGTATAAACAGTAGTTTACGAGGACCAACACTAAGTGAGGCAATTGGGTTGAATTGAGGCATACTTGCATGCTATTGTAAAAGTATAAAGTTGCCTTTGGAATGAGCACTTTTGATGAATGTCTGCAAGGATGTCACACGGTTCAGTTTAGGGAGTGCATTATTGCATTACAAAGAATGGCCTATAATCGTATGTTTTATTTGAATAATTCTGCTGGAGTGTATGGAAGTGATCACAGGCTGGAAATGTAAACCACCACTAGAAATTGTGAGGGTATAATTTCTCCTTTTGACATCTCTACTTTTCGGTAGGTTTCAGGTTCCAGAAAAGTGACTGATTACACCATATTTTCCTGTCAGACATGGCAAATAACTGAAGGATACTACCAATTTATAGTGGATTAATTAGGCTAAATACTGTGTACGTCACTGATACAGTAAGCAGTAGTAATTACACTAATTATAAATGATCTACTGTAAGCAAAAAGAAGACTAATAGAAACTTGAATGTAGGCCTAATGTAGGCATGAAATCCATAGCTGATGCTACACACTACACCTCCATCGTCACCCCTCTATAAACTGTACAGGACCAGACTGTACTACTTTAATAGCTTTATAAGATACATTTACTGAGCTAATAATATTATCCGCTTATAATATTGCTCCACAGACACCATTTGACCCAATTAGGTCACAATATGATGTGTGTTTGTGAGGCCCGAGACTAACAAAAAACATGTATCGTCAAAATAGTTCTTTACCAAACCTGTCTACTCCTTGATAGCTTGAAAACACTAAACTTATAAAAACACTGTTACTCTATGCATTCATACTCTATATGTTGTGTTAGTTTGATTAAATGTCATGCATTATTTGATGTTCACCAATGTTGATGTAACACAAAGCCATGTTATACCTAGTGCTGCAACCACTGCACACATAGTACACACTACAGGACATAAAGCTTGAGAATATGTAAACAATACAGAAGGTCAAAGTCTACCGTTGCAGTCAGTCAGTTTCCTCTTGTGCATTCATTTGAATTAATCAATATGACAATTTGTTTTGTATGAAATTGTATGACTATCTGGATGAAGTCACTATATTTTGTATTTGCATGATAAAATGATCACAATCAAAAGTCAAGTGAAGAGCTCTAGCCATGGGTTATATGCACAAATGTAACTGACAGTGTTCTTATTATATTTGTTTTTTATTAGCATTATTTTTATATTTGTTTACGCCTCATATTTGTTGAAGAGCCCAAGATGTAAAGAAGGTTTTCAGTGCATCCAGCTGTGTGTCATCTAACCAACAGTGCCTCTCCCTATGCAGTACGGTGACCCATGTTTTGTGATTCGATCAAATAAAATTACATTATATCTTTTAACTTGTTCATTTGATTGTTTCCTAATCATAACTGTCTGTAAACCTGGTCTATATTGCTTATCAACCTCAGCATTACAAATGTCATATATGTCATGAAAAGACCTACTATCCATGTTGATAATATATAACTATAACAAACGCAACGGGGCTTCTCTGGTCTCAGTCTTCATCTCTTATTGTATTGAGGTGGTTTATACAGGACGACCTGTAACTAGATGGTCTATGGTTGACTATAGGCATTCTGCTGCTTGATTGTACTATACAGCTCGATCAATAAAGATGTAACAGATGAATATGATGTCGGCATTTTATCATTTGTAAAGTCAAAACAAGACATATGAGTGTTCAAAGTGGCCACCTGCATGGAATAACATTATTTTCTTGTACATATACTCACAACATACTTTTTAAAACATGCTTAAGGAGGTGTCATGAATAGCATTCACTGAGGTTAGAAATACAAGACAAGTTCTGATTGGCTGATTTGATCACATTATATGCTACACCAATCCTCAGCTTTTGAATAAAATAAAACCCCCAGTGACAGGTGTGTCTGTGGCAGGACAGCTGTGAGACTGTTGTTACCGGCTGTCTCAAAACAGCAACCAAAGAAACTCAGTGCATAGTGGCTCTTTGTATATCCCTCATTTGGCTTCGCATTGTCACTTTCTAGACAATTTCTTCAACCTATTTTATGAATACCATTGACAACAACCTAGCAGATAACGTTCATTTAATATTTTTTTCCATCAATATATTAATCGGATTACACCCATATGTTAAAAGGTTGTATATCAAAAGTATGTAAAAAAAAAAAGCAGTATACCACCTCTAAACCAATCAGAATTGTTATGCATGACTCAAACCAGTGCCCTGGCCTTATATGGCACAGAAAACTGGTCAGAGGTCCAGATGGGAAGTTCTGTTCAATTTTGAGACAACTGCACCAGAAGAAGGGAACCAGCTAGTGACTTCACTCAGGTAAGACATTACATGTTTTGTAATAAAAACAATTTGGCCATGGTTCTACTGGATAAAACAAGTTATATTTGGAGAGCATTGTGCCAGAAACATAGACTTACTGTATCTCATGGACTTTGTCACATCTGAACTTGTATTTTCCTTTCTATGAACCAAAGGATTTGTGATCTTTAACAATGTTCTAAAAGACATATGACATGTTCAACTATAAATCCCTCGGCTTTATGATAGGTGGTGAATGTGCAAACAATATTTGCACATAATTTTAGATGGCATTTACTCTCAAAAGTCATTAAAACACTAAGTTGTCAGTATATCCACATTGTTAAATCATATTGTAAGATGCAAAACAGAAACATTAAGATCTGTTTTCAAACTGCCAACACCAAAGCCAGGCTAAGATAAAGAGTTTCAGAGATCTTACTGAGACATTACAATAAATCAACTTTTACATAATTTTTTCAGGAGTAGTGATCAACTGAGGTCAAATTGTAGCAACAACCATTGAAGACAAGGACTATCTGAAAGAGACAGCAGTCAGTCTGGTCAGAGGAATTATCAAGGTCACATCTTTTGCCTCCACCATCAACCCACCAACATCATCACCTCAATGTTGAAGGTGGCAAAAAAGTGCTTGGTACCTGAACATGCTGAAAAGCTGGACAAAGACTTTTGTGGGATCCAAACCAAGCTGAACAATCAGCAGACCCTGAAGCAAATACACCTCGACGAAGTCAATGAGACATGCAGCAAGTATGTCGAACACATAAACCACCAATACAACGCTCTCAACTCTATGATGGAACAGGTAAATAAGGATCCGGAATGTTCCCAG
Organism: Hypomesus nipponensis; assembly: GCF_054491055.1. Classification (NCBI taxonomy): domain Eukaryota; kingdom Metazoa; phylum Chordata; class Actinopteri; order Osmeriformes; family Osmeridae; genus Hypomesus; species Hypomesus nipponensis. The sequence continues at coordinate 17,787,138 of NC_140362.1, forward strand.
GACTACATGAAGGAGTTCCAAATAGTCTACGAGGGGGACAAGAGTGAAATGAGTCTGAATGTCTTCTACTCTGGTGTTGTAGGGAAAACCACTTTTGCGTCAAGGCCACTGCTCGAGATTTACTTTGAGCACTGCAATGGAAACCGAAACATCATGAAATCAAAATGCTTCTTCCTGGCCAATCTCTTTCATACTGGAATGATAACTCTGATGGCATACACAATCATAACCGAGGATGATGAGGATCATGTTATGGAGAGATGGTTGCCTAGAGTAGCAGAAATCCAGGCCAAGATGAAGGAAGTTCTGGAACGATGTGATGGCAACTGATTATTACCTTGAACCACCAAACCTTTGTGAATGCAGGGTTTTAAAGCCTTTAATAAAGCAAACATTTTGAGGTAAATTGTCACATTTCCAAATTGTTATTAGTATAGCTTTGAAGCCTCAAAATTGTTGCCATATTCTGTTGCTTAATTAACTTTAATCTAAACTAATCTATGAAAACTCTGAATGCATCATGTCTCTCTGGAGGTAAACCTTGTGAAAATTCCTTGGCCCTTATTGTATTGGTCCAAGACTGGGGATTCAGTGGCCAACTGTGAGAAGACGTCATTAATACTCTATGCATGACCACAAAGGGGCGCAATTGTCCTACATCAAACACACAAAAATCACGTTCCGAATGATTTACCACTAACTCGATGGAAAAAAAATGCCACTAAAACAATAGCTTCCGTCCATATAAAATCCTTTCTGGATCAAAAATAACAATGTCTTAACTTAAATAATTTTCTTACGAAAAGGAGTTCTAGAATGTGTGTTAATATTTATGGGGTTAATTTATTTTTATGATTCCACAAAGTAGGCTACCGTTTTCTGTAGGCCTACTGACATGTCACTGTCACATGATGTGAATGACTAGGCTAATCACACAACAACTTTATGCAACATTAAACAACGTTTGTGAACCTAAATCAAAAGATCAGAAGAAAACTATTCCATGAGACAGAAATAAATCTCCCTCAACTGTAGGATTAAACTTCAAATGCGGTCGAGGAAGACAAACGTTAGCCAGACACAAGCCTCTGTGGTATGCCCCCATAAGATCAAGAAAAACGGGTTTTAAACAAAGTCTTCTAGGTGGACCAAAACTTCAAATAATGTTGCTTGAAACTTCAGTAGACTAAATATGTTAATAGGTGCGTCATACCAGGTTATTTGTTGTCTGGTTCTTTTTTCGGTACCCCAGCCGTGGCAACATCAAAGTTGATACAGGATGGCAGTTCATGGCACTCAGCTGAATCAGAGACAATAATAACCATTTTAATGGGCTTCCTCATATAATATGTAAGTTGTCATGGTATGGCTGTAAGCTACTAGATCCATTTTTCAGATCATTTTGGCGCAATGACGATGAGACATGCCTTGCGCACGCAGAGGGTGAGAAATGGACAGAGACAGACAAACAGACACACAACAGACACACTAATAGGCAGGCACACAAACACACATACATTCACAAATGATATATGTGAGAAGGTGAAATGGTGGGTTATTAGTATGGAAGGGGATTTGGAGTTCAGGAAACACAATTAATTTGGTTATATTCAGAAAATATTAAATTCATAGCCAAGGGTTTGCAGAGGATGGGGTTCTTTTAGGTCACGACTGAAAACATAAAAAGCAAAGCATAGCCTACATAAATAATTCAAATAACAAATTCAGGTGATCCTCAGAATTACGCGTTTATGCTGAACGACCTAATCTACCTAGATATATTTTTACGAGATTATGGAGTCAATTACACGAAGCATTTCATACATGCACTCCATTAATATAAATCTTAAATATATGATGACTCACCTTCGAAGGTTTTGTAGATATTTAAGTCCGCGATGCAAGCGCATACAAGGAGACAACGTTTTGGCATTTAGTCACAATATGTCCTTTTAAAATAATCTGATAATAATATCTAATCCTACAAACAAAAGTCTACCAACTGTAATTAAGTATTTCTTTCCGAAAAGAGTGTGAATCTTTTCAAAGAATGTCGAAGGAAGAGGGAAAAAAACTGGTCCACCGCATACAGTGCGCTCTTTCTCTCTCTCTCTCTCTCTCTCTCTCTCTCTCTCTCTCTCTCTCTCTCTCTCTCTCTCTCTCTCTCTCTCTCTCTCTCTCTCTCTCCCCTCTTTCCCCCCCCTCTCTCTCTCTCTATCTCTCTCAGTCTGTATGTTTCTCTCTCTCGTTGTTCTGTGCCTTTTTCCCATGCCCACATAGCAAATAGTGAGTGCGTATCTCCTATCCATCAGTGAGACCAATCTGGACTCTTCAGCACCACTGTGAAAGGAGAACCGTGGGAATTGGTGAAATCTTTCCTGCAGCTGTTGGAGTTGAATAGGCGTGAAGGACACGTCTAGCTACTGCATACAGGTAATATAAACTAGTTATTACTGTAAAAAATTCGGGGAATACATTTACGAACAATAAAGGCGGGTATATATGGCAGCAAGGTGTGTCCAGTGCCACTAAAGGAATTAGACAATGTGCGTGCGTAAATGTATCCGCCAAGCGGTCCCTATCCCAATGAACAATCGTTAGCAACTACATTTGATGAGAAAAACATTATAAATTTTCTCTAAAGCCTTTGTAGTCTGCATTTTCCTGTCTAAAAATGCATGGATGATACACTGAAATTCGTTTATATGGTCCATTAGTCGGTAGCGCACATCAGAGATGACGCAGTGTCCTCCACACGCAACGTCTCGCCAGTGAGGATTTGTGGCAGGTTTAGACAGACTTTAGATAGAAAGGGATTTGTAAACGTATTCCCTTGGTCTGTTCTCATCTGAAATGATTTAGGGCATTTATTCTTCACAAGTGACAGATGTTTTATTTCTTTCAGAAATGTGTTAGGAAATCTTTTTCTCAGTATTTCTTGTGAAACATAGTATGTACTCTATACACAGGCATCCCCTTTTGCCTTAAGTAAGGGATAGAGATAGGATCAAATGTAACAATAGAAAATGAATTAATAATGTATAAACATATAAACAGTTTGTCCAAATAGAAATCTGTGCCTGGTCTCCCTCAGAACATGGCCAGTGCCCTGGAGAAGGTGGTGGCCCAGAAGAAAGAGGTCATTGAGAATGTGATGGAGATGTTCGAGAAAGGGGCAGAGGTGTTGGCCAGCGCTGTGGGGGAACTCTTTCCTCTTTGTGAGATTGCTGCACCCGTCTTACGACTAGCCCTAAACAATGTCCAGAGCAAAGAGGTCTTCTATGTCAAAGAGCAGTTCTTGACAGTAAAGAACAAGCTGGACCTTGTGTCTTCCCAACTAGAAGACATTGACTGTGAGATAAAGAAGGGGCAAGTAGACATTCGGTACTTCTCTGTCGAGGAGAACATAAGGAATCAGTTCCGGAAGTACATGAATGTTTTAGAGGCCAAACCACAGTTTCAAGACGTGAAAATTAAACTGTTTCAGGAGCACTTTGCAAAGACGGGGGGAGACAAAAATATTTTTGTCCTGTATGACGCTATAATGGGGACAAACAACTTTGGGGAGTCCATCTTGGAGGTCATAGAAAGGTAACGTATTGTTAAGTAACATTTTTAAGTTTCAATTTAGAGAAGAAAACTAAGATTTTTACGTTTCAGCTTTAAACACATAGCAACAGGGTTAAAACATAGCATCTCAGTGTTACAATGTAGTGCCATAGCTTGCAGGGAAAGTGGGTTTTGAGTGGAAGGTTTTCTGTGTTGCAGGTATGAAGCAAAGAACCGACGCCTTTTGGAGGATTATTGTGTGCGCATGAAAGAGCTCTTCTGCCTCGGTCTTATTGCCCTGCTGGGCCACTGTGCCCTAAACCAAGACACCGATGAGGAACAGGAACAAATACAAGTCTGGAGTGCAAAAATAGAAGAAGTGGAGTCCAAGATGAAGGCCACCATTGAGGCCTGCATAGCATCTTTTGCAGATCAAGCCCATCAAGATGTTAAACGTCTGCTTCAAGAGAAGGGAGACCAGAATCTCCAAGATACAGCCCAGGAACTACTGCAATTCCTGGCCAAGAAGTATGACTGGGTGAGATGGTCCGTCCGAGTGGTGAAGCACTCAGGAAGCAACTACCGAAACTGGCGTGCAGGAGAACACTTCCAGCATGTGACTGGTCAGAGCTACTTTGAGGTTCCACAGGTGAATGACACTGATCTGGTTGTTTCGTACAGCTCCAGACCACAGCCCGTGCCCTGCGATAGTATTCAGCAGCTGCTTGAAGGCCTAGGGAAGAAGGGCAACGCTCAGTTTGTGGTAGAAGTCCTGAAGGAACAGTTGCATGGCTTTGTGGTGCACGCCGTTAGTCGCCATAAGGAGTGTGCGGCAGCATGGAACTTTCCAGAAGACTGCCACTACTGGAAGAGGCACAAAAATGTGGCACTGTGTGTGCACTCTGGGTAGGCTAATGGCCGTTAAAAAAACATATTGCACTGTTTAAAACCAAATACTATACCACTGGTTTTTTTGTGCACATTTTAAACTTAGTTGTGAGGGAGGATTGTACAGGTCATCCTGATACTGTAAGATGCATTAACTTTACTGTTATACACCCGTATGAATATATATATGTACAATACAAAATTAAGACATAAGATATTGAATCATGATGCTATGCTTAATGTAGAAAAAAACTTTTAATATGAATAGGTGGCTACAGCTAGATTAAAAACGGATGTGCAGAAACTGTGTATAGTCTAACCCTAACCACTGTGTATAGTCTACTTCTATAGCCTGCTTCTCATTGCCAACAAATAGCAGTTCCTCAGTGTAGTAACCTTGCTACCCAAGGTTCTAAAGAGATAATGTTGCTGACAACGCTACTGCTGAGCTGTGCGCCCATTTTGTCTCCCCAAGACAGGCTGACCTACATAATGATGAAAGAGGCCATGGACGCTGCTTTTTCAACCATAAAGTAGAACTTGAAACTTGGCAAACAACATAGTGCTTTGTATTCTAACCCAAACCCTTGCCATTGAACCAAAAACAAGTCATTTGCAAACTTATGAACATAAAAAATGTACAGCTCTACTGAAAAGTGATGTGAAGCCATCAGAGCAGATTCATAGTAACACAGCTATACTCAGACAGTGAATGTAAAATCATGAAATATTAAAACCACAATATTTGACACTTGCACGTTATGCAACAATTAACAACCACCCTGTGTGTTATTGGGTGGTTTAACCCATTTTAATGATGCGTTCCTTCAGCGTTGATGTGTGTTGCCATTAAAACAACCTTGTGCACATGTACTCACCAGGGCTCCTGCTAAGTGAATTGAAATTTGCACATAAGTCAGCACTTCCTGACCGTTGCTTTAGTCTGATAGACTATGAATAACACTAATATCCTCAGGACGAGCTTCGCGATGCTTGGCTCAGCATTATGGAATCACTCATTACTACACTGGAATTGGAGAGCATCGGAGATAGCCATCATTTCTGGGTGGGCTGGAGCAGCGTTTGAGCACAGTCAGGGCTTTAGCCTCGGTGCTATACTATCGTGAATCAAGCCTGTCAAAGTTACTTGTGAGGCATCCCTGATCCACAGCACAGGGGGAAATTGACTGAGTTATTCCACTGTCTTTCCTGTCTTCTACTTGAAGTATGTGTAGGGTATGAATGTATACAATAAGTAGGTGGGGATTTTATATTGTTTGTTTTGGAGAATAGGATCATGAAGTGTTGTTATCCTCTTTGTTTACCTATTCGTATATTAGGGAAGATTAAGTTACAAATCACATTTGAAAAATATGGTTTCGTAAACATGAGTGTTGAAAACTAGTTTTAGATAATTATTGTATATTTTTACTTTCCAAAAAGTGACCACAAGCTAACCAATTTTCTCAATTTCTACAGACAGACCTACATGTATAGTTGAAGGGTATGTGTCTTCCCATTTAACAATGCAGAATGCAGGTACACAGACTTGGGTGTGTCAAACTGTAGAAAAGAAAAAGATAATCTTGTCACACCTCTGAACCTGTCCCACAGACCACTGTGATGTTGTGACACACAATCAAAACAACTCTGAAAACCAGAAATCTAATACTTTTAGATTTTCTGAGGACAAAGAATTAGCCCAATAGGTGGCGCTTAAACAAAAATGATTTAGTCCAATCAATTAAAAGTGATTTAACTCTAACCTTTGTCAAACAGTAATTGGCAATACATTAGTTTATACTGTTATATGTTATATTGTATTATGTATAACACTCAATGTAAGAGTATATAATTTATAATTACCATAATATGCAATATTAGATTGTCACTGATTTGGCTTTACTATGGGATGCTTAGCTCCTGTAACAATGGCCTGCCCTGTAGTAAACTGGGGGGAACTCTTGAATTCATTAGTGGTTCTGTGGGCTTTGCCTTGGTAACGTCTATTGATCCAGCAAGCTCTTCCCCTGTTTAAAAGGCTTTGCCTGTGGTAATGCATCAATCAACAGTCTCTGTGGAAGTACTGAAGCATCTGGTTTCTAGCTGGTCAGGATCCACCTAGAGCATTGAAATCGTGGTTTAGGTGAGACTTTTTGTGGTGAAATATATTATGGGGGTTTCTTTTTCAGATGACACAGAGCTGAAGCTTCTTAGCAGACAGGGGGCGCTATCAACAAACAGAAGAAGTCACGGCACAGTTTTTCTTGGGACTCCCTCACGAATGACGTATCTGACATGGCCATTTTCAAAATTCCATCTCTGTGATGTGTACAACATCATATTTTAGAGCATTTGTCGAGCTATTTCACTATCTGTGATATACGTCTATCTATGTTGCTTATTATAAGACATTCATTAAAACTTTGCAATTCCAACAAAATCTTTTTATATTTCAGTGCTACATATCCTTTTTAACTTTATAATTCACTTTCTTATTGAGGACATTTTCAGAAACCAACTGCCACTTGCATTAAGTGCAAAAGCAGAAACCCATTTTAACATCCTAATGTCAGAGTATTGATTGTCTCTATTCCTAGTTTACACCATCACACCTTTTGAAAAGGGGAGACAAAGCAATATTTTGCCATGGAATGTAAACTGGGAATTATATAAAAAACATGCATGAAAACAGGGAACATTAGGGATTGTTTACCCTCCAAATGATTTAAAACTATTCCCATCCATCTTGAAGTTAAGACAAAGACATGTATTACTCCCCTTCAAGCCAATCTCCCTATCTCCAGGAAGAGATGCAGCAGCCAATATCAATATTTCATAAACAAATGAGAGATTTGATGGAGGAGAACATCAGAGTGCCTCTAGAGAGCGTCGATCAATGGGAGCATCTCTCTGTCCGCCAGGCTTTGCCAATCCCAGCCCAGGATAATGCTATTACCCATCAGTCAGAGTGGACCATCGACCAGCCCTCTGCTCTTTAAGTGGGCTAATCCAATAAAAAGCATTAAAACATTTGTTCTATGACACAGAGAGGTAGGTCTAGCCCTGAAGTCAGGATCCACACTTAAGAAAGATTCCCGATTTCAGGATTTGGCCATTTAAGGGAGCGCTTTGGTCATTTGTTTAAGTTAGTAGCTCACCTCTGGATGGTCAGTGGTGTTCGGGGATGTGTGCAGAAGTGCGTTTGCGAGGTAGCCAGGGAATAACAGTGTTTACTGGCACCGGAGAACAGTTTTGCAATCTGTGGGGCCTTAAAACTTGCCCTTGTGTTTCCCAACACTGCTTGTCTCCTCTTTTGCTCCTGGTGCCCTCCCCCTCACGGCCCCATGAAGTCATGGTTTGTGTCTTTTCCTCCCTTCAGATTCTCTCTCTCCCTTTCTCTTTCTCTATGTCTCTCTTCCTCTCTCTCTTTTTTCTCTCCCCATAACAGCAGTTCATACACAGACTACGTCAGCACCCGGGAATTTCAGTACATTTATCAGTGTCATTGCTTGGTGCACCATCTCTCTTTCTTTCGACCTCAATCTGTTTTGAGCCAGAACCCATATGTTCTCTGATCCCCTAAATTTACCTACCTCCCCTCTCCCATCAGGGGGAAGGGGGTGAGAGCCGTAATTTGTGTCAGGGGCCTCGCCTCAAGGGATAGCATATTTAAGCGTGAGAACAGGATATCTCCAAGTAAACAGTCCATATCATAACTAGCACTGTGGCTTTATCACTTGGCAGAATTTTTTTATTTTTTATGCAGTAGCAACCTTAAACTTCATTTCTCAATGCAGTCTGGGGGTTCCTTTTGTAAGACTATAAATAGTCCCCCAGGGCTTGCTCTTATTTGTCTGTCCACAAAACCATTAGCGAATCAAAGTTGTAATCGGCATATTGATCTCAGCTCTGGCTCGTCCTGTAAAACATGTGCTGTGTCCCCTCCCTCCTTTCCCCATCCCCCTTACTGCCTTCTCTTTCCTACAAATACACAAATACTCACCATTCCCACAATGGCAAAATACTAAATCTGCGATTTATGACTGATTATTTGAATGACTTACCCATGTCTTTGGATTCTGAGCGTATAGTTTACAATAAGAGAAGTCTTTCTTCTAAGATGACATACAGTGGGCATATAAATTAAATAAGTTTCAACTAAAAAGTGAAGTTGTCAGTCCTGTATGCCATTGTTCCTGTTAGCACTGTGGAGCTACACTCTTAGTGAAAGGCAGGGTTGTTGGGCCAGACTAGTGTGGGCCTCTACGTGGGAGACTGGGGTCCACAATAGGGGATCATGGCGAGAACAATAAAGACTGAAGTAGTCACATGACACAGAGCAAGCCACACACACTTCCCTAAACCTGCAGCATCGACTTGGTTGTGCTGATCTCAGTGATCTCAGAACACTGTGATTTATAGGAAGAACAAGGGCTGCACTATGCTAATTCAAATATGTAATTGAAACATAAATATGTATTGCCTAACCGCAAAAAAATCACAACGATTGAGGCACTTTGCTAAGAAAAAACTGTAAAAGCCCATTCTTGAAATTTGGAGTAGGCCTAAACCAATAAGCAAGATACACGACAGTCAGAGTAATTTCATTTGCAATTTGCATGAAATCTGAAAGGTTGTTGGCTTGATTTCACAAGAGCAAAGTTGGAGTCTGACAGGAATGTTTCTGCAATCAATAAGTTGACCTATTCCAGCCTCTGAACCTTTATCTGTTTCCTCTGATCTAACCATAGTTTGTATTGATCTGTTGGAGTGACGGATGGGTCTGTATCTGGGCTTGTATCTGCAGCGTCTCTCATTACCAAAGAGACTGTTGTGCATACAGACCAGGGCCATGTGACTCAGACAGGTCAACATGTAAGTTTGGTTTCTCGAGGTTAGCGGACAACTGAACAGTACATAGCAACATGATTCAAAGACTGGGGCAGATGGTACTGAAAGAGGAAGATAATAGGTAATCAAATGTTTACTCTGATAAGCAGACGCATTGTGGATTGCCATGGAAACAATTCAAATGAACCTTCCTCTTTCCCTCCTGCTCATTGTGGCATGATAAACAGTAGAGAAAAAAAAGACAGGAATGTTGTCACTCAACTTTATTTTCCTGTGGGACCGCCCTTCTTCACCATAGGAAGTCATTCGGTTTGTTAGTTGGTGGTCCTGATCTTGGTTTATCCGCCTCAAATAGCTTAAATCAACATAGTGGTGTTAAATCTCCAGAACTGTCTTCTGCCCTATTTGTCACGTTGACTGTGGCCTGGAAACATCTGCAGAGGGAAAGGAAGTCTGTCTTATGTTACTAAAGTGCCATTTATTTTTATTTCCAGCGTAGACACTAACATGACCTGAACATTGAATCAATCAGCTTTACAACCAGAAAATGTATCAAGGGATGTGCATTAATCAAATCAAATGTTATTTGTACAGTCCTTTTTACAAGTAATGTCACAGAGGGCTTCACATAAACCCTACCTAAATCCTTAACCCCCTTCTTTGTGACTTTGCAAAAATTCACCCCCCAAACTTTTTCATGGCAAAAACAGTTATCTTGCAAAGTTGTGACGGTTTCATGTTAGTAGTGTGGCACTCCCTAATTTATAGTGGAGGCATACACCTGATCTGGCTCTGACTCAATTATTTGCCTACTGTTGAGAGCCTTAAGCAGTATCTCACGTCTCATAGCACCTATTATTTCTGACAATTTAATTTCTGCGGCTCAGCCCCCTTTACAAATAACTGTCGTTCCGATCCACATTTATTATCTCATGGGAGTTGAGAGTAAATCCAGGCTTAAGGGGGCTATGTCTTCCCTTTACCAGTAACTACTTTCTATTTGTGTAGCAATCCCTCACTCCAAGTGACTCAATGTTCAACTGTGGTCATGCAAAGTAGAGGTAGTTTTTCTATCAAAACTGAACATTGTTTGCATACGGTGTACAGGCAGTTGTCACCCATGACTGTTTTAGGATTATCACATATTTGTTCAAGGAAAGATATAAATTTCATGAGGCCTTTGAACCATCTGTTTACCGACTTAACTGTATCCTGCTTACCCACAGCGAAAGCCATAGATATATGGAAAATGATTCATCGACAATGTTACAAATGGGAAAATTGATTACTCACATAATTCTCCCACAGGTTCTAATAATCCCCAGTCATTCACTTTGAGACTCTCCCACAGTCAATATAGGGGGTTATGATTCTCTCCATTTAGTATACTTCACCAAGTATAGGCCCATATCAACTGAACACCCCTTTAGAAAGAGTGGTATGTTCTTCCTGGAATGAGACACTGGGGGCTTTTCTTGTGAACTAAAGTGACATCTTGTGGCAAAAAGGAAACACAATAACCTGAGGCCAAGGTCACAAAGATCCAACATGGTCAATAACTTGGCTGGACAGTGAAGTGATTTATCCTTTCAACAGTCCTGGGGAACACACAAAAACGAGACAAGGCCTTTCTGATAACCTTTAATTTCATGATGTAACCAGTCATGAATTACAATGTCTCACATTGGCCCACTTGCTACGCATGTAGAATACAAAGCATGTCTTTGTCTGTGCACCATTCAGGATCCTCAATTAAATGATCCAAGGAGGACATTCATGTCAAATGAATGTGTGAGACATACTATGGGTTAAGGGCATATGATTTTAATGAATTAATCCCTCCAAGAGATACAGATGTATGCCACCTCACAAACTAGACATCTTCCTGGATGTTAGTCGGGTAAAAATGTCTTTGCAAACATTATGCAGTTATATATACAGAATATGTGTTTTTGTACTTGCTGGCACAAGGTGGAGCGGAAAATATGTTGGGTTTATGGAACATACTGATGTGTATGGCAGACCTTGCTCACCTGGAAATAGTTAGCAAAATAACGTACCTTTTTGTTCCACTGAGTAGAGTTGAAAGCACCACACAACAAAGACTCATTTTTACAATGGAGAATTCCTTTTCATGGATGCCATTATCTCAAATGTCTTTGAAGTCGATTGCATGGAACTGTCTGTGCTTTTACCTAACCCTTACCAAACAACAAAAGCATGCAGGTCTTTGGATGGTGGCAATGAGAAGGCAAAACATGACATTCTTGGAAAGGAACTGAAATTCACATTCAAACAGTGCTCTTGCTGACAGGAAGCAGGGCTGCTGCAGCTCAGCTCCACCACAATCTCGATCAGTGTGTTTACCAGCTGCTGCCAATCCCACCACCCCATCACGCCACATACCGTTGAGTCCCTGCGATACGTATTCGCCTCTTTCTGATGCTAATGAGTTAGCATAGTGCAAGATCTGACAGCGGGACGATACAGGACGACCTTGCACACACGAGGGAGGGATGAGGCGTGCTCGCCAACTCCTCTCCTCAGACCAGCTGACCATCAGGAATTTCCTGCAAGCGTATCCCTCCTCTTCCTCTTTCTGTTTCTCCTCCTCTGTGTGGTCTCCATGATGCAGGGTTGATTCATCATATCAGGCCGTGTGTGCCACAGTCACAGCTGAAACACTGGGGCAGGGAGGGTGTGCTGTCTCCCATGGCGTGGATGTAATCAGAGACACAGAGTCCCTTTCACTTCTCTCCTTAGCACTGTGAATGAGTGGGTCTGAAAGCACAGAAGCCCAAAGGGCTGATTTCATCCCTCGTTACTATGCTTATGTCCAGTATCCATTGGATAGGGTCTAGGTTAAAGCAGTTTATAATGCTACATAGTAGCTCATGAGTCAATGTCTGTGAGTCAATGTCTATGTCCATGAGTCAAAGTACTCACGGCAGATTAAAAATGGCTTATGTTGGAAATATTAAGCAGGTGGTATCTGTTATAAATGATGCATATTGCACATTTTGGAGACTGGACTACGGAGGGCAAATTGAAAGATGCATTATATTTCCAAGCCCCCACTGCTACACAAATCAAGTCCCAGTGGCCATAGCGACGCTATTGGAGACACAACAAGCAGGGTTTTGTGCAGTGGTGAAGGACTGCTTGTATTCCCCCACTGTGTCTGCCTTTGGTTTAACCTCCCTTCCTTTCTCCCTGTCTGCATATATCTCTCTATCTCTTTCTCCCTCTCTCCGTTTCTCTCACTGTGCATCTTTCTCTCTTTTTTTCTTTCAGGGTGTCCTTGCATGGGGTGTTGACAGGATGTTATCTGTCCCAGCGCCTGCCCCTCATCCCTCAGAGTGGGTTCCGTGGAATGCACAGAGGGGATGGAGGAGTTCCAAAGGGGGAGTGACAAGACAGACAAGGAGAGAGAGACAGAGAGAGAGAGAGAGAGAGAGAGAGAGAGAGAGAGAGAGAGAGAGAGAGAGAGAGAGAGAGAGAGAGAGAGAGAGAGAGATAGACACGGAGAGAGAGAGACACGGAGAGAGACACAGAGAGAGACACAGAGAGAGAGAGAGAGAGAGAGAGAGAGAGAGAGAGAGAAAGAGAGGGAGGGAGAGAGAGAGAGAGAGAGAGAGAGAGAGAGAGAGAGAGAGAGAGAGAGAGAGAGAGAGAGAGAGAGAGAGAGATGTCTATATACATCTCAACCCTGGGAGCCTGGTGCTCACAGACACAGCTGGACTAGTGGGTAACTGGACTACACCCTCCACTCTACACTTTTGTACATTAGAGGTAAGTTTGTTCCTTTCCTTTTCTTCCACTTATTTGGTTTTGACTACTTATACTTAAATATAATAACTTTTGGCAGTTTCAAACGTGTCACATTTTTTCCTGTTAATGGACCTTGAGATAAAAATAAGGGACTTCTTAGAACATTTTTTTCTAAGCATACACTTGGGAGGCTTTGGAAAACTGAGGAACGGGTTTTAAATGAGATCCCAATCTGATATTTACATGTTGGAGCACTTGAGAGTAAAGAACTGGTGAAAATCAAATGTTGTTTGAGGTTTCAGGTGCTTTTCTGTTATTTTAACGGATGTGGTCTTGTTGATGTCGTAAGAATCAAGGATGTGGTCTCTAGAAGAACTCAATGAGACTGTTTTTGTGGAATATAAAAAAATGGGTGGCAATATGTTTTATCTCATATGTACAGCATGTTAAAAACATGACGTTGATGTACACTAAAGAGACACATTTTTCCTCTTGATGGGATTTGCAGCATGTTTGATGCTTTGCATAACACCCTCCCAAATGTAACTTTGGAGAGCAAATTTAATAGGGAACCTTTTTCAGTGAGGCAAGGGAAGATTTTACATATCTAAATATAAACCAGGACATTTATTTGATAGTATTGTATTGTCTTCTTTGATGAACTGCAAATTAAATCTACAGAAGAATGACAAATTCCAGTACATTTGACTTTAACAACAGCCAACAGCATCTCCTGACGTACATTTTGCTGCAAAAATGTATGAAAACATTTCACTGGTTATGTTAACAGGATTTAACAGAGCTAACTAACCTAATTAGTAAAGTAGTCCTTCAGAAAACATGTAATATGACACCATTGATCTTAACACTGCAGCAATTACTGGTAAGCACATGGTCTATGTGTATATAATATGCTATAATAATGTGTGATTCATAAACATACAAAAACAATATGGATTTTTTTGTAATGTGCAGGCCCAGCTGGCTCTCACTCAGAGCCATTTCAGTCAGAGGTGAAAAAAAGTGTTTTCCAGTGCAGAACAAGTGCAGTGGTGACGATTGCCTTTCTCAGACCTGGGTGTGCCTTTTTATGTAGTGGATATGGGGAGAAGGGAATGAGATATGTGTGTGAGCTCATCTCCCTTGTGTAGTTTTCATAGAAAACCATAATGTGTTAATGAAAAAAACAAGAAGAAAAAAACTACTTTTCCCAGGTTGTTAACATCTGTATTTGCTTTAGGTCTTGGCTAATGTTAGAGCAGTAAATTACATCCCTAAAGACCAACATAATGTTGCGCAAACGTCCACGTCACAATCCAAAAGCACACACTATATTTGATGTTTACTTTTCTGTAATTGTTTAGTATATTTATTTTCATCCATGGTTTGATGTGTGTCGATGCCTGGACAGGCATCCTGGACAGAGTCCTGTCACACAATCAAGATTCCCAGGGTGTGGCGTGAAACTAGACTCCTGCATGTTCAGACACGACCTGCAGTTTGTCTTATGGCAATTCGGTTCCATTTTACAAGACCAGTCCTGTGTAATTCACGTTGAATACTGTTTGTTCATCTCTTTTGGGAATGTCCTATTGTCGTTCCACAGCCTCAAACTCATCCAGCAAACACCCCATCAGAAAACTACAAAGAAAACAAAACAGACATATGTACAATAAATCTTTCAAAATAATTTACAAGGTTATTGTGTTTCTTCCCCTGTTTCAGACATCAGCATAGTCTCTGGCACTGGTAAGACTCACTTTGGACCTGTTAGTCTGTGACAGAACCTCCAACGATGACCAGTGTGGCAGAATGGCTCTTGCAGAACCGGGGCAAGATCGAAAAAGGTGTGGAGATCATGGGGCAAGCCTCTGAGGTTCTAGCAGCCACTGTGGGCCAGATCCACCCAATCCTGGAGGCCGTGTTTAAGGCCTCTGCTGAGATCCTCAGCAACCCAGATGGTAAAGAGGCACGTTACTTAACTGAGCAGTTTGACTTGGTCAACCAGAAATTGGAAGGCATTCAGGATGACATTGATAAAATTGCCCTGGAGCTCCAGAGAACCTCGATGAACAAGCAAAATTTTGATCAAGAGGCCCAGATGATCAGCCAGTACGAGAAGTTCCAAGACTTTGTCAATGCCAAGCCTAAGTTCAAGGAGAAGAAAATGGAGAAGTTCCTGATCCAGTATGAGAACACGGGCGGGGACCTGAACCTGGATGCCCTCTACAACGCTGTGACTGGAGATAACACCGCAGGTGATGCAATGCTGGAGACGGTGGTCGCAACAGAGCAGAGAAGCAGGAGAGCTGTGGAGGATTTCTGTGCCAGGCTGAAGAAGCTCTTTGTCGTGGGCATTATTGCTGTCATGGGTTATGCTGCCCTGAAGGAAGGGGTAGTGGGAAATGACATGCTTAAGAAGTGGCAAGACCGAATGGAAGATGTGGAGAAACGCATGAAAGCTGCCGTGGACGACTGCACTGAAAACTTCGCAGACCAAGCCAAACTAGACATAGAGCACCAGGTTAAGGAAAGACCTGCAAGTGTTGACTTTGACTTCACCAAATCTCTTTTAGAGTCCCTTGTCAAGAAATATGACTGGGTCCGATGGTCCATAAGAGTGTTTAATGAAAAAGAGCGCATTTTCTTCTTCAATTGGCTGGCTGGGAGGACGTACCATGGCAGTGGAGGCGGTGCCAACTACTTTGACATTCTGACCAATAACAAAATCAAAGTCATAGTTAGTTTTTGTGTTGATCCCAAGCCCATTAACAAGGGTCAGATTCAGGAGCTGATTGAGACCCAAAAGCTAAAGGGGAATATGATGAATGTGGCACAGTGCCTCAGCAAAAGCTTCCCCAACTGCCTGGTGCATGCTGTCAGCCACTACAAGGAAGTGGTGGAGACCAACAATTTCCATGAGGATTGTTATTACTATGGAAAACCCAAAGGGCCCTACCTATGCATTCATTCTGAGTAGATTAATGTGACACGGTATGATAGAGATAAGAGGGAAGTTAGTGGAGAAAATACATTTCAAATGCAACCATACATTGATCTGTCTAAATCTATATCTTATATAACTATGGAGCGAATGTCAGAAATGTGTGCTTTTATTGTGACTTGGCCTGCCAATCATTTCTTTACTGGCAATCTGTATCTTGTGACTTTTCATTGTTGATAATATACTGCACAACAGCACTCAACTATGAGACTTGTCTACTTCCTTTCAGCAGTGATTGGTAAAATTACCTTTTTTCACCTTGATCCTCTTTTCACAAATCTAGCCATAAATGTTCGACAGCAGTAAACTGTTTAGCACTAGGCAATATATTTGACACATTGCACTGATGTGTTCTCTTCAGTTTTTAGAAAATAACATGGGGTAATGACTAGGTGTAAGGCTACTCCAGAAATCCATTGCAGTTGTTTAGCTCACCAAAGTATCAAAAATAATACAGACTATTATAAAGGTGTACCTTATAATCAAAATTATTTTCATACTAAAGCTAGGCCATCAATATTTTTTATTGTCTTTCTTGGATATGTTGTCTTTGTTCAAAATAAATCACAAAATAAAGGAATTTGTCTTTCTTGGTCATACTTAAACAGTTTGAGAATCTAACTTTCTGTAGAAACTGTATTTTGTCCGCTGAAAAGTAGCACTCAAGTTGTGCAAGCAGTAGGTATACCTTCTCCAAAGACTTATATTCTGATAAATAATAGCCTAGTTATCTATGTAAAGGGCGTTAGTTTTCATTTTGTTTAAGATAGGCCTATCCTATTCTCAAGTTGTCAAACTACCACCTCAGTTGAGCTGTCTGTAATGGGTGTGTCCTCTGTAATTTGAGAACCATATGACAGGAAGGGAAAAACAGACGACGGTACTTTTCTTCCGTCAATTTTTGCTAATTAAAAGGTGAGTTAACTGTTCTAAATGTAATGTAGGCCCTATAATTTATAATGTACCGAAGTGTTACTTGACAATTACGATTAGCATATTTCCTTCTTAGGCTATAGGCTACTTCAGTCAACAGGTTACGTTGAATTTATTGTCTGTGTTCTTTATGTAGTTCCCACAACTTACTGCTACATGTATGTACCTATATTGAACAACGATCTTTCTTATGTTCAATAATGTGGTACATTTTATGGCGATCCGCTCACCTTGTGGGGACTTAAGCTACTTGAAACTGTGTTAAATGGGCGTTGGTTACCAACGCAGCAGACCCTTTACTCCAGGAAGTGCACGCAATTGTATTAGCCTATTTGTACTCTGATGAGACGTGCCGAAGCTTTTTCGTAGGCCTACATTAGAACTTCTCAAAGTGTAACCAGATACGATCATGTTAACTCTCGACGCGTTATTGTGGGGAATCAATGAGATGTTGAAATGATGCAATTAGAGCCCTTGTTGAACTAACTAATCAATACATTTTCCATTTAGAGGCCACATTATCTGCACAGTCCTTTGACATGACGCAGTTACAAGCAGGAGTTTAGTCAAACGGGTTATTAGTTGTCAGTCACAGGTCACCTTTTTCAGAGCAATACTGTATCCCCACAGTCTTATGAAGTTGTTGATACTATGACACAACTCATACCAAAGTCCATGTTGTTTGTTTACATGTGAAATAATTCTGTGTTAGATGGTCTTTACTGTCTTCATCTAAATGTAGGCCTATTCTTGATATGCAATCATCTGCAAAGCCTAACTCGAGTCTGGATCTTTTGTGTCCTGAAATGAGAGATCAGTGTAAAGTGGATTTGTCGTAATAGTATCTCTGGGTTTCATTATAGTCAGCCTTATATGCCTGACTACACCAGGCCGCCCTGGAACGATAGGAATACAGGAGAGAGCTGAAATCCTTCATTTTTAGCATTAGTAAATGAAATTAGATGGATACTTTTCTACAATAATGTGTGCCATTCCCTGTACAGGTTCCTGGTGCATTTCAGACTCAGTGAGAGTGAATTTTCTGGTTTTATAAATCAATACTTTGGCCTCAATGTCTGAGCATGTTGCACATGAATATGTTGTTGTTGACAAATCGGATAAAATGCAGCAGTGGTTTCTTCTGTGTTTGTAGTCTCTGGCATCTGCCTTCTCTGACAGCTGTAGAAGTAAGTGATGTATCAAGTTGAGCAATGAAGGCCATCTTTCCGATCTTCAGCAGTTTGAATCCTCCTGGGAAAGAGCTGGGCAGTGAGAAGGAGCTGACAGAATAGTTTCCTTTTGTCTCGTTGCCTAGGTTACGTGCTGAGTTGCAATGGAAAATGCACCCTTGCCCAGCAAGTTTAATCTCCGACAGTTAATCACTCCCCACGCCTGCAGTGGCATTAACTGGTGCAGTTGTACAAATGAAGTAGGCTAGAATTGACCGGAAATCTATGAATATTGCAAGGTTATGAGATATGTATGCCCTTAACTCAAAGAATAAAAGCCTAATGTATGCCTTGATCTCTGGTTTTGAAATAAATGTAGTACCAAAAGTCTCTCATACTTCCCAATGCATGGAGTACAGGTTTGAAACTCCTCTGTGGAATTCTTGTCTTCCCTCACTGGTGAATTCCCTTTGCATTGTTGTCTCATTGCTCAATGGGTGTGTCCAGCTGTAGAGTATGTAATACTTGTAAGCTGAAACTCACCCAGTCTGTCTTTCTCTATCAGGTCACGGTGTAAACAGAGCAACCCTCACAATCCAACCAGCAGGCCGAAGTTCAACAGATCGGAAACAACACAAGGTAAGTTTAAAGCTCATACTGTATGACATGAAAGAAGCTAGTCAGCCAAATGGGTCTAATTCGTATTACCGTAGTTTTTTCTGACCATTTGAATATCTCTGTAATTTATCATGCTGCTCTAATACTCTCTTAATCATGTTCTCTTCTCAGATCTTGTACCTATATTTTGTGAGAGACACCAGCAAAGATGGCTGAGCAGTTGCAGAAGCTTGTAGCAGATAAGAAGAGTGTGGTTGAGACGGTGATGGAGGTGTTTGAACACGGTGCTGAGGTCATAGCCAGCATAGCAGGTGACCTCTTCCCTGTTTTTGCCATCGCAGCACCACTTGTGAAGTTGGCCCTGGACAATGTGGAGAGCAAAGAGGCTGAGTTCATGAAACAGCAGTTCCAGAAAGTTCGTGAACGTCTGGAGGTGATCTCTGAGGATATCCAGCGAATCAATGAGGAGATCAAGAAAAGTGGCGCAGATGCTGCCTACTTCTCAGTAGAGGAGAACATCTCCAACCAGTTCCGTAAGTACATGGACATCCTTAATGCCAAACCCAAGTTTCGCGAGGTGAAGAAGAAGCTTTTCCTGGAGCATTTTGTCAAGACAGGAGGTGACAAAAACTTGCATACGCTTTACAGTGCTGTTACCGGTGACAACTTTTCTGGGGAGTCAGTACTGGAAATCACTCTGAACTATGAGAACAAAAGTCGAAGAGCAATGGAAGACTTCTGTGCCCGGCTGAAAAAGCTCTTCTGTATTGGCCTTATTGCTCTAATGGGCTACACGGCTCTTAAGGGAGGCGATGATGAGCAGGAACTTCTTCTTGACTGGGGCGAGAGGATGAAGACCGTTCAGACAAAAATGAACTCTGTCATTGAGGATTGCATTGTCAGTTACCCGAAGCAGGCTGAAATTGATTCCCGCCGGCTGGTTAGGGACAAATCTGACCTCACCAACCAGCAACTGGCAGATGCCATTGTGGACATGCTAAAGACAAAGTATGACTGGGTGCGCTGGTCAGTTCGCATATTTAACACCCCCACAGGTCTGTTCGCAAACAAGAAGGATTTCCATTGCCCAACAGGGAAGAGCCGTTTTCAAGTGCCTACGTCAGACGAGAAGCTTATCGTCATGGTGTCCTACAGTGCTTCCCCAGAGCCTCTGGACAAAGCCTGCATTCAAAAGCTGATCCAGAGTCAGAAAAAACCCACTGTAGTGGGTATAGCAGAGCTCTTGTTTGAGCAGTTGCCAGGTCAGTGTGTCGTCCACACTGTAAAGACCTCAAAAGACTTGGCCTACGCTTGGAGCTTTGATGAGGAGCTGCACTACTGGGAGGAACTCAAAAACTTTTATGTTTGTGCTCACTCAGCTTGAGGTTCTCAAAACATAACCAATAGCCAAGGTTATTCTCAGCCAACAATTTCCTATTTTTTTGAGTTATATTCTTAAATATGTAACTTGATGGTTGGTAGTTTTATTGATTTATCAGATGTTATTGTGGATACTTTGACAATGTACAATGGACACGTAAATGAATGAAAATGATTGAATTATCAGTTGAATCAAAAAGGTTTGTCAACACCAACCTACTACCCAAAATAATTGACCTGCTATTCCCATGATAGAACAAAAGTCTTTCAGAAAGCAGTACCGTAGGTAAGAAAATATCAGAATTATTATAAGAAAAACCAGGCAGCGCCTGGTTATTTCCATTTTCCCTTTTATTCATTTAGGAGACACTTCTATTCAAAGTGACATGCAAATAGTTTTTTCTTTGTCATTTTGTCAAATTCTAGCTCTGAACCTGCGCCTGTCCTACAACTTGTCATCTATCGACCACATAGGCAAGTTGAGACACATGCACAGTGTCAGGGTAGCAGAAGGGCTTGTTTACTTTTGAACTCCTTACATAGACACTACCCTGTCACATCTTGTCTGTAGAAAATGACGCATCCCAGATGCCTAACACAAAATGTCGGATATGTCTTTTAACAGTGTCTTTAATAATAAACAATGGATATTATGTCTTTGCAATATTGCACAGCTCAAGGATACAAACCAAGGATAACGTTGAAAAAAAGTTAATACCAGCTCATGTCATACTAATATTGGTGTCAACTTTGCTCATCCTCTTACTTTGATGTATTTGTTTCTCAAGATCAACATTTAGTGTAACCTTTTATACACCATCTCTTTGGGGATTTCTTTCTACAAATATTTAAGGTGTCTCATAGGTGCTGTAACCTGTGATTAGTAGACTTTACAACAAATTATCTTGGTTGTTTTATTTCAAATGAATACATTAATAAGCCTTGTTTGAATAAAAGCATTTTGAAACGCAATTTTGCACCACATTGGCTATCATTTTTTCTTTGTTTAGTAGTAAAGTAAAAAGTACATTTATAAAACATGTGGATGGGAATCTTTGTCACCAAAGGCTTTATCAGTTGATACATGATGTTTTCTTTTTTAGTGTATGTAACCATGAGAATGAGAATTTAAATGAATTTGAGTCCTGGGCAAGACAGGATTAGAAAAAGAAGATTTTTTCCACCCAATTGCTAACATGTTAGCCATACAAACGTTAATAATTTTGCTACCGTTATATATAATCTAAACAAATGTACTAAAAATGTACCTGTATAAATAACCTGCTGATGTGTGGAGCACATCTCTCAACTCCATCGTCTTGCATAAATCTCACTTATGGTCCAAACATAGCTCAAAGCCAGCACCCGGAAACACCCACTGTAGTCTGTAATTTTGTGGCTTTAGATTTTCTATATTTGTCTTAAAAGTTCCACAGATTTTCTTTGGTAACAACAGAATCAAGAATCAACAAAGACTTCAGAATTCACTTGACCGACAATAATTTACTTTATTTACACTCAGGGTGCGAATTACGGGGGGGATTGGGGGGGTTTGAACCCCCCTAATTAAGACTTGGACCCCCCCAAAAGAGGTAACAACAACCCCCCCCCCCCCCCCCCCCGATTGTCATTGTATGATTCGCACTCTTTTTACACGTACATTTTGCATTTTCATTCATTTAGCAGAAACGCTTATCCAAAACTATGTACAAAATGTGCATGTAGAAAGTTAATCAGATCAAGGATCAGAAGGGTTCAGCATTTCGGTGGTCAGTATTTTGGTGAACATTATTTCACGCTTGATTTAGACATCAACACCTTTGACCCTAGGCTTAACATTAATTAAGCGTAGTGACTCCATAGATATTTCTTCAGATTAGTGGCGTAATCTAGAATGATGTACATATAGTGCAAATACTGTCAATCGAATAAACTCCCTCCTACCTCCTCTTGTACTATAATATACTTGAAGGGGTCTTCAGGTCTCTGTCAAGGGTAAATGTGGGCAGGATTATGTTTACTAAATTAACGGAAGCATTTTGTCCCTCTATTTTCTTGACAGATGACTCAGGTTTTGGATAGAGTACACATGTAAAAATGTGTTGCCCAACACTAAAATCAGGCCTTAAAATATTTGTTTTTCATCTCAATGACAAAAAAAAGGTGGTAGTTAAAGAAAGGGTAACATTTGTGATAAACATGGGTTTCCCAGAAGAGAAAGTAGATAACACGAGGGTCATTCAAGACATTCCAACCTTATGTTGTCTGGACTGAAAAGCATGACATTACTCCAATATATTTTACCTTACTAGCCAAGGTCAGACATCCTTCAAAGTTAAATATTTACACAATCATTGTTATGGAATAATTTTAACTATTTCAAACCCCCTCTTACATTATCCGCCTCCTAGAGGCCAATGAAGGTTATGACACTAACTGTGATTCCCTGCCAGATTCTTATTTCTGCACTTCTGAGCTCTCAATCTGCCCTGTCATCAATCGGGAACTAGCACAAATTCAACAGTCTCAAAATACAATTACATTTTTAGTACAGAAGTGTGGTCACTATCATTTGAATATACTATAAGTGCAAGTCATCCAATATGGATGTGACCAAGTAGCTTTCATAGGAATGGCATCATAGGAATCATAAAAATATTATTGATTTTGTCTAGATCCATTTTTCCATTTGATTTTTACAGATTTCACAACTCAGGGTTTTTGTCCCCCCAAAAATCTCATTTCTCGATGAGAAATTAACTGACTTCATCTGGTCAATGCAACATGTGGATTTACTTTCCTCAATTGACTAATAACGATGCATGCTACATACAATAGATAAATCACCTTACAAATAATCTTACTTTAAAGATGTTCAAATGAATTCCTCATTATAGTGGCAAATTCTCTTACTCAACAAAGTGTCCTTCATTTGTTTGGCTTGGTTGCTCCAATGGAAGCCATATGGGGCTGACACTGTCTGAGGGAGCTGGCCATGCAGGACTAGTGAACAGTTGAAGAGATGCTTTTAATCAGACCAAACTTAGTCTTCCATAAATATGATTTGGCCACACAGTCCTGCATTGAGGCCGGCCCATCAGGTGACCTCAGGAACGCAGGAAAAACATCACGAGGCCACGAAAAGATGCATCCGACATGGAGGGTTACAATGTCTTACCAGTTATCGCCTCAACGTAACCCTGTCTCTTTCTTAATTCTATCTCAATGGAAATAAATTGTCCTTAAAAAGTTACCCATGAATGTTGATCAGATGGTGGACCCAAGCCATTCTCTGGCAGCATCACAAGACCATCACACAGAGTCAGTGCTAAAATGCAATGGGATTGTATGTTTTTTTGTTTGTTTTCATATATCGTGTACTGAAGACACAGAAAGTGGCAAGGGTTAAACTCTGACAGAGAATATATTGAATTTCCACTATGGGGAACATGACAGAATCCATTACTGTTAGGAGATCCTGATAACCCAATATTGGAGAAGCTTCAAAGAGCATTACGTCTAACAAGTGTGTACCACTACTCCCCCACTGTCCCCACTACTTCCCCGTATAGCTCTCTTGTTGGGTTAGGGTTAGGGTTAGAGAATCCCCCATAGCCTACATGACTCGTAGGCCGATGGAATCTTACACAATTTCACTCCGTTACACAAGAAGGCAGAAAAATAAGTGGTTACAATCTTGGTCCACCATTGAACCATTTGAATGTCAATTTAAATACAGCTACAGGTATGTCTATGTTTCCATTCGATTTCCCAACGCATGTCTAGTCATCATCTGTCTTGAAACCATTAAGTGCAGGGATTACCTTCATCAGACACTGTAAAACAGTTGTCTCTATAATATTTCTGTTAATGCTACACATGTTGTTCAAAACTAGGGTATGGGAAAATAAATTGTTTTGTACACGCATGTTTACCTTGACAAAAACAGTCTGTGTTGCTAGTAAGTTTTATACATGCCATATTTCTTTAGTGGGGATTTACTGAAAGGCCTTCCGGATATAGTGAACATTTTCTCACACTTACATTCTCAAAGCTTCTTACTCATCCTTATAAGACTTGAGTGTTTCATACATAAGTCTGTATGAGCATTTCATGTATGTTTATGTACGTTTTCATTAGTATGAATGTGTGTGAACATTTCACATTTGAATGCGTTTCATGTATGTCGATGCGAGCATTTCAATTATGTGGTTTGATTTTTCAGTAGTATGAATGTGTGAATGTTTCATATGTGAATGTGTTTCACATTTGTTTTTTGTAAGGACAGTCTGAATTATTTCCTAAACGGCCCCTCATAGATTTTTGTTCAACACCGGGTAAAGTAAGGGTTAGGGCTCGAATATTTGCTGACCAGTATGGCAAGCCATTAGCACAGCAGCCTCTGGACAGAGTTTTCGATAGGTTACCGATTTCCTCACCTGTTCCTCACCTGTTGCACCGGTGCTGCGCGATGTGCAACAGACAACAGGTGATTTTGAGGTTTGTCAAATGATAAGATATCTACAAGTCCCTGATCTGAGTTCACATGTGCTTGACTGCCACCTGATGGCAAGATTTTACAAAGATGGCGACCTAAATGAAACATAAAAAACTATAGGCAACTAAACCTCAGACTTGCTTGAATTACAAACACAAATAGAACAGCATACAGGATTTAAAACAAATTGGCTGTCATATTTGTAATCCAAATGGTGTTAAGTGATGTCTGGTTCTCATGTCCCTTGATCGTGTGTTAGTTTGTGTCACCAACATGTCTGAGGGTATGGACTCAATCATCTGGGACTGCATGGATCTACTGGAGGATCTGATGACTGCTTCCTGTGGACACCACTACGGCGTGGGCTTTAGTAAAGACTACTGGGATCAGGATGATCAGAGGGGAATACATCCCTGCCTCATTTAATCAAAGCTATATCCAAAAGACAGATCTTAAGAAAGACACTTTTGGGGGCCAGAATTGGTTAAGACAATGAAGAACACTCTGACTCCTCGTGCCTTTTCATCCTTCCTTTGTGATTTATATGTAATTTATGATTAATTATAATATGCTTAGTGCACTATAGGTGTTGTGTAAAATAAAACAAAAAATATTTAACTGTTCTGTCCTGTAGCCTAACTCTAATTCCACAACCTTTTATTTATTTATCAGTTTATCACTAGTTAATGACAAAAGACAGATAATAGACAGATACATTAAATGTGTTTTCTTTAATCGTGTAAACTGGAAATGTGAAGTAGAAAAACAGTTCTCAGCGTATTTAAGCAGCACATTCACAACCTGTTTTGCAGATACATACTTTTTAAATGGCCTTAAAAGTGTTGATTTGCAACCAACTCACATTCAACCATAAGGACCCCTGTGCTACACAAAGGAGAAAAAAAAACAGTAATAGAAGTAAAACATTAAAATCTATGTGTCTACAATAAGGTATTGCATAAGATTTGGTTAGAATAAGCAATATATTGTGTCAAACTGAAGGCTTTGTTTAGGCAGTCACATCCTCCAGCAGTGGACTGTACTTCTCTGGGTCTTCGGTCTGGCTCTAGAAAAAGGAAGTTTGAAAGTAAACAATGACTGTAAAAGTGAGGAATAGTGAGGAATGGCGCAACCACTTTAATGTTACCTTGTGCTGCTCCTTTCTGTTCTTGTGCAAGGCTTTCATACCCAGCACTGCAGAGCTGATGGTGACACATAACTGAAGGACAGCAAGGACGATCATCACGATTTCCAATGAATTCAGAAGCACCTAATGGCAGAAAGGAAAATCACATGGAGGATGTTAAAACATTGGTGATGTTAGGAAAAAAGACTTGTAGTCAATAACTCTTTCAACAGACAGTTTTTTGGGGTGTTTCTCACACTGTAACACTGTTATACAGTTCTAATCCTAGATTTCTTGCTGCACTTCTATGCACCTTTGTACGTCACTTTGGATAATAGCATCTGCTACATCTTACATATAAATGCAAATGATAGAAACATGAGATGATACGTAATCATATGCAGTATTACTGTTTTTAATACAATTGTTGATACATATATATTTTTCTGATGGATATGCATATGTATCTACAAAATGACTGGGTTTGAAAGAAGTAGCAAACAGGTAGTATATAAGGGTTAGATGCAACTGCCTTTATTGACTTATAATTCAAAGTCAATTGTACTTGAAAGTATTCTCACCACTGCAATTTGTTTGGCATCCAAGCATCTCTCCAGGTATTGATCCTTTGTCTCACTGGTTGGACGCGGGGTGTTATAGCCGCTATACCAGTAGTCATTGTCCGAGTTGCACATCCAGTACAGTTTACCATATCCCAGGTCTATGGCGTACAACACAATGCCAGTAATAGCAATTGCAGCACCAGCCAGATTTATCATAACATTGATGCCCACCTATAATACATGAGCAATTAGATTACAGATTTAACAACTTTCATAAACATTTAATAATGTGTTTTATTTATAAGAAGTATCTCACCAAACAGGGACTCGGAAACTTTTCAGCGAGAACACACATTACGCCAACAGCAATGAACTGGAACGAGGAGAAATCATCATAAAACACAAGGTGTTAACATGATATTAGATTATATAAAATAGAGAAATTACACAGTTGTAATACAGGCCTAATTGTGCTTTAGAATAATACATAAGTGTGCCATGCAATAATTGTGCCATGCAAACACGATAGAAATGTAGACTTACCACACCACCAAGCCAATAAGGAACTCCAAAATAAGTCTGTACCCAATTAGCTGAGTTTAAAAGGATTGGTCCAAGGCCTAGGTTGAGAATCCCCACCAGGATTTGTATAGCCTGTGAAATACAAATGTAAGGGAACATGACATCTTATATACTAAAAAGGGTCTTACAAATATCCAAATGTATTATAATTTTGTCTCTTCAAAGAAATGTGAAAGCCACACACATTGTTATTCCAAAACTCTTAAATGTTAGCTGTCTTGGAAATAACAGAATGTAATGCACACATTAGGATTTGGCTTGACTTTTCTATTATCAGCTATTCTGATCATTTTCAATTATTTCGATTTTGTTAATAATTTCAACAAATAAGCAGGTGCATTTTCTGAATAAACATACCCCCAGAACTGACAGAGAACTGCCTTGGAGCTTTCTCAGTCTTTGAGACACTGCGCAAATTGGACTGCAGCACAGGGTCCCGAATATCTGGAACACCATTGGCCAATCGCTTTTGGGGTTAGAGGCCACGGTGAACACGGTCACCCCCTCACCCTTGGTCATGGTCACTGACATCTTGACAACTCGAAACTGAAAGTAAAGGGAAACAACAAACTATGAATAATTAAATGACAGTCGGTTTGTGTAAATCGATGACAATGACTGGATATCCCAATTGTGATATCCTAGGGTGACCAGAAGTCCTCTTTTACCCGGACATACCTATTTTCGAGACCTAAAAAATGCGTCCGGCAGGGATTGCAAAATCGTCCGGGTTTTTACCTCGTTCGATATTCGTGTTTCTCTTGGTCTTTCACCAACTATTACGCCCTTACAAGTTTCAGAAAGGGTATGTCCCTTACGTTGCACCTTCTTGCGCAACGTCTGACTGTAGAGAGAACTGTCATTTTGATCAGACAGTGATCAGACCCCCCCACACCCACACCCACACCGATGCAACGAAGTGTCCTCTTTTTCACAAACTCAAATCTGGTCACCCGAGATATCCTCGCTGCACACCATTTTGATTATGTAGGTCTACGTCCATTCTTAACCCTATTTGAAAGCAACAGGCTTGGTCATATGTCATAAAGTAGGCTACAAAAGGAAACACGCAGTTGAAATAGGTAACAAATCCTTGAGAAAATGTCAACAAAACCTCTACAAACCGTGTAGGCATCTAATTGTTGATCAATGCGGTTGTTGTAGGCGATATTGAATTAGGCTTATAATCGTAATTAAGTTATCACACGATTATTAATCATGTAATCATATTAATTCTAATTCTGAAATACAGGCCTAAAATAGTTTTTCTTGACATGTTCGACAAATCTTTTTGCTTTTCAGGACGCTAAAGCTCAGTTTAAAATTATCCCCTGTACCTAAGTAACTTTTGATAAAACATTTGCAAATTATTGTTTTAGTCTCACCTGACTTCTTGAAATCGTGTAGTAGTCTCAATGTTGGGACAAAGAAGTATCCTGAAAACACTATTGGGAAGGGCTCGGTAACTTATTTCCCAGCAGTACCTCCCACTGCTTACATAAAATGGCAGTTTAACGCTTTCATCAATTCAACGGGTGATAATAAATATTCAGATTTTGGAAATGTTCGTATTGTTTTGTTGTCTTTGTAGATAACATGGTGATACTTACTTGGTTCTATGTTGATAATCAGTCACCTTTGTATTACACGTCAAACAACCGTGTGGTATAAAATGATAAATGTGCTGCAACCTGCCACTACGAGGGAAATAACATATTGTCTGATGACGTTGACTTTTTGTTTCTCAAGGTATTTACTGTATAATTATACGTATTTCTTCTGCAATTCCTTGGATGATTGTAAAATAATCAGTCATAGAACAGGTAATTTCCATTATTTTTATGATTATGCTGTAGCCATACTCTGTATTAAACTTTAAGCTAAGAAATACTTGAAGCAATCAGAGAAATCAGACTAGGTTCCATCACTTATTAAACTTAATGACTTCTTGAATGAGGTCTATACCAGGGAAGTCCATTGCAATAACACCTAAACATGACCCTGGGTGGTCATTAAAGAACTTCCTCAGGTATTGATCCAACCAGGGGTCGATCTTTTCAGACACTTTTTTGGGAGTTAGAAACATGCCCCAGAATGTACCAACACCAGTGCCACTGGAGTAGCTGAGAACAATCTTATCCCGTCCTGTGTCTTCAGCTGCTTGGGTCAAACACTTATCAATTGTATTTTCTTTGTCTGCAATATGAGTGACTTCATAATCCCCCTTTGTGTCCATTTCCAGGAGAGGAACACCCAGTTTAAAGCTGGACTTCTGCACAAAGACTATCTTTCCTCGAGCCGTACCCATGGTTGGCATTACAGACTTCACCCAAACATTTTTGTCATTACTAATAATTTTTTCTACCATCTTCTCAACGTTATCTTTATCAAACAAATCAGGCTTCACTCTAACGAGAACCATCTCACTGGGGAACTCTGACAGAAATGCTCTGATTGTGTCAAGGACATCAATGAAAGAAGTGTGCTGGTAGACAACGCCATGCATAACATAGAGCTTGTTTTCTAGTGCAAAAATGCGGAGGTCCAGGTAGCGTATGCCGGCTCTCAGCTGGTCATTAAGAGTCCATGCCTGACACTCAGCCAACGGACCACCGTAGAGAGCCATGCTATCATGGGTACCAGGGATGGTGATGTCGGATAGGAATTTGTCATCCTTAATGGCCTCCATCCAGCCTATGTTGTAGGAGTCTGGGAGTTGTAAATTACCATTATCGTTGAAGAGATCCTTTCCATGGCTAAAAGCCCTGCAAGTAAACCATACAGCTGTAAAGGAGAAGCAATGATTGCATGTGGATGTGGAGATTATGTGCTGCACTCTTTCAGTGTAACTGGACTGTCATCTTGCTATTCTTAAAAAAAAGAAAAAATGTTTTAATGGTAATTGTATCTATATTAATAATTTGGGTTATCTTTTATTGAAGGATGTTCAAACATCAAAATAACAACCACTTTTGTAGCCTATATATTGAGAATACAGAGTGGGACACAAAAATATAACTTATTTCAACGCATCTGAGTATATGTCGCCATACTTACATGAAAAGTAGCAATGCATAGAAAGGGTAAAGCACACTTTTTGCTGTGGTCTTCATGTCACGGAAACAGCAACTTACTGAAAAGATAATATAATCAAGATAAAAAGATAAAAAAGATAATCAAATTCATTAACAGGTCGGCGCCCAGTGAGAAACTGGATAAAAATGTTGACGTAACAATGAAATTAGGCTACCAAAATGGCTCTCTAAAGTTCTGAAAAATACTTACGTTGCCCAGATTTCACATTCGTATGGTCTGACTTCAGCTACTTTGGAAGTTAATATAGCCTGCCACTGTTTAAAATAGGTGTGGTCTGATAATATTTAGGCTACGGTACCTTTAGTTTGTCCTTTGTTCTTAAGAAAGGTCACATTCACATTTGAGATTGTGGAGTTCACTGCATCTGAGTAAGATGTTGCAATACTTAGCCTGTACACATTAAAAGTAGGCTAGAAATGTATAAAAACGACAAAGCACACTTTTTCAGGGGTCCTTGTCACGGATACTAGTAATCTACTGAAAATATTGTACAGTAGGCTATACTCTGCAGGGTAGGCCAATTGAACAAGACTGTTCAGGTCCTCAAATTCCTTCTCACTCAGGTCAGCGTCCACTGGGCACAAAAACATATAGTATATACAGGAAACTAATTGAGGCTACCAAAATGCCTCTGTAAATGCCTTTGTTACTTAAAAAGTAGAGTAGGCTACCGTTGGCAGTTTTTCACAATCGTGTGCAAAACTGTCTCTGACCTCAGCTGATTTGGCAGCCTGCCACACCAATGAAAATGTCAGGTGTGGCCTGCATATTTACCTTTAATTTGTACTTTGTTCTTAAGGAATGTTATCACATTTGAGATTGTGGTGTGAGAGAGGAAAGGTGAAAGCCCAATGTAATTCTTGATTAACCATACATGCTTTCCACTTTTTCTCTATTGAAACCCTTTTTAATATTGGGCCTAAATGTAGTATGACCCCCACACCACTAGGTTTCGTCGTCACAGCTGTATTCAGGTAATGTTTCTTATCTCACGCTTGAGAATGTTGTCAGTTGGGGATGTTGAGGAGGAGTAAAGATGGCGGAGAATAGCGGCACAGACCCCACGGTGGATTCTAACGTTGATAAAAATGATACCACTGAAGGGACCATGATTGTGGTCACGGTAAAAACCCCTAAAGATAAAGAGGAAATAGCAATCTCGGAGGATTCTTCTGTCGCACAGGTACACACAGTAATTGTACAGTTATGCAAGTCATGCTCTGTGGCTATAGCTAGCAATATTAGCTACCACTTAATAGCTAACTGCTAGCCAAACTGGCACCATCCAGTTGTAATGGTATGAGTTGCAAACTGACCACACTGTGCTAACTCAGTTAATCCAGCTAGCTAGCTGGCTAACGTTTTGAGTTAACTTTGCAACGGTAGCTCGCTAGCCATCTTAAATAACCTGTACACCGTAGCACGTGAGTTTACTACTAGCTGACTTCATAGCTAGTATTAGTCACTGAGTTGTCTAGTTGCTTTGTAGTTAGCACTAGTCTACGTTGATTTTGGTTTGAACTGTCAGCAGTTAACTACAGTAACATTATAGATAGATCTAATTAGCTAGCTAGCTAGCTAGGCTACTACACTGAAAATATTGAGGATAGCCAGCCAAGTAGCCAACCAATCTTTGGCTCTCTATCGTCGAACGACATCAAACCAACTGGTCTTTCTAGTCTAGCTATGTTTGGATATTTGCTGTCCCCATCACAAGTCAGCCACAGTAGGTACTAGAAAGGATGAGTTAACATGAGTGTATTATAGCTAGCGATTAAACAAATGGCCAAACTATACGATGTCGATGGTGATGGTGTAGGGACTGGGCGGGGTACTTATAGTAAAGTAGTAATTTCATTCTCGTCTATCTTTAGTATAGGTCTCTGTATTAAGATTCATAAATGGCATCTTCAAGGCCATTGCAATGATTGGACTGTCATCAATCCCAGTTTAAGCACTCACTCTTTCTCATTGAACTAGTTCAAAGAAGAAATATCGAAGAGGTTTAAGGCCAAGCAGGACCAGCTAGTGCTGATATTTGCTGGTAAAATCCTGAAGGATGGAGATACATTGAACCAGCATGGCATCAAAGATGGACTCACTGTTCATCTGGTCATCAAGACCCCTCCAAAGTAAGACATGGTTTCCCCAGTGTCATTTGCTTGACAGATTTTCCTTTCAATAAAACTTTCCATCTGTGGTGTTTTCTTGATGATGACCCCCATGTCCCTGCAGGTCCACAGGGGGTGGCGCCTCCCAACCCTCTGGTTCCACTTCTGGGACTACTCAGACAAACAACAGCAATGCCTCCCTCCCCAATCCTGGACCAACATCCAATGCCAGTACGACGACAGGCACTGGACCTGCCCCGGCCCCTGCACAGCCTGCCAATTTGCTCAGTAAGCAGCAACCACAGTTCCTTACAAACTAATCTCACAATGAAGTACATTGATGAACTCTGCTCTTGTGTGTACATTTGACTATTTGTGATGTATTACATTGCTTACACACTGGATCTTTATTAACTCGTCAACCAGTTCCCGTTATTGGTTTTAACCTGCCAATAATTCTTCCCCCCCTTTTAATGTGTCCCTTGAGGTGGGTTTGGTGACCTGTCCAGTCTTGGAGGCCTGGGCATGGGCTCAGCCAATTTCATGGAGCTACAGCAGCAGATGCAGACACAACTGATGTCGAACCCGGAAATGTTGTCCCAGATCATGGAGAATCCTCTGGTACAGAACATGATGTCCAACCCTGACCTGATGAGGCAAATGATTGTCACCAACCCCCAGATGCAGCAGCTGATGGAACGCAATCCAGAGATCTCCCACATGCTCAACAACCCAGAGCTCATGAGACAGGTGAGACTGGAAAGGTCCAGTTGTAGAGGTGTTGTGGGAGAAAGAAAGAATATACTTTGTTGCTTGATAAAAAGGTGTGCCACCCCCTTGAGTTGATACTCGTGTCTCTATAATCGAAATCCCCCTTCTCCCGACAGACCATGGAGTTGGCAAGGAACCCGGCCATGATGCAAGAAATGATGCGTAACCAAGACAGGGCGCTTAGCAACCTAGAAAGCATCCCAGGAGGTTACAACGCCCTCCGGAGGATGTACACAGACATCCAGGAGCCCATGTTCAGCGCTGCTAGGGAGCAGGTAGCTATTACTATTGGCTGGATGTTAATGTATATTAAATATATATACGTATATCTATATAAAGATATTAAAGGGAATAAATGATTTTTTGGGGGCTGTGCTTGTCTTTTACATAGTTTGGAAACAATCCCTTCTCGGCTTTGGGGGGTAACTTGGAGAACTCAGGGGTGCAGCCCTCCAGAACAGAGAATAGGGAGCCTTTACCTAACCCCTGGGGCCCCCCTGGAACAGGCTCATCTGAGAGAGGGGGGACAGGAAATTCCACCACCTCCACTGGGGGTACTGCTCCCAGCGTCTCCAACCCCCTGGGCATCAATGCTGCAGGCCTAGGCAACGGTATGAGTTCCTGTCCATCAACAACATAAAGGAGTGCACAGCATTACGACTGAATTCACAGTCTGCTCTCTATTTATCCATGTGTTTTTTACCAGGTGTGTTTAGTAGCCCTGGTATGCAGAGTGTGATGCAGCAGATCTCTGAGAACCCCCAGCTGATGCAGAACATGCTCTCTGCACCCTACATGCGCAGTATGATGCAGTCACTGGCCCAGAACCCGGACCTCGCGTCACAGGTCTGTATACGGGTTAGAGAGGGGTCAAAACAAGACAAGGCTTTTTTCTTTCTTTTTTTCAATCGGTTAAGTATTTTAACGTGTTGATTTATTACGTTTGGAAGATGATGCCTTGGTCTAAACAGTTGTGTCATCTCAAATGAACCTGAACAAAAATAATATATACACAATGTTTGTGTATTTCCCCAGGCACTGATGAACAACCCTCTATTTGCTGGAAATCCCCAGTTACAGGAGCAGATGAGACATCAGCTGCCTGTGTTTCTCCAGCAGGTCAGATTGCTGTTTCATGGTGTTACAAACACTGTGTGTTAGTAAATATCATCGTAATAATATCGTGTCTGATACCTTAAGTTGGGTGTAGGTGCTTGACCTAATATGCTGTTGACTATCACACAGATGCAGAATCCTGAGGCAATGTCAGTTATGACCAATCCTCGAGCCATGCAAGCTCTCATGCAGATCCAGCAAGGCTTACAGACCCTACAGACGGAAGCACCCGGACTCATGCCAAGGTCTGTGTCTCAACTAGATTCTGTACAATTTTAAATTCTTGACATTTTGATTGTTTGTTTTTTTTAATGTTGATTTTTGTGTGTGTTTTGTTTTCTCAGCATAATTCCTGGAGGGATCCCAGTCATTCCTCCAACCACGGGAGGCAGTATGGCCCCAGAGAACCCCCCTCCTGCCCCAACACCTGCCCCAGTACCTGCCCCAAACCCCACTGCTGCCACCAACCCCAACCAACAACAGCAGCAACTCATGCAGCAGATGTTACAAATGTTTGCTGGTGGAGGCACAGCGGTATGTGTAAATGTTTCTTGGCTAGTTAAACTCTTAGCTAGTCCGTCCACATGTTCTTTAGGTATTTGCACACTCAAGAACTCAACCCAATGTATTACCAATGAGAAATGTGTTATTTGCTTTACTTGCTGCTACTACTGTTCTTTCCCCCTACCTATAGGCTAATGTAATGCTAATCCTGGTTCACCTCTTTCAGACCCAGAGCCCAGAGGTACGGTTTCAGCAGCAGCTGGACCAACTCAGTGCAATGGGTTTTATCAACCGAGAGGCCAATCTCCAGGCCCTCATTGCAACAGGGGGAGACATCAATGCCGCCATTGAGAGACTGCTGGGTTCTCAGCCGTCCTAACTCCCCTAGCCCCCCTGAGCAAGCCCAGTGGGTGGCAGACCAAGTCATTTGGGCGAGTTGGGGAGGGGGGGGGAGGGAGGGGGGGGGGGAGCAAAGGCTGGTAGGGGTTGAGGACTGGAAAGGGAGATTCCAAATGAACCCAGTCCTTCATCACACTGTCTGCCCCAAGCCCTTCAGACTATGGAGTTCAAATTGCTATTCATCTCTGGCTGATCTGTGAATCATAAGAAAGATGAATTGGATGTGAGCTGGGGGAGGGTTGTGGGCGGTGGATTGTGTGTATGTGTGTGTGTGTGTGGGGAAGGGGTGTCATATGGAAGAGTGAGTGCAGGTTTCAGTTGCTAGTGAAAATGTCACCCACCCCGGCGCCTGTGGAATGATGACAGCTCAGTGAAAAGACGCCACAACTAACACCACAACCGCTGCCACTTCCATTACTGATATACCTGGAGATTCTTTCTGAAATGACAGTTGCTCATTCACTGGACATGCATGAGGTTACCCAAATAGCCCTTAATGGATTGTGTCTAGTTGGTAATGTGGGACTTGGAAGTGTGGGAGCTTGTAGGTCTTACGACCAATCATTATTCTTTGTTCTGTCATAATACCCTGCTTGTTTTGATTTCATTTCTCTCTATCCTTAATTATGCCTGATCAACTACTATTTATTGCAAAACCTGTAGAAATTACTCTCTCCTTCCTTGCCGCTCTCCATCAACTAAATTTTCCACTGTTGATGTTGTTTTCGAAAACCTGACTGAGCGTACCCAAGGCTGCTGGAACCTGAACACCATACTGAACACTCGGATATTTGCTTACATATTCAGCTTGTTTTTGATAAAGGAGGGGTTTCAGAATACAACAATATCCAGTCTACTGATGGCAATTCTATATCAAATTGATGTTATATTGAGTTTAGTCTAAATGTTCCTATTGTTTAAGCTCTGATTATGGGTTATGAGATGTCATAAAATGTTTTAAAGCTCATAAATGATAAGCAGACACCTTTTACATTAACCATATTGTGTATTTTCATACAAGCAGTGGTGTAGTGCCTAAGAAATAACTTATGTATTGGGTTCAGCAATATATATATATATAAAAAAAAACTTGTGAAATATATAGCAATGATAAGTGTACTAATGAAATTAATTGTTTTTGTTCAACCCATGAATTATTTGTAGTATCTAAAGTTAAATGAAAATCTGTTCAGCTCTGCCTTTCTCCTGGACTCCATCCAATCTGCAATCTTCTAATAATACATTTCGATAAACTTTATCAAGTCTGTTTCAGTGGTTTATTTAAATATGACTAGTTGGACCCTACAGGTGGAGTTGACAGGTCTACACAGGTTGATAGAGGTGGAATTGCTAAACTGATCATGTGTATTTGTTTGACAGAGGATACTCTCTCTTGGAAGAGGTTGTATGTATGAGTTATTATTTTATTAGCGCTAAATGTAAACTCGACATGGTTCCATCGCTAAACTCTCCACCCTCACTGACTTGTGGTCCAAAATGTTCGTCCAGCCATCATTCATTGCGTGACTGTAAATTAAGTAGGACAAACGTGCCATTTTTATCCACAAAACCTAGGTATTTAAAAATATTTATCTGGATTCAACAGAGCCTTCACACCATAGACAAAATGCTTCACACCACTCGGCTCGGTACTGTGGTATTTGACTACTTCCGGCTTACGGTACGTTTTTCCCAGGATACATTGCGACGTTTATAAGGAAGTCCTAAAGAATCAGCTGATTTTGAACGTGGATTTGGAGAAGGTGGATGTTTGTTGAAAATACCCTTAATATACTACAATAGTGAGATTTCCAACCCAATTTTTTGATAAAGCAGCTATGTTGAGACCTAAAGCATTAACGCAAGTTCTCAGCCAGGCGAACACAGGCGGAGTACAAAGCACACTGTAAGTAAAGTAGTATTTTCAACATGGAGAATCAGACAATAACAAATCTAAAGTTAAAGTTTGTCTAAGCAAATTGTGTCTTGTCGCAAGTGTTACGTAATTTTAGGACAATGCTCGCAGCACTAACGTACGTACGTAGTCAGTTCTGTGTTTCATGTGACCAAATACATTTATTAGATTTACCTGCATTTTAAAGTAGCCAACAGATGCACACCTAACACATGGCCACAGTGTTTTGTGGTAACCTAAAGGCCTCTCTCGACTAATCTTGCTTGACTCCCCAGATTACTAAATAATGAAGGTTCCCTGCTGGCTTACTCCGGTTATGGGGACACAGACGCTCGAGTGACAGCCGCCATTGCAAACAGCATATGGGCAGCCTATGACAAGAATGGACATCAAGCCTTCAATGAAGACAAACTCAAATTCATTCTGATGGATTGTATGGTTAGATGACTTTGTAAACACAATGGGATTACTATCTCACATTATGAAATGCATTCATTGTGTATGCATTCATTGTGTATTCACTGTATTATCTTCCGTATAAACTGAAAATATTTGTCTATCTGGGCTGGTTCTACAGTTTAGACAAGACAGTATTATATGAATTAACCACAATCTATGCTGACTTTTAATGTTTTATCTTTTTAGGAAGGAAGAGTGGCCATAACTCGAGTAGCCAACTTGCTGCTCTGCATGTATGCCAAAGAGACTGTGGGTTTCGGCATGCTGAAAGCCAAGGTAAAATAAATCTTATATTTTGGAAAACTAGACACTTGTACTTGACACCCTTTTTTAAAACAACCATCTTGGTATCTGTGGTGACATGAGTCTCAGACTGATTTAGTAAAAAAAAACTATATGTCCACTTACCTTTTTAGTTTGAGTGGGACAACGCAAGTATACCAAACAAGCATACTGACGTCTTTGAGCAGATTTTATTTTGTGTATGTTTTTGTTTTAGGCTGAGGCCCTTGTGCTTTACCTGGAGGAACCATTAACTCAAGTCGCAGCATCCTAGAGGAGAATTTGTTCGGGACACTACCCGTATTTCTTTTGCTTGAAAAAAGTGTTTGATCCAGCTAAGATGATTTTGGAGCTATTGTTGCATAATATTTGTTCACTTTGCCTGTTTTCCTTGAACCATCAGTGTGAGTATGTGTTGGGGAACTGTGTTTAAATGCTGAATATTGTATTTTTGACTCGATGCTCCAATAGGCCTGAATGCGTGCTTCGTACACGTATGAAATATTTTGGCTGTGACTGCTTTCATAAGCATGGTTGTGTGCCAGAAAACACTGCTCTATTGTTGATACATTAACTTTGGTAGATACATCTTAACTTTGTATGCTAGCTAAAATCATAATGTTGGTGTCCATTATCCCTACTGCATGTCCTATTGAAAGAGGGTTACAGTATTGGTAATGATTAGTTATGTGATAAAGGGTTGTCTATATTTAAATTCTCAAAACTGTCATTATATCATGAATATTGTATGCATTTTGGTTTTGCTATTGAGTAAAAACGTAAACAAGTGTACAGTTGTGGTACTGTCTGCAGTGATTTCAACTTTCCAGTAGATGGCACTGTCTCACTGGGCTACACCTGCCATAAAATTACCTGTTTAACCTGCCCCCACCTGCCTAAACCCAACCCCAATCTGAACTACCTTGTGACACAGAGCAAGCTCAGTTCCTTGTTCAAATAAGCTAACTTTCTATTTAAGGGAGCGGGGAAGACTGACAACCTAGTAACTGGCACTGGCGTGTAAAATTATTTTTTGTCGCATTTATTTACTTTAAACCCAAATATTTTGGATTAGGTGTGCGCCACTTTTGTCGTGCATCCTGTTTCCCTCCCTAAACTTTGAATGCTTGAGTTGGACACAAGACTCAACATTGTGTGGTGGCACCATTGATGGGCCATAGAATGATGTCAAACGAGGCTTACAACTTTGTATTTAAAGGTAAGCTTTTTGTTTTTAATTCTAATATCATACTACAAATATACCTCTGTAAATAATATTTCAGTGTTGCATTGTATTCTAATTGATCCTAGATAGCTTAATTTGGGATTTTAAGTAGTGTATGCGCAACTTGTGAATGTTTGCTCCCAGTGTCAATAGTGCCACCAACACCATAGGCCACTAATGGCCTACCTTGAAAGGCTTTAATGTATTTATCCACACACAAAAACAGTATACTTGATTATATCACTAATTAATTCTATAACTGGAGAGGCATGTGGAATATTACACTACACCACTGACACACTACAGGCTCAGCTATAGCTCCAAAAGGAATGAAGGTAAAGGAATGTGATGAAGGGAGTTTAAATGACACTTGACCTAATGAAGGGTTTTCCATTTAGTGTTTCCAGGTACCATCTGATGTGCACCAGGTGTGCATTAGAATGCAGAAGCTGTTTAGTGTATCACACAAATAACATACAATCCCATTACCTATGATTGGCTGATAGAGAGGAGAAACCGAGTAGCTTTAAGCACTCTGCTTAAGGTCACAAAGAAAGAAAAAATAGAGGTAACTTCTCTCAGTTTACTAATCAGGCCACAGGAGTGCTGGGAGTTTCCTCTCCCCTTTGTCATGGAAACCAAGGGAAATGTTTGAATAAGAAGTTACTGAGTAAGAGAACTGAGTAAGGAGATGAGGAAAAATAAGGATTCCTTTAGCCAATCTGGTAAAACTAAACAGTAGAACAATGATCAGCCAGTGGAGTAAACAATTACCCTAAACAAACCAGCTGAACAGCTCGACAACTTAACTTTCAACTGCCAGTTGCTGTCTCAGGAATGTAGTAACCTTGTGCTTTAACATGTAATAGTTGAAAG
Source organism: Hypomesus nipponensis (assembly GCF_054491055.1). Taxonomy (NCBI): domain Eukaryota; kingdom Metazoa; phylum Chordata; class Actinopteri; order Osmeriformes; family Osmeridae; genus Hypomesus; species Hypomesus nipponensis. Next base: position 17,826,827 of record NC_140362.1, read on the forward strand.
ATTACCATTGTGCAAATGTAGGGCTCAAATGCCCCATATCTTGTAGTCAGTATGTCTGGTCTTTAATGCCATTGTGACATGATCTCCATTGAGACAATAGCATGTTCAGTAGTCTATTATACATTATTTGGGCTCTGTATTAGGACAGCCAATTACATTATGACAATTAGTCCTAATTGTGCCTTGCCGTGGTCATTCATACATGCTGTACACTGAGGGTGTGGTACAATTGAGGTCACATTTTCTTATTATTGTGTATTTTCAGCAGTCATGTGCTAAATCTTGAAACACAGACATGAGTCACTAAATAAAGGCAGGAGATCTGCTCAGTTCCTTTGTACTCCTGTTGGAAAGGTACACTGGTTAATCAAAGATAACAGGAAGTAATTGCATAACCTGCACCACCTGATTTATAAGGCCTTCCTCTTTTGGGGGAATGTAACTGATTACAGAAGGGCACATGTTTACTTGTCAAAGTTAACAGTATGAAGTAGGACAAGACTGGTTTGTATTACTGGGTCATTGGACTGAGTCTCAAACCACCTGAAATTACACAAACTTACATCATTGTAATGAATTGCACGAGTATTTAAAGGATATCTCTCAAAACTTAAATTGTTCTCCCTTATTTGAGCATAACATATTCTAAAACCATTTATTTGGATGTGGTGGTGTCTAAATACAAAACCCCATTGTCGGGGACAATAGTGGTAATTGAAATAATGAGCCACAGCAACAGACAGCTCAGACTAAAAGGTTTATGTGAGGGTTGGTGAAATAGAGTGGGCATCTAATGACACACTAACTTTAGGCAATACTAATACTAAACAATGCTCAAGGTGGGGAGACATTCAGGGTGTAACAAATCTTAGAAGTTGCTTTGTCCATAGCAAGACAAGGGTGTGTAATTGTAATGTTAGGTACATGGAAATTTCAATAGTAGGTACAACTTTCAATAGATTTATTGTAAATCCCATGTATTCTGAAATGTAAATAATTCTTGAACTTTTACATTCTAGCTAATAATTAAAAAAAAGCTAAGTGCTGTATATTTTGGATGAACCACACCTGGGAAACAGAGTTTTTATAAATCACACTTAAATTAATGAGTGTGTGAAAAATTATTATCATACAAGGTTATTACCTACAGTTAAACAATGACAGTGATGCATGTTATGGCAGTTACATTTTTAAAGGTACTCACATTTTCTCCTTCCTATCTATCCACTCAAGTGGTTCTGATTGGAGAGTCTGGCGTAGGCAAGAGCAACCTGCTTTCCCGCTTCGCCAAGAACGAGTTTAACCATGACAGTCGTACAACAATTGGGGTAGAGTTCAGTACACGTACAGTCCAGCTGAACGGTCTCACCATCAAGGCCCAGATATGGGATACAGCGGGCCTGGAGCGTTACAGAGCCATCACTTCTGCGTGAGTAGATCCACCCCTGGCTTACGAAGTTCCTTAAGTTTTTTTTTAAGCAACCTTAAGATAGGATCACATTTTAAGTACAAGGGAGCTCTGCTCTACAGTAAAACTTGTTTTTATCATTGGTAACATTGATTATTGAAAATAGTAGAGCCTTATTCTTACCCAGTTGTTTTCATTCTGCAGTGAATGATTTAAATACTGGACTAAATACTAAAAATAAGCCTCCTCTCCCACGCTTTTCCTATCAGCTATTACAGAGGTGCAGTTGGGGCACTTTTGGTCTATGACGTTACCAAGCACCTGACCTATGAGAGCGTGGAACGCTGGCTAAAGGAACTGTACGACCACGCGGACCCCCACATTGTAGTCATGCTAGTTGGCAACAAGTCTGACCTGGTGTCAGAGCGTTCAGTGCCAACAGAGGAAGCCAAGGACTTTGCAGGTACTAATCATTATGTCATATGATAAATAATGGGTGTCACTGCAGTAAACAAAACACACCAATCATAGATTGATGATTTAAAGAAGATTTTCAATTTAAATAGATTTTCCAGTGGCTTTCACAATTTAATCTTGCATAAACAACTAATGGGAGACCTAGCACCATATTATTTTCTATGTATTGGAACTAGTATTAACACATTTCTAACTCTATAGAGAAGAAAGGCCTGCTGTTCCTCGAGACTTCAGCCTTGGAGTCTACAAATGTTGAGGCTGCTTTCAATGACGTTCTTTCAGGTAGTGTTTTTTACATATTCACCAACTTCTTTTCAAATGCTTCAAAATAGTATACTTTTAGTAGTACTAACAAGTAACATGCCAATTACAGTATACCTATCCCATGGGGTTCTTATTGCATGATGAGTAAAATAATTATGGTCCTGGATGATGGAGCAAATGTGCAGAGGTAAGAAGGTACAACTTAGGAAGTATGGTAACTGCTTTCCGTGTTGTACAAGTACAACAATTATAAATTCATTCAAAATTACTAACAATAAATACATGTTGCCTAATATCATGGAATTATGGAATTATACAATTTAGCAATAACCTGCAAGCTGAAATGAGAAGAAACATGTTTTGACATTAATTTAAATTGCCAAACAATGGTTGTGTAACTATTTCAGTTGTGTCAGTAGCATGTTGTGCTGCAACCATTTTGAAACATGTTTGAAAAGTTTGTATTGTAATCACTAATCAGTTTATCTTTTCCCTTTCCCTCAGAAATCCACAGGAAAGTGAGCAGTAAAAAGGTCATTCAGGGGTCCATCAGTGCTGTGTCTTTGGCCGGCCATCTTCCTTCCAACCCAGAAGAGAATAAACCATGTTGTAAAAACATCTAACAGATGTAACACCCAATAAGGGGGCCAGTTATAGCTGAACAGTTCAGTTCTCTTCTCATTTGGTTACAGGACACTTTTTCACCCTATTCTACAGTGCTAACACTGTATTTGACTGTTATTATCACTATGATGATTGATGTATTATGTGCTCTTAAAAGATGGTTGGTATTTGAGTAATAAAGAAATAAAAAAATTCTCTATCTGGAATCCTGGATGGATGTCCATACTTTTGGGTAACACTTGTTGTGTTATTTAATAAACTTTTAAGTGTTATAAGGTAACGTTGGTGGGTCAAGTGATATATCATTGACAAACTTGAAATGATTGTGAATGTCACCTGTTAAATAAATACAATTTTCACATGAGTATGAATTTGTTTTCTGAGTGTTCTCAATCGTGAGACTGTAACAACACCTGCTTATACAGTCACATTCTAGGCCTACCGAAATGAGTGTAAAATGGGCTATTTTATGAGACCACTCATTTAAAACACAATGTAACCTTCGTTTGAAGCCATCTCTTCATTTTGTCAAACACAAAGTCTGTCCACAGCGAAAAAAAACCGAAGCCAATAGGCCTACATTATGTTGCTGCGCTGCACCTGCTTCGATAAGGTCATTTTACTGTACCATGGATTCAGTAAACCTGAGGCTCAACAAACTACCTGCGGCAGAGAGACTAACGACGTCACCAAGAAGCGATGAACAGGCTCGATGGAAGGAAATCATGACTGACAGCAAGGGTAGACGAATCACACGAGTTAGTGACAGGTGTCTTGCGTCCATTGACCAGTCTAAGCAGAGCAAGAGGCGTTCCTAAGCACTCGACGTTACGTCGTTCGGAAATGGCAAATGCAAGAACGTTGTCAGAAAGAGACGAAACTTTTCGGAAGATAGTTTAGTTTTCCTTGATAAATTATGATTAAAAAAGGACTGACGCTAGACATATCTATGATTTAAGCTGGATTGTCACATCAGTTGCCGAACATAATAGTCTTCCTGTTTCTCAGTTGTAGCCTAATTGGTTGTTCGTTTCAGGGAAGCAGCGATCTGTCGCAAGATAAATGATCAAGAAGTTGGTTGTTGAACAGAGAAACGAGATCGGGAGGAATTTGAACATTTGCGTTGATAGAAACAAATTGAAAAGATGACGAACAGAGAAGACGAATATGACTATCTTTTCAAAGGTAAGCTAAGTAGACTATGAACTAACATAGCATTACCATTTTTGACCATGTAATCGTGTTGACCTTACTATGTCGACTTCATTTCGTGTTGTTGCTACGTACTGTAGGCTACTGCTCAAAGTCAGTTGAACACTTTTACGACGAGAATGTCGCAAACGCTTGGTGTTGTTCAACGAAGTAATTTATTTTTGCTACTGACGGTGTTACTCATTAACGACATCCGACAAATATTTGACGGCATATACCTGGTATAAGTTTCATTGGACGATGGGTGGCATTCATTTGTGCGGATGATAGTGATCAAAATTATTATAGCCTACAATAGGCCTACAGATTTGTAGGTTGCGACAGTTCTAACATCCAAGTACACGACAAATGGCATTAAGTGGCATCTGTTGTGCAGGCATCATCTTACAGGCCAATGATGCAATCATCAAGGGAGGCAGTTGGACTATTGGCCAACAAAGTGTCATATACTACTGCAAGGATAATGACACATCAAAATACTTAAGTTGCTTCATCACATAGGCTACTTGATGGATAAGGAACCAAAATACAATCCCCTCTGTGTCGTCACTCACTTGTAGCCTAGTAGTAACCTGAACTTTTACCGTTCATAAGAAAACCAGTGCCCATTTTGAAACCTTATGTTATTTGAGGAAATAGTTAAGGCCTCCATCAAACAGGAACTATGACACTATGTCATGGTGCCCCACATTTAGGAAACAAGTAACCGTCAAATAATAATTGAGAGAAATCATCCTGTCTGTCTCTTCCCTTGTGTTCTGTCCTGAACAATGGTAAATGATGTGCACAGGGTCTTTTGTTCAGAAATGGCACACTAAACCAGCATGTGTCGTCTAACTGGAAAGACCTGCATGAAGAAACAGACTGTGACGTGTCGGTCACCAAATGCAGAGAAAAGATTTAACGTGTCACTTTGAGATAAAGTGCCATGGCTTGGGCGTAATAGCAAAAGTTGATCTGAAATCAGTGCAGCAAGACAAGAACATGCTCGGCCAAAGGGACAAACATTAAGAGCAATACTGCTTATCTGCCCCGTTACCAGAGACATCTGGAGTCTCTGACTTACTGTTTTCTTGTTCTGTGAATCGTTTTAATTGCTTATTTACTGCACCCCTCACGGTTAGCATGAGTCAGTCAGGTGAGTGGTTGAATCACTATTGACTGCTCCCAAACAGACTGCTAGGGTAAGTGTTGCATGGCCAGTTGACCAAGTTCCTCATTTAAGTCCTACCCATCCCATTCATGTGCCCCAAACTGCTCTGGAACTTAGCCTGCTCTTGATGTGTCAGCTGCACGTATGATGTTATCTTGACACATCCATGTCTTTAACCTGGACTTGATTTGTACATGGATTGTAGTTTGTCTTGCAGCCTAAATAAGACCTTGAGCATTGGGTGTGTAATCAGTGGTTATCATGTTTATCATTATGGTGATTAAATGCATCTGGTGTTGTTTTTGTAATGGTATTGTTCCCCAGTAAATAAGTAGGGAAATGAAGAACTTCTGTGTTATTTTTTGTTATAAGATCCAATCTGTTGGAAATGAGGTTCCTGGTTTACTTTTTGTTTTTCAACTTCCAAAAATGTCTCTCTCTCTCTCTCGTGCTAGTTTCTACTACTTCCTTCTACAGATTCTCTCTTGTTGAGTCAGCCCAGTCATTTGGTTGCCATCGACATCAACTTGACAAGTTTCTACCTGACTGTCTTGCACAAGTGTATTCTTTCATGTTGGTGTGTCACTGGATAAACACTGTTTGGTCAAGTAGAGTGGATGATTAGTCAACAACCCTCAACAATTAACAACCAACTCTTATTTCCTCACATTGTGTGGTTGTGAGCTGGGGCATAAGCTTTATTTATAACTGAGGATGTGGCCGTTAATGACTTTCGAAATAAAAAGTATGTGGAATGTATTCCTATGCCCCAGGCTCAGGTTTTTTTTGCGGTGGTGTACAATGAAGAAGTGGATAGACTAAATATATCAAAGCCTAAGTCACGACCATAAAGCAAATCTGAAATGTTGGGACCAACATTTTGAATACAAATCTTGAAAAATAAAAATTGTTGCCCAGGATATCATCTGTTTCTTTGTGACTGGATTCTATTTCCCGATAGGTCTTGTTATTTTGTCGATTTTTTTAATTGATGCTTACTTTGTGTCTCTCTGTTCTCCAGTGGTGCTCATTGGTGACTCAGGTGTAGGGAAGAGTAACCTGCTGTCCCGATTCACCCGGAACGAGTTCAACCTGGAGAGCAAGAGCACCATCGGGGTGGAGTTTGCCACGCGCAGCATCCAGGTGGAGAGCAAGACCGTCAAGGCCCAGATCTGGGACACGGCCGGCCAGGAGCGCTACAGAGCCATCACCTCCGCGTGAGCACACTCGCATAGATTAACCCTTGTGCTGCCTTCGGGTCACATGACCCAAAGGTTCATAACGAACAATCGTTGTTTACCCAATTTTACCCAATACAAAAACAATATGGGGGGTTTGAGACCGCCCACTGGTTAAAAGAAAATGCTCCACTTTGTTTTTGGATGCGGTAAAGTTGTCGCAATACGACGGTGGGTCACAATGACTGATGGGTCAGAATGACCCGAAGATAACACAAGGGTTAAGCCCAACGACCGACAACGGGGGTTACAGAAGCTTGATTTTAATATCCAAAGCGACCTCTAATGACCTGCCTGGAGGTCTAAGCCACCCGTCCCCACAGTGTACTCTCTCTCATGTCTGTATTACCTCCTCCGTTTCGATTCTGTTTGTCATGCAGATACTACCGCGGAGCCGTCGGGGCTCTTCTGGTCTATGACATTGCCAAGCACCTGACGTACGAAAATGCTGAGCGCTGGCTAAAGGAGCTGCAGGACCACGCAGACACCAACATCGTCATCATGCTGGTGGGGAACAAGAGCGACCTCCGTCACCTGCGGGCCGTACCGACGGATGAGGCCAAGGCGTTTGCAGGTATGCACTAACTGGAGCCCTCTGTGGCTTCCGTGTTCTGTCGAAGACCCAGCCCTTGCGTGGTGTTTTGGCGGACGATGTTTGGGGTTTTTAAACCATAAATTGATCAAATTCATTAAATTAGAAGTTATTGGAATGTTTTACACTGATCTTTTCCGTTCCTTTTCTCATTTTCTCACCGTGCCAGACAATTATGCCTAAACCATAGCCTAGTTGTTTTGCATTTAGAATATGCTTATTCTAAGTAGCAATCATAATCATTTATTTTTTGTTGTGACTCCTGTTTCAGAGAGAATCTTGTCCTGAGGATGTAAGACTCACTAGATCCTTGTTCTCAGCAGTAAACCAAGCAACATGTATATACTTTGTTACAACCTTGTAGGGGGTCTTTGATATAGGGACAACTGAGCTTCTATCTCAATCACTGACTGACATGACGTGGTTGTGACAACCATAGCAACCCCCTAGAAAACCACTGTAGATCAGCTGCCTCAACTGCTGCAGTCATCATAGCCACAACATTGGCTTATCGGTTCGGATGGGATCAGTGTGCAGACTTTACATCAGTCCTAAAATCTTACTCCATGTTAGTGAGTTTAAACTCAGTAACAGTTACAACTGTTCTTGTTGATAGTTTGGAATGAAGTCAATTTGAGTGAGACAGTCCATTGCAAAAGGGCAGATGCTTGTGTGTTCCAGCATTGAAAAGTGTCTTGGCTCATTTTTACATCCTGGCAATAGCTTTGCTCAATGCGTTTGCTTTTGACGTTGAGCCCCACATGACCCTTGTTTTTCTGATCGTAGTAATTGGTTGAATAAATGTCCTGCTGAGACATGAATGTTTTCCCATATATCAAGGCAGCAAACTGTGGTTCAGTGTACAGTGCACTCTATGTAAACAGGCATTATCTTACAAATAAATCACAGTGATTAGTTACAGTCAGGAGGAGACAATGATATTGTGGCGTGCAACAGCCACCAGAGTAAGTTACACCAGTATACTGTAGTCACCTATGACTTGTAGTTCCATGTGTCAAGAGAGCGATTTGTTATGAAGTGGTTAGAAATGACACACAACAGTCATAATACGGCAAAATAATCGGACATATTCTAACACTTGTGTGCATTTCACAGAGAAACATGGGCTGTCGTTCCTAGAAACCTCAGCGCTAGACTCTTCTAATGTGGAACTGGCTTTTCAGACCATCCTCACAGGTATAGTGTGCACCCTCAGTACAACTATGCCACAACACTTGTGTTGCAATGCACAAACCAAACAAACAAACTGCATGTTGGTGCCCTTATAGTTTATTTTGTGTTATTTCATGATTTCAATTTAAAAGAGAGTGGATGCTCCCACAGAGGACGATTCGTCTGTTCCTTTGAACACCAGTAATCCCTCAACCACCAGTAGGTGGCAGCAAAATCCATTTAATCAGCCAGAAGCTATAATTACTGTTCAATGAAAAAAAGAACGAAACTTAATGACTGGTCAATCAGGCATGGTCAGAGCTTCCATCAAGTTGTTTGTTGGCATTTGCTTTTCCATGCACTCAAGAATGGGCTCTGGATAGTTAATCTGAACTGGTGTAAATTACATAAGACTAACCTAGTAGCCTATAGCTCATTATCTGAAAAGGCAACATGCATTGGACGGACATTTCCTTAAGAGTTGTTAAATAGAGTCTTCTTCCAGACCGTAGATTACCTTTTCAATTCATAGAAGTTGCCTGTCAGTGTCCGTATCTCATTGAATCCAGTCATGTGCTCGGCCAAATATCCTGAACTATCACTTATACAATTATCTAATAAGCCCACGCCTTGTTTTTGGCGTTAATTTTAAATCCAGTAAAACGTCAAACCAGCCTGGACCACTTAGTCAACAACACTGCTAATTATCTAATTAAGGGAATTGAACAGAACAGGCGCTCAGACCTTTAGGAATTGTGTTCGAGACCCTTTGACCCGCTAGACATGGTGAGTGCAGACAATGGTCCCAGTGGATGACCCAAGGTCAGTTCTGGTATGGTTATGTTGAAGGACTACAGGTAAGCTTGCCATTTATTTTTAATCTGAGATCAGGAGGAGGGAGTGAGTATTGTTATCTCTCTCTCTGCACCTAGTCAGCAACCTGCATGAGTCAGTCCGTTGTCCCATTTTCAAACCGCATACCCATTCACAATACAGTCATTTCCCTGTGTTCATGTTTATTTGTAAATGTATAAAAAGAAAGGGGAGTTGTGGGACTGGAGGCATCACAGTTCCATCAACATACAGGTAAACAGTGCAGCTTCTTCGAGACTGGAGCTTTCCCTGCACTCCTTATCACATCTCTGTCTCTCTCCTCGACAGCCATCTACAACATCGTGTCACAGAGGCAGATGTCAGGGCGCAGTGATGCAGATTTCTCACCCAGCTCCAACGTGGTGCCCATCACTGTGCAACCCACACAGAACGCCACGAAGCAGGGTGCGTGCTGCCAGAACAACTGAGGCCCTGCCACCCTGTGCCACCACAGAGACCACACGGACAACACAGGCTAGGGACAAAGAGGTAGACAGGGGGAGCAGTAAGGTAGAGGTGGAGGGAGAAGAGAGAACATTGAAACTGGTATGGATGTTGTATTTACCCTCCGAAAGAACCAGAGACAAAGAAAGCAGGCAGAGGAGATGACCTGGAAGGCACAGACAGAGACATAGAGGCTATAAAAGACGGCCGACTCAGACATGGGATACCAAGAGTCCCCGACTTCTAGTTGTATTGTTTTAATGAGGAGTCTGACCATAGAATTGTTCTTTTTAGCCTCTATGGCTCTGCCTTTACTTGATCAGCGTTAAAAAAAATAAAAAGGGATGAAGTTAAAGGTATCTTTTTTGGCTTTATTGGCGAGGGGAAGACAATTGACCCGAGACGGAATCAAACCCAGGCCGATGGAAAGCGCTCTACATTGGGGCGCCCTTTGATCAGCTTTAAAGCTGAAGGACATGAACTGAATAGAATAAAATAAGAAAGTTTGCATATTACAAGAATCATCCCCTAAGAGTCATTTTTCCACATTTGTGTGCTTAAAGCATAGTCAACTGATCTCTTATTAAGGTATAATTTAATAAGCGCAGTCCCACTGCACAGACGAAAGCATTAACATTCAGCAGTACAAGAAAGGACCAACTTCACTGAATTGTGACCGCCCTTTTTCCCTGATCAGTCTCCTCTTCTTGAATGTATTAGGGTCAATGTACCAATGATATTTATTTAACACTATGTTTGATCTGAGGGTTTGTGCAAAAGTGCAACACTGTCTTGCTCTAATCAGATGCTGCTTACTCAATATGAAGGGGTTTTTCTGTCTTTTTGGTTCTCTTGTGTTCACTGGAAATTCAATCATTTTAAGATCAAGTTAGATGTAACTACCCTTGGCTAGAGGTGGAATAAAGCCATGTTATCTTCTGTACCTGGTAAAATATGTTAGTCCAATTAAATTTACAGGACAATCTTGTCAGGTTTGCAATCAAATTCATTTTTCTTTCACATAACTCTGCTCACAACTGAGAAAGGAAACCTGTGCTTGTATTTCAAACCCATCCGTCCGGTCCAGATCCGGAATTGCCTTTACCATTTTATTGTTTCTTTTTTTTCAATGTAGTCCGATGGGGCGTCTAGATTTCAGTTGCATCTAGCCATTTCAACAGCCCCCCCCCCCCCCTCCTGTGGCTAGGAAGACTTTAAGGTTTATGGGTTAGTGTGGGTGGCAGTAGTCTATACCATAGTTTCTGAATGGAGCCTGTTGCACTGCCTGCCCGCTTGGCAAGACGGATGGGCCAATCATGTTACAGAGGTAACAGGTCGTACGGCCACTCAGTCCAGTAGTCTCTGATGGTCCTAGGACTCCTTCCTAGGAAATCATCCGCTGGCCACCTGCCCTATCTATTGTATGTAACTGGAACAGGATCATGCCTTTTGGGATCATCTCTCATCAGTGGTCCAGGTTTTTTTTAAATATGTGGTTCTTTTTTTCTGGGCCAGTGTAGTTTTGTTAGTGGCTATAGGTTTGCATGGGTATGGCAGTGGGTAGTATCTATAGGTCTGCATGGTTTGGAGAAGGGCTAGGCATTCAGAGATGGGTTTTTCACAGTAAAGGGCAAACGTGTAGACTGACATTCTGCTTAGGTTTTCCAGTCTTGTGTTTTCTGGTCACTTACTCAATGCTTAATTGGTTTGAAGGTATGTTTTTAAATAGTAATTCTTATATCTGTATATTTGGATCACAATGGTATAAATAAATTACATATATGAAGTCTGGATGTTTTCTAATTGTAAATATTAGTTATTAAAATGAGTCTCCAAGCTTCCTTTGTATTTTGTCCCCATACAAATACAAAAATAATGTAAGTTTAAGATGATTTCATTTTGTTTTATTAGAAACATTTACAATACATCTTGAATTTTGAAAAAAAAAAAAATATCAAAGAAAAAAACGGATATGGCGCATATACACTAGTAAAATATTTTAAAAAATGTAATTCACAAAAGTCATGTTCTAAGAAATAAACCTGTGGTATCACATGCCATGTGTGGGCATGTTGCACTGTAACAAAGAGTTCAAAGAAGATTTTTTTTTTTTCATTTTTTTTTTTCAAAGTGACGGCCAGCCATAGATGGCCTTATGGCAAACCCTCTTTTTACTGATCACAGAGAAACCAGAAACTAAAGCCAGGGGATGCTGGCCCAAAACTAATGCACTAAGACCACTATAAGACCGGTATGAAACATCTACTGTGCTGGAAGAATCTGAAACACTATCAAAGACAAAATGTTTCGACATGACTGAATTGGCCCCTTTGGATGACGTCAGAGTTTGACACCAAAGGTCATTTCAGCCCCCTTCTCTATTACAGAGAACAGTAAATCTGCCAATTTAACATAAATATGAATCAATTGAGATTTTTTTAATTGTTGCTTTGAGAATTGTAGTTAGCGTTATCAATTAGTGTAATGGACAACCAGGTCTTCCTCATCTTGAAGAACCTGACATGCCCAAAAAATACAAATAAGGGAATGTCCGGGGACTGAAATGTTCTCTTTGCTTTAACTCAAATCACTATCGTCATTTCTGATTGCAAAGGGGCTTCAACTATGAAAATCTACATGGGGAAAACAGTCCATGAACTCTTATGTTAAATCCATAACACAAAAGATCTGTGCTGCTCAGCCAATCTACTGTATGTGACCATACACAATACATGCAAACTATTACGGATATGAATGTGTCGGAGTGTGCTGGTGTGTGTGTACGTGACCATTAACCATAGATCAACTATGCAGTATGCCTATGTGCCCAACTGTTGAAGTCTTATTCCATTCATTCATTAAGGCTTTGATTCTTCTCTCTTCGATGTAATGTGTCTGTACCTACTCATCACAAAGGCTCCCAAGTTGTTTACATGTGACTCTATGCTATGAATGTGTTACTTGTTGCCCTCTGTTAAGGAAAATAACTGCCCATTCATTCTTCATGTAGCAATCATAACAAATGCAGTAATAGCAGAAAAAATCTTGAGATTGATGGAAGCGAGTTAAGAGGAAATGTGTAATGGGTTCAGTCAGTTAAATGGGTTTAGTCTAAGGGCAATGGTTAGCTATTAGCACATGACAGTGCCAACTCAAAACAGAAGTTGAGGCACAAAATTGACGCTATGAGTAAAATACCTCCAATCTGAAAAATATTATATTACTTTGTCATAATCCTGCTGGTAAATGCACTGCTGTTTGAAATTGTGCATATCTGAAGTTAAAATATAAATTATGGGGAATTTGCATCACCTTTAATTTCATTTACACTGAAATATATGGTGGTGATTTTTTCCATACCTTTTATAAATAAAACTTCTTAACTTCTTAATTTTTTTTATTCTTAGTAGAAACTGACTTGTGTTTACAAATATATTAAGTTCTTGTACTTTTAATTAAAAAACAAAACAAAATGTATTGAGGTTACTCATAAATATGTTGTTTCATTTTACAATTTTCATAAATAACATCCAGATACTGACTTTTCCTCCTTTCTCTATGAAATAATAACCCATGTTAGCAAAATAGATTTTCAAGAAACTGTAATACGATTTTTTTTATTCGTTTTAAGTTACTTTCTATAAATGTGGAAGAACTTAAATATAGTTGTGAAACTCTCTTGCCAAGCTCTTGCCAAAACAAACTAAAACTTAAAGCTCACTTTGAAACTGATGAAACACAATAGGCAAAAGGAGTGCATTAGTTTAGTGGTCATCATATACATTCAAATGCATTACTCACTCATCTTGTGAATTTGATAGGTTGGAAGAAGTGCATTGATTTAAGTCAGGATTTCCTATCACCGCTTAAAAAGGGGCACAACAGTTTTTTTGCTTTTGTTTTACATGAATGCATAAGGATTTTTATAGTTTGTTTTTATAGAAGGAAGGTGATACAGGGTTCTATAGTTAATATAATAGGCTTAAAAAATATTTCGCATAACTATGTGAATACTTTAAGAACTTCGTTTTTAAGTAGGTATCACCTTAAGAGTCATACTATTTCTTTGTTTACTTACTGAATGAAAGAGTATACTATGTTGGTGGAGTTGGTGAAAATATGCATCACAAGCCATGATTTTGAATCAATCTGTTACACAACAAGGTAGTTGTAATCAATGTTCAGTATTTAAAGCTTTTTATACACCTTGTTCAATGTTGATGCAATATTCTTATCAAAGGAATATTACTTTTGACATCTTATGTACTGTTCTACACTAATACCATGCACTGAAACTCAACACGGTGAACACATTTCCTCCAGAAACTATAATGTTAACAATATATGAAACCAATGGTTTTACGTTCATTAAACTTAACAAGGATAGGGCTTTTATTACACACTGGCAACTTATCACACATATTAGATACTGTTTACAGTGGCATCTTTGAAATCAGGCAAGTACATGAATGGAAATTAAACGTTGGACTATCAAACATCTGTTACCTTGGCTGCTTGTATTAAAGGAACATACATTTCCTTAGACAGTTAAGATTTTTCACATTAAGTACTGGGATTATAAAAGTTCCATGGTGGACACGTTTATTCTTTCTTGGCAATAAAACCAACTGAGATTGATAATTACACCTCAATAGGTTTAAATGCAATGATTGTTGTTTTTTGGATAGTGATTGATTCATTTGCTACTGATGCCTCTAATACTGTAAAATAAATATTATTAAGAACAAATATGATATGCCTATATCACAGCTATTGATTGACTGAAGCTCGTGAGACTTTTTGACCTACTATGATTTAAGTAAATCTGAATATTATTTTGTTGGACTAGACTATGCTCAACTAAACATATTCACTTGAGTATGTTTACATGTTCTATTTTAAGCGTAAGAATAGTTATGAACCTATAAGTCTGTTCTTTGGCTATTTTGGAACTTAGAACTTTCTCTTTAAGTTGCTTACATGTTTATGATGAGTACTTCAAAATGATTGGGTTGTGCCATCAAGTCAGCCACTATACATTTATCAACAACGTAAACACTAAAATATATTTTCATGATATGCTTATGTTAAGTATAGATGTTTCTCCCTAAACTTAAGTACATACAAAGTAATAATATTAGATAAATGCTACTTTTAAAAATGGAAATAATGTGCATTGTTCATGAGCACCAAAATCATTACAGTAAGAAAAACTTTGTTGGATACAGTCCACCTATGGACGCAGTTCAACCATGTCTTTACCTCACAAACCGTCACAACAGGGGTTACCAACTGCCTTTTTTTCAAAAAGGAAATGCCTCAAGAGTTCATATTATGCTTTTGAAAAGCACTGTACGTTAAGATTGAAATGCTTACTTACACAGTGCACTGGGTTTCTTCTAAATAATAAATATTGTATTCAAACAAATTTTGCTTCCGAGAACTGAAGTTTGTTTTTGCACAGCCTGTTTACTGATTATTTAATTCAAGACATATGTTAAGTTGAAAGGGAGAAAAGCTGTAAGAAATGACTGAAAGCAAGAAGTTATTTTCTTATCCTTTACAAACATTAACATTTTAAGAGATATGAGACAGAAATTGGCTAATATTCTAGTGAATCAAGGTCTTGTTCTGGATGGCTTAAAATAGTTTGAAATTACTTTATTGTATTTTGTGAAAATGGTTTCAGTACTATAGAAGTATTATTGCTTTTTAGTAGTATTATTTATTTTCCTAATAAACATAAAACCTGATTAATAAAAGAATCTGAACAATTTAGAACTCAGACCATCAGTCCCTGCATAATTAAGGGGAGAGATTCATATATAGATAGATTCACATATGCAAGACACAACTGTATAATTACAGTATATATTATTGTGTAGGTCATTTCCTTTTTGAATTTTGACTTGATGAAATACTTAAGTTAATTAATTTACTTACAATCTTATGTATGGCTCAAGCTAATATACATCTTTAAAGGATGATGAAGATTTATATAAATCCTTGCTCCTAAAATCTTTTTTTTTTCTTTTTTCGAATTCTATACCATAAGATAGTCAAAAGGACATAACCTTGTAAAAAAAGACCCCACTTACAGTAGGTATTAAACTGGATGTATTGATATACGTATATACATAGATGCTCAGAATCCTATCTCATAAAGTACAATGCTTCATTCTTCATTCTTCTACCAGCCTCCAACGCAGGGAGACACTCAAAGCCGTATTTTACTGTAACCAGTGCAAACTCAAACACATTGTCAGAATTGACTTTATGGATGAGACATCTCCCATAAATCACCACTACTAGGAATAGCAATAATCAATAATGTCATAATAGGGAAACCTTATGTGCATGTCTGTCAAACTCTATGGACAAAAATTAACCATCAGTGGTCGGTTTGGTATTGTTTTTTTTTTTGTATTAAGGTGCTTTACTTTATAATAAGTAAAGTGTTACAACTCCTAATTTGTCATAACATTTTAATCCTAGTCACTCACACTGAACTGGTTTATTCACATTCTTTCTCTGAACAAAAACTTTGTCTAATGTTTGTTTTCAAGGGGCAATACTATTAAAGGCCTTTGTTGCTACATTTTTAGCGAAAGTGTAGGCATTATTTATATAAGTCTCAACACAAAACAAAAACATGTATTCAAAGAATAGCATTACTCTGCCTTAAAATTGTCATGAAAAGTTTAGGCCAAAATGCTGTGCAATGTTCCTATTCATAAATAGTGAACTTTGATTCATCACTAAACATAACGTAATACAATGTAGGTACTTTTCTTGGGAGTACAGTGCTATTTCATCACAGTCCACAGACCAATCTGTTAAGGGTTTGGAGGGGTTCTCTTGCCATCTTGCATTAGAAGCAATCATTTACTGTAACTATTTAGATGAACAGAAGCTTAGCAAAAGTATCCAGAAAAAGCAATGGATCAATCTGGTGCATTGACTTCAAGGCAGACCGGCCACACCTTCAACATGTGTTTTGTTACCACTAGCATGTTTAGAAGCAGTTTTTCAAAAATCTAATAAATGACCGCAATGCGACTTCTCTTTTTGTCGAAATGGCCCTCCTCCCCTGCCTCCAAAAAGCCCTCTCTTATCCCTCAACAGCTTTAATCCCCCCCACCACCCTCTAAAATCCCAGAGTTGGGGCTAAGGCAGAGACAGAGGGTGTGTAATTTGATTCAGCATGAGTGGTGGCTAAATTGGGCGTTTCCTCTGCTTTCCTGTCAATTACGATCATCTGATTTCATTCTGAAGGCCTGGAGCTGGCCCCTCATTGGCTGTGCCCCATGTCAGACGTGAGGGGGCAGCTGCAGGATGTCCCATACAGTAGGGTAGAGCGAGAAAGGGGGTGGGGGAGGGGGTTGAAGAAGAGCAAGGGTCTTTGGAAACTTTGATCTTCCCGAGCACTCTGTCACACAAACAGGTTTTCCCTTAGACTTATTTGATTTGGTGCTTGGATAATGTTAATCAGACTGTTTCATTTACTTGGAACAGGCATTTTAATTTTTTGTGGTAAAAGACTCATTTTTGACAAGGGCAATTACTATATTTATTGATATGGCTGATGATATTTTCTTGGTCTAAAGTCCACTTGCTCCAGTAAGCTGGCAACCTGTTCAGTTGGTCTCTTTAAGATGCAGCTTTTTTTTTTGTGGTAGGACAAAGGAGGCCCCTCTACCCAGTAGGGGTAGCTTAGAGAAGCAGAGATGGAAAGGAAAGAGGGAGGGTGGGCAGGGCGGAGGGAGGGATCCAATAAGGAGGGGTCCCCTTTGCTCAGCTGCACCCAAACTAGCCCCTTCTTTGCTTGAAGCAGTGGGGTGGGGCGGTCAGCAGCCTGTCCCTGCACCCCCACACACTGCACCAGGATCCCCACACGGTCCGCACCTGGACCAGCCCATTTGCCTAATTATGAATGTGTCGCTCCAGGCCGTGTCCGAGCACTCTGGGGCCTACACCACTGCTGGGTCCAGACAATACGGCCCACTCTGGGAGGCAATGCATTGTGGGTCGGCTGCGGTCATTACCACCCTCAACAGCTCGCGATTGAACCGTAAGCAGAGGAGGGGAAAAGGCCACTCCCATGGAAAGACAGAAAGAGAAGGGTCCCAAAATGATGTTCAACTTCAAGTCACATCGCCAGTGCAGTATTAAACACCTGCTCCTCTGGTAATTAATTGTGAGTGTAACAGCCCGTTCTGAGTTCAAAGACACCATACTTTTGTATTAGGGGTACGCTATTGATTGATCCTTTTCATACTATACCAAAGGTTTTCTTCAGCTTCTGTCCACATATTAATACCTAATTTTGTCTTGTTTACCCTGAATACAAAATAAATGCCAGTCAAATGTTGCATTATGTATCCTTCGGTGACAATATCCAACTTAATTAGTGTGGGTAACGTGGTTTCTCAGGAAGAAAGATCTCCTGTACTATCCAACTGGATGATTTCCATAACTTTTGGCATCAAAAATTAAATCTGTGCTTTACACTAACTAGAAATCACATGCTTGCCCAAGTGTCACACAGAGCAAAGTTACAGAAACTTTGCATCAAACTCTAGATATGAACTTCAAAATATAAATGCAATGAAAAATAAATCACATCCTAACTGTCGCCATGTATTATTAACATATTGGAGGTGACAGTCAGTAGGAATATGGTTGTCAAAGATGCAGTATTGTAACCAATAAAGGCTTTTGTTCAATAAAGTAACAACAGTTTGTTCAATTAGTTTCATGCCATATTTTCGATGAAAAGAATAGGGTGAAATAGCCTTTTCTTTAGCAACCAATTTTTTTGTAGATTACTTACAATCATCTGAATCTAAGACATATGTAAGGTGCGATGAAGGATTTAATCTTTTTCCTTCTTCTGTTTTGACATCCCAGATCCTTCTGGCACATATTGAGTACTAGGAAGCAAATTTGAACCTAGCAGAACCACTTAATGGTAAAATAAATTTTTGAATAAAATGTTCACATTACTATTTACGTCTGACCACTGTAATTCATACATGAAAAGAATGAAAAATTAACTGCAGCAGTAAAAAACAAAACTGGAAAATGCTAGGTACTATACTTCTCTTATAAACAAAACTTTTATAAAATATATATGCATATATATATATAAAAGAAAAAATTAAAAATATTTCTTATAGTTTTTAGTAAAGCAAGCAGTGCCTTCTAAAATATCTGCTTGTTGTTTTTAGATTTTTTGAGAAAAAAGTACATAGAATAATAATAATAATAATAATCATATTAATAACAGTAAATAATTATTGAACACTGTGACAAAACGAATGATAAAAACTGATGTTTTCTCCTTAAGAGAATATTCGGATGGCCTGCGTAACCAAGGTGTGGCAAACAGGGCACTCCGGGTGGTTGAGCTCACAAATGCGGATGGCACACTCCATGCAGAAGAGGTTGTGGCCACAGGGCACCAGGGCAGCCGTTACTTTACTTTCAAAGCAGGTCATGCAGTCCCGCATGGTGGCCGGTGGAGAGTCCGGCACAGGGAGGCGCCCAGGGAAGCCAACACTGGCCGAGGTGGGCTCGCTGTGGGCACGCCGGGCCTGGGCATGGGGCGAGCCGGCCACAGCGGCAATGCTGGTAACTGAAGAGTTGGCTGTGCTTCCTCCACCGCAGGGCTCGGGCAGGCCAGGGGAGAGTCTGGTCAGGGGAAGGGGAAGACCGCCGAAGCTCTTGGACCGCTGCTGGGCATAGAAAGCCACCTGTTTGGGGTAGTCAGGATCACCCCAGCTCTGGGTGCCCTCCGAACCAAAGTAAGAGCATGGCTTCTCTCCAGAGCTGGAGAAGTTGCCCTTACTGTAGATTCCCCCTACTTCCCCTCCCCCTCCGACCATGGCGTCTGAGAAGTTCTGGCGGTAGCTGCTGGTGAGCGGCTTGCGCTGGCCCCCCTGCAGCCCCCACACCTGCTGCAAGCGGCTCTCCAGACCCCCGGAGCCTGCTGGCCCACTGCTGCCGTCCGGCCCTAGGCAGTCGTTCTCGTTGTTGTGGTCGTGCAGGCCTCCCGTTCGGAAGGCGATGTGCGCCTCGATCTCCTCGCGGGCCCTTTCAGCGTTGCCCGGTGACCCTGTGATCTCAAAGACGGGGTCACGGTCTCGGCTAGGGGTCACGATGTAGGTGCATGTCTGCTGCTGGATGCGTTTGATGGTGGAACCTTTTGGTCCTACAACCAGACCCACAACTCGATATGGTACTCTTACTTGAATGGTAGTCTGCCCTGGGAGAGGTGTGGGCGGCGAGCCACTGAAGGATACACCCAGCTTGTTGCGGGATGCCCGTAGCATGGAGAAGTGCTCGGCAGCAGATATGATCTCACGCCGTGCCAGGGCCACGTCCTCCTTCCGGCCTGTGATCAGGAACACAGGCTCCTCACCCCTAACAGGAGTTTTGATGTAGGTATTGGTTTTGGCCCGCAAAGCTTTGATCTTGCAACCTGAAAACACAGCGGCGTTAGTTTTAATGAAGTCGAATAAAAATATATATTTTGTTATATTTCAGCATACCAAGTAAGAGGAATACTCACACATACATACGTAACACATACGTATGTATCTGTTAAAATTGTTTTAATGGCAACAAATACAGAGCAAGAGTGCAATCTACACCAATGCATTAGTTTACAAATAAGTCAAAGAACAAACAATATTTTCATAAATAAATCTAGTTTTGGACTAGTTTCCAATGGTCATCCGAGAGATAATTGTTTGGCGCAAGATTGAATTCTTTTTATAGCTTAGTTTATACATATATCAACTATAAATTAACACTTTTAGGATTTACAAGTCCAACATCCAGCACTGATTTGTAAATATACGATTACTGTTTACATCCGTTAGTGCCTATTGATGATGGTGTAAAGGCATACTATATAAGTCAGTTCTTCTAGAAGAGAGCATTGTGGGAAAGAGTGCAGGATAATTATATTTCATGTCAAATTTCCTTAAGCAGAAACACTGAGGTCGGCATATAGTATAAATCATAGAAGACAACATAAGTGAGTCATTTTGTAGAGAACTATCCAGTAGGTAAGGATCCAGGCATGTTGTGTGTCCATTACACCCAATAGATAAAACATACAACATGCTCCACTAAAGAGCTTATGTCATCAACAGATCTGGTGTGTGGAGCCTTTTAATTCAGAATTTCATGTTATTATTACCTCACAAAACAAACACCTTTGTTAGAAAGCAGATCCTGCCTTTACCACATCGACAAGCTCTATATCTTACCTCTTAACAATCACCAACCATTAATTCAATATGATGATCTCACTTAACGTCACCGCTATACTACAACCGGTCACAAAGCATCATTACATCAGAAAAATAAAATATGAGAGCAGTATGGAGTAATGGATAAAACACCAGACAGCTAGCCTTTAACTGAATATCATGTGACTTCCTAATGCTCCTAAAAAGCCACACTTACTACCAACTTCACAAACATGGATAGCACTGACCAGGGGACAGAACGCTCTAAAGAAGAATCTGTTCAAATGTAAGGTATCCCCTGTAAAGCTAGATTTGATTATTTGCTGCAAAGATATTAATATAACATTTCAGGGTATTTAAGAGCATTGCATACAATAATTTATCGCACATTCTTTCAACGTTAACTAATATCATAAAAATAGAGATGAAAGTCTTGATTATTAATTAAGTGAGACAAGTGGTTGAGGACAATTGTTCAAAGAAATTCACATCTACTGCCACTATATAAAAAATCTAAAACACTTCTAGATTATTCCTCAATGTTATGCCAAGTCTATCGTTTGAAGAGCATGCAGTGGTGCATGTCTTGAACTGTAAAACAGGACATACACTGGAGTAGTAACGTTGTATCTCCGGACACAAGCACTACATCCGTAATCAATTCCAATGACTTTGATAGAGGAGAAAACGATCATTTTGCCACTCCACAATGGGATGCTCCATTAGCCCGATTTACCAGGTAGGCAGTAGTCAACCCTGTGAATGGGAGGTGTTCAACATGAGCTAACTAACAAGGTCCTGAATCAGAAGAGGCTCATCTCAAATCCATCCAAATCAGCATTTATTAACAGTCATGGCAAAAGCCCTTTGCTGCACTTGTGCTCACTGAGTCCACCCTGCGGCTGCTTTCAGTTACCCTATTACAATTCAAAGCTTACATTCCGAGTGACAAACATGAGCCACACGGGGAGGGGAGGGGCACTTAGTGGCATAACAAAAGCCACATTGCCACATCTGGGGGGTTGATTGCTTTTGACCAACTTGAGACAGTGGGGCCATGTTCATCTGTGATTTCCCACAAACAATAAAAAAGGTTTACTGTTGACTGGAGGGGGTGGATGGGCAGCAGTAAGGTCTCCTGCCCATCCACATAATTCACCTTTCACAACTTGGACAACAATGTAATGTAGTAGAAGTGCAATGGGGTTCAGGGGGAGCCCTTGTTGTGACTACAATTCCTTGCCTGTGCTTCTATCCATCCCTGCTCATTGCCCCCTCTTCTTTTCAGACTCATCACAACAGCCTGTCAACAATGGGTGCAGTCCAACCACTATTCAGATACAGAGTATGCTAATGTTCTTTTGAGAAGCTGTAAAGGTATTTTCCCCGTTGTGGAATGGTCACTTAAATTGACTGTGTGAAGAAAATTGATTAGTTGATCATAACTGTAAGAGTATTAAAGTGCATGGCTGAGGAGAAGCACTTACACCTTGAAACAAAGAACAAAAGAAAAACCAACAAAGAACTGGGTATGTTGGTCCAACTTCTCGCTGAGTCACGCCTCAATTCCTTGGATCATCCCGAATGGCAACTGGTAACACTGCCTAATAAGGTACCCCATACCCCCCTACCCCACCACTTTCACACCTTTGTTTGATAACTGCTGTCATTCAAGTCCAGGTCTACAAAAGTCACTCAAATTACACAGCAACAACTGACCGAAATTTTTGATACAACTTTTGAATTTGAGAATTAAATTAGAATAATTTAGGCCATATTGGCATTGTCCAATTAACTGGGTCAGTTCGCAATAAAAATGACTAAATACGGCATGCAAGGAAAGAAAATAGAAAATGCTTTTTTTTTTACATTATGTCTATGCTATACACATTTTGCAATAGATTATTTTAAAACATTTCGGGGAGAACAACATTCCCCTACTCGTAGACTAGCACGTTGCGTTTTTGAACTGTCTCGCGCGTTTCAGACGACAAAGGAAGCAAGTGCTATCCCTGCCTGAAGTGTGCGTCTGTGAGCTGACATTGATGGCGTGGATGTATAATAATGCGCCCATGAGGTAACGGTTACTCTCAGGCTTTGTGTCTCCCCCATGTTCAAAATTTGCTTAATAGACAATAAGAGAGAACCCGATGGCAACATTGTTAGAGTTCTGGTTACAGTATGGAAACTTAACATTTGTTACAAAGGCCAGTGAGGGAGTCTGCATGGTGTCTCGGTGGAATACAACAAAAAAGAACACCACTCCCTTTTCTTTGACAATAACACCAGGTAACAGTTATAGGACATTACAAAAACAACATGGTAGCCACAGTGAGACAAATTTAGTATCAAATTCATAACTTCTGACTGAAACATTTTGGTCGTAGTCTTTACCTTGTCTCCCGACTATTTCGGCCACATGTTCAGAACTGGGCACGGGGACGCATTCTGTTATGTTGCAGCCTCGTCCCTTCGTCTCAGCTGAAGAGCCTTCATACAGGGCACATAACTTGCTTTTTCCTTGCAAAAGTACCGAGTCTCCCCCTCCAACGTTATTAGTGTGGTTATGATGGTTATTGTTATTGTTACTCCTGTCCTGTACTCCCGTTGTAGGAGCCCCGCTGCCGTCCTCGCCTTCCCCGAGCCCCAACAGAGACAACTGGCCCAACGCGACCCTGAGGGCACGGGAGTCGTCTTCTTCCTCGTCGGGTGGCACAAGGAGACCTTCGCTTCCGAATCCGGAGCCGGCTAGATCCCCGCCGTAACCCCCATTTTTCTCCATGATCCCTGCTAGAACCAGCAGGCTAGGCATGGCTAACAAAAGAGTGTGAGACAAAGACTGGGGAAAGAGACTGGAGAAACAGCACCCGTGCCGCCTCCCCGCCCCCTCCTCCTCCTTCCAATTCCCCCTTTGCGCTAGTCCCTCCCATAGACCAGCCCCCTCTCTCCTGTCCGCTAGCCTATACTTTCAATACAGTCCTCTCCCAGCTCAAGGCAAACGGGACACAAGGCCGTCTGCACGGAGAGACTATATCGCTCCACCCCGTCTGGTCTTGCAGTCCCCTCCTTGGCTGAACGAACTGCCTTCCCGTTTACCATTCCATCTCACATTCCCAAGCCTGTGGCATCTCAGAATCTTACCCCCGCGATTTCTTTCACCTTTGGAAAGAAGGGAAACATTTCCTCCACCTTTTCCTTTGTCTCTATCCCCCATGCGTTTTGATCAATACGACTCATTCTGTTTTTCAAAAGACCGCAGCATTCTTAAATAGGCTATTTACCATTCTGGGAAGACAATAATCATCAATCGATTTTTACAGACAGCAGGAGCACATTTTCAAAACTCAAAATCAGACCTTGTTAGCAAAGTGAATTTGGTTATCAGTGCTGGCCACTTGCCAACTTCAAATATCCAATGGAAGGATTATTTAAAGAAAAGTAAAAACAAATAGACTCTGGAATAGAATCGTAGTTTTATAATATATATATATATATTACCCCATATATATATGGGGTAGTCTCTGCGCAAATACTAGTAAGTGCACATTTGGGTTAATTCTCTCATCTGAGGACGAAGGAGTTAATAGCGACATATTTTGGGGGTCCGCCCACCCCTCTTGCCGTGGGTTGCGGCAGGTCATCGCGTTGTTGTCTCGAGCGTCGTTGCGCAGGGGTTGTTATGTAGGAGGGGGTCTATAAGAGGAGAAGAGAAAGGGAGTTGTCAGACAGGCGTTGCAGACACTATGCAGCGGGGATCTTCATAAAATCCCTCACATTTTATTTCCCGTGAGCAAGGCTGCTGCTCCTAACCGCGAACAAAGAACCGCGCCATGCGTTCTGTACAACAGACTTGCCAAAATGTCCTCGAGAGAAGCCACGCCTGGCGGCATGGTTGTATAATAACACAAAGACATGTGCATGGTAAAAATAATAATAATGAAAACATTAACGATGATAATAATGACAATGCAAATATAACGACTATACACCAAATATGTAGGATAATAATAATAATAATAAAGCATCGTAAACAAAACAAAAGTTCTCAATACAAAAGAAAATTCACATTTATTAATAATCGCGATAATAATTATGATACCATTATTTTTGTGTGTCAGAATCTAGACAAATTTTTATGCCACAACAGTACAGTAGTTCTATCCCTACTGTAACCTATGTGGGTGGCATGAGGCGCATTGGTCTGTCAAGCATGTGAATATCACCCTGCTTGTACTCATAGATGAAACACCTCATTTAAGCAGTAACTGTTTGTAACAGCCACTTCTACATGTTTCCAGATGCCACATCCTTTCTTACTTTATATTTATTTCAGACATGATCGATAATTCTTCAAATGAATTAATATGTTGTTATATCATCTATTGGTGGACTTAAACACTGGATACAGTTTCATCTTTGTTATTATTTTCCTCAGATCATTTGTAAGTAACCTATTTTGCATATGTTTTCAAAAGATATGTTTGAGCTTGCTGTTTAGGCATTGCCAGATTAGAGGACTTGAGCGTTGCTGAGCAAATTCTGATTAGTTGTACATGTGTCCATATCAGGCAGAATAATTGGGTTGTACTCATAATAGCAACAATAAACAGATAAAGTATGTGTGTCAGTTAACAGAATTGCATTTGAGAAACCATGGGGATGTACACTATCATAGGTGCTGTATTGTCCTTTTGGTACAGGTGCTTGGTACATGGTTATAGTTGGTGTGTTGTATGCCCTTAAATCCCTCAAAGGGCAAATTTATGGTGGCCACAAGGAGACAATGATTGAAAAAGTTGTTGTTTCATCCAAACATAAAGGCATCAACAACAATCTAATGGTTATTGTGGGGGGCGGGGTTGTGTGTGTTTATGGGGGTGGGGGGGGGATCTGCTCCCAGTTGGGGGTGGGGCGGGGCGGGCTGGAGTCTATCCGTTCCTCGCTACTCAGCGGACAGGCCTGGGGACTGGGGAGACTGTGGGGCTCCGGGGGAGATGCTGGAGAGGGGCCAGCTTCTCATTGACACACAGAGGCAGTGTGTCCAAGAGGTCATCTGCTTCCATTAATGGGGTGTATGCTTGGAGCCCAAGGCCCCAATCAATAAAGAAGATGGATCAGGGATTGTGTTTCTCCCACACACCCTAGTCTGTCTGGGTGAGTTGGGTTGTTGTAGGCTTGTTTGTGATGATACCGTATTAGTCACTTATTTCTCTCTCCTGAACATAACCTTTATAACCTTTGAATCTACTTTGGTACAAGTTTCACTCCCAGTCAGAGGCGTAGCCACGGGTAGACCTGGATAGGCACAGGCCTACCTAATTTGTTCAAGGCCTACCCAACAATGAAAATATCTCCAAAGAATTCAAACATTTGTGAAAATCGCAAAGTAAATAAGTTACAAAAACTGAAAAGATGCATATTCATATTTTTCTAGGCCTACCCAATAAGATTATTCTGGCTACGCCCCTGCTTCCAGTCCATCTGACTCACTGATTGTGATGCCATACTGTACGCTAGCTTTTACCCCCCCCCCCCCCCCCAAAAAAAAAGCTAAGCTCTGTGTGTATTCCAGAGAGATAGAAGGGTGGTGTGTGTGGAAAGGTGGGGGGAGGGTTGTGTGACAGAGAAAGAGACACACTTCAGGACACTTGTAAAATGTAGAGTGCTGAGGTCATGTTACTTGCACATCAGAAAAAACTCAGTGATCTTCACCATCTGGTTGCTTGACTGCTCGTTCCGTCTGCCTCCTGCACCCTCTGAATGGGTGGCTGGATCTCTGGTGACATGCTTTGGTTTACTGTGCCACTTAGACAAGACCCATCTCTTTGTCCAGCAAGCCATGCAAACACCACATGCACCTATATAGACAGTATCTGACTCAGAAAAAAGGACTGTCTGTCGTCTGTCTAAGAAAAAGCAAGTAATAGCCTGTAAAAAAAAAAAAAAAAAAACGACCCTGAATGAGCATCCCTTTGACGTGCATGGCCAGATGTCCTTTTCATGACATTTTGGGGGCCTTTCTGTCACGTGAAGGCAGATATGAGCACATGCTGGCTGAGTGCCAGATTCTGGTGTCACCATCAACCTGGATTTGTGGATGATGTAAGAATTCATGTGTATGATGTCATGCTTATGATGTTAAATCCTACACTAATACCTTACTCTAATGATGTAGGTTGCAGTAGTATAGGCAAGAGGACAACACAATCCTTCAGTAAGAGGATCAGTAATTGCAGATTATTTCAGATAACCTATAATCAGATCATTTGACTCGCACAGCAATGACAATTATCAACATATTTCACAAGGGAAATTTGACCAGTAAACTAGTTTTGTATTACTTTGTGTATTAGGTTTGCTTTGTGTCAACGCTTGTTTAACTCAACAAATTGTCAATGGGATGCTATGAGTTTCTGAAAGAAAAGCAATCTACAAATACAGACACATAACATTCCTCATTGAGTTAAAGCAGTAATGGATATTTAATGCATTACTTAATTTTGGCGTATTATGTGAATGAGTGTGTGGCTGAGAATTGTCACAAATATGTCCACATCTTGATTTAACATTCTTCTCCATTGTCAAGGAAAAAAACGACATACAACTCCGTTAGCAGACACACTTCCTCTTACCCTCTGTCCTTTCTCTTTTTTCTCACTCTCATTCACACACACAGACACTCACACACACAGGAGTATTGTGATTGGGGGATCTGATCTCAACTGGGAATATGAGTCAGGTGGTTATGACTTCATCGCTTTTCTCGGGTATTAGGTCATCTCTCTCTCTCTCTCTCTCTCTCTCTCTCTCTCTATCCCACTGTGATCCACCTTTTACGTTGATGCTTAGTGAGTAGGGACACACCTAGTGATGAGTAAGGTTATCCTCACCTCATGTTTCCCCAGTCTACAATGATCTCACACCTACTGTTGAAAAAGCTTCAGAATAAGATTGATCATCTCTGATTAATTTTAAGGTGTTGTCATATTTGGCTAAATTATACCTCCCAAAAATGTCTAATGTATTATGGCTACAATATGCTAGTATTGTATTAGCTCATTCTGTCAAATCTATTATAAAATATTTTATGGGCATCACATTTGACGAATATTCAGGATACCACACTGACAATTGACAATCCAATTCTGCACAACGCCATTTTCTTAGATCTCCCACTTACAACTTTACTGTGAAAGTCAGATGTTTATGAAAAGCAATGACACTTGTCATCAACGAAGTTAATGTAGGATAAATAATATCCTTTTTGATGACTGAAAATAATGCGTGGTGGTGCTTGCTTGCTTGTTTTGGACAGAAAAATGACCTACATCTGATTATGTGTAATGTGGAATCTGACTGTAGTGGTTGTTTGTTCACCAATAAATAATCGTGTAACCCAGTTGGCGGTACGACCTTACCTTTTCATGACAAATTACGCCCATCTACTGTCGTAAAAAAAAGGTAGACTATAAGCAGCCAAGCATTTTATATTATGATCGACAGGTGGCGTCCGCCACAGTGTAATCAGGCATGTTAATTTCAGGTGGTTGCAACTAACAAAAACGATAGGTCATTTCGCAAGTCATAAACAAAAAACATTACGAAATGTGGATGAGGTATGCGTGAGAGTTGATAGCTCTAACTGTTGTTCACTTGCGATTTCTAAAATTGAAGCCAATTCCGGTAAGTTTGACGATAAGCAAACAAACAGTTAAGATTCTGGCACTGTCATGATTTGTTTATTTCATTGTCAATAACAGTTTAAGAAGGTTAGGTATTTTGTGCATTCACTAGGGATACTTTATTTACTCTGATCTTTTCAAACTATAATGATTTCGCTTACATCCTTTAAAATATATATTTGAAGATCTACGCCATTATTGGCCAGGGGGTGGCGTATAGGCCTCTACCTTTGTTTCAGCTTGTCATTTACTGAAGGAGCAGAGAAGGGCTTTGAAGGAGCCTATAGCCGTCCTCAAACATCGCAGTGGCGCCAAGAGTGACATGAAATTAATTTGTAGCTGAGCTTTTTAGAATGTAGAAGGATTTGAGTAAAATTGTATATATTTATTGATATTTTACCGTACAAATGAAGCCTTATCGACCTTTCAAAATACACAAATATACAGTGTTTAGTACTAGTAAAACATTTGGCTTTTTTCCTCTGATAATTAGTAATCTCACAGTGTCCCTAATTGTCTTAAGGAGGAAATCCCTGATCTTTTATCCCTTGTGGTTCTAAATAGTTTGGACCCACCCAAAGGGAGAATGTACACTAAACAAAGTTTGTATATACTGACACACTGCTCTCATCACTACAGCCGTACTGTTCTGTAAGTAAAGATCAGGAAATATTAGACCATAAAGAGCCTACTTTTGTTACACATCCTGAATAATTAATCCTAAACTATTTAAGATGAGTAGTGTAGATATCAAATGAAGCTTAATGTTGCAGCTACATTGTTGTTATAGTTACAGCATTACTTGTATTAGTGCTATTGGTAAATTGGTATTTGATGTTTTTACCCCGTGTTGAAGATAGGGAGGAATGGTTGTGATTCTGTTCTAAAGCTTGATATGGTTCATTTGCATTTCCTGTGCTGGAATACCTGTTACTGAGCACCCATTTACTCACAATGGTATGAGGTGTGAGACCGAAGCAAATACCTCTCTGAAAAAACCTGTTCAACTGTCTGTCAATTTCTGTTTGTGTCTGTACTTTAGTCAAGTTGGAAACACCTAGGATATAGATCATGAAATGTAATTATGAAATAGAGAGAAGACGATGCAAAGAAACCAGGAACATTGAGTATGCAGTTACAGATATTTGATAAGAATTTAACACTTACGGCCAGTTGTGAGCTGGTGTTTTTTGTTAACATTCATGAAACATTACAAAAGCCGGAACAAGGGTCTTGTTATATCCTAGAAGATGTTTGAACAATGTTTGATGTATTTCCTGAATTTATTCTGTGACGTGTGTGACAAAGTCCTTAAATAGTCTCAGGAGAAGGTTCAAGTCTATACACACCCAGAACCCAGTAACAGTGATAGGAGAAAGGACTTAAGTCTTACTCAGATTTGCATCTCTTACAAAGTTAATCAAAATCTTTCATTGTCGATCTCCAGTGTTGAAGGAAGGAGATGAGGAAATTAAATTGAATGATAAATAATAGCCTGTGTGTGCTGTTCCTTCCAATAATGTCTTACATGAAGTGTTGGATACTAAATTCTTACCTGACACTTTGACTGTCAGCACTAAAAATAGGGCATGTAGTCCGCTCGACTTTTTTTGATGCCTTTGTGGAATGTTACAGTAGTGTCAAGGCAGTAAATAATCTGCCCGACTAACCTGAGATCTGTCTTGTTTGTTGCTTCACAAGCAGGCATGCACCTGTCATGTGGGACATTTCAATAACCCTCCCCAGGGGTTCTTTCTTGTACATGTCTCTGTCTCGAGTAATGGTTAAGGCATGCGGAGGTAGCGATAAATGGTTAGTTTGGAATACTTGGACAATAGTTTGTTGCACATATACTGTATATTTTAGTTGCTAGGGTAAAACGTGTTTTTTGTTAGCAAAGGTTTATGGAAACAGAGAGGAAGGGAGACTGAGGGAGAGAGGAAAGCTACAACAAGAGAGCTTTTAGTACTGGGACGTATGAATCATAAAGAGAAAAAGCCACAGATTGAACGTTCCTTTCCACTTCTTGGTCCTTGCCAGAGTACTCCCATAACTTTTTCCACTGGGCTTTAGGGCAACAATGCCCAAATGTGTGCAACCACGCCCCCCCCCCCCCCTTACACACACACACACACACACACACACACACAACTGTCTTTAACCAACTTTGGACTTCATTAACTCCACCCCGAGGCGATAAATACATGCAGATCCATCTTCATGCTGCCTGAGATTTTTGAGGATGACCCACGGGAGTGGCTGTGTCCTTCCATGGTACCGGATTTACAGTTTTTTGTGGAATTGTCCCTATACTGACTCAGACTGTTGTTCTTCAGATACGATTTTGTTTCTTTGGGAATTATTTCCCCGACATTGACATCTTAACTCTATACTGACTCTCTCCTAATCACGGCCGTTCAGTAAAAGTGTGAATCAAGGCATACTTTTACTTAGCTTCTTGTTGTTACTGCATTGCACTTAATGTGGAAGCTTTCACTGATACACCAATGTGCAAGCTACTGGAAACTCCGCAAAGCAACTGTCAGAAGATAAAGAGCTGAGGAAAGGGGAGAGAAATGGTGCAGAGGGAGATCCAACAACTGCTGCGCCTGTGAACATGTCCAGCCCCAGCTTCTCCCAGCCCCACCTCTTCCCGTTCGCACACCCTGCTACCCCTCCCTGCTCTGTCCCTCATTCTCCCCCGCCCCCTTCAGCAGTACATGTGCAGGGAGAGACTGCAAGGAAACCAGTCTTAGGCACGATCCAAAGGCACACACAGACGACCGAGCAGCCAGGCAGCACTGAATCGATCTCCTTCACCACGCTCACCGCTAGAGAGGACCATATACCCTACCTACAGCTCTCACGTACACCACCAGAAACTTCTAGACAGCTGTGTTTGTTTCACTCTCAAACTCAATCGCACACACCCACTTTTCCAGAAGGATTTAACTAACAACTTCCCTCTCCACGCTGAGGTAAGGCCTGTATTTGCACTGAATGTTGTCATAAGTGCTAAAGAAGGTGTGTGCTGTGTGGTGGTAGAGCTCTTTCAGACATACTTAACAGAAAGGTCTTTTTACTTTATTTGACTTGCAGTGACTTGCAGTGTCACTTTTGAAGAAAAGTGGAGTGTTATGATATTGTAATGCTTGACTCTTGAATATGCAAAGAAGGCTGGTTTGGAAACGGTTTTGGAGTGGGCAAGTAGAGCTAGAAAGCCCTACTTTAAAGCATGTCTGTTCAGTTTTCAGTCATGACCTTGGAGTACAATGTGTATCTCCATTGTGATATGACATGAATGAATAAGATAAGCGCTCCGTTTCATTTCAAGATTGGTAAGGAGGACCTCTTTTCGAGACTTTATTGCAGAACGCTTCTGCCATATACTCCCATGTGGTAATTCTCGTATCTAGACGAAAGGGAAAGTGGATGTCCTCATCTGATCATCCGGCTGGGTTTGTTTTAATGGCAAAGTCTAGTCAAGACTGTGGTGTCATGAAGAGGCTTTGAACAAGCGGGTGTGTTT
Source organism: Hypomesus nipponensis (assembly GCF_054491055.1). Taxonomy (NCBI): domain Eukaryota; kingdom Metazoa; phylum Chordata; class Actinopteri; order Osmeriformes; family Osmeridae; genus Hypomesus; species Hypomesus nipponensis. The sequence goes on from NC_140362.1 coordinate 17,858,757, forward strand.
GGAGGCAACCAAAGACCAAATCAATCCAAGTTTATGACCGTTATACTTTTCCAGCAAGTAGTTTATGGCTGAAGGGGACTATGTTCAAATGTGCCTTTAGGGCCTTTAGTTAACAGCATTGTGCTTTTGTAGTTTCCTGGGTCCAGTTATGAAGATTGTAATACTTTTAAATCCTACTTAAGTGAGTCCAAGGTGTGGTGTTAAACTGTCTGAGAGGATAAATAAGTGTCTCCAACACAATTGAATGAGTACTTGAAAGATACACAGGGCTAACTTGTGACGGGATATTGTGAGCAAACTTGCATATGTCCCCCTACAACTCGTATGACCCTCCACCTGCAGAGAACACATTATACACGCTATCAGAAGTAACCCATGTCTGCAACAGACAATTAAGACAAAGCATTAAGCATCATTCCTTATCCAACATCTGACCGCCAGCTCTTCTCCTCTTTCCCCCTCTTGACCCTCTTCAGCTAGCCCCCCCCCCCCCCGCCCCTCTTCCTAAGCCTCTCTTTGAGCCTCCAGAGCTACCATGGAAACCCCAGGTCAGAAGCGTAGCGGCCGTCCCGGGGCCGCCTCCCCTGCCCGCATCACACGGCTGCAGGAGAAGGAGGACCTGTGCAACCTCAACGACCGCCTCGCCATCTACATCGACAAGGTGCGCTCGCTGGAGACGGAGAACGCCGGGCTGCGGCTACGCATCACCGAGTCTGAGACGGAGATCAGCCGTGAGCTCACGGGCGTCAAGACGGTCTATGAGACCGAACTGGCTGACGCCCGCAAGACCCTGGACTCGGTGGCCAAAGAGCGGGCGCGCCTGCAGCTGGAGTTGAGCAAAGTCAGAGAGGAGTACAAGGAGCTCAAAGCCAGGTAGGACCACACGTGGATACCAGGGGCTGTATTTAAGCTCTCTTTACCTCAAGAATCCATGCTATTGATTTAATTGTAACTTATCAAGATCACATTATTTAGATGGAGTATGCTGAACAGGAGTAGGTGCTGAGATGTGGCATGATTTGTTCCTGTCCAAAGATCATATCTACCAGCCACTACTAGTTACTCTAGCATGCTTATTGGTCAATAGAAAATATCTTTTCTGTATGATTACTTAGATTTCAGTCTATTTATCGTAATACGTGTTTACAGCCGCATATCATTAATGTGAGGCTGTGGGGAACAAAGTAAGAGATAATGGTGAAAACAAGGAACATATGTGGTGAAGTGTGGCACTTCTGTAAACTGACGAGGGCTGGCCTCGTACAGTAACCTGCAATTAGAAGTACACGTTCAGGTATTCCAATGTTGCACAGTGTTCCACTCCCCTTCCATTTCAACATGGCGCTGACTCAACAATTAGTGTTATATCAGTCTATTCATGTTTCCCATATCTGTCAGAGTGAGTAAAATAACCTGAATTATGCTACACCTCCACTTTTACCATATTTTATAAATCCCATAATTCAAGGCTTTACATACTTGGGTATTGGTCAAGAAATGGGTATGAAGACCAACAAAACTTATGGACCTGGAGACCACATTCCAGGTGATTGAATAGGCCCTCAAGCTAGTTGTGAAATACAGCTTTCTGGCTTCAGGCCCATTAGGACCTTAACCTTGTGGGCACAGGCGGACCCGCACCTCTGACAAACACATCGCTCCGTTTCCTTTGAATAACAAGTCTGAGTCGTTCTACAACCCAAGCATCCCAGGCATGCTCAAGAGGGTCATTATCCATCTCCAAAGATGCTATTCAATCAATCCCAGAGACCAGGTTTACCAGTTTATACCTTCAGCCTTTCTGATATGCTAGGCAAAACCACGGAGGTATCCAAATCATTATTCTAATGTTCACCTGCATCCCATTCCAAGCGACTCTATTTGATGTCGAGCTTGGGTTTGGGTTACTCCAGGATCATTCTCACCACAGTAAAATACCCCCTGTACTCTCTCCCTGCAACAGGCTTATGCCTGCAATAACTTCCCAGGAATGTGTTGCAGTCTTGGTGAAGTCAAACTGGGGTTAGAGTGTGTCTGAGCGAATTAAATCGGCTAGCAAATAAGACCTGGCCTTTGCGTGGATCCTACCCATACAAAAGGCTTTACCTTTTATGCATCAGGTTTTTCTCTTGGGAAACCAAACAGGGAAAATATTGCCAAACCAGTGGAAGCTTACTCAACTGAACATACCTTTTCACATAGCTATGACTGCAGTTTGTTAATGTTCATTAGAAATGATGTTGTCTGAACATGAAAATGCATGGTGGGCAAGAGCTTCTGAGCACTGTAGCTTTTTAAAGAATGTAGTGAATCCTTGTGTAGGGCTGCAAATGTACCCAGGTTAGGGTGGGGCCTGACCAGGAAAAGCCTTTGTCTTTACATGTATTTTTTGGGCGTCGGCCTTCATGAGGGTGTGGACTCCTACTGTTGACATAAGTGAATTGGAGCATTTGGAGATCATTGTTAGTGATGCGTGTGGCAAGGTAGATGAGCATTGGTCTATTAGGGCGGTGAAAAAGTGAGGTGGGTTGTTGGTAAAGGACATATTCAGCCTCCCATTTTGTTTTCTGATGCGTCCTTTACAGCTCCCTAGTGACACCAGTAGATTTAAAACAATCGAACTATTCACATGGTTATCATATCATTAGTTTCTTTTGATGCATAGACGGTGGAAATGTCTCAGTCGTTCTGACTCACGCTCTACGCAGACGCCGACCTGTTTGCCAGTGTTTGGTTGCCATGGCCCCCGGGAGTCCTGGCATGGGCGTGTGACAGGGTGGTGACTCAGAGGTATTTTTTCCTTTTTTTTTTTTCTCTCTCTCTCTTCTTCTCAGGGCCCCAGAGACTCTGGGAATGGGCTGACTGGAACCCTCAGTCCAGGAAGCAGGTTATATGTAGGCTTCCACACTAGAGTAGTGAGTCATATGTTTATTAATACTAACAGATTGATGCTGGCTCCCCTATTGGGTTAGAAAGACATGGCGAACTCAACAAACAAACGGAACATCTATTCTCATTTTGATATGCAACTGTTTTTCTGCACGGCTGATGGAAATACAAAGAATTGTTTTGTCTTCCTTTCAGCCGTTTCTTAGTGTTATTCAAATGTAAAACTCTAACTGTACCAAACTGCCGCATATTCCCTTGGCCTTTAGATTGACTCTACACTGTGTAGTGCAATAGTCAAAGCTGTCACTTATCGTGGCTAGTATTTGGTCACACCTGTTCAGACATTTTTGTAGGCCCTCTACAGTTGTGTTTGTGTCACACATTTCCCCCTCAGGGTACTGGCCTAGAATGCTAACTACTTTGTACTAAAACATGCATTGCCCCGTAAACGATTCACAATTATAAAGAAGTTATATTTTACAAATAACAGGTGCTTGTGGAATGCAAGACACTAACCCAAGAGCCTTATGGGCAAAAGCAGATGTCTTTTGATGAAAGCAGAAAGCTGATAATGAAAGGTTCAGACACAAGGCGCTACATGACGTTAAGCTAAAACAAAGAGCTACAGTCTATAGCCCCATGTGGCCACATTTGTTTAGTTTAGTCAGCCAGTCAGAATACTCATCTTGTGCACTGTAGAAGAGGCTGCAAGTTTGGGTCTCGTGCCCGCCAAGCACCTGAGCTGTGCCAATGACTGTGAAATATGAACATGTGTGGGGAAGCCCCCTGAAACCCACCACGCACTCCTAATACACATTAGCCTTTGTGTGGAAATGGTTCCTGTAACACTTTCCTGTCCGTATCCACTGCCATTTTGTTTTTAAATGTATTTGATCAGCAGACATATATCTGAAATAACATACAAACAAAAACTGCATATAGTAAGTGCAGCAGAAAATCAAGGAGTGGAAGGGCACAGTTGTAGAAGTATTAGTGGTTAGCTGTATTTTACAAGATATTGAAATAATAGCATACATTATCATATATTCAAGTTTAAGTCTTTTATTTGTCAAGTACACAGAACAACACAAGGTCAGACTGGGCACTGAAATTCTTAAGGTACACAGAACAACACAAGGTCAGACTGGGCACTGAAATTCTTAAGACAAGACAACTCAAGCACCTGGCATAACATATCAAGTACAACATTGAAACATCTTAATGCAGGCAATTGCTGCTGAGTAATTGCACAGTAATGTATGAACACTTTACTAAAATTACACAACTAAAATTAATGTGGATTTCCCCTCCTAAGCATTGATCCAACCCTGCCCTTTTCTGCACACCTGGATATATAGACATTAACAATCACATATGGTCCCTACGTGATCAAGTCAATTGAACTTTTAAAATGTTCATGCTTTGGAGCTGTATATATTTTTGGTATAGAAGAAGTGTGAATGTCTTTCAAGCATCTGGTGTCAGGGCCTATCAGAGAGCACACCAGGAAATGTATGTATCAAACAGCGTGAACCCATTTCCTTGAGTGTGAATTTATTTCATTTCAGTTTCCTCTCAGTACTTCTCCCAGTCCTATCGAGCCCACACAGCAATAGTCATATGAACTCTGTAGCGTGCACACGTCACCAAAATGGTATACAGTCCACTTACTCAGAGTTGACAGAGGGAAAGTAGATCGTTTAGCCAGTTTCTGACTTTGTTTGACTTCTTGAAATGAACAAACTCCTTCGCTCCCTGTGATCATCCATAAAGATGCCTCAAGACTCACATTCTTATCCTGGATCATATGTTAAAAGAGGAGGGAATACAGACAGACTTTCAGAGGTTAAAAGAGGACAAGGCTCCAGTCACAGAGGGAGGCTAGTCTATTGTTAGTCCTAATATTTGTAAAAAAACATCGTTTTAATGAGTGAGCGATTATTTATAGCCCAAGGAAGTTCTGATGTCATTCTATTGCAGTCACTGATGTAATGCTCCCTACCTTCCTGTGATCACACAGCAAGCCATGCTTACATTTCACTGTACGACAGGAGGAATCCATTCAGTCTCTTTGTCGATCTGTTATCACAAGATATTTTTGAACTGGACATTTTAAGCTGCTTTGTCCTTTAATGGACAAGAGCACACATGCACTCAGTCAATGATGCTTAAATGCTTTGCGTTTTTTTACACCCAAAGCCTCCATTAAATGCATGCTTTAGGCCCTCAATACTGCAGGGTATGAACATCTTGCAAAAGGTCAAGTATGCGAGGAGATGAATTGGCGTCACACCCTTGTCTGCATTCTTGTGGATTTAGACATGATGGAAAACGAAGCTTTTCATCAGCACCTTTTGGATTGAAAAATACGTTTTTTGAGTGAAACGTGTTCAGCAAAGGGGATTCAGGGTTTACTTTAGCCAACTGTCAGCTCTTCATACAACAGAATGAACAGTCAAGAAAGCGATATGTTTTGCATCCTCAGGAAAATTAAATGTCTACTATGACAACTGATTGTTCTATGTCTTCTCCCAGGACGCTTGAGTTCAGTGAGACTCATGAGACGCTTGTCTCTGCCCCCTGTAATGTCTTCCCCCAGGGCAGCCCCATGCTCTTCCACAATGACCTCAGCCTGTATCATGTGACGCGAGACCTACCCTTCCCGTGTTGTGTGGTGCAAAGGGCCATCTAGACTCAAGGCTCTCTGGGTTTGGATGTGGGCCAAATGGGGGAACCCTTTTTTTCTGCCGCTTTTTAATGATGGTGCCAGGACTTCAGAAGGACCTTTTGATGCTAAGTGGTAGCTATTAGAAATGCAGTATCCCCTATGGAACTGTCAGTCTGTGTAAGAGAAAGTATTTTACAGTACAGTCTCGTGGCTTCTTGCCCTACTTGCCTTAGAACAGTACACTGCAGCGGAAAACTGTGTCCGTAAATGTGTAGGATGGCGTTGGGTTGAGTTCTGTTTAGATAATGAAAGAGTAGAGTTTATGCTTCACTGGACCCAGGACTGGGTTCTGAGAAGAGCAATGGTGGTTTGGAAAGACTGTGTGTGTGGAGAGAGTGGAGTTTGTGGATCAGAGTTTCCATGGTACTCTGTTCTCAGCAGGATCCTGCCAAGCTGCATGAGTCACTTGATGACTGACGGGCTAAATCACTTTAAGATGCTGAAACACACAAACACACTCACACGGGACCACACACACATACATTCTACTGATTGGGAGTTCCCGTTTGCTAGTAGGTGAGTTTGGTGTGCCAACACTAACTCGCATAACTTTAATTCCTTGCAATTCCTCTCAGTGGGTTTTTACTCTAATGTACATTTGTAACCAACGTTTCCATATAATTCGACTAGGCATGATGTTTGAATACGGGGAGATGCCTCCAGATGCTTTGCATTTAGTGTCACTCAGAATTTCCTTTGTTTGGTTGAGCTTATGAAATCTTAGCTTGATTCTAAATGGTTTATTTCAACCTTCTAAATGGTTTATCTTCAACATTCTTTCGCGTCCTTTTGAAAATCGGGTAATTAGCTGGGAAGATGCTAACTGTCCTCCATGTCTCTCTGGATAAGAGCGTCTGCTAAATGACTAAATGTTGGAATACAGCATGTACCAATTGTATCCAGGCCAAATACTCTGTTTGTAACCCAGATCTTCTTTCTTACTATTTGCGATAACCATGTCCACTAAATGTCAACTTCATTTGATATGTTTCTCTCTCTCTGGATACTGTGTTTGATTGTGTCCCACGTTACCTCACAGCTGTTAGTTTAGCTGTTACAGTAGCTTTCCCAGTGCTAACACCAATGCTAAACTAACACCACACAGCACACTTTTTGTTGCTTTTAGCTCCATGCTAATGTCAGTGCCACACCCTCTACTCCACCTACATGGCCCCAGCACAGAAAGACTTTGCAGTAACCAAATGCAGCTGGGTGGGGCAGCAACCAAGGTCTCTCTGGAGAGCGCTGAGTAGAAGACATATCTGACTGTTTACTCAACGGGAGAGCTTGCCACACCACAGTTTGTTGTTAATGTATACTGTTCATGGTTTACCAAAGTTGGCTGCATGGAAACATTTGATTCAGCCCATGTTATTTTTTCTACAGTATAGTAACTATGGTGGATTAAATGCTCGCAGAATTTCAGATGCAAATATTTTTTTTTGTAAATGTTGTTTTTGTAATAGTCTAGAGTATTTTCTGTGTTGCAAGGGCAGTATTGAAGGACGACAGAGTAAGGTTACCTATACACTTGAAACAGTTCCTTATCTTGCAAAGATAATGTGATTAAACAAAGGTGATAGCTAGCCTTTTATACAAACTGGCCAAAGTGTCAAAAGACAGGCACCAGGTGTTTGACGAGCCGTAAAATAATTATTAAAAGCCCACACACAGTCAGACCTGCATAAAAGGCTTTATCAGTGATTGAAAGGCTTAGGCATAAGGCTTTCCTTTCCTTTTGACAACTATGTGTTTGATATGGGGGACAGAATGGGATGGATTTAGAAAGGTACATTCAGTTGTCATGACTCAAGGCTTTCTGCGGATGTCAGTGTTTACATTGTTGCCGACTGTGAGTGTATGATGTTAGAGCAACAGTAACTGCTCTTTGGTGGTGTTATCGGATGTCGATATTTTTAATATCTTACTCGCTTGTTGCACAACCCACCTCATGCCATGTCATAGGCCTAGAGGTCCTTTGCGCCAATCTTAAATGTTATGGTTGCTATAGTTACACGTAAAACATGCATGTGTAGCTCCAGTGACACATTGTACAGGGCTGTTGTTTGTGGAAAGTACTATTGTTATTTCTGGACTCTGTTTACTTAAATAGTGTTATTCATCGGCTTTTGGCTTCCTTACTTATTTCTTGTTCATATAGTCTCAATCTTTCCTAAAATCGCTCCACTGCATGTGTAGGTACCGCTTAACGTCCTGGCAGGAAAAAAAAATTGGGGGTGGGAACCTTTTTGTAAGATTTCTGGCGGGAAAAAGTAGGGGAACCCTGGTGTATTCCCTAAATGTTGAAAGAATGATTCATCGTGCGACCCCACCCCTTTCCAGTTTACACATGTCAACCAGACGGCCCGTGAATAAACACAGTGCCATAGTGGCACACCGTGCAGATCAATCAGCACTTCCAACTCCCCACAGAGGAATTCCGTTTGTAGTAGCACAGGAAGCGAACGAGGCGGTGAAGTGCTTCTCAGCCCCCGTGGCCTCACTGATGGGACATGAAGCTTTTTGCACCCCCTGACTGTGGGCAACTCTACAGAAATGTAACATTGGTGCTATGCTGCTGATGGGTAAGGGTTGTGGTTTCCAGGTAGAAAGAAACATGATGGAGTTGGTTACTCAGACCTTTAACCCAGTAAGAGTCCAAGGTTTTGCAATCTTAAATGACCCTGAATTGCATACTTAAACATATCCACAGTGAATGTTCTGCCAAACAAGACAAACTATTTGGTGAATGCAAAAGATATTGCTGAAAATATAGCAATTTGTAATCATAAAGTAAGTGGTGCCATTTAGTCATTTTGAATGTGGCTGAAACTGCAAAGTATCTAATTAGCAATTCATATTTTCTCAAAACCTCTTTGCTATTTCAATGATTTAGTGCAACATTATCTGTTTCATCTCAATGACAGGATAAGTTTCCATCCTCAAATGTAGACATTTAGACACTGTTCAGTGCATACCTACCCCGTATTTAGGTAGTATTACTTTTGAATTACTGTACCCTTTTTTTATAATGATGCATCAGCCTGTCATAGAAATTATAGGCTAGACTTTCCAATGTGTGCTTACAAGGCTTTTCCACGCTGTTCAGGTCTGGAATATCCTGAAAATAAACATTCACAATGAAAGGTCCACCTCCTTTTTCCTTTCTTTCCAATCCCCCAAAACGTGGAGGGAAATGCCATACTGAAGGCCTGACAACTAGGCCCTGGTTGTCATAGTAACGACACAGCAAAACAGGGAGGACTGTGGGTTTCTTTTTTTTTTTTTTGGGGGGGTGCGGGGCGTGTAAGGCGCTCTCTATGCTCGTCATTGAGGTGGACAAAGATAGAAGTGAGTCACCCAAAGGCTGGGGGCTGAGCTGACACATTCCTCCTTTTATTATTTCTCCTCTCTTACTCTCTCTCACAAACACAAGCCATGTTTCCCTTTTACAAGCTCGTTTCTTTTCCTAAAACGTTTTCTCAATTTCTTCTTTGTTCCAGTGTCTCCTTTGCTATATTTATATAGCAAATATATTCTGTATTCAGGTCAAATGTTTTTAGCCATATCTGTTTAAAAACACAAATTATTTTGAACTTGTATAAAACAAAGAACAGCATATTATAGAGGAATAGTGTTTGTGAAAAGGCTTAAACAACACACCATCAACTGGGCAAAAAAAAACGTATGTCCTTTTCTGTCAGAGAGCAGAATTATTACATCAAGATGAAACGGCGTACTATACATGCACTCTCAGTGTACATTTTCAACATGTTCTGTAAATATTTGATTTAAAGATGAAAAGATGGTCTTAATGCCATTAGTAAAGCAGCACATATGTATACAGATGATTCTAATTCTGTAAATTAGCGGTGTTTAGATTGGCTTGAATTCCTCTGGTACAGTATAGTATAAACTACAGATCATTCATAACTGTCAACTGTTTGATAAACAAAATTAAACATAAATACATGAACATCTGTCTGTTCCAAGATTGAACAGAAACAAGGTTGAGCTTTATTTAAAATACAAGTCAGTGCAGTCAATTCATGCAAAGTCAAATGGGATAATGCAAATGGACAAACACAGTCACTCATGAAATAACAAACATATACTTACACACATGCGTGCGCGCTCACACACACACACATTTATTCATACGCACAGCATACAAACACACACAAGTACATTGTTGTAGATTTTCTCACAACCTTCCCCCATTGTTGTAGTTGTGAGGTTATTCTGGAACAATCCTGAAGATGAATGCATTTATACTATATATATATATATATATATATATATATATATATATATATATATATACACACACAATGCAACAAAAAAAAAAATAAGTACATGTTTTTTTTTTTTTTTTTTTACAATAATTGGTCATTTTTATGACATAAGGTATGCACACACACCCATGCACCTTCAGCCAGTTTGGGACAATAGCTTTACAATTGAGCGCACATACTCATTTCTTCATGTTTAGGAATGCACACAAACAACAGATTCACACCTCATAACAACCAATAAGTAACAACCTTCTCTTAGGTTTCCTCCGTGTTCCTCAATCGCTATAATGTTAATTACCCATTTTATGGCAACAATAAAAATGTTCCACCATAACAAAAAAATATCTAGCGTCTGCAAGAGTAAACACTTTATTGGGACCCAAGTTATTAACCAGAGGGAACCCATCAGAGCCCAATGTACACAAACCCCAATATGGTTGAACTTTTACAATTAGTACAATTTCTATTTACAGGAGCTGTTTCATTTTCCCCTAGTTGACCATCTAGGTAGTTGTGCTGTAATTTGCACTAGGGTTTTGTGAGTTGATAGGCAGTTAAAGCTGCCGTGTGTGTGTGTGTGTGTGTGTGTGTGTGTGTGTGTACTCTAAGCAAGCATGAGCATCTCTGTATGCTGGTCCATGTACTGACACTTGTAGCATCAAGAGGGTGAGTTACTTTGCTGGATACTTTACAGGTTGTGTAGGTGTCACAAGAGTCTGCATTTTATGGATAAGCAAGGGAATGGACTGTGGTCTATGGGTGGACAGTTTTCTCGATCTGCAATGATAACAAAATATTTTAAAAATTTGACTTTTTCAAGGTCACATGAATGGATGTGTGGGTGATTAGAAATGCTCCAGTTAATAGTGCTGGATCCTACCTCCAGATTTGTAAAACCCACAACCCCTGTTGCACACCAGGGCCTACACGGCCTTCTGAAATCACAGAGGAACAGACTGATCTCCAGGACGATAAGCGAGAGCAAATGTGTTTCAACACATTGTATGCATGTATATGTACAGTATGTCACCACGCACACATGTTAAACATAGCTTAGTCTTATTGGAAGTATGGGCCTTTTTATTTGAATGGGAGCCACTCTGGTTGGCAGCGTACGGGGAACCATGAGGCCCCCCTGGGTAAGTGGTCTGGAAGTCATCTCCCTTAGCAGATGGCCATCATTAGTGACAATGAACACTCCAAATGTAATAACGGGTGGGGTGGGAGGGGTGGTGGTGGTGGTGGTAGGGGGGTTTCCTTCCTGGACCACCAAACTAATACACACTTTTTCTTTATCTTCTGTGCTTGGCCGTAGAGCGGTTTTTCCTTGTGCTCTTCCAAGTGGTTTGGTTGTTTTCTTCTCTCTCTGTACCCACAATGCTGATTTTATTCCTTGGGAGCATTTACGGGATGTTTAACAGAACGCACGCACATGCAGACGAGCCTGAATGTTTTTAATTTAACAAAGATTTCCCGGAGAGCATTGCATGTTTCACTTCTGTTGGAAGCCCACAAGCAATGAGCTTTTGTCCTTTTTAGGACAGGGTGTTTTATTCCTTAATGGCCCTTTCAAATATCCGAGTCACCACAGTACTGCTGCTGATAGATGAGTCAAACAGAGGTCCTCAAATTAATTTGTGATGAGTAGTTATTGTTTTCCTAGGGAGGATTGTTATCATATGCTCATTATAGGATTATGAAAGGGACTCATTTTTCACAATCACTCAACCTGGCCGGGTAGATTCAATAGGCTCAGCTTATGTAACTAACTTGGGTTAATATGCTACCTGACATTATAAAGCCTCCAAGTTATTGCTCGATAATGAAAACAAACAGATGTTCTTTTGTTACGGTATCTTACCACTTTAAATCCATGTACATCTCCTTCCTCGTTCTCCTCAGGAATGGTAAGAAGGAGTCTGAGCTGGAAGCAGCTCTGGCCCGACTGAGGGACCTGGAGGCTCTGCTGAACTCCAAAGACGCTTCTCTGTCTACAGCGCTGGGGGAAAAGCGCTCTCTAGAAGTCGAAGTGAGGGACCTGAAGGCCCAGCTGGCCAAGGTAACATACCGTCAGACTTTCATACACACAGTACACATACAGACACATTTTCACATAGTTTCCCTACGAGGGCTTTATACCCGCACACAATGGTTCACTGCCACAATAGGCTATTGTCCTAGCCCATGCCGCAGTTGTAGGCCTCGTTTTCTCAATGAAACTTGCCATGTGGTGAATGTTGACTGAATGGCTTTCTTGTGCCACCTACTGTTCACAGGAGGGAAGTACATCTTTGCAGCCAATTATTCTATGCCCTCACAATTTCATTTAATCCATTTAGTCATTTAGCAGACACTCTTATCCAGAGCAACTTACAGTAAGTACAGGGACGTTCCCCCCCGAGGCAAGTAGGGTGAAGTGCCTTGCCCAAGGACACAACGTAATTTGGCACAGACAGAAATAAAAACGGCAACCTTCTGATTAATAGACTGATTCCCTAACCGCTCAGCCATCTGACCACCCCTGCAATTTCTTGGCTTTTTTAACTTCTCTCTCTTTCTCACCCACTCCCGCTGTGAAGTTGGAAAGCAGCCTGACCGATGCCAAGAAGCAGCTGCAAGATGAGATGCTCAGGAGGGTGGACGCGGAGAACCGCATGCAGACCCTCAAGGAGGAACTGGAGTTCCAGAAGAACATTTCCAACGAGGTGAGACAAACGTCGGCTCCCCCCCCCCCCCCCCTCTTTTGAATGCCCGTTTTGCTCCGTTCGTCTTTGCTTCTCTTTTGTGTCTCGTCTACCTTCGTGTCGTCTCTCCCCACCTCTCTATGTACCTCTCACTCATCCCGGTCATCGCACACTTCTCCATCTTCGCCCAAAATGGCTCCCCATGTCCTCACCGCCCGTCTCCTCCCCCCTCCGACCATTTAAGGGTCAGCGTGAGATGCGCCGTAGGCACGAGTCTCGCCTGATGGAAATAGACAGCGGGCGCCAGCAAGAGTTTGACATGAAGCTGTCTGAGGCCCTGACTGAACTGAGAGCACAGCACGAGGAGCAGGTCAGCATCTACAAGCAAGAGATCGAGAAGACCTACAACTCCAAGGTAGGGGAGCGGCCCCACACACACACATGCACACCTGTGAGACGGCCCACCACATGGGGGAAGTTCACGTGTTGCCCAATGGATAAGTCATGGCTTCATTGGTAAGGGTCTATGTCTCTCCCCTCCCCTGTTTCTGCCAGCTGGAGAATGCTCGCCAGTCTGCGGACCGGAACAGCAGCATGGTGGGCGCCGCCCACGAGGAGATGCAACAGTTCCGCGTGCGAATGGAGGGCATGTCGTCCCAGCTCAGCCAGTTGCAGAAGCAGGTACGAAAAACGGCACAAAAGCAAAACTTGGATTTTTCGTTCGTTTCGTTCATTTTCAATCTGGACCGCCTCGTCACGGACTTGCACTTCTCTTGAATCAATTTTGCCATTTCCGCTTGCTCACGTGCCTTCTCCCTGTGCGCGCGCCGCGTGCTTCGACCTCCACCCTCATCAGCTGGCGGCACGGGAGGCCAAGGTACGCGAGCTGGAGGAGTCGCTGATGCGGGAGCGGGACAGCATGCGCCGGCGCCTGGAGGACAAGGACCGGGAGATGGCCGACATGCGCATGAGGATGCAGCAGCAGCTGGACGAGTACCAGGAGCTGCTGGACATCAAGCTGGCCCTGGACATGGAGATCAGCGCCTACAGGAAGCTGCTGGAAGGAGAGGAGGAGAGGTGAGGAAGGAACAAGGACCCGACATCCGAAGCTCAAACACACACACACACTCATATTTGCATGCAATTGAGAGGGAGACGGATAAACCCAGGCTCTCAACTGTAGGAAGTAAGGTTTCTAGATGATCAACTGTGATGTAGCCTGTGTTCATGCCCACTCTCTCTCCCCCCCCCCCTCCCGTTCGTTCTCCACCTGCTCCAGGCTGCGCCTCTCCCCCAGCCCTCCGCCCACCCGGGTCACGGTCACCCGCACCTCGGGCTCGGGCACGCACACCCGCGTGCTCAAGGCCGCCGCCGCCGCGGCCAGCAGCAGCCGCAACTCCTCCGGGAGCGTCAGTGCCAAGAAGCGCCGCCTCAACGACAACGACAGCGAGACGTCCAGCCTGGCAGGGGCCGTGACGCGCACGCGCATCGCCCAGCAGGCCTCGGCGAGCGGCCGCGTCACGGTGGACGAGGTGGACCTGGAGGGGAAATTCATCCGCCTCAGCAACAAGGCCGACGAGGTAAAAAAAAAAAAAAAAAACACGCAACATTTTTCAGAGAGAAGGAGGTCCCTTGATTTGCAGTTTGGAGTCTCATACTCAAACTCATAAGGCCATTGGTAGCTGGTTAATCTGAACCCCAACTTTCTATCACACAGGACCAGCTTCTGGGTCACTGGCAGGTGAAGAGACAGGTGGGCACCAGCAGCCCCATTGTCTACAAGTTCCCTCCCAAGTTCACCCTCAAGGCCGGCCAAACCGTCACTGTGAGTCCCAAAGCCATCCGCGCCATCGATGCAAACTCGAACCGCATGAACAACATGTTTAAAAAAAAAGTTGTGTATCCTTCGTCTCACCTTCGTCTCCCTCCCTCTCTCTCTCTCTCTCCCCCCCCCCCCTCTCTCTCTCCCCCACCCCCTCTCTCTCTCCCCCCCTCCCTTCCCCCTCCCGTATAGATCTGGTCAGCTACAGGTGGCGGGACCCATAACCCCCCCACAGACCTGGTGTGGAAGACCCAGAACACCTGGGGCAGTGGAGACCTGTTCCAGACCACCCTGATCAGTGCCAATGGAGAGGTGACACACACACTCACACTACTTCCACAGCTTCAGCTCATGAGTTGCCAAGCTCCATGACCAAGGCACAACTGACTGCTTTTGAGCTTTGTTCAATGACGTGATCCTGAATCACTCAAATGTTTTTTTTTCTGTGTTTTCTAGGAGATGGCCATGAGAAAAGTCACACGCACCCTATTCCAGGAAGAAGACGATGACATGGTAAGTCTCCCATCACATGCCCCAAAAGAGAGGGAACAGAGTCTGTTCCCGACAGTTCTGATGGTGGGATTAATGAATGGCCTTCTGTCCCTTTCTCTGCAGGCGGCCCACAGCACGTGCGGTGTGGATAGCGAGTACAACCTGCGGAGCCGCACGGTGATCTGCGACTCGTGCGGCCAAACGTCGGATCGCGGTACCTCGTCGGGCGTGTCCAGTGGCTCCATCTGCAGTAGTGGAGGAGGTCTGCCAGAGGGCCTCATTGGACAATCTTTTATTGTTGGTAACAACCTACGCAGAAAGGTACAGGGAAAGAAAATGCGTGAATCTGCCATCTCATCAGCATGAACTAAACCACCAATAAGCAGGAAATAACTATTTGCTTGAGACATTTGGTAAATTATGTTTTTATAAAAACATGCTTCTTCAGGCTATACATTTATAATTTCATAACTAATACGTGATGGATTTATTGGTTTTTTACTACATTACTTACTATAACCAAACTCAGTTTAGATTCTGTATTTTTTATATATCTTATTTGCATTCTATTTACTCTCAAATTACACAAACATATTTTCACACTCAAGAAAGCATTTTTTTTTGTGTCCCACTACACTGTCCTAATTCCTAAGCTCTTACAACTGTATCCCCTTCCTGTTCACTCACTTGTCACTTCCTCTGACATCTTTTTTCTCTTCCTGTCTTCTGTAGGGAGGTCGCCAACCGGAGAACTGCTCCATAATGTAGAACCAAACAGCAGCAGCACCTCACCCGAAGAAGAACCTCTCGGTCCACTTATAGAAGAGACTGCATTGTTTTGTACTTCTTACCTTTTGTTTTCCTTTCAATTTGCATTTGTGTTATATATATACTATGATCAACTATAAATCATATGCGACAATTTGCAGTTAGTTTAGCTTTCGTACTTGTTTTGTGGAGTTGCATGTATCCAATAAGACTTTTATATATATATATATTATAGCTTTTTTTGCATGAGGGCCAGGCAATTGCTTGTTGTGTATAAGAGCCCAGTCTATGCTCAGGAAAAGAGGCATTGACAGCTCTTGTTCCTCTGGTAGACTTGGATACGTGTCAAGGTTTGAAGTCTTGAAGGCCAAGCTGTCAACACATGACACGCACATAAACCCTGCCTTGACGTACGTTGAGATTTAAGATCAAACCAGTTGAAACCTGGGGTCATATCCCTGGTGTGCCCACATTCGCGACCATGAATGTTCAGAATATCTTCTCCTTTTCAATCGGAAGAATTAGGGAGGGAGGGAATAATGTATGCAACTGGGGAGGGAGACACGTCTGGTAATTCTAAAACTTTAGCCAATGGAGCCATTTAAAAAAATAATCTATATATATTTTTTAAGATGGACATGAATGGCTTTTTTGGGGCTGTGGTAAGGATCATTAAGCCATATTTGCATTGCAACATAAATACCAATATTACATTTTCTGTAGTTTATGCTTGCTTTCAAGAAAGTTTACTTTTGCTTTTGCCCAAAAATACATATGTAGTTGATACTAGTTTTTATACTGTATAATTTCTAAAGGAATGATTTCATAGACATTTGGATTAATATTACTAACATTATCAATGACGTGAAACCTGTCAAACCAAGTCAGTTTTGTTTTTGTTTTTTTTATGACGGAGTATGGCTGCTTGATATATTGATTCAAAGTTAATCTCCATGTCGTGCAGCGTTTGGAAGGATAGAACATCTGTTGATTTGGGTGAAATTAGAATGGCCACGTCGTTTATGCACCAGTTTTATGGATGATAAAAAATTACATAGATGCTTTTTCTTTCAAGAAAATTGTATTTGGTCAAATGTCCAAAAGATGTATTCGGCTAGTCCGAAATTTATTTGTAATTGACAAAAGATGGTGCTTTGTTTTACAGCAAATTTACTCTATTCACTTTATAGATTTTGGTTAAGTGCATGGATCTTCTATCAGATCTTCTAGTACAATTCTTATTAATTTTACAGATGAATCCTGGACCATGCTGTAGAATAACAATTGTTTATTTTGGTTTTAACTTGCTTTGCTTGATTTAGCTGACACTTTTTGGGGGGTTTTGGTGGTGGGGTATGAGGGATACAAATTTCTTTGGACTTTGTGTATGTGCTGCAATTTTCCACAGATTTACCTGTTATGCTCACTACTGTAGGTAACAATTTAGCAGCTTGACATTGTTTGTACTCCAAAGTGACGCATATTGAAACTGAGAAGAATATTTTCTGAGAATACTTGACAGACCCGTAACTTTATTTTGTATTTGTTTTGAACTTCATACAAGTTAAAACCAAATAGCCTGTCTACATCACTATATTTAACTGATTGCAGGGCCAAAATTTGAATGTACTTGGATGCAAGTGAATATTGGAAATGCTATTTTTCTGGTATTATTAGCGGTGCCAAAAAAAACATTTGTCTGAGTATTTGTCTTCTGAGGCATGAGATTTATACTTTTATAGATTATTTACATATTTGTTTTAATGTCTGCAATAACATGTTAAAAGTTATGCACATTGTCTGCAGAAGATGATTTATGCAAATGTTGTGCCTTATAAAGGATGGCAATATGCCTCTTTTCAATATCAGATATTTTAAAACATCAAATATTGTAAAGATGGTCAATGCCTGTGTAACTACCTTAATACATTGCCAGTTTGTACATTTGAGCATAAACAGTATGCAGGCCTTATGACATATCATTAATAATAATAATAATAATAATTAATGAATTAATTCGTTTCAAGTAGGATTCTGTCAAGAAATTGTATTTGAAATGATGTTTGACATGGAATTGCTTTGCAATCAATCAAATGTGCCATTTTGTCATTCCTGTTTACGGTCATGCTAAGTAAATGTATTCTCCCAATGACAGTTGTACATGATTGTCTATGTACTTGGTCATATCCTATTTTGTGTGTGTTACTTTGTAAATGACACATACTAATTCAAATCAGTTCATATTTTATTTACATTATATACACACTTTTTTTTTCTTCAATAATGAACATTCTTACGATGATCACACAAAATGTGCTTCTATCTTTTCTGCTTTGACAATCTGTTTACATTTTTACATATAATACGGACTATGAAGTAGGAGCTAAAAGGCATTTGAATTGACTGAAGCTGATTTGAATATAAAAAACGTCTAGGTTACACAATTGCTGACAATGCCTAGAAATGTGCCAAATCTCAAGTTTTTAGAACTCTTTGAGCAGTACGAGACAATGACATAAGTAAGTAATTGACGTAAGAACTCGAATGTTTTGAGTTTCTTCAAACTGCCACATCAGCGTCTTGGCAATCCGTTTCAACTTTTCCTGGCTCTGCAGTCTGGATCCCAAGTCTGTCATCAACCTGAAGTTTGACCATTGATCCACAGGAGGGCAGTGTTACAATGTCACAATGTTCTTGCTAGTACAAGAAACCTCCCCATACGTCCAGCTTCTGAGGCGCCCCTCTCTGTCCTGCATGTCCAGTGAGTGCTGCGAGGAGAAAGATGGTGTCATTGAGGGGGTCTCCTGCGTGTGGGCGATGGTGGTCTGCGTACAGGTGGCAGGTCGTAATGTCCTGGGATGTGGCTGTTGACCGGCAGGTCGTAGTGATTCTGAGGCTCCACCTCTGGGACGTTGCCAAGGGAACTGCGTTCTGAAAACCACGGAACCAAGTTAACCACAGAACTTGACTTAAAACATAACTGCCAAAATGGCAATGCATCAGATTCTGCTTAAATGAGGTCAATACTAAATGAAGGGCTCTTCATTTCATCAACAGTTAGGGCTCTGTTCGGGTATCATATGATATGACTATCATATTATAAAATAAATATTAAAATGTACTCAATTTGCAGATACATTAACAAACAGCCATCATAGGACATACTTTTAATCTTCAATCACACCATTTCAGATTTTTCCAGTCGTTATGATATAGGTCTAAAGAGACACCGTTCTCTGGCTCTCCTTTTGTCGGCCATCTCCTTCCTGTCCTTCCCTCACATGACCTCACTTCCATGCAAACAGTTCTGTCCATTCAGCCATAAATCTTGGAAACTCATCCCTGTCCAATCCACAAACCGTAGTCTCTCTTCCAGAAAGGACATTCTAGAAGCGAGGCTCACGTGAATTGAATTTGAATGAGTGTGGGATTTGAAGTGGAAATAATGAAACGTAAGGACTTTTTCAGCTATTTAAGTTGAACTTTGAGTTGAGCAGAATTAAACCCAATGATATTCTGATGACGTCCACTCTTGAAGACCACACGTTAAATACGATAGATGGACATATAGATAGCTGCTTTATTCATCCTCAAGGGGAAAGAAAAAAAACTGCAGGCTGACCTGACATCAGCCATTTGACACAGCTACTAGAAACTTCCGAAACAAGGAGGCCCTCCTCACCTCTGCGCAGGGTGGCCGTGTGGAACGGCGGAGGACTGATCTCAGTGTAGGACCGCTCCCGTGGCATTGCTGACTTCATCTCCATGTAGCTGCTCTCATGGGAGCAGAAGGGCGGCCCCGGCAGGTCTTTGATGGTGGCGTACGGGTTCTCACTGTTCAGCGAGCTGCTGCTCGCCGCCACTGTGTCCTTCAGCTCTGTGACCAAGCGAACAACGTTTGTGAATGCTAAACATTGGCTTTTGTATTCTGCGTCATGTTTGACTTGACTTGACATGAGCTGGTAATATGTGGCCACTCAGTAAGATCAGGAGCAGTGGATCGTTTATAACAACGTACCAGAAATGTGACCCAAAATCAAAACAGTCCCCAAAAAATGGTTGTTTAAGGGAGATGGGGAAATATAAGCATAACATGCTGAAAGAATTGCACAATGGTTTAAACCATGCAGACCTTTGTTGTAATATTTCCCAAGGCTGGCGCTGTAGCTGTAACTACGATCAATTCCAAAAGCTCCTGTAAATATCAAACACAGATTTTTACAGTTTACAACAAACTAATAAAAGTGAAAGGCCTGTCCCGGAGACACACTGAATCAATACCAGGTGAAGCTAGAGCCGTAAACAAAGGTTGGCAATGAGCACGCAGAGTTTGAGAGGGGCAATTAGACGGGCAGACCTGGGTCTTTACGGGTCTCATGGTGCTTCCAGTCAGCAGGCAGAGTTGCATTGCTCTCTGCCCCAAACAAGCCCCGCCTCTCCCTCTCCATGTTCTTCACGCTACAGAACAGTTGGTTGTTGGTGTTCTGTTTAAAGGACACAAATATCGACCAATCAGACTTGGCCTGAAAGTTGCTCCTCTCCAAAAATGGAAACACGGAAAATATATATAAGGAAGTTAATGGAAGTCTGTGACATTGATGACTCATAACCACAGAAGATCTAAGATGAAGGGCATTGGAGGGTTCGCACTCGCCTTGATGGCACGGCCATGGTTGTTGGGGAAGTGTGGTAGAGGAGGTCTGCTCTGGGACAGCGTGTGGTAGCTGGGGTTGGAGTAATAGTGGTGGTAACTGTGAGGAACATCTGAAATGAAGAAAAAACACGTTCGATTTTCGAACTGACACGGAGCAGTAGCATCCCTTAATATCAAACTATGGATTCTTCTCTTACCTGGCACGGCGTATTCAGAGTTTGAGGTGCGTGTGGTGGAGAAGGACACGGTGGGAGTGTTGGTCTGCTTCTCCTTCTGCCTGCGGCGGTAGAGCAGCAGAAGCACCAGGAGCAGCACCACCAGGATGACCAGCACCACGATCCCAGCAATGGCCCCCCATGAGTCTCGTTCACCCGGGGACATGGGCACCATCACGCTGACAAAGCGCTCTGAAGGGGGAATGAGAAGAAGAATTTTACGTTTGTCCACGTCATTTAACAGCTTTATTTCATTGTGTGGCTATATTGGACAGACCAGATAGGGGCGGTTTTATCACTGGTATAACATTGTTTGGTCAACAGCAATATAATCTTGACTATAATCTGTATAACATAATCTGACTGAGACCAAGAAAAATATCAGGTGTGTACAATTTGGTGGTATTTCGTCATCCATTTTCATTGACCAGTATACCTTGTTTGCAGTCGACGCCTGGTCCTGTTTCACAGACACATTCTCCGGTCTGTGGGTCACAGAAGAAGTTGGGAGGGCAAGAGCACGTCTGGGCACAGTTCGCACCAAACTTCCCGGGTTGGCACTCTACAAAAACAGGAAAGAACCAGAAAAAACTAGATGATAAATGGAATTGTGAATTTGCTAAATTATGCACGTTTCTTAAACACGATAAATCACCATAAAAGTTATAGTACACATTGATCGCTACCCCAATTTTTATTTTATTATAATCATGATATTATTTATCTACCCTCTATTTTGAAGGGATTGTAATGTCATTTTCATTTGGTAGAACTAGACTCACGTGAGGAGCAGTCAGGGCTGGTCCAACCAGATGGACAGTGGCACGAACCGTCTTGGTGGTGACATGTTGAGTTATGGGCGCATCTACACGTTTCTGTACATTGCTTGCCATAGAGACCCACTGGACATTCTGGGAATCACACAAATACACAAAATTGTCTTAACTCCTAAATTGCTTCAATTCAAAAACATCCTTGTGATTGTATTTAATATTGTTTTTAGGCTTTAAATATGTACAGGAATACATTTTTACTGAATCATTTTCTAAATACAGGTGGAGAACTAGTCCATGAACGACACTGACCATGTTCACATAGAGCTCCGGTGTAGCCGGGCGCGCACACACACTGGCCCGTCACATGGTGGCATGAGGAGGAGTGGACACAGGACGGGCACGTGTTACCACACTGGTCACCATACCTGCCCGCGCTGCAGACTGATACAGAGACATGGGGGCCCATGGGTCAGAAAGGTCGATGGATGAGGGGAATGTACACACAGGGTCATGTGCATGTCAGGTGGCTGAGCGGTTAGAGCATCGGGCTAGTAATGTGAAGGTTGCCAGTTCAATTCCCGGCCGGTGCACATGACGTTGTGTCCTTGGGCAAGGCACTTCACCCTATTTGCCTCGGGGAGAATGTCCCTGTACTTACTTTCTACTAAATGTAAATGTAATGTAAATGTCATCATTGCGATGGTTCGAATGGACGAATAGATTCCGGCCAACTCACTCAGTTGACAGAGAGGTCCCCAGAAGCCTGGCCGGCAAACGCACGCGCCACTATGAGGCAGACAGGTGGCGCTATTCTGACAGGAGCAGGTTTGTTCACAGTTGCGGCCCCACATACCCTCTGGGCATTGAAGGGTACAGCGGGAACCTGGTAAAAAATATGTCGACAAAATGTTTAAACAGGTACAGTATACTGTGTGAGGCAAACAGTCAGATGGGATGAGGATTTAGAAAAACCTGTAGCTCAAATTGAATCAAACGATTATCTTGGTCCAGATCCAAGTTGGCACGGTCACAAGGAGAGAGTCGGCACTTACCCGTCCACCCTGGCAGACACTGGCACTGCCCGCTGGCACCTTGGCACCCATCGGCATGGCGACAGTCACACCTCTTCAGGCAGCCTGGCCCAAACGTGCCCATCTGTGCACCCAAACACATGCCAATGGAGAAAGCATCGTCAAGGGATTCCCTGGACCCTTTGGCCAACGTAATCAGTCAAGCAAACACTTTTTTGGCAAGAGTCACAGTGAATGTGAATACGTGGCTGGCATGTAGTCCTCAATGAAGATACGGAACCAACATGCTGCATTCATTCAACACCAAGAAGGTTGGTTTAACCACTTCCAATCCATATTGTACAAAGTAGGCTTATTTGTTACGGGCAGACAAAACAAAGCATTTTTTTTTATGAAGCCAGGAAGAGATGACATATGACTATATTGCAATGGATAAAAGTGATTGAATCACACTATACTTTGGCACCTTTAAAGGCTGAATTATATCCAGTACGTTATGAAATCGTATGTTAGGGTTCTCTCGTCACACTGACACTAACCGGGCATGACTGGTCACACAGGGCCCCCTGCCAGCCTGCCATGCAGGTGCAGGATCCATCTGCAGGGTTACAGGACGCGCCGTTGGCACACTGGCAGGTGGCATTACAGCCCGGGCCCCAGGTGCCCTCTGAGCAGGGGATGGAGCAGTCTCGCCCTCGCCACCCTGGTGACACACGAGACAGAAGCCGTTTTGTAGAGACAAAATGTGACAGGTGGGTGTGACGACGTTCATACAGAATCTTTTGCCTATCCAGGGCCATGAAACAACCACTTTTGTCTTTGTTTTTGTTTTTTGTCTTTATTTTTCACCTGCCTGCCTGCCGGCCTGCCCTGTCTGTCTTTTCGCTCACCCTCTTTACAGAAGCACGTCCCGTCGATAGGCGAACAGTCCACTGCGTTGGCACAGGAGCACTCCAGTGAGCAGTTCTTCCCATACGTTTCACTCTTACAGGGACTCTCGCAGTGATCCCCCTGGGGAAATGGACACAAGCAGGTAAGAACAGTTTGAACTGCAAACAGACTCAAGTGTAGGCAGGAAGCCAGTATGCAACGCTCGACCCGCGTCTCTCTACGCTACAGCATGACCCCTCACCGTGTACCCAGCGACACACTGGCAATGTCCGCTCACGGTGTCACACACGCCTCGGTTCACACACAGGCAGGGCCCAAGGCAACCGTGGCCATAGAAACCACGAGCACACGTTTCGTTGCAGTGGAGTCCTGCCCAGCCTGGCTGGCACGTGCACTCGCCTTTCATAGGGTGACAGCTGGCCAGTGGAGGGAAAAAAACAACGCGGAATCACCACAAGAAATGTATAAAAGTATAAAAAAAAGGACATTTGTGCCTGAACGTATGGCATTGATTCCCATCTGTTTGAACGCGGGGAGTGGTCCATACCTGAGCGTGTTCTTGTCATTGCAGAGGCAGCTGTGTTCACAGGAAAGGCCGTAGGTGCCGTGAGGACACATCCTCTCCCTGCAGTGTGGTCCCCTGAAGCCCGGCTCACACAGACAGCCCCCGTCAATGTTGTAGCAGCGCGCTCCGTTGGCACAGTCACACACGCCTTTACAGTCCTGCCCATAGCTGCCGACCGAACACTCCTCACTGCACCTGTAGTGGAACAAATACCCAGAGAAAATGTACCGGACATTTACATTTTGTCATTTAGCAGACGCTCTTATCCAAAGGGACTTATAGTAAGTACAGGGACATTCCCCCCAGGCAAGTAGGGTGAAGTGCCTTGCCCAAGGACAAAACGTCATTACGCACAGCCGGTAATCGAACCGGCAACCTTCTGATTACAAGCCCAATTCCCTAACCGCTCAGCCACTTGACTCCCACATTTACATAATTTGGGTCTACTTTTTTTAAAGTTTAAGAAAAACGATTACTTTTTACAAATACAATCCCACAAATCCATTCACACCTTGCTCCGGTAAAGCCGTCAGCACACTGGCACTGGCCAGTCTCAGGATCACAGTGGCCCCCGTTGTGACACACACACTCATGGACGCAGTTTGGCCCAAACCTTCCCTCTGCACAACGCTCAGTGCACACTGCACCCTAAAGAGGAAGAAAGAAGGAAAACAAATCAGAGGATGATATACGGATGATGTCTGACACCAGAGGTGAAGCGGAAGTGGGGATCTTACCGTCCACCCATGGGGACAAGCACAGACCCCCTTCCCCTGGCAGATGCCCCCATTCTGACAGGGGCATCGGGGTGGGCACCGGCTCCTTGGACACGCCTCCTCACATCTAGGCAACAGAGAGAAAACAACTTCGAAGAATACAACACAACAACCGGAGCTAAGGATTTAACAGGACTTCATGTGAAATACACAAAGTACTAGACACAAAACTAGGGACCAAAAAAAAGCTTTATTCGTGAGTTACATTTGCCGAACATATTTTATTAGTACTTGGAGTGCTGCTCTGCATTTTTAAATTGGCAGTTACATCCTATAAAAGACTTTCCCACTATTACCTTGTAGTGAGGTCCATTCTTTCTCTACTCATCCTTTGGGGCATCTAAAACACTGGGTGTAACTAATGACGCATGCACATAGCTAGTGTGTTTGAATGGGGTCTTTTTCCACCATATACGTGTACTGGAAGAATGAAATAAGGCCACAGACCATGTTGAGAGTGAATATGATATGTCGAGTACTTATCTGTTACAGTATAACAGCACACTTTAGACCTCCATCCACGTAAAGTAAATGAGAACAGCCCAATATCTGGGTCATCTACTCACAGTGTCCCTGTGAAGCCACTGCGACAGATGCATTCTCCGGTCATTTTATCACAGGACCCCCCAGTCCCACACTGGCACTTCTGTAGACAGCCCTTGCCGAACGTGCCTGTGGGGCAGGGGTCTCTGCAGCTGCGCCCTATGAATCCAGCGGGACACTGGCAGGTACCGCCGGCAGGGTCACACAGTCCCCCGTTCTCACACCTGCACCGCTGACCGCAGTCTGAACCCCACTGATCACTGTCACAGGCTACAAGACAAGCGCAAGGATGAGCATCAGACACAGGCAAAAAGAAAACGTTTCATCCCAGTGTGAAACAATGAACTGAATGCCAGACATACACACACACACACACACATACACAAACACACACACAATGCTGTGGTGATGCCACCGAGGAAACATTTCTAAACGGGCAGTCATTTCATATCTATACATATTATACCACAACAAAGATACAAAGAAACAATAACGTACACTAATTCATGGACTCGTTTACTTTCAACATGACAGATGGTGATGGTACTTTATGAGAGTATGACAAATGCATATAAATAAAAAACTAACTATAATATTCACACCACTGGGACTCTAATATCAACCCAACAACAACGAAACAGGAATATGTGTAGAGGGCAACCCTAGTGATCATTCTCCCAAGGAAATATGTCTTCTCCGTTTATGGCCATAGCCCTCAAACGGACAGACATGCCCATCTATATCCAGGTCTGCCTTTAGCTCCAGAGTATCAAATTACAGGCATGTGATATGCAATTGACAGGGCAATTTGCATGGATCCAAGAAGACGAACGACGTTCAAATCCAGAGTCTTTCAGCTGTCCTGTGGGACGTTTCTGGGGGTTGTCAAGCAACAGTGACTCGCAGAGTTTGGATTTCAATCATCCCAGAGGACATGAGGGAGATGGCTACAGACATGAAAACCAGGACCAGTCATGCACTCATCTCTCCTTTATTTGTCATCAATAACTAACTGGCTTGGGCCTGGGCTTTCTCTAAGTGAAAAATAGACATCCAACACAGGACGATTAACCACTCTCTTGACGCCAGCAGCTATCATCACAATCATTTCAAGCATGCCTACCATGTAAACCTTTTCGGTTTTAGGCTGTGACAGACTTATGAATGCACTGGGGTTTACTTAGCACCAAACTATAATGTCTTAGAATATGTTCTGCACATGATCTCCTAACCTTCTTTGCCTTATACAGACAATAAGTGCAGGTGTGGTGGCCAAATTTGGTTTGAGGCGAAAACATGGGGCGCTTTGTTTATTGCAGTAACTTTTCTATTTTGTTTGAGTGAATCAAGTGGTCACTAGTTTCTCCAGTGTGGGCATGTGAGCGAGCTGAGGGTGTTCAGCCTGACTGTGTGTCAGAGTGAGTTATGGGCAGTTTAGCTGGAGCAGCAATAATGTTTACACAGGCGTTCTACGGGACCGCTATGTAGATTTAGTGAGGGACCCACAGGGTCCTCAATCTCACGTGTCCAGAGCTGACGTCAGCTATGTACATGTGAGGTGAGTGAGCAAGTGAGGGGGTGAGTGAGGGGGGGAGGGAGTGAGGGAGGGAGGGAGTGATGGAGGGAGGGAGGGAGTGAGAGGGTGAGTAAGGGAGTGAGGGAGTGAGTGAGGGGGTGAGTAAGGGAGTGAGGGAGTGAGGGAGCGAGGAAGGAAGGAAGGAAGGAAGGAAGGAAGGAAGGAAGGACGGGAGGGAGGGAGGGAGGGATTTGGTGGCTCAGTGATTGGGTGGATGGCTGGGTGGATGGCTGGCTGGGTGGATGGCTGGCTGGGTGGGTGGGTGGGTTGATAAGTACATGTGTGGATGGTTGACTTTGAATTAAAGTGCTGGAGTAGGTAAAAGGGTGATCTGTGAGCAGAGCACTCTATCAAATTCATAACTGGTCACAGACCTTTTCTCACAGACACTTAAGTTTGTTTATTTATTTGTTGTTTTTGTATCTCACATTTTCCCTGAAAGTCTTGTTGATGTGCACTGGGAAGCACTTTAAAATGTCAGATCCCCATTGTGCAGTAAGTGGGAATGTATTAAGATATGGTGGGAAAATTCCTGCCTTTCCCAAGTGCATAGTACAACTGGTTGTGGAGGCCTAGCCTGTATCCAAACCCTACATCTCCCAGAAAAGTAATTGAACCCCATCTAATCTTTCCTTCTGGCTACTTTTCCATAATCAAAGCTTATGTTATACATATAATAATAATCTAAGACATTTATCTCGTATCCGCCACTGTCCACCGACATCCCTTTTAGCTTTTACAGTGAACATGATTATACACACCAACCTTTCTCGATTTTATCATTCTCTTTCAACCTCTTTCTCCCCCTTCTCTTACTCTGACTCTGTTGAGCATATTCAACACGGAAACATCAACGTATTTCTCATTTCCCTCAGCAAGCTAGCTCAACACTCAGGCATCCAGGAAGTGTCAACTCTCATTCTGCCAGTGGGCTCTATTCTAGGTCTGTACAGTTGGGGCCAAGGCTCTTCTGCCCAGAAAGAGAAAGAGGTAGAAAAGAGAGGGGGAGGGGGAGGAGAGAAGCAGAGAGAGCTCGGTAACATTTTCCATTTCCCCTTCCCATCATTCCCTCTTCAAGAACAAACCACCACCAATTTCAGTGAAGCCTGTTCATGTGAAAGTCCAAGCACTGTAATTGGTTGAGTTCAGAGACACAGGTTGGTTGAATTTGGCAACACAGATTTCCTTCTAAAGGATTTGAATAAAAGTAAAGATGTGTTTAGTGCTAAACAAACATTTTACAGTTTTTAAAGATATGTGGTTGAACACGTGCTGCCATGCAAGCCAAATAGGATTCTGCATGTTGAGCTCCAGTGTTGTTATAGTGGTTTCAGAGATAAGATTCAGATTTAGAAACAGTTGGCCAGAATGAGTGGATGAAGTGAATGTTAAGGCAATCATCCTGGGATGTGGTTGCCATTAATCAAGTATTTCTGTGTGTTTGGAAATGGTCCATTTCCATTGCAAAGGCTGTTTCCTTTGGAAGAGTAGTGTGAGAATGGTCACTTGTCCTTTGTTTGTGCACGTGCTGACTTATGCGATGTCGATTTTCGAACTCACCACTAGAGCAGTCATTGCCTCGCCAACCTCCCTCACAGTGGCAGCGGTCTGGAGCAACACAACGTCCATGGACACACTCTATGGTACAACGAGCTAGAAAACCAAAACTGAATTTAGTTTCCCTTGGAGAAGAGGGAAAAAACGATTTAAAATGTGGTTTCATAAACTACCAATACCGGTATGGATTTAGCTTTGGTATTACTTACGGACACATTTTTCACTGCTTTCGTAGTAACCAGGACAGCATTGATACCTCTTACGATAGTCCATCTTCACGGCCTGCCGGTATGCTGTTTTATAGGTAATCCTTGACAACAAACGATGCAATTTCACGTTACGCTCAATCCTTCTAAAGAAACAGGAACTGGAAATACGCCAAACCATGAAGTGAGTGCAAAATAACGCTACCTGTGGCGGGTGCATCTGTAGGAGCTTCGGGGGTCAGAGCAGGGCTCCTCAGTTACCTGGTCATAAGGGTGTGAGAACGACTCCTTCACAGAAGTTGTGAAACTGTATTGGAAAACCATGAGCAGAAGAAGAGAGTCATTGTCAACAGGGTAAGACAAGGAGCTTCAAACTGAGAACCAACATACAGTACATGTCGGTAATGTATGTAAGGAAACTTGTGCTTTGGTGATACTTGTTTCAGCTTCATGGGGACTGACCTCTCCCATAGGCTGCAGACATTGGGATCCCTCGGGCTCAGAGACCTCGACAAGTCAACGAGGACCATGAGGATGATCCAGCTCTGCAGGGACTGCATTGTCCTAAAGAGGAAAGAGGAGGAATTACCCAGAGGATCATTTTCATGTTGTTTTAACATCAAGCAAGAATTCGAGAAAAAGAACACAGACTCAATTTCCCACATTTTCCATTAAACTAAACATGCAAATGTTTTGGCCGAAACAGCTTTTATCAGAGCATGAATTTAGTAGCAGTCAAGTGATCGAAACAGGACTTCAGAGTCTCTATTCATAGTACCAATGAAGTAGGGGTAAGTATTACCCCTCAATAGTGAGTTCATTAAACACTGGGGAGAGGTAAAGAACCCCGTCGCCCTGCATGTGGGACTCAAAACAAAGGAACTCGAAACCGACGGAGAGAAGGAAGGAGAGACAGAGCCCACGTGAGTGTGTGTAAATGAGAGAGACATACAGTGAGGGGTCGGGGTTTAGAAACGCGAGTCGCCTCCAATCCTACGCTATTATCAATCAGAGCTTGAGCGAACAGAACACTCCATATCCCCCCACCACCAACCCCCCCGCCCCCCCACCCCTTCGCAGAGTCCTTCCACACAGCATCTGGATCTAATCAGATCCCAGGCCCGGGGGAACGCCTTGGGACGGGGACCGGCGCAGGCTCTCAGGGAGCAGCAGGGAGGCCGTTCCCAAAGAAAGTGGCCTTTTTTCTGAAGAACTCTCACTGAAACGTCCGAAGCTGCGAGAACACAGTGGCATGGGTCGTCTGAAGGGGCCATTCTCTGCATCGTGGGAAAATGACAGTATTTGGAGCAAGGGGACTGCATGTTGACATAAGATTCAAGCCTAATTCCCATGTGTTTTCCAAACACTTCCCCTCTGAGAGTTAGTGTACCACAGCATTTTCAGTCCTCCACATAAAGTAAGGAAGGATTGGTCCGCAGACAGTTATTGGACAAATCCTTTAAGGGTCTGAATACCAACCTCTGACCTCGAACCTAAAACGCACCAGGCCTGACTGGAAACAACAGGGGTTTGAAAGATGCCGTTGCTTGTTTCAACTGACACCTCGAAGTGGTACCTTGAAGTGCCCTACGTATTGAAGCATATGTAATAAATGTAGATTTGGCGAATTCACTCCGATTTATGTGTACTTTGAATCAATTTGAGTAATGGTCCTAACTCGGTATAAGATAAACAGCAAAATGTGTCAACTAGTTTTTAAAACTCATGGAGAGAAATGTTAGAATAGCCGAAATAATGAGACAAGACAAAAATAAGACAAAAACGGAAGACTTATGACATTTCAAACTTCTTGAGAGATTCCTCACTTGTCTCCTCAAAATTAAAGGTTTACTTTCCCTGCCAATGTCACCATGATCTCCTTTGGAAAAAACACACCAGACACCATCCAAACCATTCAGTAACAAAACACTGTCAGTAACAGTCCATGAACTGAATTCAGCAGTTTCACTTAAGCCAGAACAGCAGCTACATTACAGTACTACGGTCATACTTAGAAATGGTGGCATTAATACAAATCATTCCTCTGCTACTCTTGAGATAACCATTCCTGATCATTTTATTCTCTGTCAGGAGTTAATTCCTTTTTCTGGCAACACACTGACACAAAACTCTTAACCACAAAAACAGAGTTTTAAAAGAACTGGCATATGGGTTTTGTTAAGAGTAGCTATCAATTTTACCATCCACTTCATTGGATTGGGGTAAATATTTTTCATTACCTTTTTTTTCATTTTAATTGTGCTTCATTAGAAGTCTTCAAACCACATGGGAATTCTTGAGTGCTGAGAAATAGTGTGTGTGTGTTTAATGAGTTTAGGAGTGCAAAGAAACAGACTTGTTTTGAAGTTAAGCTGAGCAGACTTTCACATTTCATGTCTGGGTTACCTTCAATTAAAACGGTAGGTAAACGTCTGGTAGGGGGTATGGATCAAACTCAGGAGTCAGAATATTCAGTAAAGTAGTGGTCTGGAGCTGGGTTTAATTATTGGCTTCACCCATGATGTGGGCTGATTATTGATTCCTGTTGTTCTGGCATCTGTGTCTCCAAAATAGATTCTTATTCCACTTAATACTCAATCCTTATTTTAACCCTTTGCTATATTTGTTCTAACTTCTCCAGGTTGGTATTATGATTATTAATGCAATTTTGGACTGAACAGTGGGATAATTCACATTGGGTACGCATGTGTCAAGAATGACAGAAATACAAATACAACATTTATACAATATTTAATAGTTGATACACCTCAACAACACAAGATGCTTCAAGTAACCAGTCTGGCCAAGTAAAGGTCCTTAAGCAAAAGCTTCTGTCCTTTTGTACTCTGCTGTGCTGTTAGGTTGATTTCTATGAGCAAAGCAGCCAATCTCATTGAACTCTAAAGTGGCCCAATAAAACAATAGAGGAATAGCAACACACGCGCAGGCTATTTTTCATGTCTCTCTCTGCTCTCTCTCTCTCTCACCCTCTCTCTCTCTTTCTCTCTCTCACACACACACACACACACACACACACACACACACATGCACGGGCAAACACACACTTACAGGTTTGTTTTCATGTTCTTGATCCATTCCACATGCAAAATGAGTCCCATATTTTGAAACAAGTACAGAGAGACTATTTATAGTATGTGAAGACATTTGCTAATTCATTGGGCTCTTCTTGGAGTCCAGTGTCAGGAGCCAAACTGTGGCCCACGTGTGTGTGTGTGTGTGTGTGCGTGTGTGTATTGTGTTAAATGAAGACTGTTCTGCTGCTTTAAAGGGCCTCACAATTCTCTTGCCAGAACCACATGAGGACTTCAATGGAAACAAGAATCAAATAAAAACAGATGCACTGATTTCATCTTAATCTCTGAAGACACTTGTACACGTGTCATTACTATTTGATTCCAATCCTAGTTGTATGATTGGAAATAACATGTAACATGAAATGGCAACAAAATAGTAATTATGATTTCATTTCACACATGAATTCTTCCTCTGACAGGTCTTTATATTGACACTTTCTAATCACTTTACAAATCTGTACCCTAAACAGGTAGCCTTCATTTGAAAAAGGTATATTAAATAATAATAAAAGCTATAGTACATTCATTTATACATACAACAACTGTTATGATTTTACATAATCATAACTTACATTCAACAATTACAATTGTAAACATCCATAATGTTTTCCCCTTGGAAAAAAGGCCATCAATTTCAGAGAGGGGCGTAGTCTTTTTTGTCTAAATTGGATAACAAGCAAGTTTTCATATTGTCAGTAAATAGTGCAATTCTAAATGCAGCACATGGGTCTGATCAAAATGTTACTTTCTCCCCCCACAAACACACACACCCATGCCACCCCTCTCTCTCTCTCTCTCTCTCTCTCTCTCTCTCTCTCTCCCTCTCCCTCTCCCTCTCCCTCTCCATCTCCATCTCCCTCTCCCTCTCCCTCTCCCTCTCCCTCTCCCTCTCCCTCTCCCTCTCCCTCTCTCCAGGATTACGATGTTAATTGAGGGAGAAAATATTAGTCACCATTTGGAAAGGAGCGTCACAGAGGATAGGAAAATAAAAAAAGACAAAAAAACACATTGAATGTGGACTGGTGACAGGCAGAGAGTGAGAAAGGCTGTGTGCCATGCCAAGCACAACTACTTTTTACTTTGAGGGGCTCCAACAGCTAAGCCAGACACAAACTACACAATGAAAGTCTTAAAATTGTTACTGCACTTCTCAAAGCTACCATTGTACCACGAATTGCAGAATGGCAGCATACCCGTACAGAATAACTGAAATGAATTTCCTGTATGAATGCTTTGCTCACACTGTTTTAAAGCCCCAGAATCCACATATGTTACTGAAACCAAAATTGAAAAAAAGAAGCAAATGATGCCAGTCCTACTGAATTGTACGGCATCGCTCAACAAGGTTGTAGGATGGCTCTGTATCAGTGCTTGGTGATTACATCAGAACCGTTTTTGTTCAGTGACAGCAAGCCATTCATCTGCAAATCTGTAATCCACAAGCATTTTTCTCTTGTGGGACGGATATGAAGATTCAGCTATATGCAACGTCGACTGACTCAGGTTGACAGCAGTTACTGTTCTCAATACATCAGGCTTAGGTTTGTATCATCAATTTACAGTTCAACTGTAAGAATAACAAATCTCTAACACCTCTCCAAAGCTGTGAGCGACAGCCAGTTGGATAGAATTAGATGGAGAGCTCCATATGACACACCAACCAACCCCCCCACCCCACCCTGCCCTGCCCCCCCCCCCTCCCCCATTAAAACAGAGTTACTGTAAACTGGTTATAAAACCCATAATCCTTTGCATCTGGCATTTCGTCTTGGCGCACACAATGGCCACGGTTCCTCTACCACAGCTAGGCTGGCACACACTCCCCGGTCCCTGTAATGCCACATGGTGGGTGGGTGGGTGGGTGAGTGGGTGGGTGGAAGGGTTAGAGGGTGGAAGGAGCAGACAGCCTCAAACAACTCTCTGGTGAAATGGATGCAAAATCACAACATGCCAAACCCAATCCCTTCAATCTAAAAGTATTAAAACTAACTTTTGCAAACACATGAAATATAATGTCTCCTGTCGATTCAGATGATTTTTCAAGTTTATCTATTAGAGTGTTTACAGTAAGGCAGACAAACAGTATGGGTGGTACCGAACCACAAGACTCATTCCCCTCTCTGGAATATTGGGAGTGGAAACTCTTGGCAGCTCATGTGCTGTTGACTGTCTCTCGTGGGAGTTGCATGACAAAAGGATGATCTAGGAGGGAAGGTGGAGGCGGGTTCTTCTGGGAAGGTGTTAGAGGTCTATATTTTGCTGAGTGAGCTTGGAGACTGCAGGCTGGGCTCTCTGCTGGAAGATTAATGTGAGTGAACTTTGAGTTCTTTGAACTTTCACACCAATACATTTCAAACGTTTTTGTATCATCAAATCTGTCTGATATTTTGCTGAATTGAGCTAAGTGTAGATTTGACGCAGATCTCTTGGATTGTCCTCATTAGGGTAAAGTAGCAAAAGGATGGAAAGTTACGGTAAAATTCATGCAAATTGTAATAAAACCAACCCTCCATTGAATATCCTTGGGATTTTGCAACTCTGCACTTCACGATAACTTTGCTGCAAAAGTCTGTTTAAATAAAACGACGTGCTCACTGGCGTCTTACGATCCATCCTGAGGTTTGAGACACAGAACATTACTGTTATGCTCCATTAATCAAGACGCTAGCTGCGAAAAACGAAACAAATCTGCCCTGCTGTAGGGCCTTAGTCAAATCCAAGTCACTATGTCAAGCCAATGTCAGCTTTTGTGGCTCTAGAATCCAAAATAACAGGATGCCTCGACCCACCCACCCCCCTTCCACTCCCCAGGACTCTACAGCCATCCAAGTTTGGGTGCCAGTGGGAACCAAGACCCTCACTAACTAGACACTACAGGTCACAGATTCATGGTCACGCTTGCTTTGAACATCAAAGTGAATAGGAGAGAAGCAGCATAACAAGAAGGTTTCCCACTTTTGGGATGGTCAAACTCTTTCCTCTGTTGACCTCCAGAGCCAACAGCCTGATAAACTGGAGCTGGGATGTTTGTATTGGAGTCTCTAGCTGTGATGTCAGACATGTTGCACGGTGTAGAGAGCTTATGTCATGGCCAGTGTCACTACAGTGACAGTAAACAGAGACTATTGTGGATAACGGAGGTAAGGAGTGATAAGGTTACCATGACAATGCTGTTGTTTTGGGCAATGTGAGGACACCAACGTGAGGATACTAACAGGGAATATGAGCTGAGTGGTTTCAGCTGAATCTATATCACACATGGTACCTACAACCACATAAATATGATTGAGAAGGTACATTTGAGGTCCTAGTCTGGTCAAACGTGTCTAGCGCTGATGCTCTGGAAACATATTCTCCCTTTGTTGAATTGGGCTTGTGGCCAGTTTGAGTCGCACCACGCAGCAAGGACTCGTGCGCTCGTGTGCCGGCCCACAGCACACACTGCCTCCACACTCAGACCAGAACCACATGCCGAATGACTGTGGCTTCATCGGTCAGGGAAAGTGTAGCGGTCCTGACAAGCAAACAGAGACACTCAGAAGCACTCAAGCAGCGGCCACCAGACAGACATGTTCATGCACATACATCTGTGCATAGGTATACCAGAACACCCACTCCGTAGGTTAAAAGGTGCTTTTAATCCACCGTATAGTTGTTTTTACAATCTTACGCAAATGAAACCCAAAATGGAGGCCTTGGCTGAGGTTTTGGAGGAACATGACCGTACAAGTGCAGTAATTATATGTACTGTAATGTTATGTGGATGATAATGTGTGCACAGACACATGGGATTCTTGTAAAAGAAACTTTCCACAAACCATGACCAGAACACAATCTTTCATTGTAAACGTACACAGCAAGAACACGATTGAAAAAACCACATGGTTAACATTATTACAAACCCATGCTTAGGCCTCTCCAATCACAATACAGTATTTACCGGACATGTAATCATCCTATAATCAAGTGGTTTTGTGTTTGAGAAACACTCATAAGGATTCATAGTTTGAATATGAATATGAATATGAAGACTCATCACATTGTGTCCTTGAACTCCGTAACCTGAGTGTTCTATTACTCTGTATTCTCTTCCCTCACATCGTGATGCGAGAAGTTTGTTTTTGTAGCTAAATGTAGCCAAATTTCCAACAATCCCTTACATTAGTATACGTGAGTTATGTAAGTTAAGTAAAGTTGTATGTATTACATTTGAAGCTGAAAACTAGTCAAATAAATGAAATTGCATACTTTGGTTAAAAAATAAAATGCCGGTGCTAAATGTGTTCCATGTAACTTAAACCCTAACGTAGCCTTTTCTGTACTAGCGACAGTAAAGAACAAGGACTGTGCATGACAACTCCATGGCCAATTCTCTTGGGACTAGAGCTCAGTCTGCTGTTTGACATGACAGCATGCTCTGCTTTCACACAAATAAAGTGCTTTATAAGACAATTGATCAGAATTCAAAAACACTTCAACGGTAAAATTGAGAAATGAATTGAACTGAACAGCCTGACTAAGCAGTCTAACATATTCAGTCAAAAACAAGTCAATATGGAATATGGAATGTTTGAAACCCTCTGAACTCTGACAAGAGTCCTCATTCTTCTTTTTTAATGTAGACATTAATATTTTTTTATTCACTTTTAAATGTTTTGTTCGTTCATTTTTAATGCTATTTTCTGTCTTTTTAATTCAGCTTCACTGTCCTGCTTTTAATGGAAAAAGAGGTTAAGAAACCTTTGATTCAATATGGTGATATGATGCTATATAGCGTCTTCAAATGAAACCCTCATGACATTGCCAGAGAAAACATTTATTCCTGTTTGCTTGTAGATGGGGATCTTCCAGCATACACAAGACAGGCTAAGAGGTCACAGGTCTTTAAAGTCCAAAAACAAAAAATAAATCATGTGGAACTGTCTTCAACCTAACAAACAGTAGGAGACATAACCTCTTCAGATTGTGTTCACATTCATCACCTTTGCTTTTGCTTCAACCAACATTTTCACATGCGTCAGACTGCAGCAATCAACCATTTTTTAATGAATCCTGTCTTGTCTGAATGGCTGCAAGACCCGTGTGCAGGTCTGGTGTAACTGCAGTGGAGCTCACAAATATCAGTACTGTTTTTACAGTCTAACCCTCACCCTAAATGTGGGAGACTATCCATGACCGTGCTATCAATCACTGGTCGTCCCATGTACAGTGACAGTACTTCATTTGTTTCCCCTGTTATTTCTTATTGAGGGAAACAGGCAAGCAAAAAGTACTTTAACAAAAGGAAATGCTAAAAGGAAATGCTTAAATGATGTGGACTGCAAAACTTGCCTTGTCATCAAAAATAACACATCACAATAAACACAGATGTGCACATGCAGACCTCATTTGAGGGGGATCTGGCGTGCGCTTTCCTCAACACGTGTACACACACACACACACACACGCACAGCCAATTTCTCCATCCCTAGCCACTATTATCTTTCCTTTGGCTCCGGCTCATGCTGAAAGTATTGGTCCTGGTCGGAGCTCAATCCCCTCTCAAGTGGTCGGGCGTGGAATACGATGACCCCATTGGGCTCTCGGCTAACACTAGTACCAACATTACTGTAACACAGACCAACAGGCTCGGCTAGGCCTTAATGTGTCAAGTCATATCACTTACAGTACGTCGATGGATTTACATGGTTTCCATTTCAAATACAGCCATGGTAATCCATAACTTAAACAGTTGGATCTTTTCTCATTTCGGCGGATCTTTCCATTTAACAACATGACCACTCAGATCCAGTTTTGCCTGACTGTATGTGGTAGAGCATCCATCTGCCATGGAGTCAGCTGTGTCGTTTACACTGAACCATTGAACAAGATTCATTCCATGCTATTGACAGAGCACATATGCACTGGCTTTCATAGGATTTTGAACTTCACGGTTCCATGAAACTGAGAGAAATTTATGATTACAGACTACAACCGTACCACATCTGGTTATGATTAAGACAACACTTCGAATGTGACTGGCTGGCAAGTTTATTTGAAACCAGTGAGATTGTAATATCTTGAACCCATTTTGGTGTTGGTGTTGATGTCTTATTTTACAGTTGTTGTTGTTGTTGTTGTTGTGGATGACTCTGCAGTCATCAGTTCCTGTTTGGGTTGTAATAATGCGCCCCCCCCCCCCCCACACACACCTGGGCACTTACCTCATGGGACCCTAAATGTGAAAGTAAAAAAAGCCTTTAGGGTTTGTGCTTGATCGTGCAAAATACAGCACTAGGAGACAGTGAGCTATCCATGTGACCTAGCGTCTAGCCATAAGTAAAGTACAGCTGCTGACAACCACACTGACTAATAAGGACTCGGTGAGGTAGAAACACAAGTGGAAGCTAAAGTAGAGGTAGGTACCTGCTCGCTCGCTATCTCTATTTCCAGGAAGTCCAGTTGGGGCCAGTAAATTCCTCCCAGTTAAACCCCATTGATTTACTGGCTTGCCTCTGTCCCACAGTATGATGCCTTTCTGGAGTGCCAGGAGGAAACCTGCTCCTCATTAATGTGATCATTTTATCGCAGCTTTTCTTCATAGAACCCAAATCTCTCTCTCTGTTATTCTCTCTCACCCTTACTCTCTCTCTCTTTCTCTCTCTCTTCTCTCTCTCTCTCTCTCTCTCTCTCTCTCTCTCTCTCTCTCTCTCTCTCTCTCTCTCTCTCTCCAGATGGACCTCATCTTCCACATCTGGAAGTTAAAGAACTTTTTAAAGAAAAAACTTCAGGCCACGTGTTCTACCCCGTAGGTGAACCCTTGAAAACGTTCCTATACTTTGGCAGCTTGATTATGCTTTTCACAGCAGTGGCACTGCACGGGCCTAGATTAAAACCTGTAGGTACTGCAGTGGCAGCATGCATTTTTTATGCCATATTAGCTTAATAAGAAGTACAGTAAATGATGAATTGTATATGATTAGAATGGCCAAGCCAAACACAATTTGTCACCTTTTTTTGTTGCTATGGCACCTGCAGGCCTACCACACACAACAGGAAGTCAGAAAGAGACAGGTCGTATGTCACCTACCAGGACATCCTGGGCAAACAAGGGGGACAGGGGACACAGGGAGGAAGGAGAGGAGGTTGGGGGCATCCAGTTTTGTGTAGGTATGGTCTCTTTCATTTAAAGGAAGCACAAGTGATAAGTAAAATGTCAATGCAAAAAAACACAGGAACTAGTAAAGTTTGGAATAAAAACGGTCAATTGTTGTTTACAATGTTGTTTAAAATGTACAATGTACATCATAGGTGATGTATCTACAATCTATCCACAAACGTTATTGTATTATTATTGTATTCTCTACAATAATATGTAGTATGTTTAAATAGTTAAGGTACTATAAAGCGCTTCATCTACCAATTATGTTGTCATCATTAGCGCATACAGTAGTACTATCTTTCACACATATCTTTTTTAAGAACTCTCAAATCATATACATCAGGAGAAGTGACAATTATCTTTTGATTCCGGAACTCGGCTTAGTAACCCTTGGTCCTACTCTTAACTCGAGCTAAACTCCAAAAAAGCAGAGGGATGAGCTGTCTGCTGACCTAAATACTTCGTCCGCCATGGTGCAGCAAGAAAAAAACAACTTCTGCCTTTGACTCTGAGGAAAACAGCCCAGTCTCCCAAACCTCGACAGTCCCACAAGTCCACGCTCTCTCCTTTGCCTCATCCGTCATAACGAAAACCCATGGGGACAGAGCTAGGAAAAACAATAGGAAGCTGAGAGGAAACATCTTGCATGTAAACCTAGGTCTGCATCCCAAATCCCTCTTCCTATGACAAGCACACGCAACTGAGGTGGGAATACTATCAAGCAAAAGGAAACTCTCATGAGCAACACTATCTTTACCCTTCTGGCATCAATATTTTACAAGAGCAAACCCTGTGGATTTGCTACCTATTATTTTTTACTTTTCTATTACTTTTCCGACACTATACATTGCAGTGAATAATGAGAGGGTGGTCTATCAATCTGTATGTCCCCACACTCTGTGACTAAAGATATTTTTTACTACTTGACCTGAGTGATGGAAACACTTGAACTTAGAAGACGGACTCTCATAAAATACATGATGAAGGGGCATGGAATCATAGCTCCTCGCAGCTGGAAGAGTACCTCTGGGTTTAAAATCAAGAAAAGCATCCAATGGTTTACCAGAGAGAGTCAATAGTGCCAAGCACAACATATTATTTTACTTCATTTGCACATGCAGATTTCATATGCATGTGCGATGTGAATATAGGACATTTCGCCCAACAGTTGATCAAATTAATTTCCCTCTCAAGCTTTGCTTTGCGTCCATGACCTCACTTAAGTTGCTAAAAGACACTTGGGCAATCATTTCACATAGCCAGCAGCAAGGGCACACTAATTATACTACATTTCCTCGAATCAGATCTCAGGTTTCAGTTTTCTTCAGACAGCGCACACAACTGGAGACACCAGAGCAGGCCCCCATTTTCTTAATTAAGTATGTCTCCAGCACTCCCCCACCCTCCCTCTGAAACACCAACCAACCCAAACCATCCAACAACACAAGCAACTCCAGAAACGACCCTCACCACAGTACAAGTACTATGTGGTGGCTCCGTCACCCCTCCCAGCCTCTGCTTCGTTTCTTTTTCCAAAACCCCCCCAACCACTGTTCTTTATATGAAGGCTTACTGGAGCCAAACCCCTATAGCAACTGTCCGTATTCCGCAGCAGGAGAGAAGAAACCGAGGCGAAACCGACCCAAAACCACGAGTGGCATGGCTGCACTCATATCTGCTCCAAATTATCTACACGGCTGCTGAACACATGGGCTTGAAAGGCTTATATAAGCATGTGGAAGGGATATTTAGTCTCTGTCACCTAGTTTAGAGTGTGCTGTGCTTTTTTGTCATTGATTCATTGGTATTAAATGCTCTGAAAATTGAACACTGGTCAATTGAATGGTATGGATTTCTCATTTACTTGAAAAATGTAAGCTCACAAAATGTGAGCTTTCAACATTCAGAAACAGAAACATATATAGAATACAGACTGTCAAAGATGTACACTTACAATACACTATAATGTACATTTTTACTATATTATATACTGCATAGAACTCTACATAACGTAATTAGTCTATACAGTTATACCTGATTCAATAAGGAACTGTGGTCTCAACCCCAAAACACACAAATTGTGTGAGGCCATGGAGCATATATCTCATGAAAACGGCTTTTCAAGTGAAAACCTGCAGGAACTGTGCTCTGTCTGTGGCGTCACTATTAACATCTGCAAAAGAAAAGTTCTGGCATTAAATCTACATTGTTTTATATAACTACACTTACCTCATCGCTTCAGCCTATTTGTACTTCTACTCTGGTGTCTCTGGCCAGTGTCATCCCAACATAAACATATCCAATGGCTTGTCAGTCCTCAAACCCAATATCTTTCTGGACAAACACATAGTGAGTAGGCCAGACATATAAGGAAGGAACTCAGAATCCCTAGATATTTGATATAAAAGATGAGCTTGTTGTGATACCAGACAGAAAATAGATCACTATAGGCCACTGATAGCTGTAACAGTCTGTAGGAGAACAGACAATAGTTTGAAGGTGGAATATGTCAATGTCCTCTTATGCAGATTATCAGACTGAATCAGCCAAAATACAAAATTCAGCCATTATTTTAGGTATGTTCTTGAAATAAAGGGAT
Organism: Hypomesus nipponensis; assembly: GCF_054491055.1. Classification (NCBI taxonomy): domain Eukaryota; kingdom Metazoa; phylum Chordata; class Actinopteri; order Osmeriformes; family Osmeridae; genus Hypomesus; species Hypomesus nipponensis. The sequence continues at coordinate 17,900,060 of NC_140362.1, forward strand.
CCACAAACTACAGAAACATCAAATGTGTTTTCCTAAAGCATCTGGATAGTGTAGGAAAGAGGTTTGGAGCTGGCTGAATTAGGTAGGAGGGATTTACTGGATATTAATCATGACTTCTCGCTTAAGGCTCACTTCAGGTGTTGAGTAATGTGTAACAGTGCCAGGTTTACTTGTATCCATAGGGGAAGCCTTCACAACAACTTCTGGAATCTGGAATTCGTTTTTTATACAATATCATACATTATGCAGTTGCCTTTGTTCTAAAGATACACTCTGAGTATACATAAAATCAGGCCGCCTAAACAACACACGCCTGCCACCTTAACTATGTTATAACTACAACTTATATATATATATATACAATTTTTATATATATATAATTTATTTTTAATAGTGATATCCGCCGTGTTACTCTGTCCTGTTTTCTCCCTTCCATTTCAAAACACCAGTCTCCCTTCATTAGGCTATCACACAAACTACTCCCCCCTTCCCCACTATAAACAGTAGGCTATGCTGTTTACATCATACCATGCTTCACACATGAACAAAAGTGATGTATTGTCCTTAGAGATACAGAGATACAACTGATGGATGCTGGATTATCATGTTGGGTTAAAGAAGTTGACTAAGAACATGTCACAATGTGTCACTGGTATGAGTCAGTCTGGCACAGCCACAACAAAGACAATTAAACTCTTGGAAAACCACCCTGGCTCCTAATGTAAGCAAGGAAACAACAAGGGACCTACTCCCATACTTCCTCCAGTGTCTAATATGGAAAGTAGCCAAAGGATCATTGAAACCACAGAGTCACACATAGTGGAACATTACATTGGACAAAAAGTGTTAACTAGACTAGTTAATATCTATTGTAGTAACTTTTCTGCTCAACATGGTTCATTTGGTAGATTGTTTCTGATGACAAGGAGGCTACAACCAAACCTAGATGAACCATTTAAACTATAGTTCAGTTCAGACAGTGTAAAACACCACTTGATCGATGCACATGAACATATTGACAGTTAAGAACATCTACACACAATGGGAGTCAGGTGGCAAAGCGGTTAGGGAATCGGGCTAATAATCAGAAAGTTGCCGGTTTGATTCCCGGCCAAAATGATGTTGGCAAGGCCAATCACCCTTCTTGCCTTGAGGAGAATGTCCCTGTACTCACTGTAAGTCGCTCTGGATAAGAGCATCTGCTAAATAACTAAATGTATATGTACACAAAACATTGTGCGAAAAACAAACCTATTTGCATCACACTGGAGCACATCATGTTCATTGTACTTAGGGAAAAGTCATATGGATAGCCAAATGTATGTCGGCCTATACCTAATTATTTTCTTGCAAGAAGTTGGTCACGACAATGCAGCAGAATTTATACTCAGTCACATAACAGAGTTTATATTCAGTCACATAACAATTGCCAAAGGTCTGCTGGTGTAATTTATCTTGCGACTCACTCACCTCACTCAACGGAATCCACAGTTGTCGACTCTTCGTCCCAATATTGTCCGACCCTTAACGCAAATATATTAAAAACTAATCTTTCTCGCAAAATGTGACAATTCTTAAACGGAACAAAACAATGACAACGTAACTTAACGAGCACTTTGCCTTTCGTGCTCAAGTTTGTGTCGCATCTTACCATCCTTCGGGGGAGGGTCCTTTGGTCACAGTGAGAGGATGTCTTGGGGGCGCGTGCGCGCACACAAAAGAGAAAATCTCACTGTTTATAAAACAGAATAATGTGGTAGACTGTCGAAAAGGTTTGACCACCAGATACCTTAAATTGTCATTACCGCTTTGTCTATTACAATTTATGAGGAGAACACAACCTTTGAATTCTGATAAGAAAAGATAATTAGGTTAAGAATATGTGGGGTGTACAGTAAAATTAAGAAGGTTGGTGGGAAATTAAATAACTAAAAGGGCAACAAAAGGGACAAATTCAAATACAAACAATATTTGAAAAAAAGGAATAAAGAGGACTTCACTTCACTACTGCTCATGAGAGCATCCAAGATCATCGCTGATCCTTCCCATCCCAGTCACCAACTATTTCAGAGATTCCCATCTGGCAGAAGGTTCCAGGCTATAAAGACCAAAACCTCGCGCCACCTGAACAGTTTTTTCCCAACGGCAGTGGTGCTCACAAACAAGCCCCCTGCATCCCACTGACTCTGGGTTTGCCCTTTCCAATTCACTGCATCTTAGCCCTGCACATGCCCAAATTATTTATTATTATTTAATATTCTATCTTGTAAATCATTTGCCTTCTTGTTTTTGCTATTTTGTTGTTATGTTATGTGTTTTATGTACTATGCACCAATCACCAAGATAATTCTCTTCAAAATAACACTACAACTAAGAAGGGGGATTCATAAAACAAATTAGGAAAATAAAAACGTGCAGTGTTGTCTTCTTGTTGCAATATGGCAAGTTTACTCATAATCCAGGTCTGAAGCACTTCACCCTTCTGTCTCTCTCTGTAGAACATGTTCAATCTGCTTCTTTGGGATTTTCCGGACTTTAGAGGGTCAAGAGGAGGATAAGAAGTTTTACATTTGACCAGACACTAAACACAAACCTTGTATTGACGCTGGGTATTTCTGTCTCACAATGGTGTAATAACCTCAACACTGCTGAGATAACTGTTGGTGTCTAGTTTGTAGGGGGTTTATGTAGCAAGAGAATGGCTTCCTGGTCAACAGTTGGCTAGCCATGATAACTTGGGGCTTCAGGACGTTTGTTTTCCTGCCACAGTGTTTTCACACTGATAAACAGCCTATGCATGGTGAGTTAATGGAGCACACATCCTTGCTGCAAGGAAACCGAGAACCTTAAAACAAAATAAAATGGTTTCCTGTTGGCTGGAAGGTGGCATGACACAAAGCCAATTAGTTTAAATTACACTTAACTCAGGTGTGATTTTGTCCAATAGGCCACTTTGCAGACTATGAGTTGAAGTGACTCACTAACTAGTGAGTCAAGCAACAAAACACATTTTGAGACTGTACGCTGAGTGCTAATAACGTGGTAGCAAATAACAGCTGCGTGGAATGTGAAAATGACTGAAAGCAAACCAACTAATGGGCCAGTCCTTACCATGACACCACGTCTCATTTACGCCCCCTATCTTTTAAGCCAAACCTGCACCCCGTCATAAATGGCTATGATTACTTTACAAGACCTCCTGTGCACTCGATGACCCCTGCTGGATAAAGAAAACGCTCTGACAGTGTCAACGTAAAAAAAATAAAAAATAAATAAAGGAAATATTTTAATAAATTCACTCCTTTAGTTGCCCTCAAGAAGAACATTCCCAATTATGGTAACACGAAGCATTGTATTCAACCTGCCAATAATAAACGTATTATGGGATATTACAACTAGTAGTAAAATGGACCATAGTAAATTCAATCCGATCATGAGTTGATTTCGGGCCTTATGGGGTACATTCAACGCGGCCACGTTTAGTGTTGTGTTTGAATGCTCTGTTTTCTGCGCTAGATTCTAGCCACAAGCAAACACCCCTCGAATTTGTGCGGAGTGTAAGTGTACAACGCGCCTATATTGAATGTATTATGATTGCTAGATTTCTATTGCGATTCTAAGGTATCCAATTGAAGGCCAATCACGTGATGTCCGGACTTGCTTTGAATGTTACCCAAATGACGTATCTTGACCTCGACGTTGTACTTCCGGTGTCATGTCAACTTTCTAGTTGTACCGCATGGCTTGTCTACAACTAGTTTTTGGGAGGTAAATCACAATGAACTATACTCTACTATCCTAAAAACTACCACCATATACCGTTTTTGCATGTTCTCTAACTAAACTAATCAAAGCACGGACCTGCTTTTTAAAACAAGCTCGGTAGGCTACGGTCCAGTCATCGAACGTTTTAGCTGTAAAATGACTCTGAATTTGTTATTCACAGATAGACATGGCTGAAACTGTGAAGGAGAAAAGCCGTGGAATGAAATTCGCTGAACAACAGCTACTGCGCCATGGCTGGGAACAAGGTAACGTTGCCAGCTGTTATTGCTAAGAAAACAGTCTATTACAGAAAATAGTGTTCGTTCAGTCCCCTAGCTAGTGAGTGTGTTTATCGTCAGCCTGGGCAGCTACTGTCTATCCATGTACTAGTCTAACTATGGCAAAAACTGTCTCCAGGTAAAGGTTTAGGTCGAGAGGAGAATGGTATTTCAGAGGCAATCAAAGTCAAAGTGAAATGTGATAAGAGCGGGGTGGGACATTGCCACAGCGAGCAGTTCACCTTCCACTGGTGGGACCATGTATTCAACAAAGCCTCGTCCAGTCTGGAGGTGGAGTCTGACCAGGTACGAAGCTGCTCTACAGGAATGTGTATCTGTCCAATTGAGTGCGTTCACAAGTAAGACATGGTTAACACTTATCTGTTTTAGAATGGTGTGAAGATGAAAAAGCTTGTGGAGGAAGATGAGGAAGGTTTGATCTCAAACAAAAAGCCAAGAAAAGCATCGCTGGCCAAAGCCAAATTATATGGACGCTTTGTCAAGGTACAATATTTAACTTTCCTTTTAATAGCAATGGAAAATTTAAAACAGTTTTACTATAGCCTTACACAGTTCATATGTGTGAACTGTATAAGTGTGCAGACGACTCAAGTTCAGACGACTCGCGTTCAGTTGAATTGGAAAATGTAACATAACTTCTTACTTTAGCCCAGGAAATAATAAACATCATCCAAAAGCTAACAATGAAGGCCTATCATAATGACCATTTTACTGTCCGTGTCCCCCTGTTAGTCAGCCACTCTGCTATCAGGACAGGAACACTCAGAGAAAAAGTCCTCCGGTTCAGATGACAGCAGCAGCTCTGACGATGAAGACCAGAGACTAGACCTCTCCAGCACCACCAAGTAAGACCCCCATCACTGATTTAATCTGTATATTAGCCTGTACACCTCTTTGGATAAAAGTATGCTAATAGGAGTCATTTATGGAAAGATTGGATTTAGTCTACATTGTTGTGCAGTGATCATGTTCCAATCCCCATGTATTTTCTTTGCGAAGGTTATCGGACGCTGATCTCTTGAAGGCTTGTGGTGGGCTCACCGCTCACAAGTAAGTTGATTGTTTGCAGTCTATGCTATTTGGTGTTCCTTTCTGGTGAACTTAAAGACTTGAATTCTTTATTGAATTTTATATTTCCTCAACCACCTACTGGTGAGTAGTAAGACTGCGTTTGAACCACCTACTGGTGAGTAGTAAGACTGCGTTTGAACCACCTACTGGTGAGTAGTAAGACTGCGTTTGAACCACCTACTGGTGAGTTGTAAGACTGCGTTTGAACCACCTACTGGTGAGTAGTAAGACTGCGTTTGAACTACCTACTGGTGAGTTGTAAGACTGCATTTGAACCACCTACTGGTGAGTAGTAAGACTGCGTTTAAACCACCTATTGGTGAGTTGTAAGACTGCGTTTGAACCACCTACTGGTGAGAAGTAGGACTGCGTTTAAACTTGGTCCTCCCTCTGTGTCCCACCAGGGGAGCCAGACATGGCCTTACCATGAGTGCCAAGCTAGCAAGACTGGAACAGCAGGAGCAAGAGTTCATGTTAAAATACGGCAAGAAGAACCAACCGACACCCACCGCTACAGAACCTGTAACCCCAGATGTGGTGGAGGAACCAGCTAAGGAGCCCCATCGTAAAAAGGCTAAAATAAAGGAGGGGAAGGACAATAATGAAGATATAACGACTGATATTGTCACTAAAAGTACTAATCTGGAAATTAGGTCGAATAAGAACAAAAAGAAAAGTTTGAACAGTGACAATGAAGGGTTGATGGACATTAGCACATCAATACAACCAAAGCCTACTCCTATAGAAAATGAAATTGAAGCTCAGACAACTAAGAAGAAACGTTCAAAGAAAAGAAAGGTTACGGAGTGGAATAGCGACACTTTGAACGAAATAGGAAATGACACCTCTGTCACCCCTCAAGTGACCAATACTGCAGAAGAGGCTTCCATCCAGAAAATAGATGACAGTCTCACCCAGCACCAGACGGATGCAGAGACTAACACCAAACAGAAGAAGAAGAAGTCCTCCAAGAGCACAGGGGAGATCACAGTGGTTGAGGAGAGTAATGACCGGAAAGCCTCCCAAACCAGAACTGTTGAGGAGGTTTTACCAAAAAAGAAAAGGAAGAGGGAAACTGCAGTAGAAGTTGATAGTTCTAATAACCCTGAACCAATGGAGGATGATATGAAGAGGAAAAAGAAAAAATGCAAGGAAGAGAAAATCATTGAGGACACAGAGCTTGTGCAAACTAAAGGGAAGAACAAACAGAAAAAACGAAAATTGAACTAAATTGATGTTATCAATGCACCTGGAAATGACCAGAAACCACATAGAAAGACTTAGTTCCCTCTTGTGTGCTGCCTGTTGGATCACAACAAAGAAACAACTAGCAGAATAAATATCGGCCATGTCTTACCTGAGCAGTATCCTGTAAATGTAATTTAGATTTACAGATAATGTTTTACCATCATATTTATTGTAATGCATTTGTTAGCAGACAAAAATGGGCAAAGGTTTGTAAACATTTTTAACATTTTAAACATGAGCTTGTAGGAGACAAGTGAACAGGTCACATTTGTGTTTGGTTTATGTACCTTTACAGCTTCTAGTGCATTATCCAGTAATATCATAAATGTCCATTGCATTATAAATAGTTTGCCTTCTTTTTTATTTAAGTATTAATGTATTGCAGTTCATGACAATTATCAGTTTACTTGAAGCTCTGTCCCCCAAGTTGATACACATTTTTCCCATTTAAATGTGTCTCAATGAGTTGGAAGTCAGTAAGGGTATTAGATAGCAAACCAACATACGCCTTCAGCTGAGACTTGTTATAGATATGGATCATTAAATTAGTTTATTACGTTTGACTACTCCACTCATATAAATATCCGACAGTGATACAACACCCCAATGATGGATTTAGATACTTTAATTGAAAGAAAAGGGTTTACATATGTATCAAACAGTTAACTTGTAACTTGTGTTAAATTGATTTGTGTACATGTAGGAGTAAGTCTCCACATGTTTCCATACAAACCTAACATTTTCCAATAGTGCAGGTTTGTGGTTCTGTGTGCTTCATGCCTTTTTCGGTTAATCTTCAGTACAATAGATGCAATACAAAAAGTAAAAAGTTTATTTTATTAATGCCTTAGTCTTACAGATCCATCTGTTCTGCATATGGCAAGATGCTGTATTCCAGTTAGTCGTAATATTGGGAAACCTCAAGCTTTGTGGCATAGCCAACACACAGTCACCTCCAGAACCAATGGGTCTTGGTGTCCAGTACCTGTGCAAAAATAAATCAGACATCTTCTTGGCTACTGCAAAGGAGGTGTATTTTATTAAGTTGGTAAATGAAGACCAATTTGGTCTGTATTAATGCAGCAGTATATTCAGTTACAAATGTACATTAATTTTTACAAGTGTCAGAAAGTAGGTACATACCTTGTTGTCAGGTTGCTGCCACCAACCCACATCCATCTCTGATTTGGCATCTCTGTTTTACTCAAACCAATCCAGTACCCATGGAATACATCATAATAGAAGTTGGTGTAGTTACTGATGAATTCCTAAAGACAGGAAGTAATCATTGAGTATAAAGTCAGAAGGCGGAGCGGCTAGGGAATCTGGCTATTACTCAGGGGATTGACGGTCAATAAGATGTGTCCTTGGGCAAGGCACTTCACCCTACTTGTCTTGGGGGGAATGTCCCTGTACTTACTGTAAGTTGCTCTGGATAAGAGTGTCTGTCAAATGACTAAATGTAAATGTATAACAAGTTTGATACAAAATAAACACAGGTATGTGTATATATCCCACCTGTTCATCCTGACTTTCTATGACAATCAAATCAGCATTCTTAGATTTGCAGTCATCTTGACTCCAATACCATGACCTCCACCCATTCATGAACTGATAACAACTAGACTGAAATACAATCCAGTTATCGCGACAGGGTTTGCATTCTCTCTCTGCAACACAGAGCATAAGAAGGACTTCATGAAATTAACCATAAATGTTTAAGGCTATTTCTTGATTATTTGAAAGAAGGGTGACTTACCTGTGGGATTTCCTTGTTTCTGTGGACAGTAGTCATGAACTGGAAAATTGTCAAACTGAAATATGACTTCAAGAGTCCAGTTGAGTCTATACTTGTCTTTTAACAACTCTTGTTTCTGCCTTTCTAAGTTGACCAGCTCTACATTTAAAATATAGTTTTCTGAGGTGATGTTGCTGTAATCACTCTGCAAAACACAATTAGTTTAATAATTTATTGGTTAAAAAGACCTGTTTGGCCACAAGCAGAAATGACTTATATTATCCATTTTAATTCACTCACCAATTTTGTGTTGATCTCAGCAATGACAGCTCTGACTATTGAGAAATGAAATCATGTATTTAATTATATATGGTGTGGGGTGTGGAATTGTGATAAAATATATACATATTGAGTTATACTTACAGTAGACACTGAGGGCAATATTGGCTATTATCAACAAAAAACAAAGAATGCCTAGACACAATCCCATTATTCTGACCGGCTGACAATGGGAATTGGGTTTTTCATTCCCTGAGGGAGATATTAATGATTACAGGATTTCATGCTCAACGAACAGTACTGTTGTTTTTTGTAACTACACTTATGGTTTTAGTTGATAAACTACTGTATGATTATAGATGAAATGGTTATCTCAGATATCTATCACCAAGTTATCTATCACTAAATTATCCAATGAAAACTTACCTTCTGGAGTAGCTGTCTGATCAAGTACACTTTCTTTTGTCTTTATCTCCGTATATATAGTTTCCTCTTCTTTGTCATCTGATATACAGAAAACAGAACCGTGATGTAAGCAGTATTTCAGTGTCTTGCTTCAGTTTGTAAGGTAGGATTGGTGAGACATTGATAGTTAAATCCTGTCAAATATTTAGATGTTTTCAGTCTATTGAATGTATCCAATATTTCTCATTAACAAAACAATTAGCTATGAATACAAGAAATATAGGCAAGACTCACGTTTTTTTATATAAATATTTGGAGATTTGAAACGTAGGGTGGCATAATTCAACTCTTCGCCCATTGTAGAAACAGTCCTGTCTCATATATACCAGCAGGCTTTGCCTTAAGTTTAATTTAAGTTTGTCAAATTCTTGTAGGCTATTGAAAATCACACCTACTCTGCTGTTGGTTAAGTGATGATTCCGGCTATGTTTTTTGCCCCATATTTGTACCTCTGCTCCACTTCTGCTTTTTAGTTGCATGACCAACCACAGTTGTTCAAAGTGCTCCTCAGAGTTGATGCAACAGTGGGATAGATAAATATGGTTGGTTTGTGTAACATGTGTTGGTTGCCGGTAATTAATGTATATTTGACGACAAAAACGGCACTTGTTTCATACTTTCATTTGACTTTTTACTCCCGGATTTGTGTGATAGGTACAGTACATACTCTTGTGATCACTATAGATTTGTGAATCAGTCTAATCTGTCATGAATGACCTTGCTACAGGAAACATATTGCATCAACATTTGCTTCATATTGTCTTTCCCCAGATTGACAAACAATCTGAACACTACTATTGCAGAAAATGCCAAAATCTAAAGGATTCATCTCGCAATCCTATTATGTCTTAATTTCTATGACACATCTTGGCTGGAAGTTCTCTTGTTGCAAATATGCAAGATGGCCACTGGAGAGAGGTAGTGAGTTCAAAATGGAACTGTTTCCATAATATGAAGCACCACTATCAAAGCACATAGAAGCCCGTAGAATTGTACCTGCTTTTTTGCAATTATGTCCAACCACTTACATTTATACATTAAACTTCTCTGTACATATAAATCTTCGATATCAGGGTAAAGCAAGAGATTTGAAACAGAAATACTTAGTACAAGCAAGTCAGTTTGGTGTTTTCCTTTATTAGATATTAGACATATGTGATTTGAACAAATAGGATATTTCATGTTTGATCCACACTGCGAAGGCAGACAAAATAAACAGAAGAAGAAGACGTTATAGAAGTGCGAGGGTTAAACCTGAAACGACATCACAGCCTTCCCTTGGTCTCCGCCCCCTGTCCTCGTCCTTCCCTCCCCTTTATTGGCCCTCCCCCTGCATGACATCCAGTGTATGAGGAGTGCCTCTCACTAGTGCTCAGGAGACAGAGCCTCTCACGGTAGCAACACACACATCTACAAAGACTTAAAGCTTGGAGAGAGGGAAGAATTAACCCCTTACCATCTTTCTCTTTTATTGTACCTGTATTGTTGTTTCAGGACATGAAGCGTCATACCGCCCGTTGTTCCCAGCACACCCCACTGGATGAGGAGAGGCACCAGATGCTCAACCTCAACAGCCGCCTGGGGACCTACCTGGGCCGAGTCCGGTTGCTGGAGGAGGAGAACGAGGTGCTCCGCCAGGAGGTCTGGCACCTGAGACACAACGGGAAGGGGGACGCCTCGCGCAGGGAGGAATTGGAGGACGAGCTGCATGAAGCGAGACTGGAGGTGGAAGTGGCTTGGAGGAAGAAGGTCCAAGTGGAGATGGAGATAGCGAGCCTGGGCGAGGAGCTCCGAGGCCTGAGCCTGCAGAGGCAGAAGGTCGCGGACGCCCACGGGGAGGCTAGGAAGAGGCTGGTCGAGAGCAAGAAAGAGATGGAGGAAGAAAGAAGGGCTCAGATCTGGCTGAAGGAGAAGGTCAGACAATTTGAGATGGAGCTCAATTCCCAGACACAAATCCACGAAGAGGACGTGGCGTACTTGCACGCGACGCTAGCAAATGCCAGACCCACACCGTCGCCCATGCCATCCCAAGCGGACTCCCAGCTGCTAGGCCTCCTGGACCTGGGGGACGGCTACTCCCAGACGGCTGCCAGAGTGTGGGAGGAAGCGACCGAGGCGTATGAGGCTCAGGTGGCACGTCTGGAGGAGTCACTGAGTCAAGCTTCGACCCGATTGGCACAGGTGGGCCAGGAGAAGAATGACAGCCAGATGAAGCTTCAGGCCCTGGAGATAGAACTAGCCTCATCCCAGGATTTAAAGCAGTACCTGGAGAAGAGAGTGGTCCAACAAAGACACCAGCAGAACCAAGAGTTCCAACAACTCCAGGTATGAGCATTAAAACTCACAGGTTACTTGAAGATACAAAGTTGAGGTGTCATTGTTTTTGTCCACTCATTGGTCAGAGGTGGGATTTCTGGCTACTTCCTGACTGACTTTTGTTCAGGATGTAACTTAATTTAGCTTAGGGAAGGATTTCTGGTTGCAGCTTGAATGACAGGATCTCAAACAAGAATACTGATTTAGCCACTAGTGCTTTGAAGTGTCAAGGGCGGAGGACAACCGACCAAAAAGGAATAACTCATAGGCAAAGGTAACTCGGGTAAATGGGCATGAACCAAATGAACATGACCTAATGTGTAGCCTTATTCTGTCAGGACCTTCAATGATGTCCTGTGTCCTGAGTGAGGCTTGTGTCTGTGTGGTGGGAATGTTACGATGCAACATGTCTGTTGTGTACATGTGTGTCCTTGTCCTTTTATTACAAATCTTTTAAAAACCCTGTGGAAATGTTCTGGAATAAAGAGTACTCTTGTAGATGTTTTACCAGGGTGAATGGTATTCTTATTTCAAACGTTAATAGAATAAAAAGCCTAAGTATGGAAAGGCATACAGGACTATATTCATAGGTCAGGGCTATGGGAATTACTTCTGGATTACAGGGATATCAGAAAGGTAAAATAACCCTTCTAAACTATAGCCTGGTTTGGGAGACACCTCCTGTCCAAGAGGTCTAAACTAATACAAAATCGAATGCTTCCATTTCAAATATGTCACTTCCTATGTTGTGTGTGCTACTAATCTCTGATGATAACAGCACAGCTTCCTTTCGTCGCCTCACTTCCTCCTTACGTTTCTGTTCTGCAGGCCCACCTGGAAGCGTTGGAAGTGGAGAAGGTGGAGCTGGGACAACAGATCGATGAGTTGCTGATGAACAGCAGAAGCCTACTGCAGATGAAGATGTCACTAGGGCTGGAGGTGGTCACGTACAGGTATAGTAAATCAAGTCAGTTAACATCACCTAGTCAACATCACTTTATCAAGTAGATGTGATTTCCTCCCATAGCCACTATGGGTTTAGGTTAAAAGAAAAAGATACATGCATCAATAACCAAGGTTTTTTTTTTAAATGGTCTCAGGTTTTGAGGTTTAATCCTTTAAGAATCTTTTGGATGTGTGTCCATGCTCACATTTTCATCTTGTTTCCAGTGAGACTAACTCAATTGTCCAGAGTCACTTTTTAGCCAATTCTTTTGAACCTTTCATTCCTGACATCAAATGTCCAACTGACCCCATTCAGACATACCTTGTAACTTGCAAACCAAACGTTACATGGTGCCCCTCCCCCAGTGAGAACATGGGATGTCCATGGTCTCTTGTCCAAGTGGTCGCAGTAGTCTGGATGAAAGGTCAGCCCTTTGAAAAGGGTAATCTCAGCTGCTGTTTTAAGCAGGGTAACTTTATATGGATGTCCATCGTGGCGCCTCCTCTCTGTCTTTCTTTTTCTCTCTCTCCCTCTCTCTGCACACACGCACACAGACACACCCACAGACACACAAACACAGTCTCTATTTCAATCTCTCTCCTTCTTCCTCCCCCTTCATCCTCTCCTCACAGTATTGACTCCAAGACACACAAGAATAAATCATTTAGGAGCTATGGGACTCTAGAGTAACAGGAATGGGGGAAGGAATGAGTGTGAGAAACAAAATATTCGTTTCGCTATATTCATCAAGTTAATATTTCAGCACGCAATTTTACAAACTTTTTCTTTGCTTATTGATAATATTGGACGTGACAACATGTGAAAAAGGGAAGCTATTACACAATTCAATTACCAACAACGTACATCTTTGGATTTAACAATTGTGTGTGCATTTTCTGATGGGAGTTGTTTCATAAGAGGCACTAATTCAAATTTGTGTTGGAATGGGCACAGTCCACATCAATGAATTACAATAGTGCTGTTTGAGCTGCTTGACCTGCCCCAATGTTTGGGGTGGTCAGAGGTTGTGTGTGTCCTTGTGTGTGGACAGTGTGTGTTTGTCTGTGTGTGTGTGTGTGGAGGGTATTGATGGTATAGGATCGTGTGCTGCAGATGGTATGACAATGACAATGTCACTCATTTCCATAACAAGAGATTTGAGCTTACTCTGGTTGTTCAATTACAACAAAAGCCATTCTTCACTCCCCTCGCACCAAGTCAGCTCTACATCATTGCAGAATAGCTCTTGCTAAATTAAATCATTTAGTGTCACCATAAACCTGCAGGCGTTCCAAGGTATTAATCTTTTCATGATAATGATGTCTGCAATATTGCCAGTTTTTTATATTTGTCTCCCCTCTATTCTCATCAGAGCTTTACTGGACAGTGAAAGCCTTAAAGTGGAAGTCGTGAAACATCAACCAAAGAGTGTTTGCAACACGGGTAAATAATATTCATTGCATGCTGTAAATCAGAGAGACACATACATATTAATGCTCTTATCCTCTTCCTAGCCGTAGTATTGAAGTGTGATTTACTGTACAACCCCTTTAGACAGTACTCCCATTTGCTGCTTCATCATATGTAGTATATCCTTAAAGGAGTCATTATCATAATAGAGGACACTCATTCTTCTACTGTACTAGACAGAATCACATTAGACCACAAAGACTAGGGGGGATGGTCTGAGTAGTGGGCTGAGCTAGGCACTTTGGCCGGCTATGTAATGAAAGCCAACTAAGAGGGTCCCCAAAGGTCATTGAGCCATATGGCAATGCTTTCCGGTAACTCAGACTGCAGGAGATAGAAGTCATGATCGATATCTGTCCATTACTCATTTCCTAATAATGCCTTGGAGACACCGTTTCTTGAATTGGGCATGACATTTACAGTGTAAACTGAAATTAATGCATTGTTGTGTGTCTGCTAGCACCGTAAAAAAGACTGCCAATGTCTATTCTTAAAGTATACCTTTTTACATTGTGTAATTGCCACTCAAGCCTACTAAGACATATATGCTAACTAGTTTTGTCTTTATTATTTGCAGATCCTAGACCCAGTCCTCGAGGGGTTAAGCAAAGCTCACAGATTCAGACATTATCTAGTCACAGAAACGGGGCTTTATCATCAATTCCAGCAGCACCCCATAGATCCAAGACTAATATCATTTCTATAACATCCATCTCAACTCCAAAAAGTGTGACGTGCAGTGAAACACACAAGAGTTCTTTGAAGGCAAAAGAAGAGCAGGTTGATGTTAGCAGACCAGCCTATGGGAGGTCAGCTTACCCAAAAGTCTCACAAGGTTCTGTCCAATTCAGGCCTGAAACAGTCAGTAAAGAAGTCTGCTACAATGAACCGCTGTCTTCGCCCAATGAGCAAGAGATAGAGGTTGATGTCAAATTGGCCCGATCTGACCAGAACAAACCCCTTACACAGGACAGAAAGGAGAGGGAAAACTGGAACAGTGATAGACTGTCCCCAGTACAACCAGTTGTGTCTGTAAGTCACCTGGTTCAACTAACTGAGAAACCAATCTTTAGTGATGATGCTGAAGAACATACTAACCCCAGAGAAATCCTTGAAACAGAGTGTCCTGTTACAAAGCCAAAGGGGCCTTTTTCCTTTCCAGAAGACAATTTTAATGAGTTAACTCCCAAGGTGCCTGGTGAAAAAGAAGGACCTCAACTTGACCTTCCAGTTTCTTCCATACATGCATGGCATGAAGGTCCTGGAACAGAGAGCGAAGAAGTAGCATGGATGAAGGATGAAAGCTCAGGATCTGAAACTGAAGCAGTGATGGAACCAACACTTGAGACCAGCACAAGCAGTCCAGCTTCTGTGAGTCAGACAGAGGAAACCATGTTCAACCAGACAACAGAACTGCATGAGGAGTTCCATTATGAAGAAACTGGACCAATGGGCCTAACAGAGGCCAGTAAAGAATGTAAAGGGTCTTGGAAACACGAGGAACATTTGGAAGACAAAGTATATTCTGATGGGAATGAAATGGATACATGGGATCAAGTAATGGAAAGAAACGTCCCTGGGAAGAAAGAAAACATGAATGTTGAAAATGATGAAAGGGAAACCCAACATATCACTCTGGGAGAGTACGTGTCTGCAGAGCAGGAGGAACTAGAAATGAAGAATGTGGTTGACTCATTAATACACCAAGACTCTCATATGACCCTGGAACTCACGGACACCGATCAAGACGAGGAAAAAGACCCAGAGAAAGCAAATGACGACGACTCTCCAAATGCCTCTAGTTCATGGAGGACTGAGCTGGAGTGTGACAGCTATGCACAGGATAACACACTTGCCGACACGCGGCCTCTGATTCGCTACAAGAGTGACGAGACAGATGCCAACACTCAAGCCTCACACATTGAAGAGAGCGAGTCCAGTGACTGTGATGAAGGCCGGAAGGTCGGGGAGGCAGGGACTGATGCCTGGGGCGAAAGTCAATCCAAACGATTTGGAACCATGGAGGACTTGTGTGAAGAGGCCGTAGGGGAAACCTTGGATGAAGAATATAACAGGGAGAACCCTCAGGCAGAGTATGTGATCTCTGGCCAAGCTGGGGAGTATGTCACACCAGGGATTGGTGAGCATGCAGATCAGATCTTGAGAGATGCCGAAGACCAATCGGACGATGAAACAGAGGAACTCACAGAACGTGGCGAGTCTACGTCACGTTCTTCGGAGCACTTTGATGAAGAAAGCATTGACAAATTGGTTGAGAAGGAACTGGAGGTCCTGTCCATAGCCACATACAGTGCCCGATTTCAACAGCATACTGCTGAAGGAGCGGAACAGACTGAATGCATCAAGGTAAACACACCTGACATGTTAAAAAGTGAGGGTTTAGAGCAAATCGATCCAGAGACTGCACCTTCGACTCACTCCATGCATCTAAATGAGTCATATCAATACGATTCTGTCCAAGAAAGTACTGCTGACGGGACACAAGTTCCGGATCAAGGAAATGTGTTTAATGAGCAATGGAAAATGGATGGAGATGAACAAAACCTATCTATTCAAACCCCTGTGGACCTCATTGAAGAGGATCCAATTACCAGCAAACTCAATAACTTGCCTGAAAGACAGGACAACCTAAACAACTCAAATAGTTCCGATGGTGATGAAGAGTCATCCAACGCTAGCCAATGCTCTCAGCCGATTGGAAGACTAAAATATCCACATCCAGAAAACGTAGATGTGGTAGAACCTCTCCAACACCTGGAGCCTCCTACAGAGGAACCTTTCAGTGGTCTGCAAGACCATCTCATGGAATGTTCTGAGTGGACCACAGATCAAGGACATCCTCAAACAGAAGCATGGGAATTCCTCGAGAGTCCAAACAAACATCCACAATCTAGGGATCGATTTGTAGAACAATCTCAAAGCCATACACAAGATACAAAAAACATGATTCCAGAGTTTGAAGCAGGAGGAGAGGTGGAGGACATTTGTGTTGTTCAGTCTGAATCACCTGATAAAATGACAGATGAATGTGACATCTTCCAAGTTCAGAAATCTGAGGAACAACCTACAACTAAGCGTGAAGGTACTCACAGCACTTTTAGTTCGAGTGAGCAGAATGAGCTCTGGAGTTCTTCCCAGGATACAGGGGCCACCCATCAACCGGATATCTTAAATGACAGAGAAGCGGAGCAATCTAATCAGAACCTAACCTTTGGTGACAGCGAAGCATGGGAAACTCTGGAAAACCTCAAGGTAGCAAATGGCAACACTGACATGGAACCCGATGAACCAAAAGCTCCAGTTTTTTATAAAGAAGAGGAACAAAGGCTTCCACTGGCAAAGCAGCAGCTGTGTAGAGATGTGGTTGAAGGGGAGGACTCTGAGGAGGAGGCGGGGGACTCTTGGTCATCTGGAGAAGAATAAGAATTGAAACAATTGGGAACTTTGGTAATGCAAAGAAGGAACACTTAGTTATTTGTGTAGTTAAAAGAATGATTTAGAACTGAAAAACAAAATAAACAATGTTACATGTTAGTATGGGACTGTCAATTCCGATGGGGATCAAATGTGCCATGTCATTCAGCTGTTTTCAAAAACCAAAACAATGCCTTGGTGCACACCCAGAGTGCCTATTAAATCCTGTGAGTTTTTTGATGTAGGTAATGTTTCAATGTAGCCTGTTCTCAGTTTTCACCACTTTATGCACCCTTCCCCTTACCCACTGTATTGTATTGATCAAAGATAAAATTCAGAACAATTCAATGTATGCTCGGGGTAAGATTTCTTTGGTCAATCCCAAATAAAGGAACGTATAAGGCCGCTAAAAAGTAAAATAATCTGAATAATCTGTTGTCCAATTTCTGCATGATTATACAAATGGTGCAAATCAGTCAAAGCTCAAGAACAGAACATCTGCCAGGACTTTTGTTGATGTAGAAACATTTTTGAATCCATTTCAGCAGGACTACATTCTACATACTCTTTTGTTGAGTGTCTAAATGTAGGGCTGTTATTAATGATAACATGTTTTTTGCATTAATAAAGACATTGTGAAAATCTATATTCCGGTTTTATTTAACTTAGTTTGAAATCACTAAAATCAAATACCCCCAATAACATTGATCTATATTTCCTCTAGGTGGTTGTTTGATCTCTATGGAAGGAGTAAATATATAAGTGATAAAATGTATAAGTGAGGAAAACTATAAAGCGAGGAAGACTCTGTGGCTGTGCAGGGGGATTCTGCCATGCCTAGGTTTGCCAAAGCTTCTCTGCCTTCAGAGCAGAGCTAGCTAACAAAGCACATCCTGACCAACAAATAAGTATCCCATGGGAAGGCGAGAGGAAAAATACCCAAACAAGGCACAATGGATGACCTCATCTACCCCTGCTTCTCTTCCCGCTTCACGGACCTCTTTCCCCATTCATTTTATCGTTCATTAGTCAGTTTTCAGAACAATGACGGCTATTTTAGCTCCCTCTGCCTGCTCACAAATCCACCCAGTAAGAGACTGAATAAGTAAAACCCCAGTTCCATTCTTCTAGAGGAGAGAAGGGTGCTGGAATGTCAAGACGACTGCTGTCTCCCATGCTCTTGTTCTCTACCTTCTCTGACTACGATTTCTGATTTCAGATTGTTCAGTCAGTGGTGCTGACTGTGTGAACCACCTATGGAATTGCATCGATATAGGTTTGGGGGTGGACAGTAGGGAGGTGCCAAGAGATGTTATAAACAACTCCACCAATAACTAGTAGCATAGAGTAGTTTTAGTGTTAGCATGAAGGGTGATGCACAAATGATTTGTTTCCATACATTTTCAAAAGAAACATTTTCATGAAACAAGTGTTTCACTTTAACAAATAATGCAAACAGTATACAGGGATGTATAAGTATTACACAAGACAGTAAATGGACTTGAGAACATGACATAAACCAGGGAACACCTACTCTTAATTGTATGTCCAACACAGTCTCATGATAAAAAGGCCAATCTGAAGCAAGAGCCCTAATTGTTCAGCATTGCCAAGTAGCTGTGTTCCAGCTGGGGCACTCCCAACACTGTGTTTGTCTGTGTTAAGTAATGGGGAGGATTCACAACTGTCCCGGCACTCTGCACTAGTGGGTTTGCTCTCCTCGGCCATCTGCCATCCATTATCTCTTCTTCATTGATTTACTCCACCTGTCATGTATGTGATGGAGGACCTGGAGAACTCAACAGAAGAAGGGTTGATTCCATGTAACGCAAAGACAAGTGTATATTTAAGGGATCGGTGCCTCACTATGTATTATTGGAGAATAAAATAAAACACTGTTGCTATAGAGTAGGCAAATATGTATAAAAGCGATCTAGCAGATTGTGGTTCCACCACATCAGCTGTCCGAGAGAATGTATGACTCATTCTCCCATACACGATTGTTAGGATTGTTTCATGGCCACAAGTTGAACAGAGATAACTGGAGTCAGTAGTCACCAGCAATGCTGCCAGGGAAAATATGCAGCACCTCTGTCCATCCATCTGAGACCCACACCCACCATACCGAACACATTTCCACACAGATAAATATAATGTAGTGGTTATTTTGGTGGAATTCTCAAACTGTGATTGATCAATTTCCAACGATGAAGACGTTCAGGGTGCGTTGCAGTTTGACCCAGTACCAGTAATCAGCCACCCTGTTGCCGGTATGTACAGTTTTGTCTTTATAGGAAGTTTCCTGCGACAGACACAGTTGTCAGAGACTGGTCAGTCTTGTTCAGGTGGCATTTGTCACTTGAGACACTTGTGTGGACCTGTCTGAGACATAAGCTCAAAGGCTGAACACAACAGCTGACCCACCCAGCTGACTATGTGATCAAATGGCCTGGAGGAGAATGACTAACACCACATTCCTCCAATTCTAATCATGTTGCCCCTACTCAAATCTCTCTACATCTAGAACATAGCCTGACAGAGGGATTCACTGGAAAACCCCCAACTAAAATTTTAAGACCAAGTTCACGTTGTAAGAATATGCTCAGCAATTAATAGACAAACACAATTTATAACTCACCCTCTTTTCTCCCTTCTGCCAAATTGCTCCTATTTTCTGCTTGCCTACTAATATTGTAGTCCCTTAAGTCCATGCCAAGTCCATTGGTTTTGTCACGAATAAACTGACAGGATTCTGTTAAAACATATTGTTAAAATAACTATTGGATGAGGTCCGAATAAGATAAGGATATATATTGTAGGATATTGGTATAATATCCAACAAATCTGGGCATCAGCAATATATAGCCCAATCCATTATTTAGCCGTTATGGTGACATCTTATGGTGAAAACATAACACTGCACTTCACTTCAATGTTTAATCAATTCATTGTACATATTTATAGCTGTAAAACATATATAGCTGATGAGAAATTGATAATAGGCACACAAATACTCAAACCTCTTTGTAGGTCAACTTGTCTATTTAATATATAAAATACGGTAAAACATACGCAAAAGGGGTTGGGTAAGAAGGGACAAATGGATACTTTGGTACAATAACAAACACTTTTTTGTAAAAGCAGTATAGAATTTGTAATAACATATCAGTGCATACTTTATTTATGAAAATATACACAAATTGTATATCATTCTCAAAAAAACAAAAAAAACTTTTTACAACAAAAAGCAGACTAGCCGAACACAATATATTAGCTATAATTTATTTTAAACATTTTATCCTCAATTTCTATTTTATGTCTGTGTGATGTATATTCTTATTGATATTACACTTCATATGTATTTCCTATATGATTCATTCTTTGCTTGTTTTACGCCCATGCATTGACATCTATGTGTCTGGTCAGAAATAAATTAAATGTGACTTAAATGTCACTTTACCACGTGTACGCAAATGTTTGTACATATAACTAAAAATTGCAGCATTGAACTGGTTGTTAAACTCAACTTGTTTCTGTCTCCTTCTGTCACCCTAACATTACAATGGTTGTTTTGTTTTATGTCACAAAATCGTGCAATATTAGTAAAACCCTTTGAAGAAAAAACAAAAATGTTTTAATCAAATATAAATATATTGATATAATATTTATATATAATAAAATAAAATTCAAATAAAACCAGATGTCTAACCTACACAAAAACCGCATAAAGTAAAATTGCCATTTCTATATCATCATTAAAAAGACCATTGATAATGGCCAAGATGGTGATGATAATACAAATTATAGTAATAATAGCAATCTTTACAGAACAGTTATAATAAAAACAGACAATAGAACTGTCACCAGCACAAATTAACACTGGAAAGTGAGAGAAACTTTCTAAACATTGTTATACATGGGAAATATGTGGGCGCAGGTTTACTATTATCATAAAGATTGTCTTTCCGTTTTGATTACAGCTACCCCTAGTGCTGATCTGAGACACTTTAGGGTTTTTACACCTCGCTTGACTAAACAGCCAACGTTCTAACTCCCTACCCAACAAACCCCATTTCCTATCAGTTTTCTTCCACCATATTATTTAACTTAATGTAACACAATGTCGTGGCTTGTTTAGCCCTATTCAAGACCTTAGCTATAACATTTTTTTTTTTTTTTCAAACAATTTTGTTCAAAGCTCAGGACACAACAGTCTTATAGTCTGAACCTGTGTGAGTATACACACTGAAATACCTTTTTATGCTCTTTGTCCCTCTGAAAAAACTACCTAGATTCCCATGAGTAGAAGAATTGGGCTGAGCAAGCCCAACCACACTAATAAAAAAAGAACATTCAAAAGAATACACAGATTATGTTTATGTCTGTATATTTGTGTGGCACTGAAATAGAAAATATAGTACGATCAAGGGGGAGACTGAAGAAGATATCCGACAGAAAATGACCTCCTCACGTTGTGAAATTTCTGAGAATATGTTGTGTAGTAACGTAGTTTCAGTATGGACGGATGATGTATGGGGTCATGAGGGCCAAAGTTATGCAAGATTGGCTTAAAACTTACAGACCAAAGCCTAGATATGTTGTCAGTACCTTAAACCGTTGTGAAATTGAATTTTCATAATACTTAAAGATCTGATGAATTGTGTATATTTATTGTATTCTACAACGGACTTTACCGCTATTCCAAATTCACATCATTCCTACATTATGAACTACAAAACATTCAGACCATTTCTGAGAATTACTCATCCTTCTTCAATCACAATATGCACATAACACACAACAAACCATTTCATATTATACCCTTATGATTATATAAAACTTTTGATAAATGTGAGCTATTAAGTCTACTCTATTCAATACAAATACATGGCTTGAGTTCTACAGAGGCTCCTCTATGAAAGAAATGTCATTTGAGCAGGGACTCACAGAGGAATTCTTGGCTGGCTCATTTGAGTGTGTGTGTGTGTGTGTGTTTGTGTGTGACATCTGGACATTACTATCCCCTTCTGGAGGACTCCCTGGCTTTTAAAGGGGGTATAGGAGGTGTTTCAGGGGGATTAAAGTGCGCTCCTTCAGAGTACTAGTCATACTCACACAACCGTTAGACTCAACATGACTTCCCTTTCTGCCTCTCCAACACCCTCTCTTGGCTTTGTAACATATTACACTTATATACACATAAATAGAAAGACAGATCCACTGAGAATCACCACATCAACAGCTGCAGGGACATCCTGCCGAATATATGTGAACATATATTTCTATGTACAATCCCTGTCTATCTTTTTCTCTGCGTCTGGTGCAGGTTTACGTTTACTCGCTACTGTCTGAAGCTGTTTAAATATATATATATATATCTGTATATGTTTTACGTGTTTGCCTTTAAATAATGCTGTCCCTGCTATACAAAAGCCATATAGAAGGGTTTACAAACTGAAAACAAACTGCTTATATACATGGTTCCCCCCTGTCCCCTTCTTTACATCACCCCAAAGTTAGCCTTCCAAAACAGAGGCATTGTTTAACAAAAATACAATTTCAGTCTGTTTGTCTGTAGGTGGCTTTCAATGTATGAGTTAGTGATAGAATGTAATCTGAAATAGCAAAGTCGAGAGGGTACAAACACACACAAACATTCCGAATAAATATTTAAAACACTCCACACACCAAATACACTCAGCATCTGTGTTGTCAAGTTGACGTGGCAGATAGGTTGTAGTATATGCTATCGAGCTCTTACAGCCCTTCCCTGATTGAAGTTGTATAATATTTATAAATTTTTACCTCAGTAAGTTACAATAGGATGTTGTATAATGTACTGCTATATGCATGGTTCCGATTGAATTGCTGGTATAAAAACAAAACAAGAATACCTTACACCACCCCTGTCTTTTTAAACTGACTTGTTCACTTAGCATGAAAGAATGTTTTAAATTTGAAATGGACATAAAAAATCCAAATTTCCAAAGGTAATGACTAATGGACAACAGTCAGACAGGACAAAAAATAAATTGAGAAAATAGTTCCAAAGAGAGAGAAAGAAAAAAATCACCCAAGTCTTGTACTCTTACAAAAACATAAAAAAGCTGGATCTATTTATACAATACAGCCATTGTCGGGCAGGTACAAAGAAGTGGATTCATTTTGGTTGTCATACTGTTTCACAACAGAGCAGTGCAGCTGTACTAGGAAGAGACCTATGGTAGACGCCAAACAAGTGTCTGACAAAACAGTCAGGAGTGAGTTAATATGTTTTGGAGTGTGAAGAGAGAAGGACACAGCAAAAAACCACTGTCAGATATCAAGACTCACTCTCTAAAAATGTAGAGTACAATGAGATTCAACTCAGAAATAACCAGATATCCCACTTCGAGTCCATTATTGTCCCTTCCAGCAAACTATTTAATATAATCCCTGGTTTGGTGGCTCGCCCCTTGGGTTTCCTGGTGTTGGTGTGTGTACGATAGAGCACAATTATATGCACGTTTTCTTTTATAGTGCAAATTGGTGTCAACGTATACACGTGAGAGAACTAGTGTTTGTGAGCATGCTTGTGTGTATGTGTGTCTGTGCATGAGGTGGAGTGAGGTCAGCATTAACTCAACTAAATGGACGGTAACTAGGTAGATGACAGAAGTGTGTGTGTGTGTGTGTGTGAGTTTAGAGCTAGACAGTAGGGAGGAGGGGGGGCATGTACACAAGCCATGAGCATGACTCTGTCCTCCACATGCGACGCCCGGAGTCTCTTTATGTGACCCAGGCGTCCAGCCTCATCCTCTTGACGTTGGCCCCCTCTTGCTCCTGCTGCTGCTCTGTTGACGAGGGCCTCAGGAGCCCCATGGCGGCGGCTGCACCCGCCTGGTGGTGGAAGTCCTGTGGTGGGCCCCTGGCCTGGTTCTGAGCCTGCCCCTGCTGGGTCCCGTCGTCCCGGTCACTCCCTTCGTACGAGCTCCCGTTGCTGCTCAGGCTGTCGACCGGGGAGCGGCCCTGGGTGCCGGGCTCCAGACGGAGGGAGCCTGGATAGGACGCCAGGCCCTGCCCTCCTCCTCCTCCTCCGCCCGCTCCGCCGGCTGTGGAGGACGGAGTGCTCCGGTCACGGTTGGGTGAGACGGGTTCCGACTTGATGCTGATGTTAGGGTTGGTGTTGACGGTCAGTGTGGCGCCCTGAGGTATGTGGCCCACCGGCCTGGAGGAAGGAAGAGAGAAGGAGGGAGGGAAAGAGAGAGACGGGGAGGGAGGGAGAGACAGAAAGAAGAAAAAAATAGGGCGGGTGACTACTGGTATTGGGTCAAACTACAATGCACCCTGTGAATGGTAGCAACATCACTGTCAACATCCACACAATGTACATTTCAACAAATCAACAGGGTACAGGGTGAACAGTAAGCACTGGTGAGACATAGATAGTCAAGACCCGTGGGGTCGGAGAATAAGGAAAAGAAAAGGACAAATGTAAAGTGGATTCAGGGGATGATTGCTGCTTTAAAAAATGTTTTCTGTTAAGTTTGCAGCTTCTCCATTCTGTCTATCAAATGTGTCTTTGGGGCTCTTAGAATTTACATTTAGTCATTTAGACAAGGTAGACATACTAAGCTTTTAACACAGCAAAAATATGAAATCAAACATTTGATTAACAATTCAGCCTAAGCGACAGAAATTAAACTTCTAAGTAAGTTTGCATAAGTAAATTCGTGAAAATAGTAGCAATGCAGCCCACATGTAATTTACAGCCACTGTAAAAACAGAGCAATGGACTTGTACAGAAATGATCTTAGGTCAGCTAAACATGGAAACATGGACGTACAAAGACACACGTCAGATGAGAGGCCACCAGGAGAACGCACCGGCCGACAAGCCATGCAGCCAACATTTAAATCCCATTATCACCATCGCTATCAAAGTCATGAAGCCTGTTCTTCAGACAACCTGTTCGAACCTGCAAAGTTTCCTGAAAGGACAACCTACACTTCTTTGCATAGGCTGAATTGGAATGCATATATTCTCAACATTCCTCAACCCCTGGCAGGTCGACATGAGAGAAGGGAACCCCGGATTTCCCCACTGCCTGGCCTCCACTCTGAGGGTAGTTTATGTGGGGGTTATGACCAATTCATATTCTTCTAGATTTCCTCAGAAAAAAAAAGGTTCAATTTCTTCTTTTTCTTTCCTTCCTCATTTCTCATCTTTCTCTTTATCTCTCAAAACACCTATGCGCACCCCAAAATCCCTCGACAGTGAAATTCCTGCCTCCCTGGATGCCACTTTATCAAACCTGAGCCTCCACATTATAGACTGGTACAGGTAGATGGATTATGGTGTCACAGGGTCTCGTTGCTATGGCGAATAAAAAGGGCCTACTCAGCGCCCTGGTGACAGTGATGAAGGCATGCTCAGCAGGCAGAGTCCCGAGCGCTAACACAGCTAGCACAGCCAGAAGCAGACAGTTACAGAACAGGTACAGCAGCGTTTCACCAAACCTGGTCTAGAAAGAACATTCAAGTTTTCATATCCATCCCGTCTCAAAAATGGACAACTTACAACTGAGCTGTTCCTCTCCCAGGACTCCGTGAATGGAGCGTCTAACCTGGTTTAATAACGAACCAGGCAGGCATGCGTGGGTGTCTCGATAAATCAGGTTTGAGAAACAGTGCGACACAGATCAGTATGGCTACAGCTATACGCTGAGGAGATATACAGTACCAGCAGAGGCCATCTTCTCTGCCAAAGAGCAAGTTTGACTGAGAGGCCATGCTGTAGAGGGAGGGGAAAAAAACAAGCAAGTTTGACAACCACAATCAGGGGGGAGTGGCAATACAGACAACTTCTAGCCATTAGTGTACATTACAGACAACCAATCAAAAAGAGGCTAAAAGTGAAATGAGCAATGAACAAAAACAAAACGTTAAATACAGGGAATTTAGAAGTGCGTACAGTCTATTGTATGCTAGACTCTTACAATAAGAGTCAATAAGAAAGAGAGAACCAAACATACTGTAAAAAGGGAAAGATAAACAACATAGCACACAATCTACAGTACACCCTCAAGTAGCGAGGATAATTGATCTTGAAGAAAAAGGACCTTCAAATATGAAATTTAAACAAGGACACACTGACAGCAAAGACAGACAGCATCTCTAAAGCGTCATCCACTATTTCCTGTGCGAGCCCTTCAGTTCAAGCCCTCTCCGCTAAAAACATCAGCTGGGTACCAAATCAGGCCGAGACCTAACATCCTTCAAAGCTCCATGCAAGCACCAATTGGCATCCGGGGATAGCTATTCAATAAACAAGTAAACAAGTCAAAGCTGTGAGGTGATTGTGGGGGGAGCACTGGCCACATTAACATTTAGATTGGGGGAGCTCGACTCAACAGGTGCGCGAGAGTCAAAACCTTGTCTTCACAGGAAGCTGGAGATGATTGGCCGCAGCACAAGAGAGGGAGGAAGCAAGGCCCGAAAAATATATAAATAAAAACACAGGCAGAAGTCATTTTCTCTTTGCGTCCCACAGCGTGGAGACCGAACGCGAGGCTCGCAGTGAAGCCGTCAATCACCTCTGATTGGAAGTGTCTGCTCACTGTGGCTACGGTGCAATGAAAGAGAGAGAACAAATCGAGGGAGGAGCGCGTCCGAGGGGCCTTTGTTTTCAGAAGGCAGGTTTAGTGATCTGTATGATGCATGCGCGTGTCATCTCACTATTGACGCCGGGTCATCCGGCGATATGAAGATGAATGGTAGGGCTGTGCCTCAGTCGGCGGGAGTCACAGACGGTGGGGATTGAGGGGAAACTTGAGCTGAGCAGAACACAGGCTACACTAACCAAGGCCTTAGGTTCGTTTGAACACTGGTGGGAACAAACACTTTCAACACTACCCTCGCTCCACCGCTAATTATTGATAGTGAACTTTCAACATGTCCCAACTGCCCACCCCTAAACCTGCATTAACGGTCATATAGCTAGTGTAACTGGGTGCTCGTTAAATCTCGTCAATCAACCAATCGAAAGCTGGGTTTCGGTTCTTTATTCCATCTGACTGTTCAACCCATCCAGTCATTTCAAACAATCTCATTCCGTGTTGGCAGTTGCGTCATGAGCAGCGTCGTGTACAGCCCTGTGTGCAAAGATCACACAGGCTGTGCGCATGTGTATCTGCATGGTGATTATGACTCAGGGCTGCTCTGCGAGACTGAGAGATAAAACCACACAGCAGGGGGGGCTGCTGTCATATTCCTGTGCATGTTCCACTTTGTTCACTGCATTCAGAGACCGCGGCAGACACAAGCTTTGAAGAACCTTTTGACAAGACGTCGACAACAAGACTGGTTTCCTCAATCCGTGAATCTGTCTGAAGGGCCTAAAGAAACATCTTCAAACAACTTCAACAACCAAAAACAACCATGAGCTTCTAAAACATGGAAGAAGACAAGCACAAAAAAAGTCTATAATGTTTGAATCATTTAAAATTCAACCTGTAATACAGTAATATGCTCTCCTTTTTTGTTGTTGTTAAGGACTCATAATGGACTCAACTTGAGAGTCACATAGACTATGCTTGACAGACATGAGCATAGGAACCACACAGCGCTATGTGCTAATGAATTCACCTCAGGTTAGCAGCAAAATTGGAGATGCAGTTAGCCATCTCCCCGTTCTGTTTCTCTGCGCCCCACATGCTGTAGACAAGAGGGGGAGAACAAACAGGCGGTCACATATCACAGCTCCTGCACGGTTAGCCTAGCTCCCCGCAACAATCACAGAATACTTCAATTCGGAGCTTGCTACCTTGCTAGGACGAGGAGCCTTTACTCCGCTAACAATGTGTGCGTTTGAAATGTTGAAGCTAGGTGTTGTCAATCGACCTTAAAGCTCAGAGTATATGGGCACAAGGCAAAGGGATAGGATACATTCTTTTTCGGGGACATGATGACACGTGACACAACCCTACGCACGTCCATTTGGGATGTCGATAAACTGGAAAACTCCTCCATTGAGATCTTAACACCAACACGGCTTCAAGGTGAGAACTGCGTATGTCGGGGCAGGTTTGACAGACCAAATGAAGTGTACTCACACCAAGTTACTAAGGGACGCCAAACTGAGCTGTTGTGACTGTTGTTGCTGCTGCTGCTGTTGCTGGGATACTGCTGGTTGCTGTTGCCAGGTGGTCATGTTGCCAGGCAGCAGCCCTGACGGTGTGAAGTTCTGGAGAGCTGTGAGATCTGCGGTCAGCTGGTACTCTGAGATGGAGGCAGATAAAGTGAGAGATGGAGAGAAGGAAGAGGTGGGAGGGTTTAAAGTTTAGTGACTAAGTCACTTAAGATGGTTATCTGTCAAACAATTTTAACACATAACAGTAACTTTTTCTTTCCCCCTGGTAAAATATTACGAGAAATGTTTATCTAAGTTGGACTGACCTCCATCGGATTTAGGAAACACTCGTTGTCTATGCTTAAAAAAAACGTTAAAAGCCAAAGAGCAAAGATGGTATTGGGTAGAAAGGTGTGTGCCTGTGATATGCCAGCCTGGCCCTTGGGCACTGCTGCCCTGTTGGCTCACCAGTGTTGTAGGCTGTCTGCATGGCAGAGAAGGGCGCTAGGAGGCTGGGCGTTGCCACGGAAACCACTGGTGTGGTGAGAGACTGGGACACTTGAGAGACACCTAGTCGTTGAGCATTCTGCAAAGACAAGACATGCGAGAAGGAATGATCAACAAAAGAAACATAGCGAGACAACTCTTTATCATTCAGCAGGAGAAACTTGCCTCTGAAATCAAAAGTGTATATACCTATGTAAATAGTTATATACACTCAGTATAAAATACAGCTGAATGGTAAGCAGTTACCTCAGTTCATTTGAGATTAAATAAACAGGGAAATTCTACTGGTCTGTGAAGTTCATGGCTTTCTATGACACATGAACGAACAAACAGATTTTTCATCTCAAGGTAGCGTTGGCAAGGCAACACTATTGCCAGGCCGCATGCTTGTGTAGGACCAGTCAGGGGAAGTGTTATGCAGTGCACAGCTCACTGGAGAATCATGCTGACAGAGAAGCATGCATCAACCAAGTTCACAGTCCGAGAGGAAAGTGTGAGTGTGTGCGTGCGCATGTGTGTGTGTGTGTGTTTAGGTGTATGTGTAAGCATATGCCTATGTGTTTACAGATCAAATAAAAACGGAACTTGGTGCATAGTCACGTCAAGGGCTGCAGGTGCACATGCCATGGTGACAGTGTCACTTCCTGTTGTCCCCCCCCCACGTCCTGACCACAGATACACACTCGTCTTTAACAAACAATGAAACGATCACCACAAAAACAACCAAAGAGACTCATAGGATCGAACCATGCACATGCCAAGATTCCCCCAATTCATTTGCATCATGATCAGCATCTATATACTAAACAAGGGTAGCATACTGTACTGGGAAAGTACACACACTAAACTACACCATACGTCTGCATGGTATGCACCACACGGTGGGGCATCTGTCTGTTCTTGTGATGCAAATTCATCTTTTTTTTTTTTTTGGGCGGGGGGGGTGGGGGGTGGGGACCACACTCATGCCTTGCAGACCACACTTGGTGTCACACCACATCTAGAGGCAAGTCTAGGAGCTTCCATTCCCCTCACTCACCAACTCCAGCTCCTCCTCTGTCTGCATGGGGGGGGGGGGCACCAGGACAGAGAACAGGAGGGGTTATTCTCTCTACACTGTACATACCTACCCACAATGCTTAGCACAACCTGGTTTGGTGGGTTGCTTTTCTCAAGCTTCACGATGGGCTTTGATCATCAGCTTTTTTGACAAGATAACGATACATGCTGTGTCCCCGACACCAAAATGTGGAAAATGTTGGATAGAGCTGAGGTGCACACATGGACTTGAAGCGTACGTAATAATATCATATGAAGCGATATCCATGACCAGGGCCTGAACTATGCAGGGCTGCAGGTATGCAAGACCAATTTGGGCCTGATGGGGCTCTGGTAGTTCTACCCATGCTCACCAGCTGCATCAGACTCTTGCCACCCTGGGAGGTGATGACCCGAAGGTCGGGCTTGCGGCTGTTCACCATCTGAGGGCTGGGCGGAGGGGGAGACTTGGCCGGGACTACTTTCCCCAGGCTGTTGCCGTTGGAGACGGAGAGGAGGCCGGGGGAGGCCCTGGCGCTGATGTAGCCGTTGCCTGAGAGACGGAGAGAGAGAAAGAGACACAGAGAGAGAGAGAGAGACACAGAGAGAGAGAGACACAGAGAGAGAGAGAGAGAGACAGCGAGAGAGAGAGAGAGAGATGTGTTACAGTAACAGGGAATGAGGATGTGCCTGTTCATTTGTGTGTGTGACGTTTATTTCATGTGTGTTTATCTGTACACTTCTCTGATCCACCATAGAAGACATTTAATACAGCTCAGACAATGACATTCAGTCTGAGAACTGTCGGCTGAAGAAGGGACCAATTCAATGAAACCTCACTATGTAGAATGATCTAAACTTTATGATAGCCAATCATAAATTGATGGTACATAATGGTGCAAACTGGCTCACTTTCTACCTGTTAACCACAATGTGTGAGAAACAATGTACACTCAAATCTTTTTGGACCGCAAGTGTTTCTAAAGGACAGTTTGATCCAAAAACAACAGACCACACCAGGTCCCGTACTGTAAACATGCATTCACACCTCTTAAAATAACAAACACGGTCACCCATTGCATACCAACTTCCCACGTAAAAGCACGAGTTTCATCAGAAACAGCACAACAATACCTCAAATACTTTTCATACATCAAACAGAAAGCGTTTTGTTTTTGTTTGGTTTTGACTCCCAACTGTTAATCTCAGTCAGACGATCTCTTGCTTTCTTTCCATTGACAGCTTCGCTATCTGTGACACTATCTCCTGCCTGAGATTGCATACATACATTCCTAGTCAGGGGATGGTCTAACTGCCTTGCCTGCTGTTAAATGTAGCAGTTGACTCAAAGACAAGACCCACTGTGTGGCTGAAAGAACAGGGACTTTCCCAGCACTGACAGCGCACAGACACACACGCACACAGCCAGACACACACAAACACACACAGACACACACACGGCTCCCTAGGGCTGGGCAGAGAGAGGGACTGTTCTGTGGCAACAGATGAAAGTGCTCCATGACGTTGCCCAGACAGTACAAGCATGTGACGCCGTTTCATCTGCTCACGAACACACTTGTGTTCACACAGAAAGGACACACTCCCACACACGAAAAAGGACACAAAGAAAACAAAATGCATAGGTCCAGCAGGCCCTAAACGTGTCTGACAGCCTTTGGAGCTTGTCCTAGACCAATTTGTGTCTTGAGAACTAATAACATTGCCTTCGTCACATTTCAACCAAACCTTCTCATAACTTCTCTCACAACATTTACAAACGCATCCAGAGTGCTGGGCCAACACTAAAGGCCACACTACTTTGTACTGAGAGGTTGTGGTGTATGTGTGTCATGCGCATTGAGTAAATTCGTCAAAGGTTTTGGATGGTGGTCAGCGCTTGTGTGCGGTCATTTCTGTGAATGGCTCTTTGCGCGTGTATGTGTGTGTAACAGGCAACACAGAGTATGAGGATGGCTTTTTATCCCCGCTTGGGCCTTACCAGGCACAAACAAATGCAAGCACAAATTAGTTTCTATATCCTTCTTTGAGGCTGGAAAAAAACACGATAGTCCTTCATCTCCCTTAGCAACAGAAAGAGGAGGAGGAGGAGGAGAAAGAAGTGAAAGAGGAGGAGGAAGAGGAGGGGGAGTGAGGGAAGGAGTGATGAACACATGTGTTCGTCTGCTGTTGGCCCTGCGCCCAAATCCAATTCCATGATGCGTAGCTGGTCTTAAGTGTACAGGAATTAACTGTCTGTCTGTTTGTGCTTGTGTGTACATTCACACAACTGCTCTTTGACGATATTTTCTTTGTGTGCTGGTCAACGTGTTCGCCAAAGACACAAAAGTGCGTTTCTGTCAGTTAGAAAAAGTGTGCTTATTTGTGTAAATGCGTATGTGTGTATGTGGGAGTGTGTGTATATACACATGTATTACTCTGCTCCTCTCCTGGGCGGAGCGGTGGCTCCTATTACCCAGTGCCGGGCGTGGGAATGTCAGGAATGCCGTGTGACGTCAATGGTGACATTCCCTGAGCCTGGAGCCCAGTCCGGAACACAACAGCTGAGAACGACAGAGCCAGGGAGGGAGGGAGGGGGGGAGGGGGAGGGA
The DNA here is from genome assembly GCF_054491055.1 of Hypomesus nipponensis. Lineage (NCBI taxonomy): Eukaryota > Metazoa > Chordata > Actinopteri > Osmeriformes > Osmeridae > Hypomesus > Hypomesus nipponensis. Next base: position 17,932,355 of record NC_140362.1, read on the forward strand.
GGGAGGGGAAGGTGAGGGAGGGCAAGCAAGTGCAGTCACTTGAGCTGCATCTTGGGACAGATGCTTGCTGTGGGCTCGTGTTTCAGGGATTGGAGAAGCAGCAGCCCCACTTCAGTAAGAGGAAAGGATCTCGAAAAATGAGTGGAAAATACTGTTAAAAAAAACAAACAAAACATCTCCTGTTCTGAGGAGGCAATAATGTGCCATTTCAACGATGCGTGCTTTTCTTTAAAAGGTACTCTTTCACCACAGTAGACTGTACCCAACTATTTCCCCATTTACACAAACAGGAACACTTGAAAGTTATTAAATTAAATACAATGCCAGACCCCGTTATAGATTCATGGCTTGCTGAGATACAGAGGTAAACATTAAAAAGGCCACAGCTTTAGAAAAGTGCCAAAGTCACCTTGGAGAAGTGGCCTGTGCCAAGACAAGGGACAGTTGGAAGCTGGAGAGGAATTGGAGTGGGGGAGTTGGGGGTGGGGGGTGGGGAGGGCAATTGGGACGTGGGGGAACAGCTGAGATGGACAGGTGGAGGGATGGACAGAGAGAAAGAGATCCAGAGAGATAGATAGAGAGAGAGAGAGAGAGAGAGAGAGAGAGAGAGAGAGAGAGAGAGATAGAAACTGAAAGCGAGAGGCACAAAGACTAGGGGACACAATATGGCGGTGTGAGGTCAAGTCATTCATGTACTCCCAATCTCTTTCTCAATCTTTAATTCTCTCTGTACTTTGTTGCCTCTCTCCCCTGCTCAACAACAGCCCCCCGCCCCCCCCCCCTCCCCACCCACCAGGATTGTTTACAAGCAGCTGTCTTGTGACCCTCGGCTGTTACTAACCAACAGGTGTGTGTGTGTGTGTGTATGTTTTAGTATCTGTTTCTCTTGCCATTTAGAAGGTATTCTGTCGTCTTTTGCTGGTCCAAAACAAAAACGTTTGTCCAGTCTAGTCCCACCATAAGAGATTCAAGTCATCAAGGCCAAAGCTTGAGCATCCAAGCCCTTAACGTGTCCCAGTTTGGACGGTCTGAACAGTGCGTGTTAGCTGCTCACATGATGCTTTCCGTTTGTGGATAGAAGTCAAAAGGAGCCACGCTACTCACCTACAGGGCTTGGGCATCCTCCATTTGAGTTGCCCAAGTCTCCTCCCAGGAGTGCACCTGTCGAACAGAGACAAAGTACATGTTTTCATTAACCATCTATTTCTATGTTTATGACAGAGGTCATAATGCCTTAACGTCTGCCTCGTAGTTAGGCTGCACCATGTCATGGCACTGTCATCAGACGCTTTGGAAGCACTGCAAGGTTGCGACCATTACATGTTGGCTGCAGCCTTCACCAAGTTCTTCACTACACAATTCAGTTGGTCTCACCGGCGCTTGCGGGTCGCTGCGGTAACCCTGGAGACACGGTGTTCCTTTGGAGGGCTGGTTGCTGTGGTGACAGGAGGCGTGGGTCTGTGAGAGTGGAGGTGACGAAGGAGGTGGTAACCAGGGCTCCGGGGTTGTTGCTGAACTGCAGTGTGTTCTGATTGGACACGGGCACTGTGACTGGCATGGAGAAGGTGGGCTGTGGGACAGCCGACTGGAGGAAAGAGGATAGGAAGAGAGGCGGGGCTTAGGGGAGGGGGGGTCGCCATGGCACAAAAAAATGCACAGAACCATTCAGAAGCGACACACGCACAAGCACTCCCAACATACACATCCAACTTTTATGAATCAACCACCGCACACATAATCTGACACGATTCTGCACACACAAGCTCAAACGTTTGTTAGCATGCAGTGTTTGCTTTAAGATCTCATGCCTGGTTATTTCTGCAGCAGATTTACATAGATGGTTATTGTATTGGTTATTGATGACATTCAAAACTGTATTTTTATTTATATTGATCTACATCCCACCCCATAGTTTGAATCATCTTTACAGTAGAACAAAAAGAGAAAAAATGAATATGTTTGATGTCCATGTGACATCTGCATAACATGAATGTTTCCATCCAAAGTGCTCCATTCACTTACAGCCCGTCCTAACCAGTCTTAACAGGAAACATTTGAACTGTCCAATGATGTCCATTTCCAAACATCCTCTAAAGGAACTTCTAATAGGACCTGAATCAGCTGAAAATGTTTTGCAGTGACTGTCAACACGACACAGGTGTAATGAGCTAAGAGAAAGGACCCCGTGGTTGTCCAGCATTCTGCCTGTAACCCATTTCACCCTGTTCTCCCACCAGAAAGCAGGGCCTCTAAATATAGAATATGGGCCAGGCAACGCGACCTGGTACTGCGTGTGCTGACTGAGACCCACTTTTAGGGAGAGGAGAAGACACTCCATTCTGTCCTTCACCGGGTCGTCCTTTCTTCTTTATTTTATGTCGTAACTTTGTTTCCGAATTGGAGCCCAGGAGGAGAGTAAGGAATAAAGAGATTGAGGGAGAAGGAAAGAAAGACAGAAAATACATAGTGGGGAGAGAGAGAGAGAGAGAGAGAGAGAGAGAGAGAGAGAGAGAGAGAGAGAGAGAGAGAGAGAGAGAGAGAGAGAGAGAGAGAGAGAGAGATAGGCAGAACAGAATGGCAGAGAGAGAGAAAAAGAGAGAGAGCAAGAAGGAGAGAGAGAAAGAACAGAATGAGAGAGAGAGAGAGATAGAGAGAGACTGGTAGCCAGTTATGTGGAGATACAGGTTACAGCACAGCAGCACTGCACACTGGCCAGGCAGAGAGGATGGTGGGAGGGATGGACAGATGGAGGGTCGGGGGGTGGGGGTTAGTGTGAGTGGAGGTGTGGAAACTGTAGAGCATACAGCACTGGGACAGCCCCTTTTACTCGTGTACTGACTGAGAAGAGTGGGAAGATAAACTGTCCTACTGTTCACTGTGTCCAATAGCATGCCTCTGTTGAGGTTCCCTAAATGGATTGATGCTGGATAAATGGTCTTTTATCTATTTCTCAGGCTAAGCATGGTCATTCAAGACAAGGTCTTTCTCAAACAGCAGACCCTCCCCCCCCCAAAAAACAAACAACAAAAAGTACAACAAAGAAAAAAAATAACCTATTTTTCTGAGGGGAAGCTTTACATCGGTGTATTTCCTAGATGAGAGGGTATCAGAATGAATTAAACTCATGCCCTACTTTCTTCCCTCCCTCTTGTCCTAGAAGCCTTGGAAAGTTTCCCTTTCAACTTTCAGAATGTCTCATCCTATTTGTTAGCGACGGTGAATCAAAACACATCGCCAACAACATTTTTGCAACATTCCTTTGACCTTTAAAAAGCCTTGACATTGCCCTTACTGTTGTGTACAGTGTAAAAAAAAAAGTGTCCGACTAAACACATTTGCATTGTTGGCATGGCTACATAAATTGTTTACTGATGTCAAATTACACTTCAGACAGGGAGGCTGTTATCTGACCAATCAGATAGTATAAATGAACAGTTTACATAAATCCTAAATCTATCAAACTTTTTTTTGTGTGAAAAAGGACACAGGAAACCTCTCAAATCAAAACATCCCAAATGCTATAAAAAAAGAAGGGAAAATAAACAGATCCACTAGCTGTCTCCCCATGCTCTCTTGCCACTCTCCCTACCTCAGGGGATTGGAGTACGAGTCGGATTAAGCTTGTCTATCCCAGCCCCTAGCTGTAATGTCAAGGATTATGAGGCTGTGGGGGGAGATTGGTGCTGTATGCTCCTGTTTGCTAGCGCCCTGTGAAAGGTGTGCTGAGCAAGACTGGCTGGGAGGCGGGGAACAAGAGCTAACAGCGGGCTAGCTTCCAATTGACTAGGGCTAGCTCTCCAGGGGTGGTAGATTGAATGTTATTCTTCTTCTGCCTTAGCTTTTCCTCCGAAAAAGGCTTTTAAAAGCCACTTCAGCTCAACAGATAAACACTGAAGGCTGAACCTATAAAACAGTTTACAGTATATACCGGGTAAGCGATTTTCAGTAAGTGGAATTGATTGCGACATTAAGCCTTTTTTCTTAGAATTATTTCCTACATAAAAGATGCAGTCCATAGGCATTGTGTGCCAATAACACTGACAGAAAGACTGACAGGTTTTTGGCACAGTGATTCTTTTATACTGATGATATTTAGAAGAGCAACAAATCTGGAGGTTCCTGTGGTCATTCTATCTCTCTACTAGTGCATTCAAACGCTGGCCCAATATCAACTGAATCAACTATGCCTTCTCCCCAATGAGCAATCAGACAGCATTAGACAGGACGGCCTGGTTGTCAATTGAGTACTGGTTGTTAAATTGACATTAATGGTGTTACTGGGTAGCGGTGATATAAATTGATTCTGTGGTTATTGGCAGAGAAGAGGGAGTAGAATCGTCTGAATGTTGAATTCAGACTGAAAGTCTGAACGGTGGCCAATTTGCTACACTGTGGAGGATGACAAGTACAAATACGCTTTAAAGAGCTACAATATACGAACACGTGTTGTTTGTTTATTGGTATTTTGCAGCATCATCATTTATGAAGAATAGCTAACATGACTGGTGAACCTAAATGCAGCCATGTTCATTGGATTCTAAGTGGTTTGACTAATCCGTGTCTTTTCTTCAATCGTAACCACCCTCCAATCAAAAGACTTGACTCCCCGCTCCAGCCCTCCTTGCCTACGCACACAACATCAAAGGGGATTGTGGGTACAGCGGTGAGGTGAGAGATGGAGAGGGGGATTGTGGGTGAAAGGGGAAGGTGCTCTGTGAGTATTTGGGTCACTGTCAGCAACCGGCATCCGGCCGCCGTGTCCAGTCCGGGTGCCTGGTGTACAGCAGTATAGCACAGGTTACGGTACTCACTGACAGCCTATAGTTCTGCATCATTTTATCAAACTCCTCGTCAATTTTTTTGTATTTCTCCTCTGTGCGGGGGGTGAGGGAGAAGGGCTCCTCAGGGTCTGGGCTCTCAGAGTCCCGGTGCTCTTTCTTGTTCAGAGCCTTCATTCCCACAAGGGAGGACGAAAAGGAGAGAGAGAGACAGAGAGAAAGAGAGAGAGAGAGAGAGAGAGAGGAGAGAGGGAAGTTAGATCAAATGAAAAAGGGGGACGGTACTCACGCCATAGCGCTTGAAAAGGATGTCCAGGTCCTCGTTCTTCCTGTATTTGTCTTCGTTTAACGGGCTTTGGTCGATGGAATCGTCCCCGTCCGGCTCGGGGCTGTTGCAGCCGTTAAAGCCTTTCTTTCGCAATGTCTACAGCGGTTAAGAGGAGGAGGGAGGAAGAGGGACATTTTCATATACTTTTGTATTTTTATTTTTACTTTTAGGCACATCTGTCATAATCAATGACACCTTCACCGTTTAGCAGACAAAATCACAATTCACTTTTGTACAATGATACAGCATCATAAACTCAATGACCAAACCAGGTAACCTGAATTCTGAGCCACTTATAGCTGATTGATTTCTTCTACCAGAAAGAGAAAGGTTCTATTCACTACACCTCTGGCTACTTCAAACACAGTATGTGCACCTGCACTCTTAACACTCTCAGTAAAGGCACTCTCAGTAGAAAGGTGTTGGTAGGGAGAAGAAACGTATTGACTAACACAAAAACGAAAACTAAATCTATAAATAAACGCTCGAAGAAACCGTGTACCGTGCGCGGTTACAACACACTCGGGCATTCCATCTCGCCATTCGCTAATCAACAGCCCCGGAAATTGGTGCGAAGCTTCACACCACCAGGAACTGTTGCGCGAGGTAAAGGGTGAAAGAGAAGCCACGCGGAGGAGTCTCAGCCCGGGGGCTTTGGTCAGGCCAGTTCAGGCTTTAGGTAGCTGTAAGACAGCCTCTTATTTTGAGAGGATTCTGGCAAACGAGATTTAACGCTAAGTAGCTTTACTGGTGGAAGCTCGACCAAACAGCAAACCGGATCGCCGTGGCAAAATGGATCTTAACCTTGAGAACGGCGTCATTACGCGAACAAAATGCACAGATGGCAGACTAAGAAAGGATCTGTTTAACCTAAATAAATTGTGCTCACATTAGTTAGCAGTCAAAAGATAACGTTTAGGAAATGCACATTTACTGCACAAGAAGTAAACATGAAAAGCAAATTGTGAATACGTAAAAAAAAAATATTTGAGTTCTTCATAAATGAACCAGTCTACTGTATTAATTGGATGAAAAGTAACTGTGCAGCAATCTTTCCAGTTGCTTCAGTCTAATGGAGGTTTGATTAATAGATAAGTACATGTTCTAGGACACCCATTGGGATCCATCACTGGTAAGAGATGATGACTCAATACTGTGCAATCCAACACCACGTTCAGAATCAGTTGGAAGAAATACCTGCAAAACGCTGTAATCTGCTAACCAATTATTTCCTAAAAAAAAGAGGATAAGGTAATGGTAATGGATCAATGTCATTAACTCTGATTGGATTCGTATTAGGACTTTACAGGGAAGGTCATATTTGCCTCAATAAAACAAGTATTAGTTGAGCATGAGCATTTTAAGATAATAAAGTTAAGCCATGCTTCAAGACATAGCAACATGGTAGGCATACTCAGTGTTATACTAATCTGCACTGCTGCTTGTGTTATGCACAGGAAGATTTATTTATTTCCCACAGATCATGGAAATCAAGTTCCAAGTGAGTGTTGACCTAAAAAGCTAAAAACCTCCTAAGTGACACAGACAACATGTGACAGAGGTCTGGGCCGGGGAAGTGGTTGAGGCATGGACACTCCTAACTGTCGACACCAAAAAGAAAATCCCAGACTAAAAACATTGCCCTTACAAAAAGACCTGGCAGTGATATTCACACTTCCTGTCACACTCCAACACACTCCAACACCCCCATGCACAGCAATGCTAATTGCATGGTGGGGAAAAAAAACCAAACAACAACTAGAAAACTACACAAACGTGCAAAAGCCTTTCACACGCAGACACACACATACAGACACACACACACACAGGCAGACACACGTCAGCTGATGAGCTTGTCTCTCAGTCAGCTCCATCTGTTCACCTGTCCCTCCGCACCCCTTCCCCTGCTGGCACACAGTCTTTCAAGTGCGGCCCTCTATTGTGTTGCCAGGGTAAGATTCCCCCGCAGAGGACCACGCTGGGCTGTGACTGGCTGGGCTGCTTCTGCTCCCTCTCCGGCCCCTCCCCCTCGGGCTCTCCCACCCAACCCGCCGCTCTCGCTCCTTTCTCTCGCTCCTTTCTCTCGCTCCTTTCTCTCGCTCCTTTCTCTCGCTCCTTTCTCTCGCTCCTGTCTCTCGCTCCTTTCTCTCGCTCCTTTCTCTCGCTCCTTTCTCTCGCTCCTTTCTCTCGCACATTTCTCATCGCTCCCCGTCGTTCATCCGCCCCTCTCCTTCCTCCTCAGCGCTTGTCCCCCCCCCCCCCCCCTACCTTTCTCCACGCTTCTCCTCATCCAATCATTTCATCTGTTGAAATATCCCTCGTCAGGACTCGCCGACCGCCCCCCCGCACATTTCTGGGCGACACGCGTCCCCTCGGTATCCCCCTCGTGCAAGCTCACCTCTGCCCTTCCCCTCTCCTCTCTTCTCCCTTCCCTTATCTTCCAAGCCCTCCATCGCTCACTGTATCTTCCCCCCTGCACACACCCCGGGCTCCTTTTCCCCCGTTCCATCTTCTTAACCTATTCCCAAAGCTCCCCCCCCCCCTCCTGCGCCATCCATCTCTCTCTCTCTCTGTCTCTCTCTGTCTCTCTCTGTCTCTCTCTGTCTCTCTCTCTCTCTCTCTCTCTCCCTCCCTCTCTCTCTCCCTTCCTCACCCTCTCTCTCCTGTCGCTCCCTCTCTGGCCCTCTTGTCCGCAGAAGCAGAATGTATTGTCACGTCTCATTTGCAGCTCCCCGCATCCAGGACCATGGAAGCCTCGGGGCCATCCTGAGAGACCCCCCCTCCCCTCCCTGACTCCAGCCTCCGCTCACCAGCCTACTGGCTGGCACATCCCAGAATCTCCCGACGCAGCAGCGATCGCCCCAGCACGGGACATGTCATGGTCAGATTAGCTATCTCACCGCCCCGGCCCCCCCCTCCACAACTGTGCAGCCGACCAATGACGTTTCTAGGCTGCCACATTCACAAGGTCTCCCTGGGTGGAGGGCCCTGATTGGAGAACCTCAGTTCCTCCTCATCTCTATTTTATAATACATCATCCGTTAGAAGGTCTCCTGCTGTTACCAGACCAGTGGTGGTGGTGTTATTTATGCATGAGGTTAATGGGGCCTTCCTGTAATGGGGTCTCAGGAGGGTGGGATAGCATGGGTGGTTTCAGAGCTAGCCGCCGCTAGCCTCCTTGGTTCTGGTTGGCCTGGAACCTGTTGAGGTGTCAGATAATAGCTTGTTTCATGCTCAGCTTTGCGGCACGATGAATCTCGCATTAAGGCTCGCTAAGCTTTCTGGAGACAGAGCGATCCTGTTCGTTCATGCCGTCTCGGCAATAACACAAACAAAGTGTGTCAAATGTTGCGTAATATTTGAAACACAGCTTTCTATCAGGCATAAAATGATGATGCTTCATTATTAGTATAGTAATGTATTTTGTCAAATAAAAATGAAAGGCAAAAAAACGTCCGGAAGACACTTGTTGACCAAATAAGACAGCCGGCCTTTCGCAGTACCTGGACCAACTGTCTCCATGGTAACCAAGGGAGTAGTCAGTGGTCATGTGACTCTTGAGGGACCAATAAAGTGACTTCAAGGGTGGTCCCCCAACAGTGATCCTGATCTGTAGGGATTAGGACATTGGGCTATGACAGGCCTTAGAGGACGCCAGAGGAATTTTGTTTGGATGTGATAAAGCAGGATTAGCCCTGAGGGAGCGTCGTCAGGGCAACAGGGGGGCGGGGGGGGGGGGGGGCGGGGGTGCTCCTCCCCCTGGAGTGCAGTATCTGCATTGTGATAGGCCGGTTCAATTCCCTTCCAAAAACTCCCTTTGGTAGTGTTTGTGGTGGCGAAAGGGCCTCCATATTTGAGAGCGTTTGGACCAATTAGGGGCTTTAATTGGAATCAATTACTCAAGGCGAATCTTGTCAAGTGCTGTTTTGTCATGCGTGACATGAAGAGCTCCCCAAGCCGGGACCTGGAACCGGGGCAGTGACAAAGTATTTAAGCCCCTACAGAGGAACTGCATGGGGAGATATTCCTTGAGCCGCTTAAGAAAAGGGCATCCCCCCTGTTCTTCATCTTCCTTTCTCACCCCTGTTCTCTTCCTCGCTCGGGCTCTTCATCGCCCTCCTTCAGCGCTCCCTCTCTCCCTCTCTTTCCCTTTCCTCCTCTCCCCTGATTGGGATCTGCAGTCAAGCGGATTAACACGTTCTGGCAGGAGAGGCAAGCTGCCCACACACACACACACACACACAGCACGTGCAGCTCAAAGTGAGGCTGTGTGTGTGCATATGCATCGCCACACAGCTGAAACACTGGAGTGAAGGAATGTCTGTCTCTGTACGAAATATTATGTTGAGATACACACACAAACACACACACATTAATTTGGTGTGGATTAAAGAGTTTTTAAATATACGGATCAAAAATGTATGTGTTGGAATGTGTCGGGTACCAAATAGTGTGCGACCCATTTGTAACGTAAAGCATAGAGAGAGTGCGTGCGTGCGTTCATGCTTGCATCTTCACTCCATAATTCATACACAAAAGCCCTTGCTTGAAGAAACGCAGGGAGGCAGAGCGGCAAATGGACACATTTTGTGCCTATCCGATTATCCCCCCTCTCTCTCTCTCTCGATTTCTCTCTCTCTCGCGCGCACGTTTTTTTGCCCACTGGTGCCAAACAAAACACTGCAACGCTGCCTCTGTTTTTGTCACGGAAGACGGACAACAACAGCAAGCCCAGTGGCCAATGTGTCTTGTGCGGAGGCATCCTTCCTGTAGAGAATCCCACCATCTCTTATTGGCTGTATCTGGGCCTGGATGCCTTGTGGAAGAGTTGGGGAATCACTCCGGGAGTTGTACGAAAGGGACTGGAACACATCCGCGCGCGCACACAACAGAGGCTCTCACCCAGCTTTGAATATTGTATGAGGCATTCTCACGGGCCACTGCGGAGCAGAGAGGATGGCACACACGGGCAGTGAGACACACACACACACACACACACATCGTATTCACACAGAAGACAAGCATACACACGTCACACACACAGTTCAGAAACACAGCCAGTGGAGCTTGCACTGATGTGGCCCTGAGCGGCTCAACGCCCCGCAACAGCACACTAGCATACACACTTAAGAGCCATCTGCAGCTGGAGCTGCAGCCCAGAGACTGCCCTCGCCCCTGCATCCCCCCCCCCTCCACACACACACACACACACACACACAGACAGACAGACTAAAAGAGACGGCGCTAGATGGAAAGAAGAAAGACTGAGAGAGAAAGAAAGGCTGAAACAAAATGGGTGGAGGAGGAGAGAGAGAAAGACCAAAGCGGAAGAAGAGAGTGTGATAAATGGTTGGTGTGAGATAAGAGGGTGACACAGAGAAGTGACAGACATTTGAGTGAGAATGAGGAAGGAGAGACAGATAGAAAGATGGAGAGAGTAAGAGAGAGAGAGAAAGACACAGAGAGAGAGAGAGATCGTATAACCACACCTACCATGTCAGTTATTCCTCTGCTGACTGACAGATTTCTAGTCTATAAATTAAACGTTTCAACAAAGACGTTTCCGTTTATGCTGCATGCACGTTGAAGTAAAGACAAACAAAACTCTTGGAGCTCAGTACTGCACAGGGCTCCTTGCTCTGTGAGTAGAGGCATTTTAGGTTTATGGAAGGCTAAGGCTAGGGCCAGGGCTAAGGCTAGGGCCAGGGCTAAGGCTAGGGCCAGGGCTAAGGCTAGGGCCAGGGCTAAGGCTAGGGCCAGAGGGGCAGTGACAGCAGGGCCAGCTGTCCCTACCTCTGCCCTCTCTCCATGGTAACAGGCGCCAGGCCAGACCAGACCAGGCCAAGCCAAGGACCAATACAGGACTGAATCAGCTTCATGAGAGCCAGTGGCACAGCCATCCCACCACAGTGAAATACTGTAGTGCCTTGCCTATGCCATGGGCGGCCATCTTGGCGTCCTTCTTCTGAGACAGTGTAGCAGAGTGCAGCAACTGTCGATCCCCCGGTGGTGTGACCCAACCTCCGTCTCATCCACCGCCACCCCCATCCCCCCCAGCAGACCAATATTATTCACTACCCTCTGGTGGAAAAACCAGATAATCACCTCCCACTCTCACTTTATCCTTTGGGGAGACATACTATGAGCCCATCCCCCCCCCCCCTTCCTTCCTCACCATCCCTTTTTTCGCCAGCTTCCCCTTCCTCCCCCCCCCCCCCCCCGCCCACCCTCTTCTACCCGTCCATCCCTTGCTCCCCACCTCCCCCCTCCCTCACCCCCTGCCCCATACCTCGATGATGTCAGCGTTGGTCCTGCTCTCGTGGGGCTCGTTGTACTCGGTGTACTTGAGCAGCACCTTGTCCATGTCGGTGCTGGCGTACTGGAACAGCTTGTTGGAGTGGTTGAAGATGATGAGGGCGATCTCGCAGTCGCACAGCACGCTCAGCTCGTACGCCTTCTTCATCAGGCCGAACTTCCTTTTGGTAAACGTCACCTGGGAAGGCGGAAAGGGGGGGGGGGGGGGGGGAAAGTGAGCCAGAGGAAAATGAGATAATAAGGAATGATGAGGTTTAAAAAAAAAAAAAGGTTTGACATGAGGACCAAAAGCGTTTTGAATATGCGCTGACCTTTTGGCTAACTGAATCGGAAGAACAGCACGAAAAGGGAGAATGACACATGAGAAGTGATGAAAAGCCCGAAAACAAACAAACACACTTTCACATCTTTTCGAAATCCACATGTGTGAACAAACAAACAAAACACTGTTGGCTTTGTGGGAAAGCTTCATTTAATTAAAGGCGTCAACAGGAATGATTCCCGGGTGTGTATTAGGTGGTTTTTATTGGAAGTCCCTGGATATGGTGTGGCATTTACAGAACTGAGGGGTTTTATCTTGTTTGTTTTTTTTTTGCACAGGCGGAATCGGAGAGGAAGCACAAGGAGGGAGATAGAACCACAGAGGCCAACTGCACCACTGCCATTCTCAAACCTCTCTCTCTCCCCCCCCCCCCTCGCTGTCTGTTTCTTCCTCCCTCTCTAATTACTTGAGCGCCCGCCATGTAACACTGAAGTCTCTCAGTGGGGCACGAGCCAGCTTGCGTTCTCTCCTTCTCCTCCTCCTCCACCCCCCCCCCTCCCATCTCTCCTCCAACTCTCGTTTTCTCGCCCTCGTTTTCTTTTCATCTCGCTTTCTCTCTGCCTCCATCCTCCCTTTCTCTCTTTCCTCCCTCCCTCTTTTCCCTTCACTCTTAGCTTCCCGCTGCCACAAATCAAATTATATTGGGGTCGTATCCATGGGCAACTGCCTACCCACCCCTATTCCTTCCCCTATCTCTCCCCGCCTCACCTCATCACACCCTCGCAACCTCATCTCCTCCTGCCCCCCCCCCCACTCCTCCCCTTTCCCCTCCCCCCACCTCTCTCAATCTCACACAATCAAACCCACGTGCACACACGCACGCGCTCACAGAGACGAAAGCTAAAGTGTGACGTGGAAGAGCGGCACACGACCAATTACGGGGAGACATGAGACAGCTGAGCCAAGGAAAGAATGGAAGAATCACCATCATGTGGAGAAGTTAGCATGCAATGCTAACATCATATAGAAATGTTAGCATGCAATGCTAACATCATATAGAAATGTTAGCATGCAATGCTAACGTCCTATCCTCCTCGTCAACAATTATAACAGTTTAATACCATGAAGAGAGATGATGCAACGCACGATTGTTCCCAATGCACGAGGTGAACAGCAAGTCTTCTGAGTCTAATGAGCCAAGATCCTCGTTTCGACCCGAATGCCAGGATAAATAAGCAGAACACATCCAACATTAAGAATAGAATGCGCGAGTTACCAATGGCAACGCTGCGTAACGAGACAACCTGGTTTAGAGGGACGAGCGGTTTCATCTGGTGTAGCCCTGGCATGGATGTAGCACTGCGACCATGAGAGCAGCAAGCCACAGTTCCAACCCAACCCCCCCCCCTCCACCCCGCCCCCCCGACACTCCCCAGTTGTCTCTCTGAGGCTTTCTACAGCTGACAACACTCTCTGCAGTGTGCACTTAGTTTCTACTTCCTGTGCTTGGTCGTTTCTTGGAGTATCTACAGCAAAAGCTACGTGTATCTAGATCGAGATTCAAAGTATGAGTGTTTACTCCAAATCTCGTGCAATACCATGGTCGTAGCCAAGACCCTTGATATTAACTTAACCAACACTCAATTTATCTGTCAACAAGTCATTTTATCCTCAACATTTCATGTCAACATCTAGTTATCAACTGGATAAATGGGCACAGAATGTCAACATGTTTGTTTAATTCATATTAAAGACAGTGCATAAAGCACAGAGTATGGACTCTAAATCTACCAATCCTACTGAGGTTGTTCTTTCTGCTGTACTGCACACTTGATAGGGCAGCAACCTGACACAAGCTGTTTTGTTTAATCTTAGAAATTGCATGTCTGGTTGCGCAGTCTTGAAAACACAGTTACTCAGAATGCTTCAAGGCAGATTTCCCCCCTTCAATGTAAATGGTAGCCTTCATAATTCATGAGTATACACTCAAGATGATTTTTGTAGCCTCTGGTCACCTGGTGCCGAACTCACTCAGGTCTAACTCAAGCAGGGACTTGCTGTATTAGAAATGGCAGGCGCATCAAATGCATTACTCAACATGCTTAATGGAGTGAAGCCCATTTACCAGTTGACTCATTTTAGATGGATCATTTAGCCTTTCGTCCTCCCAGAAATACTCGCCGGTGTCACTGCAGAGGAGTGCTCACGATTGTATTGATACTGAATACCCACAATGACGGTGAGTCATGTGACATCTTGTTTAGATATGGTGGCTTACTACTACAGCTCACTGGTCTACCCATGAAACTGGGCACGACACAAACACAGAGCCACATGAAGGCATCCTGATGCCATGTCAACGCACACACACACACACACACACACACACACACACACACACACACAGGTCTCACCTGTCGGTTCCGTTCATCCGTGATCCTTTGGATCTGGATCTTTTTCCTCCCCATGGTTCTGGAGTGGTGTTGGGGGGGGCAGGGAGCGTGGTGGGGCAGGGGGCGGATGTCACGGCAGTTCCGGGGGGGGAAGGTGGCTGTTCGCGACAAGGAGCCGGGTCGTCACTTTCTCTCTCTCTCTCTCTCTCGCTGTGTTACAGTCTTTCTCTCTTTTCTTTTGTTTCTCCACCTGTCCAAGGCAGCTGGAGTCGGAGCTCGAACCCCCGCGAAAGAAAAAGGAGGAAGATGAAAGAGGGGATTCTCGTGGCTGTCGTCCTCAGATCATGGTCTGTGCCATGGTTTCATCCACTCGTCTGCTGCTACTGCTTTTTTTCCCCCCCCCTCTTCTGGCGTGTTACTCCTGGAAAACAGGGGAAAGGGATTTCATCAGTCTGCGATTCGAAGATTAGGCATTGTTTTTGTACTGTGACCCCATTTGTTGGTATCAACAACAGTCAGTAGCCTTCGTCCCTGCACAGCACTACAAGGAGGAAATAAAGAGAGTTAATTAATGCAGGGTTCCTTTCGGTCAAATTAGAGACGCGCTTCCAAAGAACAGCCGTGGCAGGGGGAGTCGGGGACGGGGAACACTTCTCATGGGGTTAGCGTTTCCCGTGGGGGTACGAGGAAGAGCAACGCTCACTGTGGAGCAGGAGCGCCCCCCCCCTCCCCCTCCCCCATTCTCCCTCGCCCCCCCCTCGCCTTCTCCCCCTGGGGGCGGTGAGGAGGGAGCCTGTGCTGTGTCAGCTTCATTAGAGGCATCACCGCCACATCACTGATCCGCCGGTCGCCAGCGGCAACGCGCTGGCCCGCCCCGACCTGACGCACCGCGTGCGCCTCCCAAATCGAAGGCAGAGCCGGCCCCCGTCGAGGCTCCTTGCTTGGCCCCGGTGCGGCCGCGCGGCGAGGGGGCGGGCGGGGGGGGGGCCCTCGCGCTCACGGACCCCCCGGAGCAGCTGGAAAGCTCTCGGATCCTCTGTCACCAGCCCCGTGATATCATTGTCATTACGCGTGGTTATCTAAACCGTGTTACGCTGGCATCGCTCCATGTGGTGCGATTAAAGACAAAGCCTAGGTAGCGAAAAAGAGCTTTTATCATTCAACTGACCCCTCGCGAGTGGTTTTAATACACCGTGATGAGGATTGAGACCGATTATTAATGATGAGAATTTTAAAAAAGCATGCGGGGGAATGGCCCACGTGCACATGAATTCATGAATGAAAGATCAGGCCATGACCTGGCAATGGCAACAGAGGCCAGGACCATTTTAAGCTCCGCTAAGACTATTTGCAGTTCGGCCCTTAAAAATAGCCCGCTATATATATACATCCAGACTGCGTACACACACACACACGCACACACACACACACACCCTCACAACAGCGGGAGCCAAGTCGTTGCGTTTGTGCATCGGGAGCGCCGCGAGAGCCGTCTTCGCACTCGCTCACCCACATTGTTTGCATTCTCCCTACCTGGGAGACGAGTGAGACGCCACTCCTCCCCAGTTGTTTACATTCATTCTATTGAAAGCACAAAGTCAATAGCAGGGATTCTGGGCTGCCACTGTCGCCGTTGTCTGCAAAGGACCGCACAGCGTGCCTTTCCGTGGGTGCAACTGCTTTAGCTTTGGCAACGAGATCTCCGTGACTTACGTATTTAGCTCGGAGGCAGGACAAAGAGAAAGGCCTGTGTAAAAAGGGTGTTATGTGTACCATAATTGATTGGTAAAAAAAAAAAGAGAAAAGGAAAAACTTTGACAAAAGAACTAACTGGAGGCAGCCCCAGCTCTCATCTTACATGGAAAGTCGGGGCTGACCATGGAAAGAATTGTACACAGACTAGCCCTTAGACTACGGAAGAGATACGGAGAGGTGAGAACTAAAGGGGGAGAGTACACTGTGGCGGTTTCCACCACACATCCAATAGCACGAGGGCTCGTTAGCTTGGCGTATGATGAGTCTTGCCATGGAGGCATGGGTCTGGAGTTGAAAGGCTGCTCTCAGTGGGATTTGTTTTGGGCCGTGGGCCCGCTGCACATGAAAAGGCCGCTTTATCTGCCCGGGGTGGTCAAGCCGCGACCTTTTACCCTTCATGCTGTGGGAGCATGCTTCCCATGTCTGATGTCAGGCAGAATCTCTTCTCTGGCATGGACGTCGGAGGTGCCTGGAGTGTGTCTACAGCCCAGCTGAACAGAGAGGAAGGTTGAACGAGAGAGCAGATTAACGCTGATAAGAGCTATTGTTGTCTAAATCACCAAAGAGTGAGCCATTGTGCACCATGTGTGGGAGTGTTGCGCCTTAAACCCCCCTTCCAAGAAATATAACAAAAAACAAGAAAGACAAGATTAAAAAAATAAAACCTTAAACTGAACAAGCAGCTTAAACCAAAACACGTCCATGAAATACCTAACAGAAAAAAGGTATGATGTACCATTAAGCAGAACGTCCATGTCTAGCCTTTCAAACCTTCGAGACAGCCATGTTTCTCTTCAGCAGGATGGTTGAAGGTGGTGCATGGGCACTGACCCACAAGAGCTGCCATTGACGTCTCCACAACGCGGCATGTGTCATAGCCTACAGTGAAGGGGCATAAGGGTCATGACTGAGTCATGACATATAGCGCTTCAAACACTCACATTCAGAAGTTGCAGGGCATATGGACAGCGATGTGTGTGTGTGTTTATGCTAGAGGGGATTTGAGCATGTGAGGGTGTCTGGAAATCGAATCTCATCAGTTAAAGGTACGTGTAACTAAGTGTATGTTATTTGTTGTTTGTTAGAATGAGTGGACATTTGAGTGAATTTGTGTGCATCCAGTCTATGTCTATGTATGTGTGTGTGTGTGTGCATGTGTGCGTATACATCTTTGTCCATCTCCGTTGCCCCTGTGTGTAAGTGACAGCCGACAGAGAAGCCTGGGGCAGAGAGATAACAGTCGGCGGGGGTGGAGGTGGGGGCTGTTGGGAGCTGGAGTTCAGCCAGAGCACTGCTGAGAAATCCATCACCTTTCCCATTCAGCAACACTGTCTGCCAGAACCCTGTCCTCACAACAACCACTCCACAACCCCTCCACACGCACAGGCATCGACGAAACTAACCGCACCGAATTTCGGCACCCTTTATTTATTAACGAATTAACAAATCCTGCAGGGCGTTAGCCTAGGCGTTGTTTATGTCTGTACCTATACTTGGATCTCTTGCTGAGAGCCATTGGTTTTATTTCTTGAGCTGGCAAGGCAGACCTTCCTGGCAGACATGGCCAATATTATAGGAGTCACCCAGAGCTTTGCTGTGTCCTCGGGTTTCATGGGGAGCAACTGGAAGCCGACACTGCAGCCCCCCCTGTGAGCGACCCACAGAGCGGCCTATCAAAGAGACCAATCTGTCTCGTGGTTTGCAGTCTCGGCCAATCAATACTTCGATGCTATTCACCGTCTCCACGGTCACCGTCGGCAACATAAAGGAGGGTCGCTCTGCAGCCTCAAATGGCCAGTAGGATGGTGGAGGACAGACAATAGCGTGAAACGCTCCACACAAACAAAATTGCCACCCGAAAATCTAATCAAATCAGTGCCCCCGCCAGGGATATTGCATACATAACAATCGCCACCTGGGGCTTCCAACCAGCTGAGAAGGAGAAAGGATTAGAGTCTAGACTCTGGAGCAGAGATGAGAGGCATGGTCTGATTAGTTAGCCTTTTGTTAAGGAAGCCCGACCCACAAACAAGGGGCACTAAGTGGGCCACTGATCTCTCTCATCCGACGCAATGGGACGGGTTTCTCAGCCCGAACCTTGGCAGTGTCGGCACCAGCTGTTGGATATTTACAGCCTGTTGCTGCGTGTTCCCAGACAGCCCTTTCACTGCTTGGTTTGCCCTGCTTGCTGACCGGCTGTTTCTTCAGCCAGACAGGGTCGAGGGGAAATAGAGGGACCGTAATTGTGGCTTATTATCGATTAATATCCAAGGCTAGATTGAATCTGTGTGAGTGACAGGTGCAGGGGCCAGTGTATTGCACGATTGGATTTCTTCTGGGATGGGGGAGGGGTGAGGGGGGGGGGTGTAGGGGGATAGATCTTTGTCTGCTGTTTGGCTTGTGACTGTGACGGTGCCTGGTTCTCTGATGCCAACTCTGGCAGAGGAATACGATCCCCTCCTCTCCATTCCGTCACCAATGGGTGGGTCTTTGGGGGAGGAGGGGGGGGGGTGTTGTGGGGGTGGGGGCTGATGCAGTGCAAGAGCAGCACTTCTAAGCAGAGGGTGGAGGGAGGGTGGGGGGGTGTGGGAGATGGCTGGCAGAGAGGGGTTGGGGCGGGGAGGTAAAAGAGATCTGAGCTGCCCAGCTTGTGAATCACGCCCCCGCTGCCAGCCCCTGTCAATACTGCAGTCTGAGTCAACCCGAGTCGCACTGGGTGGCAGCCTCGAGCACACACACACACACACACGCACAAACACACACACACAAACAAACAAACAAACACAGGGCGCCCCAACCCCAAGGTGTATATAATCAAACAAACACAGAAACGCAAGCAGGAACTCACAGGAGCACCGCACTACGCCATAGAACACAAATCTGTGCATGTTTTAGTCGTCCACGCCACACTTCAAGAGCCCGAAGCGTGAGGAGGTGCCTTAAAGATGTCTCGGTAGTTCCCACAATGCTTCGGTTTGTCAGTCAATGGATCATCAATGATGCAATGTGGTTGAACCTGCCTGGTGACATCGCTAACAACAATAAGCACAGGCTTACCCACACATCCCTACATGATTGGCTGAAGATACAAATGGCATGGAACCTTCCTGGGGCCGTGGGATGGATGACAAAAGGAACATGGCAGAAGGTATTCTATGGCGGATCCTATCGAATGTTCTCACTAGTGTGTAACTGGAAGACTCCATTTATCACTTTTACCCTTTTTGTACAGACACTCAGTATAGAGACCGGTAACACTATACTATGAGAGTGCATTAATGACTCTGTAACTTAATAGCACATAGTAATATCCCAGTAGCTGGTGTTCCGGTTCAATGGAACATCCTAGGTGGAACACAAATATCGGGGTGGTGGGGGGGGTTAACCTAGGGGGTTATTAGGTTCCTAATGATAAGGTTAACGTCAGAAGTCGTGACATCGTCCATACGTAGTTTCACCCTGACAGTGGTGAGCCCCTCAGATCTGAAGAGGGACAACAAAATCTGTAAGAGCAAAACACCGAAGAGAACAAACAAAACGAGAACAAAAACAACCCCCAAAACCCCCTGGCTGGCATCAGGGTGACCTGCAGGGACAGGGCGTGCACAGTGAGCCTGGCTCTGGAGGCTTGCGCTCACTCGTCACCAGTCAAACATGTTTAGCCACAGAGGCCTGACAAAGCAGGTGGGTCCCCAAGCAACAATGATCAATCAGTTGGAAGAATCGTGTGTTGTTTATTTGAATGTTTTACAAGTACACAGAACGTGTCTGTGCTCTGAAACTCTCGGATCATGTTCATACCTCGTTTCACAAATGGCTGCCGGAAAGGTGAGGCTGTTCTAAGACATGGGCTGGCAGTGAAGGTGATGGGAGAAGACAAGCCGTTTTTACATCATCAAAGCAAAATGCTAACATGTAAGACCTCTTGACCTCGAGGAATGCCTCCAGGGTACTGTATGCAAATGTCCACATTTTCACCACACTGACTGACCTGTTTGGGGCCATCTGGGCTTTCACCAGCATTCAGAATTGAGCTACATTTAGAGTTATATGTTAACATGGAAAATCGATGAAAACACCATCCAAACGCAGTCAACAGACCAACATGTATTACAAGCTACAACAAACAAATTCCATTCTATTCTAGTTGAGGGTTATCTGACTGGGATTCTATGGGGCGCGGGCCACACAGTGAGTCACCTCACACTTGCTGCTATCTACCTCGTAAAGCCCTCAGAGGCGCCATAAGTACCCCCTCCACCCCCCCAACACACACACACACACACACTCTTACTCCACCCATCGAAAGCCTCCTATACCAATTAGACAACCGCAAAGAATCAAACCCTGCCTTTTCATGCTGTGAGAGAATGCACTGGAAGAGCAATGTTACTTAATAAAAACATGACGTGTTCCTATAGAGGCGCCCCGACGTGACAGTGGAAGAGGCACTCTCTCAGGGTGGTCTCCAGGGGCTGTCTGACTCGTCTTCATAAGCCATTGCTACGCCACACTCCAGTCAATACAAAAGTCCTGTCAAAAGGAACTAAGAATTCGGGAAAGTAACATGAAAGTTGTTAAACTTCAACTACCAATCAGTTTCCCTTACCTTTTGCTAGTCGGCTGACAAAAAAAAAACTAAACGTTCAGACGCACAACTTCAGAATCAAGACGCAAAAAAAAGCATCCGTGAACCATGAACTGATCTCGAATGACTTTCTCTCACAGAATAGAGTATTCCAGTCAAAGATAAGGCACGTAGTTCCAAAGAGAGAAGTCACAACAGCGCAGCGTGTACTGCCTGTTTACCGCCTGGGGAAAATGACGACTGTGGATTGCGCCCCTCATCCCAGACAACCCTTCACTATACAGCACCCCCCCCCCTCCCTCCCCTCCTACCCCTGCTACCCCTCGTCACCCCACCTTGTCAATCCCTCCCGTTCATACCCCTCCCAGATCACCCTTTGCCCTAATATGCCTTCAGCAACTGGGGCCTATTCATCAGTGTCTGTAGAGGCAACTGAGATGGTTGTTGGTTGGGTAAAGCTGGGGGGGGGGGGGTCAGTTAGGCACTGTAGTGCTGTAAGTCAGATCTTCATCACCCCCAGTGGGCTACCCCCCTGTACACAATGGGTCTGCACATTCTCCCTTTGGATTTGCTAGCTATAGCTGTTGAGGAGGTGACAGCTGCCTACCCACACACAATTTGCACGAATACAGCCCCCTTGCATCCTACTCGCTCTCCCTCTCTCTTCCCCTCTCACACACACACACATACACACACACTCAATCAGCGGCTATAGGATCTGTCCCAAATCAGGTTCTTTATCGTCTTAAACTCCTCCTCTCTTGCTATCAATCTTTCATTTTTTCCATTCTATCGTGGAACAACATTAAGTATAATGCTGGATGGAGGAGCGTCAAGGTCAAATCCACACAGACTGACGTTCTCATAGCCGGCTTCCAACACGGCTAAATCGGGAAAACATCAGAAATCCAAACGTGAGAAAATAAAACACAGTGCTCGGGCTGATACTAAGTGTTTGTCATTTAGGTCCCTTTTTCAACAGCAAGGCTGCTTCCCAAGAAAGGAACCTCAGCCTGTGCCCTTTCCTGACCTTGGAAATCTCTAAGGGGGGTTGTGAGGGGGTGGGAAAGGAGAGGCCAGGAGTCAACCCCACGGTCGTGTCACTGAGTTTTCACTAAATGCATCAAATATCTGTATGGGTGGAAGGCACAGTACTTCCCAGAAAACCAGGGGGTTAACACAAGAGCAATCTTGCCTTGGAGCATTAACTTATAGGGACAAATGTGAAGGGAGTGGTTTGGAGGAAAAAAAAAAGAAAAGAAAAGGAGTCTTGCGCTGAGTATTGGAGGGGATATCTGCCCATGGATGGGAAAAATATTCAAATGCCTCTAAACACAACAAGAAGGTTGCCAGGATTTGAAGGACACAATTACTTGCATAATAAACACAACTGATTTGTAATGACCATATCTGACTGACCAACCCTCCCCCACCACCACCACCACCACCACCTAACTCGTCGACTATGTGCTCGGCAGTCTGGAGGTCTCCATGTACAACTCATTGTGTTGGCTTAATGCCTAATAAGGGGATCTATGTGGCTGCCTCCTCTCTTCCTGCGACAAATGTGAGGGCCAAGACCGTGTGGTGCTGGTGACATGTGGTCGAAGCATGGCTATCGAAAAGAAGGAGAAGGGATCATGGGGGTGTATGCGGCAGTATTAAGACATTCGGAGATCGAGGGGGATTATCATCACATTTGTTGTGAGAGAGATTATAGAAGATGAAAGTACCAATGCCCTTTATTGGAGGTTTATTTGACTGTAAAAAGGATTTCAAGCAAACAAACATACACGTATACCCAAGTCAGTGGGCACTGGAAGTCCTAGTTTTCCTTTGCCTTACAAAGTATACAAAAGTGCACAAAACTGTGGATGCTCTGGAGTAATTGGGGAATCTACTCTTTGTGTTCCATGGTGGGCCAACAGACAGAACATCAGATTTCACAGGCTGTTTGTTCAAAATAACTCCCCATTAGGTGCCCTCTCTGTGTATGTCACTATTAGTGAACAAACATGATATGTTTTCAACTGTTGAATGGCTATGAATACCCCGTTTATAAACAGGGTAGCACAGCATATATGCTAACCAGCTCCTCTCTAAAGTAAAGAAACACATTTACATTTCTCTTCTGCATACAACCTACATCATGGATATATTGTCTGCAGTTGTGTACATGATTAAACAATTTGGAAGAACAATTACTTTAATACCTGACCAATTATAAAGGCCCTACCACTTAATTTTGCTTTGTTCAAGTATAACTGCTAAAAACAGAGCTGTTCCAAAGAATGCCATCTAATACTAGTCATGGTGGATCAACAGTCAATCTACTCTGTCATACTAATCAGCCATCTTACACAACCAGTCCTTCCTACATGTGGAGAACCTGAAACTCTAACCTTGGCTCTGTCATAAGTCTCAACAGAAGCTCATTCACAGTTTGCCCATTCAGCGAATGTTGAAATCCTTGGTGACAACAGCTGCAAAAAAAAGATTGTCATGGCTTTTCAAAAGTAAGACACACCTCCATTTTCTCCCGCTCTAACCCCTAATGTGACCCATGGGATATTGTCTGGCATTACCTGAACATACCCACTAAAAACATTCTGGGAAGAAAAAAATATATATATACATTGTAGACATTGAAGTACAACCATATCATATCATTAAGGGATGATAACCGGATGAAATGAGATTGAACAGATTAATAGAGAGCATCTCTACACTGCCAGAGGAAAAAAGTCTATGACCCCAATTTCCTTTTTCCACCAAAAACACGATCCCAACAACAGCTATCCCCAGTCCAGCTCTTTCTAATCCAGAGAAATTTGGCATCTCCCTGCTCGAGGGAGCTGTCACTGATAAAGGGCAAGGGTCAAGAGAAGCGAGACGAGCCCCAACAGACGACACAACCTGTTCCCTTCAGCCGCGCCTTGCTCAGCTGCCACCACAAAGGCCCCCCACCCCGGCCCCCACCCCAGCTTCACACGTGGCTGTTCCACGGCCATGGGGCCTCTGGTGTCGTCACACGAGCAGCAAACCACCTGGGAGGTTGCCAACGTTTATGTGTATGTAGGAAGGTGACGAGACTGTCAAGCACGTTGTGGCCCATTTCCTATTTGAAATGTAGGGGAGGCCGCGACGTTTGCAAGGTATTTGGAAGGCGTCAGGCTGGAAGACGTTCCGAAAAAAGGCATGAATCGGTGTTAAATGGAAGAGGGCCGCGGTTTATGAGGACTTTGGTATTTAAGATGGAGGCAGCTGACCCTAAGTGGGACGCAAACCTGGGGGGTTTATGAGCTGTTCGGCATGGGAGGTGTGGCGTGCCCAACTGTCATGGCGCACAATGCAGACAGGGCGATGGGCTATGCACAAACAAAAGCCCACAGGCGACAAGCCATTTGATGTTCAGTGGGGCGGCAAGGCTCCCACAGTTGCCTACCCAGGCACCCCCTCCCATCCTTACCTCCCCCTCCCCCTCTCATCCTTCTGACACACACACACACACACACACTCACTCCTCAGAAACAGCTGACGTTTTAACAGGCTACCAACAGCTGACAGACTACAGGTGGGGCGGAGGGGACCCTCCGTAACCCCTCCTGCCTCCACCCTCGGTCGCCATCTTCGAATTCACCTCGACACCTAAGGCCGCACTGGCTGTGACTCGGCAGGAATTGTTCTCTTCGGAAAATGCAGCAGTAATTCCACATCCAACACCGGGGGACATCTCCCCTCTTTGCCCGACCTCACCTCATCCTGTGCTTTACACGAAGGCTTTATGACCCAGCAGCTGTGTCTGTAGACCTTGTGGCTCCTGTATGGTGTAGGACGAGCGACAACAGACGCTACTAGAGAGCAGCTATCGTTGCTGTATAACATGAGTAATATGAGAGAAAAAAAACTAAAGCACAATGGAAGCATGCGATCGAAACAATCCACCAACATGCCTCGGCATTTTAATGTATTCTCCAGAAACACAGCTGCAAAAATAAATATATTTTACTCTCTCAATCATGATGGATCATGGAATAATCCCGAATTGGTATGGAGTTGAAATGAACTGTGCAAGCAAATCTACACAAGGATTAAGAGGCTTCACCCGAGCATCCAAACAACAGCACCCATATCAAAAACTGTCACCAGAAGGAGAAGATTGAGTCGAATTGTGAAGGCGCACTGTCCTAATATTTAGGACAAGTAACTATTTGTAAAGAAGGTGAAGCTCAGAAAGAGAAGGGATTTGAACACACAGCATTTCGTTGGATCGGTGGGGAAAACCGTCGAGTAAAAATAAAGAGACTTGGATTTAGGTATTCTTGCTGCGTGTGCGAAACGGAGCAGAAAACTTTTCCTCAATCTTGTCACACATTTTACACTCAAACGTTTCATCCCCTTTCTTTGCCCTGCTCCACGAATACACGGTTC
The DNA here is from genome assembly GCF_054491055.1 of Hypomesus nipponensis. Taxonomy (NCBI): domain Eukaryota; kingdom Metazoa; phylum Chordata; class Actinopteri; order Osmeriformes; family Osmeridae; genus Hypomesus; species Hypomesus nipponensis. The sequence goes on from NC_140362.1 coordinate 17,957,205, forward strand.
TGTTTTATCCACCTTTTCTCTTTAAATCTCTCCCTCCTCTATTCCCAATTGTTTTGGGAGAAGTGCTCACGGAGACTGTTGTGTTTTGGGCTGTAATGTGATAGCCGTTTCAATAACATAAACAGCAGTTGGAATCCTCTCGAGGAAGGAAGGAGTGGTTGAGATTCACCCAGGCTGCCGAGGCCAAAGCACACATGGAAACTAACTTGTAACACAGTTTGAGCGTAAGTGTGTGTGTAATGTGCAATGTGTAGTGTGTAGTGTGTGTGAGTATAGCAGTGGGTGGATGTCTACACACATTTGTTCTCACATACAGTATGAGTGTGTGGGGGATGAAGAGGATGAGAGGCCGGGGAGAGAGGTGAGGACAAGTCAGTCAGCCAGCTCCATCAAATAAATGTTATCTAATATGAGACATGGAGAGAATCACTGGAAAAGTCCTTGTTTCGTTTTTTTGTTGTTGGTTTTTGCCTTTTGTACTTATTGTGTGTGTTTCAAAAGTATTGAACAAGCCTCCATGGACCCCCTGTGATGCTGTTGCTGTGAATTCTTGACCACACTAAAGAGAGGAAAGACTGTGTTCAGGTGAATTTATATTGAGGTGAAGGTTTTGACATAGTCACGTAGACTGTGTCCCTGTGGGATGCATAGTTGAAAAAGCTGCATTAGAACGCGCAGGGGTCTACCATTTCAACACTTGTTCTGTGGTGACATCTGACTGCCCTTCCTAGTTGTTGTCCACGCTACTCACAGTCCTCCTGGGGATCAGTACCAGACCTGGGCCCACACACACAGACAAAAACCGGTGTTTGCATTCTCTCTCTCTCTCTCTCTCTCTCTCTCTCTCTCTCTCTCTCTCTCTCTCTCTCTCTCTCTGTGTCTCTCTCTCTCTCTGTGTCTCTCTCTCTCTCTGTGTCTCTCTCTCTCTCTGTGTCTCTCTCTCTCTCTCTCTCTCTCTCTCTCTCTCTCTCTCTCTCTCTCTCTCTCTCTCTCTCTCTCTCTCTCTCTCTCTCTCTCTCTCTCTCTCTCTCTCTCTCTCTCTCTCTCTCTCTCTCTCTCTCTCTCTCTCTCTCTCTCTCTCTCTCGCTCACACACACACGCGCTCAAGCATAAATGCATGTACACATGCCTGAGGTCACACACACACACACACACAGATGTACATGCTCTTGCACACGCTCACGCACACACTCGGGGAAGTGTGTCACTTTGGAAGGGTGGAGAGGGGATTTTTCCCTCCCACCCTCCCTTCCCCCTTTGCTCACTGGAACCATTCCCAGCTCTGGGTAATGGCTGCTTCACAACAGAAGAGGAATAAGCCAGCCATCTTCCCTCTCAATCTGAATACACAGCTCAGAGAGAGCGCGCGGATAACTCAATGAGCCCTGTGCAGATGGTCCCATTACTGAACCACAGCTGTACAACCATAAAGCTATACCACGCCCCGGTGAGAAGAAGAAAAAAAAAAGAAGGTTGACGTACGATTCATTCAAACGAGGACCATGCCGTAGCCCACCTGTTAGCCCACGGTGAGGTACACTACGCCGTGCCGCAACACTGCCCGACCTTGGGAGCACCGAGGTGTGGGAGTTAGAAGACTGAGGTGGGGTTAGGAGAGGAGAGTTCGATGAGGGGGAGTGAGAAATGGCAGGCTCTTAGATCAAAGGAAGGGGAGAGAGAGAGGGGGGGGGGGTTAGTGTGAGAGTCCAGGGTGTAATGTTTCAGCTTCTGGCCCTGGCGCTTGCTGTTTCAGCTGTGCTGAACTCATGGCCAGGACCCTGATCTCACGCCATGGTTACACTGACTATGGTGGCAAGATTTGGGACTAAAAACTCTATCTTCTTTCTGCAATTCTCTCTTCCAGTCTCATAATCCATTTGCCCCATTTCCAGATTTTTTTTTTATCCTCCATACTTCTAAACCTCGACTTTTTCAACCTTTGCACACCAGATTTCTCAATGCTACAAAAGGCACAGTTTACAGTTCAATGTCTATCTCACAATTTTCTGAGAATATTACACTAGTTACAGTTTATGTTCCTAAAGGTGTCATTTTCCCATACCCTTTAGAAACACAACATGAAAACAGTTCCATTATTAACTGAGTTTGAGTCAACTGTAGAAGTAATAAGACTAACACCAGGGAGGATCATCACTGCTTCCTGGTCCTCATAACAAACATCCCAGCAGTACTTCATTCTGTACTTCTTCAGGGCTTGGAGTCTTTCAAGAAAAGATTCGGGCTGGAAAGTGTGTAATAGCCAAGGGTAGCAAGGGCTTAACTAAACGGATTCAAAGTGAATTTAACAGGATTTTGTCCTGTCAAACCAACCATAGCTGGTGGTATAATAAAACATGAATGTGTGACTCTCCACTCAGCCCTATCTCCTTTGCATGGGTTAATTAAAACGTGGACAGCTATGGCTAAGTTGCCTTTAATGTAACCAGGTTACAATGTCGTATTGACTACTCCTTAGTCCCATTCTGTATCTGCTGAACAGTCATTTTTCTAGGTTTACCACACTATTCTTTCTTTCTATTCGTAAAGGGTGTCCTAAGTAAGATGAAGACAAAACCTAATCGGGATAAAGCACATGGCCAAACAAATGGAGGAGCATAAAAGAGTGTAGGCCACAGACGTCGAGCATGAAACGCAACACGAGGGGAGAGTTTTAATATACTCCTACAAATTCTGTAATCCCAGATCAAAATAAATGTTACGTGCTTTCACTGTTTTCATTTATCTATCCGTTTCTACCTACTAGCCAAAATGAGGTCAACACAGCTTTTATTTTCTGCGCCAAAGCTGGGTATTTCAAGCTTTTTCTTTGGCGGTGGATTGGATAAATTTAGTGCGCCGGGCAGAATATTTTTAGCGGACAAAAAAAATGACAACAACTGGGTGTAAATGTTTCTCATTGATTTTTTTTCCTCTTGTAAATTTATGGATTAAGTTAATGGATCTACCCAGAAGTACTGCTGTGAACGACATCTAAGAATACAATGGCGTGGAAAACCAACAATGGCATACCAACAAACAATTGTTGCTGTGAATTAACCACTGTTAATAGACCTGACAGACAGTGCAGTCCACACAGATCTCTGTTGTGACATGCAAGGTCACAAACTGCCTAACTAAGCTGCCTATAGGTTTGAGTAGGACTGTTTTGTCATTCTTTTAGATTATGACATTATGTGTAGGGAAAATAAGCAAACCTTTTCTTTTAAGAGACAAGCACCTGCAAATTCTGCTATAAGATGATACCAGGGGTCACGACCTAAAGTAGTGCAAGTCACTTAAAACCATACAATACCTTTCTCTGTTTGTTTTTTGTTCACAATTGATAAAGGTGTACATTCAAACCTAAGTTAGTCCTTCATAACAACCAACCTTGACAAAAACTACCCTAACCTCATTATTGATGCTGTACAACTGGCCCCTCCCTCCTGTAGTGTAGCTTACCTCTTGAAGCTCCCATGCCTTCTGGACCAAAGCCTTTCTAGTGACTCTGCTCATTACCTTAATTGATGTTTAACCCCTGGATCAGCTGCTGATGATGGCTCAATTAAAATCTTGCTGGGGGAAGAGATTAGTCCTGAGTGAGTGAGGAGGGTTTGCTGCTCTGTGGCCACGAGCTTCACTTGGACCCTAATCCTCCACTGAGGCTGAGAAAGCCTTGGGACACCATATTGGAGGACGGCAACGAAGGTAAAGACACTGAGCAAAACGGCTTGCCGGATCTACTTTTCTACCCAGCAGGATAACTCCTTAGCGTTCCCAAAGCAGAGGATCACTCGCTCCAGCATCACGTTGAAGCATATGGACGAAGGAGAGGGGATCAAGAGGCAAAGCTTGCCAATGGTACTACCCACATTAAGCGTGCGTTGGTCTTTGCTCCTGAGTAAAAGCACCTTTATCTAGAGGCTCCATTAGACGAGCAGAGAGGTGACATTTCATTCCCATACAATGCGCTTGGGCAAAAGTGAGGCACTGTGATGATTGAATCATGGCCATAATAGCAGAAGGCAGGACCCTGCTGTGTGGCTGAGTTCCTCCTGTTCTTCCCTCTCAGCATGGGAAAAGCAGTAGGTAAAATCTGCCCTGGAACAAGCACACAAAAGAAGCCACGAACCAAACCACGAGCAGTGCACGGGCTATACCCTCCACCACTTAGACGCGTCTTTGGTTTGCTTGGAAGTAGAACGAAGCTACACGGATGTCATCCATGTTGACTGACCCCGGTGTTTTGGTACGATCGATTTCAATGCGAGCGAGTTAGTAAAACCCTGATTTTTTTTTTTCATTTGGACGGAGTTCAAGATAATACCGTGGGGGCAGTAAGCAAGTGAATAAGTAACTTAGGCATCGAACATCACACAACTTTAAGGTTAGGGAGTGATTACATTTTGGCCAGTCTTGACCAGGCCAACAAGGTTACAGATTACAATTCACTGTTGTAGATTAAAGGCTGATGAATAATAAGATAAAATAAATGAAATAAAAATCAGGAGGCCACTAAAGGCTTAGATTTTCCAGTTTAGAGGAGGCAAGGCCTTGATCAATCGCCTGCTGATACATCTCACAACTTATGCTGCTTCCCCTGGCTTGTTTTGTTTGTCTAACAAACCCATAGCTTGCTAGGTCTTCTATATATGTCCTTTCAGCTTTCCCCTCCCCACAAGTGACCACCATGTACTATACCCAACACCCATAAGATGGGGATCACATTTTTGGGCCATTTGAAAAGAAAATACATTCATACATTCCATACAAACGTACACACAATAGGTTGTGTGGGACACACAATAGTCAAGGATCTGTGTTTGCGATTACAAAGGAAACTGCAGCAAGACAGGATGATTGTTCTTCCTTTGACTAATGTTAACAAGGGGAATCTATGTCTTGCTTTGATTCTAGCAAAGGTGGTGCATTCCAAATCCAAACCTTATCTTCAGACGGCAAATATAACTGTGCTCTGCACCTTTAACATAAATTAACTTCTCTTAAATGTAACAATGTAAAATTACAATAACTCCACACAAAAAATACACTTACAACTGAAGTGTTTCCAATTACTAACTAGAAGTAAGCTTCTCTTTGCTTGTGGTCACATCGGGCTGACAAAAACTATACTTTGAAGCGCATAAAACTTATCTGGAACTAAAACCTTTTTACTGTACACAAGTTATATTCAATAAATGAATTTATAGTGCATGTTTGTAAGTAAGAAAGAAGGAAAGAGATACAGGGACGGAGATGTGGGAAACATTGTCGTCCAATTCTCCACAGCAATTCTTGAAATTGCACTTTAAACTTTTTTCCCCCAGGTGCCTCCAGTGTTCTCACACCAGTGAAGCTGGTGGTGACGATGATGATGTGGGCTCTAATGATGTCAAAATCGAGGCCAGAATCAGAGACTCAGGAGGGCCAGTGTCTCAGAAAGACGAGATTAGATAAGGTGGAAGGAGTTCTGAGGGGGAGGAGTGTAAAGCTCCCATTAGCTTTGACATCTTGACAATGTCAGAGACAGACAGACAGCAGAGAATTCCTTCTCACCGACAGTCCTGCCCGTTCATTCTTTCGGGAAACAGGTCTTGACCATCTCTTATTGTGACAAAACTGTTTCTAAAATATCTCATTTATAATCTTTGCTCTAAGATGCAACATTGTATTTTGTAATAGGATAGTTTCAGTGTGACTACGCACTCCTGTCAGCACTCTCATAAACATCAGTGTATTGTCCTTATGTCCCGTAACCTCCTCTACTGAGCCTTCCCAGGGCTTGTAAGCGCCGTTATCTGGAATGCATCCCCGAAGACCCTGTCTCTGCCATGTGACACGACACCCTGCTGGGAATATAGTCTTGCACTACCTGCGTGCATGGTTGAGTGAGACATTAGTTCATGTCCCGTGTTGACATGGAGAATAGAATACATGATATTGAAATTGCCAACATGTAGGTCGGAAAAGTAGTTGCACGCCAGGCAATCTGAAGTAATGTGCATGGATGATTTAAAAAATGACAAAATAGCAGTACAAGATGCTCTCTCTGAAAAGCTAACTTGATTACCCTGCATGCTGCTTCTTTACCGGTTGGAGAGATGTCACATTTTAAGTCTACCCGAGCTAGTTGCTCGCGTCAAGTTTGCAACAACACGGCCATTCAATTAATTAATTTGAAAACCATTTAGCTAAATAGAGAAGAAATCGCACGAACACCTCAGTAAGACAACATAAGTCGTTGTGACAGCTCCTAATGAACTGTCACGACTGTTGCGCACATGAAAGGACACGGCAGCGCGCAATTCCTGCATCTGGTAACTGTAGTTAAAAAAACTTACAATTGGCATAAAATATTATCCTTCCGTTTGTTGTTAAATGTCAAAAATAATCTAATACATTACATGTTGTACACAATACAGACTACAACAACCAAGGAGCTTTGAGCTGCACTTACTGTAGTCTACCACGATATTATGTCAACTATTTAAAGCAATTAGATGGCATTTAACAGCAAACGTTTTAAGGTGTTATGTTAGACTAAATAGTTGCCGAACGTTGCCTGATTGATCAAACATGTTCATAACCTATTAGGTAGCTCACTACTGTGAACATCGCAAGCGAGGGAAGAGTCTTACCTTGTAGTATAGTATCCACATCTGTTTGGTTGAACTGGAGGTTAGAAACAGATTCGTCTGTATATAAAATAAAGATGAGGAAAAATGGTTTAGACTTGCTGTCTACCAACGTTGGTATCAATTGACAAATCTTTCCTCTAGATGTACAAGGTAACTATTTAGTTATGTCTAATGATAAAATGTAAATGGTGCCCAATCTATCTTGATTGGAACTGGGTTATGATTGACAGAAATCGGACCAATAGGTAAGAGGTATTACTTTCCGTCAACCAATCATTGGATATATCAGAGGATTTCGTTTCGTCAAAGCGGAGTTGGTAGAACGTGAACGGAGAAATAGGAAGGACTAATCGCGAGATCATGTGTGGTTGTATCCCTCCGCCTCCAATGTTTCGAAAGTAATAGTACTTACTAACAACAAAATGTAGCCTTTTCACTTCCTCGATCATTAACGATGTAAATTACGTAAACCCATAGTGTCAAACACTTGAGTGGCATTATATTTTCCCAATATTGATGAATTTGCTTAGGCTATTAAAGCAAGGATACAGGCTGTAGTGTTTGCTGTATGGGCTTACTTATATGTGATGTAGGCCTGACCTGGAGATTTCTCAGACATAATTCAATTGTAGCCTCCTCATTCATCTGCTCTCATGTATTAGTCTCAAAAGCAGGGTATACTGCTGTATGTCATTGGATTGTTTTAGCCTTTAGTATTTTGGACCAACAAATATGAATTTTATTCGGATAAATAGTACCATTTGTGAAATCCATTCTATGAATACGGCGTAGGCTATAGGCTACTTGTGATAATTATTACTTGGGAAACCGTCTATAGAAAGATGGCACAATAGTAGGGCGCTAATGCTGAGAGAGCATTCTTGCGATCTATTTTGTCTTGTACCTGCGGAAGAATATGATGTTTACACCAAGGAGGGGTGATTATAAGTAAAAAAATATATAGTACAGCGTATGACAACGCAAGGTCTATCTATTTGCGTTTTTGTTTCAGCGAATCCAGAGTTTACCCTTTATACGGCAAAATACACTACATAACCATATACACATTATTCCTGTGTTTTAAAACTATATTCCAAATGTGGCAGTAGCACATACGTCACATGTTGTCATTGCAGAATAAGCCCTGGTAAATTTAAAGTAACAGTACGATTAATCGACGTTGTCTGGTAGGTGGATGGAGTAGTAAGGCTTTAATCTACAGTTACTGAATTCATGTACTTTATAAAGGAATTAACGATGGGGTATTTCAGACATTTCCATCTGAAAACGTCAATAAATCTTATTATTTATAGGGTACTTCTCTTTTCAACTGCTGTAAACTCATGAAAACTAGGTGAAAGCTGTTAGTACTTTCAACCCTAAAGTCTAGTTGATATTCTCTTGAACTTTCTCTTCATATCCCTCTTTATCTTATTCTTTCAAACATGCACACACATAGATCATCCTACTGTGTCACATTTGATGCAGCACAGCATATGAAAACCAAGGTACAGTGAAGGGAACTTGTCTTAATCTTTGTCCCCCTAAATAATTATACACTGGAGTAATTATGATCCTTCAATTAAAAGGACTGATAACGAGTGAGGGAATTGGGGGCAATTAAGTAGCCTAACCACAGTTGTATTGGAGGAAATGAGAGCTGAAGAGAGAGGAGAGAAGGATAGTAAGAGAGAGATTGCACAGTGTTTTATGCTTTATGTAAGGAGCTTATGTTGTGGGGTTTTGTGGAGGAGAGTTAATGCAAACAGATGGGCACCCTGTTGCCCTTCCCTCACTTCTTTCTTCTTGAGTTGGACAGCACAGCGGTCAACCTGCTGCCCCAGAGCCAGGGAAACGCCATGGGAAATGATGGAAAACAAACAAGCAATACTTGTCTGATTCCGAATATGTCCCCTAAGACACATATTTATCCATTTGACTGAGAAAGTGTCCCTTTCATTGTACTTGACTGATATGGGTATGGAATTCAATACCATTGAGGGAGCATTGTGCAATCGAACTCGGTTTTCTAAATTATTGGCCAAGTGTTCCGTTTCAGATGTTTTTTTGATCAGCAGTCTGCTCGGTCATATTAACCTTGCATGATTGTAGATTCTGTTTCAAAGACTGGTATGACTTAACTAGAACAGAATAATTAAAGTAAATTGTGCATCTGATAGTCTGTGCATCTTTTAGGGTTAGTATGTTGGTATGTTTTCACCATAAAAATCTGAATTAGATCATCCTTCATATATTAGGCCGCCAGTTCGATTCCCGGCCACACCAAATGACATTGTGTCCTTGGGCAAGGCACCCTACTTGCCTCGGGGGAATGTCCCTGTACTTACTGTAAGTCGCTCTGGGTAAGAGCGTCTACTAAATGACTAAATGTAAATGTAAATGTTGTCTACAGATCTAGCAATTTGTCGTGTCAGCAGGTTTGGCACTCAAGCTGCCGTAAATCCGGTAACCCTGTTGACCTGTCTCTCTTGTCTCTGGAGCCCACAAGCATCAGACTCTCACACTAACAAGTGGTCTCTAAAGAGAATGAAGCTGGCTGTTTGTGATGTAACCAGATTGCTCTTTGCCAGGGCCATTGTGTGTAGAAGACCACTGTAAAGCTTAGTGTGTGTATCCACTCATGTCTCTATGTTCATGCACATATGTAAAAGTTTGTGTGTGTGTGTGTTTGTGTGTTTGTGCACTTCAAAACACACTCGTCACCAGGCTTCCACGAACATGTCTGCCTCTGATGAGCACTCACTGTTTCATGACTTTTCTGTTGTCATTTTGTCATTTGGTTGATAAAGCTTTGGTGTACATATGCTTGTCGTCTAGTGTTATGTTTTTAGTGCACTGTGGTTTGAAATGTGTCCCAAGACTATTTTAACTGACCACTTTTTCTGCCACCCTTTACCTTTCATTTCATGCCATATAAACAAACAATGAGATTGTTTTTTGTATCTGTTTATCTCCATGTCATTCAGTTTTAGAGAACTGACTAATCCTCATTATCGGCCTTTTGCTTTTGTCTGTTCTTCCCTTTAGAATTTCCGGAACTCTGAATGTGTCCATCTTTGTTCCTTTCCATTTATCACTTTCTCCTACTCTCTCAGTCTGTGAATATCTTCACCCTTTTCTATCAGTTTATTCATTTTTTCTGTTCTTCTCTCCCTCACTCTTCATCTCTCTTTCAGCTTGAGAGCGTTTTAGTCCACGTGAAAGGTGTGTGGGTGCAGCTACTCTCTCTGCAATGACCCGCTGTTCCGTCGCACTCAGCTTCCAAAGCATCCTGTCTGCTGCTTAGCAACACTCAGTGTCCATGGCAACCGGGCCAACAAAATGCTTCCACTTCTGTCAGTCCGTACCCCCACAATCAGGGCTTAAGTGTGCGGCAATCAGGAGCACAGGGTATCCTGGGGTACTGAGCAGGTGGGGGCCAATATTAAAGTAATCAGCATCAGTTAATGCTGGTGGTCAAGATTAGCGTGCACCCATTTGGAACCAAGACCATTTAATTGCTTATGGCTAAAAAAGTGTTTCATACTGGTTCTTTTTATAGCAAGAAGCATAAAATATAGGGCACATAGCAAAACATGGCATAAAAATGATGACTAGACTATATTTGCTCGTAAAAACCGTAGCACTTGACAGTAAACGATTCAAAAAAGAAATTGACCATCTTTATGATAGAAAATATACAGGTGAGACTAAGGGTGATTCTAGACTTCTCAGTATTAAATCAGATTGCAGTCTCTGTAAGTTCTAAACCTACAGAGTAACAAAGTAAATTAGTAGGTTATGAATGACTGGTCTATAGAGACATGAGAAAAGCATTGGGTGAGTAAATTCATGATTATGGAGATAGTCAGATGTTTTATTAGATAGTAAATTGACTGAAAGTGTAATGGGGATTCAGGTGTATGCAAATAGTCTTTTAATCAAGCTTTTTCATGCTGAAGTTAAACAGTAGATTAGAGATGGCTTTGGGCGCCCTTTAGTGGATATGCAGCATACCTACAGCAAGAAGGGTTGGCCTAGCCTGAAACCGGAAATGTGCTTATGAAAATACATGATTTTCCATTATACTATACATAATAATTTTATCATGTCTGCATGGTGTACATTGTTGAAGTGGTTTGACAGATATCGATCTGCATAATGAAAATGACAAGATAAAGATGAACACACAGATGAGACTTGCCATTGATTAAAGTTTGAATGGAGTCTATCTCAAGGAATCATGCCATGGTGACTTCACAAGGGCTTGAACTTCAACAATAAGCTCAACAAGTGTTGAACAAAAAGGTGAGAGTGAAGCATGAATAGTTTTAATCTGAGATGGATTAAAGTGAAATTGCATGCAAGGTGTGAAATAGGCTACATTTTACTTATAGTCAACAATGAAAGTGCACAGAGTTTGTTTTTTATGTATTCCTATGTAGCTATGTAGTTTCTAGTCTTTTTTGTGATTTAATTATTACAAGCATTTGTCTTGCAGGTTTTATTAGGCATTTAGGCATGGCATTTCTTATTCATTATGCAGGATGATAGCTTGTTTTCGTATTTTCTGAGAAGATATCATGAATAAATATAGTAAATACTGGTCACATTCCATCAGGATTAGCCTACAGAACAATGTGGACGATGTGGAGGTAATACCTCAAGTGTATTTTGAATTTTTGACACACGATGGCGACAACACCAAAGAAGTGGACAAGACTGCGTCTTTAGAATATCATCAACTGGGGGCGCTGTCAGACACTTTTTAATCGTTCGTGGCCTTCAAACAGTATTATGCTTAATGGTTCATTATTGTTGGGCTGGGTTTACAAAGGTTCTATTGACGACCTACTTCAGAATTAATTATGCCTCAAATTTTACACTAGTCTACTGCATTACCTAATTCAATCAAATTACAGTGTACAAACAATAGGTCAACATTTCTCATTGATACAATTTACAAGATTAAAAAGCTTGGCTATAGTGTACAAACCATGTGAATGCAGATATGTACAAATGAATGGCTGGGACTCGACCAAAAGATGGCAAACAGAAAGTGATTCAAGCCCAACGAATTCTGCATCCCATACCCAACCAATTATGGCATCCAATAAGCTTGACTTCACATTCAATGCTTAGATATCCAGGTAACATTTTAGTCGCAAAGTATTTATCATTTTGGGTGACAGGTGTGGTCATATTAATTCATTCTAAAGGGTAAATTCGGGTGTGGGGGTAGTGATAACTCTCTGCAACCCCCCCATTTAGTGTGTGAACAGTCAGCGTGTTACTCCGCCAACGGAGGCCTTTCTCCTACTCTATGGATGCCCGCTTGTGCTTGGAATTTAAAACCATCACTTTTAATTTATGTGCATATTAATTGCACGCCATTGTAATTTCCACCGTGGGATACAACATGCAAATACACAGTATGTATTTATGTACGATTGTTCCCCTCTTAGGCCTAATCCAGCACAGACGTAAAAAAAAATGAAAATTAAAACCCACATGCTCATTACGATGAAACATATAACCAAACCCACGTTCGCTGTCGATTAACATAAACGGCACTAGTATATCTATGCAAAATTATTTTCAGATCATCACTGAAAAAAATGTAGGTGTCTTTGAAGACGTGATGTTGGAATGTTCTTCATTGAAATGCCATTTCTTTCTAAGTTTGTTGTTTAGATAAGCCTATATTGACTGTCAGACTCAAATTTAGAAACGACAGAGATGAATATCTCATACACATGCCTGCGATGAAACACAAAGCAGGACCCAGAAGTGTATGAGTCTACCAATGTATTCTTTAACCCTTGTTGAAATGTGAACTTTTTATCATCCTTAACGTTGTTTACATTTCTGACATTTGTAATGTTTTATCACAAATGGCCATGCGCTACACCTACATGAAAATCAAGGATTACATTATTTGTAAAACGGCATAATCCTAAAGTTCATATAATTATACCTGTACCGCTCGGGCTACAATACACTTTTCAGCAGATTTGATTAAAACCTGAGAGTGATATTTTTTGATACATGTGAAGTTTGATTCCCATAGGAGGGGCCAGATCGAATTGATAAATTCACCTTTGAATAGAGGGGTGGCAGATGATACATGCACACCATATTAATCAGATAATCTAAACTAAATTTCCCAAATCCAAGCATTCGTGTTTGCCTGATTCATGTGTACAAACGGTTTGTATAGCTACTTGAGAACGTTATGTGGAACGTCTTTCACATGAGGATACAACAGCCATATAAAATGTTTGCAGGTCTGATTCATGTTTTTTTCTAAAACAATACGGTCATGGCAATTTTGTCAACTAACCCCTAATTCGTATCTGTCTGGGGTCGAGTGTGGGAAAATAGTGTTTTTTATTTTTATTTTATCCGTAAATTTACAAGGTATATAAATAACTTATCGTAACACTGTATAGCAAAAACAGGTTCCCACAAGCCGTTTTGTAGTTGTAGGGAACTCAATGTAACTTTGCTATTTTACATGTTTTTCACAGAAAATTGCCAAGGCCAGTTTGCCAAGTCCCAACACATTATTATAATAGGCCAATCATTTGAACTGTTTGTAGTTCAAAACGAATATGTTGATGATCCAACTATTTATCTACATCGTCATACCATACCCTCAGATATGAAAATAGGAGAACTGCCGGCCAACCCAAAATTTAGAGCTGAAGATCGAGATCCACTTCAGCACCTGTAAGAGTGGACAGCGCCTTCTTAGGCGGCAGATGTATACATGACACAAAGCAAGATATCTAGGCATGACGAATATAAAAACTGTATGTTGCCAGGATGGGCTTATTGTAAGCATATGGCCTTTACATATGATCATATCATCGATCCATTTAGTAAAAAACGGCACATGAGTTGCAAACCTTCAAGGAACAATATGCCTACTTAACATGTAATTTATTTTTAGTTACTGTGTTTGCAACATTATAGCCGTAAGTTCTCATGAGTTACAGAATTCCTTTAGGCCTATATATAGGTTAATTTTGGTTATTAAGAATGTCGACGATGGCTTTCGTAAATCACTCACATTAAATGAAAATGAGACTAGCCTAATCAACAAGCAACCTATAGAAACGGTTATATTCTAAATGTGATGCCAGCTAGACCATTCATCACATTATTTTAGGAATTAAATAAATAATTTGTGAAAGGTTGGCAGAAACTCTATCCGAAATCCTAGATATAGGGTATGCATAGCCTGAGTTGGACATTATTTATTCAACAGAGGCTCCCAATAACTCAAATTTTCATTAAATAATGTAAATCACATCCACCTGAAGGAGCTCACTTTCTTGAATCTCACATTGGCCTCCTGCTTTTCGTACCTAATCAATGTGTTTAGTAGACCGGCTGACCATTGTGCCACTTTTTACCTCTCTGCCCATATCTCGCAGCCTAGATTCATTTTATTGAGTCGTATTATTTGAATATCACCAAGAATGTGTTCATATTACTGCACATACACCTGGAAAATTTGAGGCAGATAAACAAGAAGGCAATGAGCTAAAACCATGTATGAGTGATTCAACCTTAGCATGATTGGTAAATAAAAGTATGCCACTCAGGTTGCAACCAAATGGTGAATCCATTTAATGTGAAAGACAATATACATATATATATATCAATAAAAAACAATTGCTCAGATCGGTATAAATTAATCAAAGACTTTCATTTCACGGGCCCACTCATCTTCAGTCTCTTGAATTTAACCATTAAATGACTTTGGACACTAACATGTTACTCTAAATGAACAATAGTTTGCTTAGCCTACAGTAAGTCACTTATCCTTTAACCTATGCTGCATGGAGACAGGCTTAATTCTTTACTTGAAGCAAGTGAAGTCAAGCACGTGGTCTTAGCAATGAACCAGAAAACAATCAAAAATAGCATGTATAGTCCTAGTATTTGTAATAATAGAAATTATTTGACCAAGGAAAGAAAATAATGTGTTTATTCAAAGATCAAACGATTGGAAATATGTGAAATCATCACTGGTCTTTCTGCATGCTGAGTTGAATAAAATACATGCATGAACCTATGGCACAGAGCGTGCTAAAGCTGTTTCTCCGCAAATATTTACATAATAGGCCTATATACAATCGATTCAGAACAAGAAAATAATTTTTCAATGAAAAATTCATTCACAAACAATTCATTTTCTACATTAAATTTTGCTTACTTCATTGGACAGACAGTCAAGTTACACAATTTGGTTTCTTGCAATACTTTTCTTAGACCGTATATAGAAAATGATTAAGTAATATAAAAAAGATGAAGCTTTAATTGTTGCTTGAACATAAACATTAGAAATCTATTCCTAAGGTCCAAGGACCAATTTCAAGGGGGGACAATTCTGTGAACCTTGAACAAGGTACCAGTGTTCCTGAAGCTACGAATTTGTTGATTATTCGTTTCGATGTAATACAATTCTTTGTAATCGACCTATAACTATAAGAGAAATATTTTATCGAATATTTTAATTTGAAAAGGTCAGTGTTTTCAACAAATTCCAGTATGTTGGAGTATTGATGTAACACTAGGACATGCAGGGTGAGGAACTGTTCTTAAACGAATTACAATTTCATTTTGACAATATACAACGCCAGGTCATTCTCACTCACACTTATACTCACACACAGACTCTCTCTGTCTCTCTCTCTGTCTCTCTCTCTGTCTCTCTCTGTCTCTCTCTGTCTCCCTCTGTCTCTCTCTCTCTCTCTCTCTCTCTCTCTCTCTCTCTCTGTCTCTCTCTCTGTCTCTCTCTCTCTCTCTCTCTTCTCTCATGCGCACACACACAC
This sequence comes from Hypomesus nipponensis, assembly GCF_054491055.1. Classification (NCBI taxonomy): domain Eukaryota; kingdom Metazoa; phylum Chordata; class Actinopteri; order Osmeriformes; family Osmeridae; genus Hypomesus; species Hypomesus nipponensis. The sequence goes on from NC_140362.1 coordinate 17,972,689, forward strand.
ACACATCCTTTCTCATCAATATCATCAGCGTGTCATGCCAACGTTTCCAATTCATAACGAAACTTTCTTTACTGTATTGATTGAATGTAACCAGTATGGAACCATGGCAGGCCCTTACGTAAAGCCAGTACACACGTCGCCAATTAGGTCTCTTTGCATTCACATTTATGAATGCATTCATTACGCAATTAATTTGGCATTACGCATCACTTCATCATTTCCACTTCTACTTTGATGAGAGAAAACCCAACAGTCCCACATTCCCTGATCTACAGGCTACTGTAGCTTCCACCACCGGTGGCAACAAACGCTGCATGTCATCATCAGTTGACCTACTAACTTTACACTGAGTCTTATAGTGAAGTACTGCGTAATACAAAAGTTAGTGTCGGTATATACCTGACGCGCTGGTAGGCCGACACGTCATCTACTCATGAAGTGTGCATTGTCATTTTTAGTATGGATTAAAATAACAAATAACGTTTTCCCCAGGTTGATAAACTGATGTGGCGGTTTTTGGTTTCAGATTGAGTACATGAAAGGAATGTGTGCCTGCATGTTGGGACTGAAATTCATTATCGTACCCTTTCCAAACCCTGCAGTACTCTGAAAATTCTCAAATGTATTTGCTCCTCGCAGGAACACAACTTTATGAACAACACTATGGTTGACTGTAAAATATTAACTTAAATATCACTGCATGTACTTGATGATTTTTTTAAGCTCATTTTGACAGACTGCTGTTTTGCTTTTAGTCCACAACGTCTGCATCTCTCCAACGTGACAATGCTATCTAATTAGCATATATGCAAATGCACTTTTAATTGCAAGCGTAATGACTCCATGCGAAGGAGATTTCTGCACGCGCCATTTTTTTCTGGTGTATAGGATACATTCTGAATAAACAACCTTGGATAATTTTAATCAGTAAGATATTCCGACACCTCACATAAAAAATATTGTTAGCTAAAGGAACATTAAGTGAACTAATAGGCCAACGCAAGTTTCCGTTACAAAATATTATAGTCACACAATTTAACTTGTACGCCATTGCCCACTTTTCAAATGTTAAATCATTGTAAGGTTAAGAGGATGCGTTGAGGTGCTAAGGTAAGTAAAATATTCAATTATTTTTCGAGCTGTCCTTTGACTGCATGTCTATCTCAACAGTTATTCTCCAAATAAGATTTTTATTGAGGATGAAAAATGTGTTTTCCATTTTTTTTTCTGTTTTGTCGAAAATGGATTCTTACTATAGGCTACTTATTCCTACTCTACCCTGGTCCTTAGAACTTATTCTTGGTTGATGGAGGATAGGGGGAAGGGATTGTCTTGTGTTGCTCGAGAAGGGTGTGTGCCAGCAACGAGCTCCCATAGAGTCTTGAAAATATGGGTAGATTTAGGGAGACAAAAGATCGTAAGCTTTGAGTTTCAGAGCACGTCGCACACTATGCTGCCAAGGCAAGGGTGGCAATTTATTGAAGGCAGTTTAGAGAAAGAGCTTTAAACGGCTAGAACAACGTCAATTTTGTAAGAGTTACGGTACAGACAAATTATGATTATACAGCATAGAGTAATGTTCGAAAGTACATCATAGATGTGATTTTTATTTCCAGGCAGCCAGTCAGAAAATCAAGCTCAAGATCATCACGGACGGACACACACGCACAAACACACACACACACACACACACACACAAACACACATACTCTATCTATATATCTATATATCACACACACTATCTATCTAATCTACATCAAGGCTAATTATTTTAACCAACTTGTTCAAAACTTGTTTCACTAAGATTTTGGCAATACTGCAGATGGACCATGTGTGTCATCTCCTGCCGACATATTTGCTTACATAAATGTAAAAAAAAGCTCATGTATATTTCGACATTACTGTAACGTGTAACAGGACGTAACATTACTTATAAAGCTATCAGGGAACATAAAACAATGTTTGAACTGATAAACAGTTACACAATAGTTTACAATTACACTCCCTTCCCTATGTATTTTACATTTAACATTGTAAGTTTAACGTTTCCCTGTATACATAAAATAATATGTCTAATAATCCAATAATAATATGGAAATGTTAAATCGAGAAATGTTACCTGTAAAGCGCACTTTACAAGGTAAGCTACCTGTTGTCCGACAAGAGATGTGGCGCGCACGCACGCAATCTCTCTCTCACGCACACACACACGCACACACACACACACACACACACACACACACACACACACACACACACACACACACCCTACTAACATTGCGAAGGACATCATCAAAAGAGCAAAACGTACCAACACGGTCACATATAGCCAGACTTGTTAGATATGTGCAAAATGTTGTTGGTTTGGGGTTTAGCATATAATCTGTATAACGTGTATAAAATGATATGATTTTTTAAAAATACGGTTTTAAATGGGGACGGGTCAACGATTCGGACAAGATAATATCTAAAAATATAAATGTGGCGAGGCGCTAAAGATCTGCAACTACACAACTGATTATAAAATAGTTTAATGGTGACGTGGTGGTTGAAGATTCCTGCCACAGGAGGCTGGGAGACATGCTATAGTCGCCTGATCCATGGTAGTGAACTTAGACATACCATCCCAATACTAAACAGTCCCATATCCACCTCAGTGTCCGGATTCCCATGCGGTCGATATGGGAAGGGGGGCGAACTCATTGTGTCGAGCCCTTAGCCCATTAGGCGCAACCACGTCTGCTTCCAAAGAACGGTTTGAGGCCTGCCCTTGGTAACCAGGCATAGTTGTGCTCTGGAGAGAGAGATAGAGCATACCAAGTTAAGCCCGGGAAAGAAACAGTTGCTGTATTTATACTATAGTTTGATCTCTTGGAAAGCACACAATTTGGAGAGAAAGAAAGGGGGACCCCTGAACATTGCCAGAGAGAAACCAACAACTTCTAGGGCTGACAAAGTTGTCTCTCTAGCTGTCGTGCCTCCTATTGAACGCGTAATTTATTCAAAGGAGAATTTTATCCCCACGATCTGATTATTATGATAATTAAGCGACCTAGACCCCTTTCTTTGCTCTTGTCTAGGGGTCTGGACTCGGTGGTGACAGTAAAAGCTGATTTGCACGGTCTCACCCTGCGATCTAGTGGTCACATTCCACGACTCCTGTGTAGAAAAGGACCAGACAAAAGAAAAAGTGAATGCAAGCATTTGATTCAGTCGTACAGTTAGCCCACATATGCTGAGGCCTTCATGTCAAACAAATACTGGTCATTTGACGAGATTACACAAAATACGTATAGGTACGAGTTCCAGTTTGGAACAGGCAGTTACATTTGTAGACAACAGCTTCCTGTGTTAGACTGTGGAATATTATATTTTTGATGTATATAAAATGAATACAAATAAATGTAGGCTGTATGCCAAAGGGATTGGTGATGTCTGATTTTTTCAAGTCATTTTGATAATCAACATAAGAAAGTAAATGAACACGGATGTCATGCTTGAACAAACAGAACATGGTAAAGGTTTGGGATAATTTATCGATGTCCGTTTTCCTAATTTCAGAGGGTGGGGACAAAGTAAAACTGCATTATGTCATAAGGGGAGGGTCTTAGTGATGGGAGCCTATATGTTTTTGGCAGGCACGTTGAAATCCATACGCATCTTGTAGCTACAGGGAGCAGCAAGTGCGGGGGGCGGCGAGCAGCTCACTTTGCTCTCCGCGGGGGGAGGCGAACGCCAACTCTATGGGAAATAATCGCAATGACAAACAACAGGGGAACCCGGCCGCGAAAATCTGAATGGATGTGGCCAGCCCGACGTCACGATGAGCCGCAGCCATGAAGCTCAAGACTAAGCGCGAGCCAAGCTACAAGCGCTCAGTTGTTCTACGTCTCTTGATTCCTTCGGTTGATTCTTGTGGAGAGCGTACACCACCGTGGCTTGCAGTCAACGGGGTGAGTATGCAAACATATGAAAATGTATTGGCTTGTTGCGTAATGATGTGATCTTTAACCGTATTTGCGATGGATGCCGAGGACATTTCTTACAAAATAGAATAGGCTCGCGAATGTTACCCTACTGCGTTCGGCACTGAGTAGCCTATGCCTCATGCAAAGCCAGGCACAATAACTAACAGGCATGCTGGTTAACTGAGTATTCGTGATGTCCAAAGTAGAACCAAGGACTCACTGTCAAATCAGTAGCCTACCATTCTCGAGTAGCGTATATGTCAATGAACTATTTTTATACATTTCACAGACTATAATACGTACAAGAGGAAATAACATTACTGGAAGGTCAGACATTAAATCAAGGACCATATTCCATCTTACTTTCTTTCACAAAATTGTGCCCTTATGGCTTAATCGACTTAAACTTGATGTTGTGTAAACATAAACTGATATTGAGATGTAATTTAATCTGAATTATGGTTGTTTAACCTCCTTGGTGCATCGTGAAGTGGACTAAGATTAGTACCATGTCCGTCACCTGGGAATGTTGCACTTATGCGTCACTCACAGAGACCCACAGTTGTAGTCTGTACCTGACAAACATAAGTTCATACGAATATTCATCTTTAAATGAATTACAAATTAGTACAGTATGTTTAAAGTAACCTTAGTAAGAAACAGTTTCACTGTATTTCAGATACGGCCTATTAGGCTACTAAAGCACAATTGAGGCCAAAAGTATAGCCACCTAGGGCCTATTCTACATAGCCAAGATCCACATGAGATGAGTTAAACGCACACGTAATAACGTAAGTAGACTGCAACAGTTGAAAAATATACATTTTTTTGTGAAATAAAGAAGGCCAAATACCCACTCTGCACGTGCGCACCAATAACAGAGGCCTTCAAGTACACGTGCGCGCATTCTATATAGACTGTTTTAGACTTACGTCTCCTTTTGGCATAGATGATTCAAACATTAATGTTTACAATTTACTTACAAAAAAATCAAGTAACGTTACAATGTCAATGCAGCATATTTCATAAAGACGAGTAGCGTATATGTTTGAATTTCACCGAAAGCTTGAAAGATGTTGCGACAACAAAAGGGGTTAGAAGTCTTTATAACATGTGTTTTATATTACCCGAATATTTACCAGTAAGAAATGTAACATTGTTTTGTATTTTGTTGTCTGAAACTGAAATATGATCAGGATGTTGCTTTGTTAATGATAATCATGTAGATTAACGATATTTTGTACAAAGCCATTTTAAGTGGGTTTTCGGTGGAAAATAATTGCTACACACACACACACACACACACACACACACACACAGAGACACCCACACACACAGACACACACACACACACACACACACACACACACACATTCCTGGAAATGAAAACACAGTGTTGCCACAATTTATTGATAGGTATTATCATACATATGTAGAATATTAGAGGCCATGCCATTCAAGTAATGACAAGTTAGGCTCTGCCTCTGTGCCACAGTAAACTGCTTTACCGTTATTTTTCTAAGGGGTTCTCTAGTGATTATTGAGATATACTCAGATGAAATAATGTAATATTGTAACCTATAATTGCATTCTACAGAAGACTGGACTTTTAAAATGTCCAGTTTTAGAGAGAATGAGGCATTGGCTAAATGGTATTGAATAATGGTGTGTGGCATGTCATCCTGGAAGGGCAGGTGCAGGTTTTTAACGTACACTACTGCACATGCAATATTCTACATAGGTATACAGATACTTAACTATAGAGTTAAGATAACAAAACTGTCCACTTAACAAAGACTGACTGTTTGCCAATGTGCAGCAAATGATCCATGTTTGAAAAACAAATATTGTTGTCTTTTTCAGCATTCCCCAGAGACATTCAGAAGAATCAGACTTGGCATAGGTAATGTGAATTTCAATGCTATCCCTAGGCTATTTAAAATATTTCGAGTGATTCAAGCTGAAAGTCATCAACGAGTTAGAAAACATGTTAGCTTTGGACAGTATTCTTTTGGTCATTTTGGGAATAGTACCATAGCTGTAAAACAGTTCATACACTTTGATAGCCTAAGATGTGTAAATGGAAGTTTTGAAATCTGTTTTGTCATTCAGAGTAGAACATTTAAATATTAGTATGTTAGCGATTAAATACTTCAATATCAATCGATTCATAGGGCTAAACTCCACAGTGGTCTAGCCTAATGGTTATTGCAGGTACCCGTTTACCAGTGTGTAGCCTATAATGAGTGATGCAGTGAACCCATTACGACCAGTCACATACAATATTAACAACAGCTTCGCCAATTACATTTGGTCAATTTAGAAGTACAAAATAAGAGCGAATTTGTTCATATCGTTTCTGGTACGTTAATCCGGGCAAGCCCGACAAAGGGGTTCTACCTTGTATTCCAAAAGCACCAACAGACAAGTGCAAGCAAACTCTCATCCAATATCATCACAACGACTCAAAAAACTATAAACGCAACGTATTGGCCATATAGGCTCTATCCATTGGCCGATATTTTATTTCCCCTGTTCCACAATTATTACCAATTAGAGGTGTCAATTTTATGGACGTCATCTAGGCCTATGTCTCATCCAAAACCATGATTAGCCTTGTTTGAGTGAAGGAAGTCCTTTTTCAGGTATAGCCTAAGATTTCTTGGCCGGCACGATGCAGAAAAGATCGTAATTGAATAAGGTCTGTCATTGTTGCTGCAACACTTTGTTGCTGCGTCTGCATTTAGCCTGGTATGGGAACCTTTACGTTCAACGTAACGTTGCAACAATTGATGGTGTTCCTCAAGCAGCTGATAACTTAAAAGTTGATAGTTATTTATTGATAGCTAACATGAATATTTCAGATTTCTTTTAAACTAAACAATAATGTTTTTCCTTCGTTTTAATAAGCTAAATATAAAATCAGAAGTGTATACATGTGGTTTACTGTATTATATTTCTTACAATAAGGCTTTCCAATTGAACATGGACATTTGTTTTCTATACTTGTTTTTAAATAATCAAAAATTGGGCCACAAATCAGTTTCCATAGAAATAATACAAATAATAATCTGATACGTTTAATATATTTATATGTGTCTCAGACACACAAATGATACGTGCATAAACATTGCATACATTCACAAATATGTAATAGAATATTATTAAATGCAGTTTGATTAAAATGTGTAATAAATTGAAGCTGAAGTATTGAAATCAAAGTAATGGTGTCTGCAAACTGCAAACTTTGTACAGTGGTAAGAAATAAAGCGGTCAGTAAGAACGTGAAAAGAAATATCATGGTCAGTTCTATACAAATACATTTACTGAGAGCCAAAGCTAGTCAAAATGTACATATCCATTCTGACACATCAGGAGTTATAACAATGCCATTTTATTGGGATTTTGTGTAATTCTAACAGATGCAGCCGTTCTTGCTAATTCAAGCATTTGTGTAAGACCACACTATAAATGAGAGGGCACGTGGTGAAGGGTGGGGATGTTCTCCCCCTTTCTCTCTCAATATCATAGAAGGAAATAAAACACTAGGGTCTGAGCGTTTTCATGCTGGGCACACAAAAAGGCTTTTAATTATTCCATGTGCCATGTAACATTTTGTGCTCCAAGTGTGTGATTGCATATACGTGAGTGTCTCTGTTTGTACATATACAGAATTTATGTAAGTCTATAGTGTGTGTGTGTGTGTGTGTGTGTGTGTGTGTGTGTGTGTGTGTGCAAAACTGTGCCGTACTCTGCCCACAACATTGACCATATTACTTTATCTTAGAACGTCTGGTCTGACATAAGATAGGAAAACATAATCGAAGACAAATTCCTATTTGTAGTGACATAGTAGAACAGTCAGGGTCTTTAATTTGAAAATACATTTTGGCCATAGCAGGGGGTCGGTGTTTGAAGCCATCACCCTCCTATGGGGCAAGTCCTCTCAGGAGACTGGCTCTCCATAGGGGCAGGAGCAGAGCCAAAGAGGGGTGGTCTGGGAAGGTCATTCTTGTTGTAACCAGTTTGGAACCAGCTTCTGTGTTTTGATCAAGCCTCATGCTGATTATTTGACTTTGAGGAATCAAGGCTTTGGTTTAACACATTACTGGCTAGGTGCCTAATCAAAGGTCTTTATAGATAGACAGCAACAAAAGATTTCTTGTGAAATGATAGTCAAGAGATAATTGTTAACAGTACTGTTTCCAGACTAAAACCAAATTTAATTTGAGCAACACATAAAGTGGACAAAACACAGTATGTTATTGATTAGCACGTTCAGTATTAGACAAACAATTCATGGCAATTCATGAATGGAATTAATCAAGACCTGATTTTCACAAAAAACTGTTTAATGTGAACTCCCATGCATGTTTAACACCATAAAAGCAGTCTAGGAACCATAACAACAGATACAGAAAGCAGAATCGTGTTTTCCTACGTTTAAACAAAGTTCTCTTTGATTATTAGGTCACAATCTCACCAGAATGTGTCACCTGCGACTTGAGAGGACGGGTAGCCTTAGGGGTTGGTTGTTATCTTTGGTTATCTAGCTGTATGAGTGATGTACATTCTTCATAAAGCTAGATAACCGAAAGTAACAAGAATCCCATTACACTCCTGAAAGGCATGAAGACCCCCAGACACACCTCACCCCCACCCCCTCTATATCCTACAATTCACAGCCACACCAGAGAATGGCAGGATCACCAATAGGACATGGGAAGGATAGAGCAAGGTAAGTCAATACAACCTCATCTGATTGTGTGTGTGTGTGTGTCTGTGTGTGTGTCTGTGTGTACGCTCCAAAGACACCATACTTTTCATCGGCCTTGAATGTCTCTGCACAGTCACTCTGTATTGCAACACCATCGTTTGTTTTTCTCCAAAGGATTGTGCATGGTTTAAATACACAGAAAAAATAAGTGTAATATTCCTCATACCTGCATTGCCAGTGGTGTTGGTCCATAGCAGTTGGGTTGATCCAACAGCATCACTTCTAATCTACTAAGCCACTGATCCTACTGTGAGGGGCTGCATGCAGGGGCTTAGCCTCATATGACCCGGAGCTGTGGGCGTACCTTAAGAAGGCCTGCAAGTTGTTCAGAAAGTTAGCTTGTCGGTCGCTAACAAGTTAGCGGGTGTTGTACACATCCCACAATAGTGTTCAGCTTAATTCAAGCTTAGGCTAAGCGTCCTAGGAATCTAGGGAAGTATGCACCGCGAACGGAATGTGTGACCGTTCCATCATCAAAGCTACATATGGCGCAATGAATTATACATATGTTCAGACTTGGATGGGATTGGGAAATTAACAATGCACTTTCCAAGATAATCCCAGGCCTCAACTTCCCTGCTGGCACCTAAGCGAAGGGACAAGATTTGTTTAAGGCCAGTTTTGTTAAGTTAGCCGTGTTTGATTTATTGCCCCTCGCTCTGTTGCTTGGGGAGGTCTTTGATTCAGTTTTTTGGGGGGCAGTGTTTGATTTGACTTGACAGTTTGGGTTTGGCAGTGAATGGGCCATGGTGAAGCCTCCATGGCTTGAGGTGCTACCATGTGGAAAGGCCTGATGGGATCTCGCTCAATGCCACTGTGTGCGACTCTGTGGGGGAGTGGTCTGAGGGCAATCAACCAAAAACTGCCCCCGTTGACAAGAGGCATGAGAGAGAGTAAGGGAACAATCTCTGGGGGTAAAGGCCCTGAGCCCATAGTGTGGAATAATTGGTCAATCATATCTTCACACCTCCAATCAGTCATCAGTGGCCATGATGGTGATTTCTTTTCTCCTTCTGTGAATGCAAGGAGGAGAATCGTGTGGAGTAAGGCTTCTGTGGATATTTCTGTCCTAGGAAAAACACATGGGCTCTGCTTCACCATGTGAAGTGGAAATAGAAGACCAGAAGCTACCACTACACAGCTGAATTTCAAACAGTGGGCATAGGATTGGGGCTTCAATTCCAAGGCCATACCTGATCAAACTTCTTAAAAATGTCAATCTAACTTCGATGTGGAAAATATTACACTGGACACGTCATGGCTACAGGACTGAACCAAAATGTGTGTTAGCCAGCCTCCGCTCACAGTGGCAGCCCCAGTGAGTCCTGCTCTTGCCCCTACGTGCTGCATTGCAGCTGCTGAATGTGACATTTGAGCTTGGGGGCTCGCAAGCGACTGAGAGAAGTGAGGGCCTTGAAAGGAAGAGGCAAGTGAAGATGTCACCTCCTGTGGCACACTGGCACTCTTTTGTCTGTGTCCATTGCTTGTCCCGTGGCAATTGCCACTGTTAAGGTGATTTTGTCTGGGTTGGCCTGTACTAGTACAGAAAGAAAGAACTATGGAAAGGAGATGGACACTTTTAGAGGAGGACAATGAATGTTAAACAGGGTGTCATCTTTTTTTCACATTTGAAATGTAAAGGTGAGAAATTAGCTTCAATGAGTAAAGTAAAGTCTAAATGAAGGCCAGGACAGATGGTGCTTATATTCTGAGCAGCGCCCAGGGAGCCAATGATGATGATGCAACAGTTTTTTTTTGACACTCTGTGTATGTGTGTGTGTGGCATTATATCACTAACAACCCACACTGGGAACCCTGGGAAAAAGACTGAAAATGGCACAGAAAGTGTAGTTCCACGCCACCTCTGGCTCTCTCCCTTCACCCTTACTTTCATCTTGAATTGAGAGAGACAGCCGGAAGGCAGGAGGGCGATGGAGAAAAGAGAAGAATTTAAGGATGCTGCTGGAAAGGAAGGAAGGGATGAAGGGGTGGGTTTTTCTTGACTTTCATGCATTAGGCAAACCGATTTAGACTCCAAGTGTCAAGTAGAAAAGCAGACCCCTCCCAAACCAGTAGACTTTACAGTCAATAGAGCTAGTCCACTTGTCAGAAAGGGACAATGGGTTCCTTTACCACCCTTTCAATACCACCGCAGCCAGACGGCTTTTTGGAAAAAAAAGGCACAGTGATTCTTTCCCCCCCTTTCTCTTGATGGAACACACCAAAAGAGCTCAGAAAATGGTGTCCCTGTTAGGCTGAGACAGAGGAACATGTCCTGTGTTCCCTTACCTCTCAAAGCCGTGAATGTAGTTTCAGTCAGATGCAGAAGTCAATGGGCCCACACCCAGAAAGGAATAAATTAAGCTGGGTGACTTAGCAGTAACAGGCGTACTTTGATTTTGTTCAGACCACGTCCCTGGTCGCTGGTGCTGGATGCACTACCACGTCTCGTTCACTGGCAGTTTAGTGGATTGTGTTGTAATAAAGGAGGAATCTGTTTGCAAGCAGAGAAAACTTGAGGTATTCTTCCAGGAAGTCGGAGTGTGAGACTAGTTTGGACTATTAGTTTCTACTAGATTTCCTGATTATTTTTTTTAACTCACTTTTAACACCCTTTTTATGGCAACTGTATGTTAACTCCAAAGGGTGTCTGTAGAAATGTCCTTCTATACTCACCCAAGGAAACTATAAACCATACAGACATAAAATAATGCCATATAAAAATCATTGCAGCATTAGAATGTTATTTAAACATTTGTTGGCCCATTGCTTGAAGTGAAGTCTTGCCAACATGCTTCAATACCTTCAATGGTTAGGAAATAAGTCAAGCGGCAAAATAATAACGGAAACATTTGCAAATGTTGCGGAAGTATTTAGCACTCTTGTTCTTGCGGTAAACTTTAAAACACCAAAGAAAAGCCCATTTGGTGAAATGACTTGGCAGAGCATCGAGTGAAGGGTTGTCCAGACTGAAACTGGTCCGTCAGTCTTTATGTTTCTCTCTCGCACACACCGACTAGTCCACAGTAAGCACACAATTTCATTGTTGGCTGTACTGTTAATATCAGAGGCTTTACAATGTACCCCTTTCACTATATTTGCATAAGGCACTTTTCCAACAAGGACCTAGAGAGGGCTTGAAAGCCTTCCCAGTTTAGTGCCAATGGCCAAAAAAATGTCAAGTGCCAATTAGGAGAGGTAGGAGAGGCAAGCCCACTATTCAACGGAGGCACCCCATTCCGTCTAGTCCTGCCCCTGCCTTCCTCACACCCAACTCTCTCACACTCCAAGACCTCTTGCCTTCACCCCTGTTCTTTCTCCCATATTCCAGACTCCAAAATAGGCCTTCCACTTCTGGCACCCTGAGACAAAAGCTGTCTCGCTCTTCTGCCGCCTAATGGTGGATCTGTTCTTCTGGTCAGAGTATTAGCAAAATCAGACTGCATGGCCTCATTCCCCCTTTGGTCAGCTTTCTTTGTTGGTTTGGTTCTTTGAATAGCAGTGTTCAGTAATTGTTCTACTGAATATGTCTAAGAGATACAGGCTAAGGACATCTGGTAGGCCACCCTGTAGTAAGCATTAAGACTAGCTACATTTAGCAGCTCCTTCGACTTTATAGCTCCCTGTAAGGCTATTTGTCTGTTCTGAGAAGTGTGAGAGACGTTTAACAATTAGATTGGCTTTTTTTGGTCAAGATGAGATTTCTGTCTGGTCATAAGCAATTCCAACTTTTTCTTTCAACGGATAGCAAAAAGAGGAAAAAATGAAAATAACACTATACTATGCCGATAGCATAGTTCCTCCCGGTAAAAAATATTTGAATACTCTATACACACGCATAACTGTATATTGTTGTTTATGATACATTGACTGTACGTCAGATCCATTTGAAACGACAAAAATTAAGTATGCTGCAAAAATGGTCCAAAAATAAGATTACAAAATAATAAAAAGGTTATCGTGTTTGTTCAATCAGGGCCATGGTTGTTGCTCTACACAACATTTACCTTACTTACTGCCTCCTGCCACTCAAAAGGATTTCTCCCTCGTTCGTTTTCTCTTTCATTCTTCATTCAATCTCTGTGTCGAGTTTTTTTTCCCAGCCTTGATTCTCAGATGGTTGGATCTGATTTGCATGCATTTGCATAATGAAAGTCATTTGCATGCTCAGAGGCAGACTGTACCATGAGAACAGACATGAAAATGTGTGAGTGTGTTTGTGTGTGTGTGTGTGTGTGTGTGGTGGGGGGGGGGGTGAGCTTTTGTATATCAGTGCACATATCCTTGTATGAACTGTGTGCATAAGCTGGTTAAAACATTAACTAAAATGCGTCCTTTATTTCCCCCCAACTCTTATTTTCTACGCAGGCTACCACCAACACACAACTAAGAAAGACAGCGCAAAACGAGACTGCAAACAGAGAGGAGGAGGGGTGGCTGTTGATTCTGCCCTCCCTCTCTTCGCCCTCCTCTGCATCGCCTCTCCCCTCCTCCTCCTCCCTTCCCTTCCTCCCCCTGCTCCATCCTCAGCTGCCTGCCCCCTACTCCTGTATTGTGAGATGCAGCCCGCGCCACCATCTTAGAAAACTACGCTGGCATGAAATGGAAGTAGAGACCAAAAGCAGGTAACAACAACACTGCCACATTGTGCCTCGATAACACCACCACAACCAACACCAACCCATCCTCCATCCCCCCTCACTAGCCCCCCCCCCCCCCCCACACACTCTCTGCTAGCCTAGCCCCACATTTAATCACCTCAGATGTGTTTGTTAATTGCGGAAATCACGAGACACACTGATAGGGAGGCGGGGGGATGGGGGAGGTGTTTTGTTTGAGTGTGTGTGTGTGTGTGTGTGTATGTGCTTGCATTAAATCACTCCCTGTTCTCAGGAGGCATTCAGTGGGCATCTGCGCTCCGAAGCTGCTTTCCCTTTGGGAATTCCTGTGCCATCCTCACACACATGGCCTGACATGGCGGCGGCTGCCATTTTGGGGAAGCTACACACTCCATATTTCCATGTTTAGGGAAATATAGTATCGGACAGTACATTTCATTAAACCCAGACACATTGTTAAATGATGTTAAATCCTTTTAGAATAGCAATCATATCACTATCAATATGTTAGTACACCTTTAATTTTTTTTTTACTGTATTTGTTTACTATACTTTACTGTACTCCCTGACATGTTGAACGCAACTCAAAATGCTTCAAGGGGTGTGGACTGGGGTGAGAGAGGGAGAGAGAGAGAGGTGGCAAGGGAGAAACAGAGAGAGCAATGAAGAGTATGATCTTAGCAACGTTTCAATAGTGAGAGAGGACTCTTTGTTTAGTTTTTTCTTGTGGGTGAGTTTTTGAGAGAGCCGGTGCCGGGACAGGTCGAGGATTGTTCTCTCTAAGCAAGCTTGTTGTAGTGCTCCATTATTCCAACCAGGGAGCTCCAAGTTTGAAAACCGCTTAACCAAAACACCAATTAGTATCGGCTGGGCCCGATTAACTTAGGCAGCCGGTAAACAATGCATGCTATTGTCCTCTCCACACGGAGAGCCTTCCCTTTGTTTGTGTCTACATACTGGGGGTCGAAGACAATGCCTCTGCTAACTAACTGCAGGGTGCCAGTGCGTGGCTAATGGGTAGGCTAGTGAGTTCCCCCCCCCCCTCAATTAAGCCAGAAGAAGACTGGAGTGCGTCAGTCTTACTACCAGGAAAAGCAAGGTGCATTGCCACATGAGGTCACAAGGTCACATGACCAGAAAATGGGAAGTAAAAATAAACTATGGTGACTAAATGAGACAAAACTACCAGTTGGGCCACAACCATCATCATTTATTGATAACATTGCAACAATTAAGTGTTAACAGCTATGGATCTAACAATTTAGTATAATAAACAATAAGTTAAATGGATCACATTTGCAGAGTTGCAATCTTAAGACACAGCATTCACATTCAAAAAGGATAATTTCCTCTCATTAGAATTACCGTGGCAACAGTGTCAAATGCGAAACCCACTAATCACGGCCAGCCTCTATAAACAGGTGGTAGACTGAGGCAGGGGCCGTTCTCAATTTACTGTGTTAATTATGCAGAGCCCAAAACAATACAAACAGTAGACAGTGGAGTGGCTGGCGTTGGGTAATGAGATGATGAGGTGCCTAGGAGGCCTGGGAGCCAGTCGAGGCTCCAGCCCAGGCAAAGGGGTGGGAGGTAGGGCACAGCCAACAGCTTGTGTCTGGGTGTGTGTGTGTGTATGTGTGTGTCTGTGTGTGGGGGTCTAGGGCTTGGGCAGGAGAAGGGAGGGGGCAGACACTGTCCCGTCTGTACAGCCCTGCCCCCCCCCCCCCCCTGCCTAGACTGGGTGGGATGGGGAGGCAGCTGGGGCCCCCTCCCCCATAGCTCTGGTGAGAGCACCAGTCTTGGGAACCTCTATGGCAGGGGTCCCCACAAACACTGGCACGTAGGGCCCCCCTTAAAGTCTGGCTGTGTCTGTGGCTACCCCCTTCAACATCCCACCCCTCCCTTCTGTCTCTCCACACACACCAGCTCCACCCCCTCCCTCCCCAATGTGATGCTGAGGGCCTGGGAAGAACTTCAAGTTCACGGCCAGACCGCCTATTGAGCTGACAGGCTGACTGTTTGCTCAGTTCGGATCCCTATTCAGAGTGGAGCTGGAGAGGGGGAGTTTTAGAGAGGAGGGGGTGTTGGTTCAGGACACCATAGCACTGGGATGACTATTCATTCAGAGCAAGAGACAAGTGAAGAGAGGGAGGGACAGAGAGAGACAGAATGAGGCAACGCTAAAGAAGTGTGTGTGTGTGTAGGTGTGTGTGTGTGCGTGGTGGTGGGGGTGAAGAGGGGTGCATAAATAAAAGTTGAGTAATCCAGGGACAAAGTTTGCTCTGAGCAGTGTGCCCCCTCTCACACTCTTAGACTCTTAATTACCAGCATGCTCCACTCCTCTCTCTCCATCTTCTCTTCCTCTTTCACCCTCATCCACACTACACACACACTGCACGCACACACACCACGCACACACACAACTCACAATCACTCTCATCATGCTTTGGATCCTAGTTTTATTACGCCACATGCTGGGGCTGTAAATTCACCATTTACAAGCTCATTCACTGTTAGCCACTTAACAAAAAACAAGGCTGTGATGCCCAATAACTCAAATCAACGTAAACGCTGTCAACCACTTTGGTGCCACAACTTCCGTCTCATTATACATTAGTTAACCACCACCCACAGTCTTGCGGCACTGTTATTGTTAGCCATTTTGCCATTGACGCGAGCACATCACATTATTTTAGCCAGGCAGGTTAGCGTGAAGTTAGAAACCCAGACAGCGGTACAACATCAGGGCTTGGTTCACTGTGTACTCCATGACCCGAGGTAATATTTTAAGTTGCTTGTCTGAGCTGATGGAAAAGAAAAAGGCTTCCCTAACTCTCTGATGTGGCTCTCAGCTCCCCCAGCTTAGGGCGTGTCACATGCTTCCTCTTTGCATTAGGAGCTGTGGCGTACCAGGCTCTTGGTTGGGCCTTTCAACTAAGCCCCCCAATCCCCTTGGCTGGCACCTTGAGCCCACCATATCGGGCCTATGCTCACCTCTGCTATACCCTGATCAGACGCACCTGAACCCTAGGCCCTTTAAGGCTGAACAGTTTATTTCTCTTGGCTACTACATTTGTATTGTATTTTTTATATATACTGTAAATGTATGTACTGTTTTTTATATAAACTGTAACCAGACCTTCTATGACAAAAATATCTGAACATTTGCAAGTGTATTCTAAAAGAATATTTCTTCCTTGTTTCCCCTTCAGGCAAGTGATAGTGCTAAACATCAGAAGAAGAACTTACAACAAGGGAGAGGACACTGATTCTCTGAGAGCGGAGAGGTCCTCGCTCCAGTACATGGTGTGTACTGTTCACCGTGGAGAAGAACCGCAACTGCTGCCCCATTATTTGAGCATCATAGCGCTTCATGTTTAATCCTAAACCTCTGGTGTGTGGTTTGATCTTTGACCCGGGTCATGGCATTTCCCCCAGTGCCAGTCTAGACCCGTCTTGGTGGGGCTTTCTGATATTGGCATGAAGATTTCCAGCATTGAAACAGCAGAAATATCTTCAAAAAGAGAAAGACATAACAAGAAGTATGTGCTCTGTGCCAATCAACCATCAGTCTTGTGGACCAATTTTATATTTCTCTGTCTTGAACGATTCTTATAAGAAGCACTACTTCATTAACATAAATCATTATTGTAAATATGTCAAATGTACAGTTCATACATATTGTTATTAGAATCCAGTTGTCCAAACAGCTATTAAAGTATCTCAAATAACATAGGTCATCATATGACATGCAATAATGAGCTACTGTAAGCTGTGCATCCCAGATTTATGTTTTGTTTGTTTACCTTTTTTTGATACCTACTTAGTTGCTAGGACCAATAGACTTTGAATGTGAGACCCACGGCAGCAGTGAAGAATACTGCACTGTGATTGGATGGCTCTGTGTGTCCGCTGACACACTGGTGAAGGAGTGAGCTGTCGTCTTTATACTCTATGCAACTCTTTTTGGCCTGCAGCATGATTGTTTTGGTTTAACCCTTCCTTGGTTGATGTTTTAGGCTACTGTTTAATTTTTATAATTATGATTTGTTTACTCAGTTTGGCTCCCCCCATCTGTTTTTGGTCAACACATTACTTTTATTGGTTTGATGACCAGACATATGTTTGCCAAACTCACCCCAGAAACTACAGTATAGGATGTGTGTGTGCATGTGTGTGAGTGTGTGTGTGTGTGTGTGTGTGTGTGTGTGTGTGTGAGAGAGAGAGAGAGAGAGAGAGAGAGAGAGAGAGACTTCTGCATGAATTGCACTTAGATTTAACTCAGTTTAGTATTTTTGCTTGAAAACCAGTCTACTAGTCTAATCATGGTGGTAGGAATTTAACATCCAGTATTTTGGTTGTTAGAACTGTGCCTGATTGGCTGAGAGAGTTGGGACTAAGCTAAGTCCAGGACTTCATAGATAAAGCACCCTGTACCACTAAAACCTCCCATGAATGCTTTGAACAGAGAAGCCGGGGCTCACTAGCCAACATAATACCAGATACTTAGAGTAAGACATGATAAATACAGGAAATTCAGACTCTTTAATTTCCCATCCCACACACACACACACACACACACACACTCACACACACACACACACACACACACACACACACACACACGCACACACACACACGTAAATGCAATAATGCAAACACTATCAGAGCCTAATTCATTCTATATTAATTTTGGGAAGTGGCAATTTTTTATTACAATTGATAATCTATGCAAATCTCTTACATATTATTTAGAATAGTCTTATATAGAGCTTGTGCAATTGATTGAAATTAGATCTCAACCTATTTTGAAAATGTATTCTTTTGATAATCATGCACATCCTTGTGTTCTACTGAATTACCTATTTGCCTGGATAAACTTGAAATTGTGTGTTTTAATCTCTCATAAAAAGTCAATGTTCTGAGGAAGTAGAAATCAGTCAAGTGGCATAAAAATCAGAAATCGTAGTCTCCTAAAAATGGGACTCTTAAGAACGGTTGCACTAATTGTATTGTAATAATTGTTTTTGTTTTATTGAGTTTGCTCTGTTTGTTGTTTTTGTTTAATCAACTCCTGTTGTTTTGTGTTATACAATCATATGTTTATATAATGGTAGATTGCACTGTATAAATGTTCACCACTCGTGCCTTCGTATAAAAAAAACGTCCTGCCATGGATTATTAATAAAGGTTTACATTGAAAACAACGAAAAACACTGTTTTATCAATTTCTGTTCAATTACTCAGATAACATATGATAGGAAACTGTGTAGTTGAACAACAGAGACTTGAAAGCATAGGGCAATACCTTTTTATCCACATAGCAAACAGTCTATTCAAATAGTATATAAGGACAAACGCCTAGTTTTTCATTTCCATGAGCACTTTCTTTGCGTTTCTTGGGGGACATTTTACTGAATTAGTTGATCGCACACTCAGGAACCAATGAAGATGTCCTCCCACTCACACGCCCCACATGCAGAACATACACATTAGTACTGTATTAAAACGCACAACAAAGTGCCAAAAAGCATTTCCATAATGGATTAATATTATCTCTGTAAAATATTCAATGTTCCGAGTGTTGTGGAGGGAAGTTCCTCTGTGTGATGTGATGTCTGAGACCACATATGACAAACGTGCCAACACCAACACCATATGGGCCTTCACAATTCACCTGCATTGTCATGTAAAAAAGGGAAACCCCACTGTAAAGCAAATTAAATGTAACCCTTACAGTATGGATTGGTCACATCAGCGTAGAGGTAACATGCTTCAAGAGCACAAAAACGAGGCTTTTGTTCACCACGCTGCATAGTGTTTGTGATTTTACAAGCTGCTCGATTGTTGTTTATAGCTGAGGCCCGCGCAAAATTGCTGTGGTTCAAATAAACACCCGTTTCATGCTAATATTATGGTGGCCTTATTAACTGAGCCAGGTTGTAATGACATTATGTTCAGAGTGTTAACATTCAGAGTGCACTTGCTAGTCTTTTGTGACATCGCCCCTCGTTCTCCCAGTTTCTTGGCCACATTATGGTCCTCATAATCTGATTCACAGTTTTTGTCATGCTGCCAGGAGACAAGTGGTATTAGCCTAGCGCCACGGCATAATGGACTGAACGTTGATGTGAGGCACATTGGAGCCATGCTCTACAGGGCTTCTCTTGTCAAAGGAATTTGGGGCTACAGTCTGAGGTTGTAGCATGGAGTCAAGGGATTGTTGGTGTTTGAGGTGTCCTTTCATTCTAAAATAAGATTCCTCAGGAGTATGCCACTTTCCTGGCAGCCCTGAAGATTGCTTTGTCTTTGAGCTTGGGAGAGGAATGACGCAAAATGCATACGTGACTACTTCCGTGATGCCATTTTGGATAAGGGGTTGTTCTCAGACATTTATAGGCAGGGGATATCTTTGGAATAAGCACACAGTAGTCGATCTAATAAGTGTGAGGTTGAACAATATAAATTCATATCAAACAAGATGGAACCACAATTCGAACAACATGCGGTGCTTACAATCGACGGTACAAATTTTGAGGCCGTAGCATTTGATAGACATGGGCACATGTGTTAGTGGCCGGGAGGTCTGGGTCCAATGGAAAATGGCGGGTTTTGGTGGTTGTCCAAGGGCCAAGAACTCAGTTGCTGCTCCTTTCACAGGTTCCTCGGCATCATCATTAGCATGCAGGAATGTGCCCCTAGGAGTCCATTATGTATGATTTTGGAGCGAAACACGTTCTCGGCCAGTTGATAGGACAGAGGATGTGTGTCTTTAGTTCTAACTGTGACCACCGCCAAGAATAAGAAGCCTTTTGTTCAAATCATACACCTTTGTTTACTGTTCTTGTGTCAGTTGCAATCGCTCACAACGTTGCTATTCCATGCACCAGGCAAAAAGAAAATGGCTGCATATGCTTTGAAATACCCTTTCGTTTTTGTAAAACAAAGACTTAAACCAAGTAACGCAGAGGAAAAACAACATTCCTAAATAGTGGGACAGAAAAACATGCTACGGTAAGCTATGCTGCCCTAAGCGGAAGGTAAGTGAAAGTTAAGATGTTTTGAGACTTTATACTTCACCACATCTCTGCCACAGATAGCATCAACAAATTATTATAAAATCTTACAGGTGAAGTATACCACTTCAACAACAAATACCACTTTAACTTTGATAAAACCATAAAATGGTAGATCAAATAAAATGTCTTCAACAGAAACTTTTTCAGCTCTTGAATGTGTAATATCGATGTAATACATCCATGCTGGTACCTGATCCTTAGAGTTCTATAACACATTGTAGTTCTTGAAAGGTAAAAGAGGCTAAAGTAACCCCATTTTAGAAGTACTCTGGTATGCTGGAATAATTAAATCAAGGCATCAATAATGCTTTTTCTGTATCTTCCTGCATACTATCATGGAATGTCAAGCAGTCTGGCCTTGGCAATTGACTGAAGTACTAAGCAATGTGAGTAACGTCTTCCTTTTCATACCCCACCCCTGCATCCTTCTCAACCGCCAAAACTTCCCCACAAACTTTATGGTGATGTCATTTATATGCAAACGAGGCATGCTTTCATTTGGTGAATGAGTGAGTATGTCTGTGTTTGTGTGTGTGGGCGTGTGTGTACGCGTGGGTGAGTATATGTGCGCATGCATATGTAACTCAAGTGGTTGATTCCATTACTTAAAGGACCATTACACTTGCCTGTCACCATCCAAAAGACTTTGGAAAAATTACCTGGTTAAATCATCCACTGCATATCCTTTTTCTAAACTCCTGACTCAACGTCCCTGCTTCTTCTCCATTAACTTCTGTGGCAAAACAATAACTTGCTTGGTCACATCCTTTTAGTATTAACAGATGTGATTCAATAACAAAGACGAAAGCTTAAACATTGACAAAATGTCACATCAACTCCCACATCAGTTCACTTCTTCTCAGGACAGACAACCGACACAGTGTGAGATGTGTTGTGGGGCAAAACACATTAGACAAACAAACAACATGACCGTGGTGATGTTAAATGTGATTGAAACCACCTTGTAAAAGAGAAGCCTTCCGGGCATGTTTAAAGAACCCAATTTAATGATGCAGTTGACGCAAGATTCAAGTGTCAACCGAGGTTTGCCAAACGAAAGAGATTACTGCTGGTGAGATCCAGGTTTCTTTTGCCTTAATGATTGATAGTGATATATCTTTACCTCTCATTGTGTGTCGTTTCCCCATACTATTTAGTTAACAGTCACCCCCATTTGATCCCCTATCAAAAGTCTAAAACAAGGATGCAAGTCAGATTCAGCATGCATTCCACACAAATGCATTTGGATTTGTACTTTATATAAATCCAAATAGATCCCAATGACGGAAGCATATTAGAACCTTTCGATAGACTCTGGACCTTTGAGAAGTGTGTCTGGTGTCGCTTATCTAGACAA
Source organism: Hypomesus nipponensis (assembly GCF_054491055.1). NCBI lineage: Eukaryota > Metazoa > Chordata > Actinopteri > Osmeriformes > Osmeridae > Hypomesus > Hypomesus nipponensis. The sequence goes on from NC_140362.1 coordinate 17,994,489, forward strand.
GGCAGAAAGCTATTGGAGTCTCTTCTATAACGTAACAAAGAAATCAATCTGGGATCCAGTGTGTGGGAATGGAACCGCTAGGTCAGATTAGCATTCTGGGAAAACAAAATTCCCTACAGGGGTGTTTAGTCTGGGACCAGACGGGTGCACCCTGAAATCAGAAGAGGAGGGGAACGGCTAAAGCCGGTCTCACTCATGGGGAGACAAGGACGGAGGAGAGAGAGGCTTGGTGAAGAGGTGGGGGTGTGTGTGAGAGAGGGGCGCGAAGAGTTAATGCCGACAGCTCAACAAAGGCTGCCACCCTCATCGGGCCATAGAGGAGCACGGGAAAAGAGCTAAGGTCAAGGGGACCTTAGGGGGTTCAAGTTCAAGGCGACAGTCACTGTCTCTATTTTAACAACCGCACCACACCCTTTCAGAGCCTGCATTTCCATATGCAAACCCCCCCCCCCCCACTCCATTCTTACTGTTCCCAACATTAAGTCTGTGAAAAAAAACACAAACTTTCCGTTGTGTTACTTCTGCTCCATTGGCAAAATAAACCCAAAGGTGAAATAATTGAGTGGTTTGAGATTCATGTGGCTGATACTTACAAAAAAATGGGTGAGATTTGGAATTTGTTGTCTCTTCCCTGGGAAAATTGAACTTAGGTTATAATATGATTCGAGTAATTGTGATAGGTTATCAATTGGCAAGAATGTCAATGTAATGCAATATACACATTTTTGAATAGAATTCTGTCATACCTTATGGTATGATGCATAACCTGGTCTTGCTGGCAAACAATATTATTTTTGTCAGAAAATGTACTTTTGAAAAGGTTATGGAAACAAGTATCAGTAAATCAATCAACACATTGTATGCTACTTTATATGAGTTCATAACATTGAATTGTCAATATATACACAGTACAACTGTATGAGGCTGATGTAAAAATTGAAACACCAACTCAGACAGAGCCAGGAAACAGTGTCTCTGAAACATTCCCTCCGTATTTGTTAGTGTATCACTAGAGAGCATATTTACTAATATTTACAGACTTTAGTTTTTTGTTTTTTTTGTAAACAAAAATAACCATCTGTGACATTTGGCTCCTGCAACATGAGCTTCGTTGTACCTCAAGACACAAGAGTATTTCTAATGGCCCTCGAAGAGGATAAATTAACGTGGTATGACGTTATATCAATACTGACTGACTGTTGACCACCGTGTGGAGGTTCAAGTCCATTGAATGGACCGTGACCCCACAATTGCTTTCATTCAGGGTCACTTCCATTGAAGAAGGGCATATGTTTGTTTGCTGGTGACCAGACAGAGGTTAGGGGGCTTGTTAGCCCTTCTCTACTTCATAAAAACAGAACATCATCACTGTCCCTCTCGCCACCTCTCCAACCACACCACAAAGGAAGGTCAACAAAGTGGAACTCTTCTTGCCCTCTTCTTTGTGCGCCCTAAACGGCCTATTCAAGCCGCAAGGTGTCCGCAAGCTTACGCCCTGACTCACTGGCCACATATTAACCAATCACTGCTTGCTGGATATGACCCAGTTGCCCCTGCATCATTGATGAGTTCTGATCGGTCTCAAGGGAACAAAATAAGTGGGGTGAATTTGGAGATAATGTGACCATATGAGCTGCCAACAACACACACTGCTCAGACATGTAATGTTGTGGGTGCCATGTATTTAAATGGTATTATGTGCTTGCCATATAGATCATAACAAGACACAGTATTGAGGATTGGGGATGTTAATGTTGAGTGAATGTTGTAAAGGGCCAGTTGAATGCGGTGTTACCAAAACAAGAGCATTGTTAACATTCACTTACCCCTGGTAAACCATACCTCCCTCATACCAAGTTTCACTTTAGTGATAACTAAACCATTATAAAGTGTGCCTACATAGCATTTCTTTTGTAGCTACAATCTTGTGTATTGCAATGTACAATGTTGGTATTGTGAAGTAGTTACTGTACATGGTAGTTAACACAATCTTAATGTTAAGTGTTGCCAGAAAACATGTTTTTTCTAAATACATGTGTAATGTGTCATACTAGACATGAGTGGTTAGTGGACACAGCGTATTTATGACCCCACTCTTATTATGGGTTGTATAATATAATAAAAAAGTAGAAAGTGGGTAAACACAGACGCACACACATGCTCTTACACACACACACACATTTTTTGTTTGGCCTCCATGGATGTCAGAAGACATACACACATTTACACAAACAAACACGTACACATGCAAAGGACAGAGAGGAATCCACTGTGTGCATTAAGGAATGACTGACAGACACAGTCCATTACTCTTTATTTTTTCCTCTGAAGACACTTGTAATTCCCCGTCAGTCAGTGAACATTAGATCTATTTTATTTACATGCGCATAAACACAAATCTGTCACACAGTGTATGCAGTTAAGGTCTTTGGCCGCAATTACATCTTCCTATGCCTCTTGTGTGCCTTGGTTTTGATAGAGTAGCTTGTGGTCTGTTCTGCAAGCCAATGGAGTGGATGTGTATTGCTGCTTCACCCATAACAGTAATCCGGCAGTTCTCACATCTCCCCGCAAATTAATTTAGTGGATGTGTGCATGTGCACATATTTGTGTGTGTATCCGCATTGTACTGGAACTGTGTCCTGCCCGATGCTGTACCATCTCGCACACATGTGCACCGAGCCAGTTGCCAAGGCAACCAGGAGCTAGCCTGAAAGCTGTTAGGAGAGGTGGAGCATGGCACCAGTCCTACAAGCAACTGCCAGTGTGTGCGGGTGTGTGCATGGCATTACTTAAGTGTGCACTCTTCTCCACCACTCTATAAGCACCTTGTGTGTGTGTGTGTGTGTTGGTGTGGGGGTGTGTGTGGGTGGGGGAAGTTGAGTAGTTTTGATCCCCTTACGTAACTTGTCTTTTGGGTTTTAATGCAAACACACACTAGCCCCTACCTTGCCCATTCGGGTCCCTCCATACGGGCTCTCGCTCCAGTGATGGGGGGGTGACGGGAAGACAACCGGCTGAGTCTGTTCACGACCACCGCAGAGGGAGACAGAAATAACGAGAGAGGAGAATGTGTGGATGTGTGCCACTCAAGGAGAGAGGTCATGAAGAAGGCCCGGGGGGTGGGGTGGGGGGTGGGGGTCTACCTGCATGCACCCCAAAAAATTCCTCCCTTTCTCCATCTCATTTTTCCTTACCTGTTTAAAAGCAATAGCTGCTCTCTCACTGAAGCATTTTCCTCTATTTTAGTTTCACTACGTATGGGATCATAGAAAGGCTAAGAACATGATTTTAATATCCTGAAAGTTTTATGTTCTAACTCGAAATCTTTAGCAAGAATGCTTTGTATGCACCGTGTGTGTGATATAAGAAGATGCTGTAGATGACACACCTATCTAAGGTACCAGCTCACAGGTTCACATTGACAGGAACAATGTGGCACTTCATGCAGTGAAGTCACCTTTGGTGTGAACCAAGAATTAAGCAGATCCAAATGGTGTCTCTGCTATGTACAGCTTTAAAAAGGTAAGGGAACAGTAGCTCATTGAGGATTACACATCAATATTTTTCTTGAAAATGTCCAAACTATTACATGTTGTTTAGGAAAAGACAATAAACAAACGTATCTTTTATCATCGTGCAAGTCATGGAATATCAATTGAGCTTCGTTCTTCTACTAAAACATTGCTGACATGACAGGTCAAGGCCTAAAAAGGCCCAGTGAAGAAAGCGTGACTAATGAGTGGGTGGACAAGAGATTGCTAGAGACTTTGCTTTTTCCTTAAGTGCAGGGTTAGAGTCAAGCCTTGACAGCAACATTGGTACTTAGGCCAGATATGGCTGTGTCAATGCAGTGCATTGTGGGACCAGCACTAATTCCAATTATTGTTAATGAAAATCATATATATTATAGGACACTGCATGAACAATACTGTACACATTGAGTGCAGTCCCTTGCCGCCCTTGCTGTAAGCAAGACTCTTTCAATGAAGTTGTTCATTTAAATATCATCAGATCGACAAAGATAGTACAAAAGTTGACATTTACTGTATGCAGTACAAAACATGCACAATGATCCAAAAACAAAGGAAAATCACTTTGAGTCAATATTTTGTAGAACATTGGCTACATTCAGTACAATATTGAAATGAGGTTGAATGTGCAACTATATAACGAGTGACTAACTATCTATCAAGACACAGAAGAAAAACATTTTTCATAGACTGAAAAATGAAAGCCTCATAGATGATCAAATATCAGTCTTTGGCAATAACTTAATACATAAATGCAACTCCATACCTGTTTGGTAATTAGGGTCTTGTTTAAAATGAGTCATTGATGGTTTGTATCTATAGCATGATACGATGAACAATGCTGTACTGTCTGTTACCAATACTCCCTTCATCTTGAAAGCAGAGGCATCGATTGCCATATGGTAACACCGGGAAACAAAAACAATTGCGGGCTTTGATGACATTTCAAACACTGGATACCTGTGGAACAGAAGCAGGGGGGAAACATTGCTCAAATCATCTCAAGTAACAAAATGCATGTGTTTGTTTCAGAGGATAACCCCTAAAACCCTCATAGAAGAAGACAAACACACACACACGTCACATCTGCTGCTTGACGGTAAACAAGGTCCCAGGAAAGTTGTTTGAATGGTAGCGGGCTCTTCCTTAAAACACAGACAGCAAAAGAGGGTGTGTAGACAGAAGGTTGCAGCCACATAAAGGCTAGCGAGACAGAGTCCTCCAGCCTGTCTGTTGAAGAGGGTGTGAGTGTGGGTTTCTGTGTGCTCAGTGGGTGGAGTGGCTGGTGTATGGGAATTGACTTTGGTATTAGGTTCAACTACCCCACGGGTCTGTGGGACCGTGGCAAGCAAAGGGTGGGAGAGTGCACAGGGAACAGGAGTAGTAAAGGGGGGCTGAGGACTCTGCACTACCGCCACGGCAATTTTCTGTCTGGGAGGCACAAAAGGAGGTTTAAAGGTCAAATAAGTGTTCTGAGAGCCCCAGTGTTTTTTCATGCTAATGTTTTTGCCAACAGCTCCACCTCATCCCTAAAGCCCTGAGATGCTAGTTGCACTTCCCAGCATTGCAATGTATGGTCCTTTACCTCCATTTACAAACTGCTGTCACTCAAAGTTCAAATATACAGGATAATGTTGGGAGGACTGAATAAAAAAATATGATGCACTCTCTTACGCAAATCATATGACAAAGTACACCTGCAATCCTCTATAAATGCCATCAAATACAGTCGATCAAACGTCAGCCTTTAAGCACTGCAAGCCAAAAAAAATTAGTAGTACACAGAAAAAAATATATAAAAGGCTTTTTTACTTTTCGTTCAATCTGTTCCCAGCAATTCCAACTGACACTGGAACTACATTCTCAACAAGAAGGCCCACCCAGGTCTGACTGGTGCAGATTAGAAACAGACATGGGGGCGACACATGCAAATCCCTGCTAGTCTAGTCAGCTGCTTTTGTAGCACTGCCTCCTACATCCCACCTGCTTTATCCGCTAGACAGGGGCACAGAGACATCATCCACTCCCTTCTTCCTCCCTTTTTTTCCACACACAACGTCTCAAACACAATTTCCCTCTCTCCCTCCATTCTATCTATTACCCTCCATTCTCTCTCTCTCCCTCCTTCTCTCTCACTCTCTCTCTCTCTCCCTCTCTCTCTCTCTATCTCTCACTCTCTCTCTCTCTCCCTCTCTCTCTCTCTCTCTCTCTCTCCCTCTCTCTCTCTCTCTCTCTCACACACACACACACACACGCACCTCCTGTGTGCCTGCCCACCTCTCAGAGCGCCTGCCTAGCCTCAGGAGGGGACTGTGGGAGCAGGCCGTGGAGCCTGCCTGGGAGCAAGCCTCCAGGACCCCCTCACTCTCAGCTCTCAATGAAGGGGCCCATGTCAGAGGCCCTCCCCACACTCAGACATGGAAAGCTGTATGAGGGGTAGGAAGTCTAGCCTGCCTGATGTGCGCCGGGCCATTTTCTGAGGCTTTTCAGACAGCAAGGACATGACAAATAATGCCTTGGCACTGGAATGCCCATTAAGGCAGTCTCAGGTTCTTGGGAGAAACAAAGCGTTGAATGTGTGTGAGCAAACCATCAACTATGTTTACAACATTGTATCCATAGTGGTCTCTTATAAATCAGACCGAATATTTGTGTTAAATCTAGACTTGAACTATGACAGTGCACACAGCTGCATGTCGCCCATGGTCTGACATGGATTTGAAGCACGAAGTCTATGAAATTGAGATGAATGTAAACAGAGAATTGGAGCAGTGGAACATGGCTGCAATATCAAATAAGTAGCTCCTACTGAACATACCTATTTGAGAGCAATTACAAAATAAGCCACTAGTGCTGTTCTTACCAAGTCATAGCCCTGGGCTTAGGAACATCTTTGCATGCTGAGCCTAAATCTGAACCGAAGCATGATTGTATGCACACTATAACTTTTGCTACCGCAGCTGATATCTTATTTGAGGAGCTTTACATTTCGATTGTATGTTTTAATGGATGTTTGGGGGTGGGAATTCTTACTTTAACTTGACGTATTTATGTTGTTTTGAATGGTAAGCTTTGATAGCTTTGGGGGTTCAACTGACTTTAGTGCACATCTGTGAATTTATTGCAAGTTGGCCCTTGTCTTAATGGGTTTCTAATCTCTAGTTCCACCATTTGCAAGTTCAATACATTGTTGATTTATAATTGTATGAACGGCTTGACAATGATGAAGGCAATGACATTTGTGCTTTAGTTCTGTAACATTTATATATACATTATTTGAAAGCAAAAATGTTGGCACCCCTCCACGCTGTCCCCCTCTTGAGGCGGTAGCCACCGTCCAATGCTCACCGCATGTAGCCCTTCATTGCAGCTTTGAAAGTCGTTTTTTATGTTACATGGGCATTTTTTTTGTGTGTGAGCAGTCTTTGTTTGTCACGTAGCAGTATTGCATTTGTAACCAATTAAAATGAGGAACTGTATGCTACAAGAATGCCGTGTCATGTGCCAACCGCGATAATTCATGCATTCGTTGGTCTAGGATGGCACCGTCATTACCGCTGAATCAATTGAACTGCATGGATGCGTGTAAAGTAATGACAGTCTCAGAATATACTAACACATCCGTTCGTGGGTCCTACCAGGTCATTGAGTTGCTGATGACAAAGACTTTTGGGTACGAAAACTTTTGTGAGCTTTTTTGGGTGCTATAACGGGCTTGTTGGCAGTTGTGGGTGATTGTTATTAGAATTAGCAGCCTATGGGCCAGTAGTTGCGTAGGTAGTGGTAGTAGACCTAGTTGTCGTCGTTGTCGTTGTCATAGGCTAGCAGTTCTGTTTCTCTCGTAGGACTAATTCATTATTACGCAAATGTAACCTGAAACGTTCTAGTTCAAATGACATTTAATCAATCTTCAAAACAAATTAGAGCGCTCAGTTTCAGAAACATTCATTCGTCTGTAGAGGATAACGTGATTTTGAGGCACTGGCCTACTATTTATCAGATGTGTATATTAGCCTACTCATATGTAAAATAGCAAGCATAAAGTCTCTCTTCTAAAACTGAAACGGTCCTGGAAGCTATCAATGTCGTACCTATCCAGCTCAGAAATTGAGGCAGTGGCTTCAAGACAGTTACACGGCCGAGTAGGCCTGTGCGTGGGTCCGCCTTTTATCTGGGCCCCACTTGTCTGTTGAGGGGTGTCTAATCAGGGAAGACAAGCGGCTGATGGAATGACGATGGCTAATTGGCATAGAGTCGTGGGAACGCGTAAACAAACAGCTGCCATTTTCATTTTGTTGTTTCTCATCCTATCCTCATGAATAGCCGTATGGGTGGAACATCACACTGCCAGCTGGGAGCGGGAAGAGGGGAAGGTAGCCTAAGCCTGAATTGTAACACGCAGAGAGATTAGTTCATTTAATGCTTCCTCCATTGACATAGACAACGAAATATGCATCTTAAATCTCCATCACACGTGGCTTATGTGACACATTTTGGAGATAGTCTTACATCTTGCTGTATCTGCATGTCAAACAGGTTGACTTAGTTTAATTCCCTCCCTGTACACATTTTTTTATGTGATGCTGCAAAGAATATTCCTAAGGCTTGTCTCAAAACATTTTTATGACTCCCACATTTCAAAATATTTAAAATAGTAGGGAAGCCTAACTCTTGCTAATGACGTTGCTATTTAAAAACATTGAAACCTAGATCATGAAATTAACTTAAACAGTTATCTAGTCAATTATGTTCAAATGGGCCTTTATACTGTCCAGAACGAGGTTGAAATCAGACGCAGACCTAAGTGATGAATATGAAATGTCCCCCACAAGAAGTTAGGTGGCTTAACCTGAGAAGGAGTTTTGGTTTTGGTTCCATAAACCTTGCACCTTGCACTATTCATGAATGACATTAGTCATTTATGACCCAGATATTACTCTATGGCCTACCAATATTTTTTAATGTTTACTTTTATTACAGATGCTGGAAGACTTTAAAAATTGTCTGCTGTTAACTGAAGAAGACTGTATCGGGTTTAATTGAAGTCAGCAAACTGTAGTATTGTTTTATATTGTGAAAATGTAATTAAGAGTTAAATTGTTAGTGATTGTCTTAATGAACAATTTACATTGTGCCAAGGGATGGATAGTGCTAAAAACCTTAGAGCCAATCATACATAATTCATGACCATTCATGAGCATCAGGTCTGAATCTGAAGTTTTAAGATAAACCACATTTCACTTGTTTTTTTTTTACATGTCTTATGGATACTTTTAATAATTAAAACGTTTTGCTACTTTACCTGACTTGATGACAAAACTGCCTTATAAGTTTCATTTAGCAACATTCCCTTCATGTACCTTTCATAATAATATATATCAATTAGCCAAAATATTAAAAATAAAGCTACATTTCTAACTGAGTTAATGCTGTTCTTCGGAATTGTTAGTGTCAAAGTTTTGAAAGGCTTTTGGTTTGGAATCTATCACACAGTTCAACATATTCAACAGAGTTGTTCTGTTTTTCAAAATCCTTTCATAGGCCTCTGATAGGCCTCTGCAATATCACAAATCCTCAGGGGGCAATGCATTCTTTTGAAGTTACTGATCCATGGACTGGCTCATTCAGATACAGAATAAAGTTGTGTTTTTTAATTTTATTTGAACCGTAATTTAAAAACGTTATAACTTTACAATAATTTCATAAAACCTTATCGCAGAGTTAAGATTATTGGTTGTCTTTTGCATCTTGAGTTATTTAACTCTTATATCTGATAAAAAATCTGTAACTTAGAAATGTGTTAATTATTATAAGTTATATTTACCTTTTTTACTTTTACCTGTTACTACCATTTTTAATGTATTCCAATATCTGAATATACAGCTGTCATAAAAGGAAAAAAAGCCTTTGCTCAAATCATATCAATGAAGCTTTTGTTTGTATGGAAATCAGTTTTCTTAAAGTCCAAGACACCACAAGAAAATGGTAATGAATTGTATTCAGCAACAGTGAAACTGGATGCCAGAATGCTCAGTCTTCATAATGATGTATACTTCCTTGATGTCCTTAAGACTCTGTAGAATATGCGAATGTGTTTGAAATAGAGCCCAATCAGTGTGTTAGCAGTCTTTCTGGAAGACAAAGAAAGGTGGGACTAACGGGGGGGTTGGCAGAGAACTAAGAACTATTACGCTCATTTGAACCATTTGAGGTAATTGATGAAAATGCTTTGATTTATTTCTCTGAATGAAGGACTGTTTTTTTCTAGAGACCCATAATTGACCATGCCAGAGGACCCTGGTCACTTAGTGTAGCCACTAATGACATAATTTGTGGAGTTGTGTTGTATTTCTTTGCACGTTGGGGGAAAGGAGAAGCATGCAACTCAAGCACAATTGGACCAATGAACCATATCACACGTATTCAGTTTCCATTTGCCATTTCCTTCAAGACTTTTCTCTTTCGCTTTTCTTTGAGTCACCGCAGTGCTCCCCAGATGCTAATAATAGACTTGTCCATCAACTGTACCCACCCTTGGAGTTAATTGGCTCTACGCAAAGGAAGCCGCTCTGTTCGACATTGCTTAGAAGTTGGGCCTTCATTAGATCACTGGATACTGACCATCCCCACACGCCTCTGATCTATACACACAATTGCCCTATGCAAGCCTTGTGCACGCACACACACACACACACACCCCACCTGCTCTCAAGACACACCCCTGCGGTGTGGAACCTCCCCTCGCTCCTGTGGCGTCTCCTCAGAATGTCTTGAGAAGCCTGACCTGATTCCTTTCACACCCAGGCCTTATCAGTGCTGAGATCTGGCTTGAGGGTCAAACCGCCAGTATGCAGTTTGCATGGAGCTGGTATCACCATGTCATATTCCAATCCTACCTTTAAATTTTCACAAGGAAGAATACAGAACAGACCGTATTTCAGGGGCAACACCATCCCATCACTAATACCCCCTCTGTGTGCTACTGCTTCTTTGTGCCTGATTCCTGGCATCTGATGTCCATCGAAAGGACAATATGCATGATAGGCATGGAAAATAGAGAGGGCCTCTAAGAGGCTTTTGTGTGCGTGCGCAAGTGCGTAAGGATGTGTGTATGTGCATGTTATTGTAATGTATAGGTACGGATGTATCTATGTGTTTGTGTGTCCATCTGCGGTTTCCCCCTTTTTCCTCTTCTGTATACAGAAGATTTATGTGTGTGTGTGTGTGTGTGTGCGTGGTCCTCTTGTGTGACTGGATAAATGTGTCTTTTTCGGGTGTGTGTGTGTACCGAAAAACAAATGCCTGCTTTGCCCCCATCGCCCTGGCACCTCTCCCATGCCCCTGCCCCGGCTTCCTGCCTCTAATGGCCGTCTCTGTGTGCCATCTCGGGAAGCCTGACATCCCCTCCAGAGGCAAAGGGCCCGGCGTTAATGGAACCCATTGAGGGGCAAAGAAAGACTCCTTTGTGGCGCTGGGGGCAAGAGTGGGCACCCGTTTGCTCACACACAGTTTCCCTCCTCACACGCAGGGCCGGGCCCTTTAGAACTAGATGCCAGAAGCGGAGATCGAAAGACAGTGGCAGCAAAATGCCCCTGCCAGGGAAATGGCAGAGAGGGATGGTGAGAATGAGAGCTGGAGCGAGGGAAAGGGAGGGAAATAACACATTTGAATAGTAGGGGAAATGGCAAAAAGAAAATGGAAATGGGGATTACAGTGGAGGAAAGGAGGTGAGATGGAAAGACTGAGGAAAAAAAGGAGACATTGTCAGATTGAAACGGAAAGATCCAACGAGTCAAAACTGATGACAATGAAAAAGGACAGGAGGATAGAATGGTGTACCGCAGACAAACACAATGTAACTTAACAGATAGGCAGAACAAACGAGAGTGCCAAGAGAAAGTAATGAAAACTATCGCCCTCTCCAAAACACATCATTTAAGTTGGGTGGCCCTTGGGGAGAAAGGTCCAGGACAGTGGAGGTCTCCCCTCCAGTGTACAGCCTGTCACCCACTTACTGGCCAGTCCTCCAGTGATTTATAACACCTGAATTGTTGTGATTTAAAAGTGGTATGAATAGAGGAGGACAGCGACTTAGAATAGTCTCTGTGCTACAGTTAGTCAGACAGATGTGACCAGCCTGGCATGAACATCTGTTTTCAAAGTAACGGTTTTCGCTGTCATGGGAACATATAGGCAACATTTAAGCAAGGCGGTGGTTATGTAATTCATCAATGTACAGGGTGGAGATTGTTTCATGGTGTTGTTTACAGTCAACGGATTTTGGTGAGCTCTTTGTGCTCTCTAAGATAGCTGGAAACGAAAAACAAAATTGACACATTGAATGACTGGCAATTGTACTGACTGAAAATATAGTAAAAAACTCAATGAAACGAATGCAAGTCTTTAATTTAATTGTATATTGCTATATTAATTACAGTACAATTACACTACCAACATTGGTGATAGATATTCAAGATGGGTACAGATTCTAACCTCGTTTGACTCAATAATGCCACCTAGTGGTTGCGTGTTGGGTAAACACGGTGCTGTGTTCTGCCTGCAGAGATGCTTGAACACAGCACCATCCATGCATTGTTCTATCACTAATTCATTCTCACAGCGCCTGCTGCTAATTTCCAACTCCTGGCAGCCTGCCATGGTCGGAAGTCGCACTGCGCATGTTGTATCCTTGCGCCATGGTGGGAGAGCAGAGAGAAAGTAGAGCCATATTTTTCCCAGTATGTCATCTGTTTAATACGCCTGGTTCGTTTTCACACTACTGTGTTCTAATTAATATGCAGTGGTCCTGGCCCCGCCTCCTTCTGCTTCCCCCTAAGACAAAAGAGTATTGTGTTGGCACCTCCTGTTTTAATTATGCTCAAAAATGAGAGAGGGAGAGAGAGAGAGAAAGAGAATGTGTGGCAGTGTGTGTGGCTGTGTGTGTTCCAACGCCATTCGCAAATAAATGAGAGATGGCCATGTGCGAGTGGTGGCGTAGAGGTGTGGGTTATCCCTGCATCTGAACATATACACCTATGTAGGTGGATTTTAGAAACGATGGGAAAAGATGATTAGCTATCTGTGTATGTACGGTGTTAGTGTGTTGGTGTGGTTTTTTGGTCTCTATTCCAGGGGTTGGACAACAAGAATTGTTGTGTTGCTGGTGAGGAGGGAGCAGCTGCTGTCCTTCTGCATGAAAAAAAGTGTTGTTGCTTGTTGCCTTCATGCAAATTGGCACTCGATAAAGGTTTTGGGAGTCACAAAGAGTGTTTGTGATCGGAGCACCAAGGAGAATGGGAGAGGTTGGGAGGGGTTATGGGGAAAAGACATTAACAAAATTCCCATCGGGGGAACATGGTGCCATTGCGCTGCATTCAAGCCTTTTTCAGCTTTTTTTTCTCACACACATTTTATCCCCCTCTTCCTCAAACCCATGACCCGGTTATTAATTTGGTTGAGATTAGTCCCTCGTTAATTAAGGCATGCCTCCCCATCTTTCCTCTCGTTCCCCCTCGTTTTCTTCTCTCGATTGTATCAGCTTCTGGGTCTTTCTCCTTCTTTGATCCTTTTTATTTTTTCTGCGGATGAGGATGAGGTAATGGGGTCTATGAAACAGGCAAAAGGGATCATCATCTTCTGGTTTCTCCCCCAGGATATTTTGCTAAAAGATTAGGAATGCTTGAATATGAGTGTACTAATGGAATGATTTGCAATTTACTTATCCTGTCTACCCCACATAACACTGTGTGGAGGGCACTCCATCTTAGAACAGTGGTAAATTCTAAACATCATGTCTCCACATGATTCCACACCAATAGTGCTTTCACATAATGAATTATGCACACCTTATAAATCATTTGTATTTTACAAAATACAGGACAAACGTACTCCTCCAATTTGTGTGCTATTGTTCTACATACTATATTTTTGAATCACATTCTTTAGAGCTACATAGATTCTCTATTGCAATTCACAACCCTCAAATGTGACTGAATAATTATCATACATGATACACAAAGTGGGATACAGGAAATATTAGATGTACTACTGAATCAACAGAAGTGTTCAATTTCCTGCTATCACACTTGAGAAGTTCCTAAAATATATAGGCTCTCACCTAACATTTTCAACAAGCACAAACTCTGTTTCATGTTTTGCATCGGACATTTGTAGACTTTGCATGATCACAAGCTTTCTTACAACATCAAAAACAACACAGAATGTGTCCGTGTGTGTGGGTGTGTGCATATCTGCATGTATGTCTCGATGAAAATATTCCTTGCTGTGTGTGTGGGAAGCAAACGTAGCTGGACAAGGCCGACTTGACAGAGTGGACGCTCCTAACGTGACTTTCTAATCACTTGGCCTACGACAGCAGGACCTCCCCTCCCCTGACAGGGCCCTGCTGAGCCTTATACTTTCTGAATGGTGCCTCTCAATTAACAGGCCACGAAGCCCCAACCTCTCTTGACCTCCGATGACACCCAGGGTCACACACCTCCACAATGCAGCCAGCTCCACGGCGTGCACAAGTATACGGCAAAGGAGGGGAAGGGGGTGGTCAGCGCTTTTGTTCCTGTCGTGTCCAGCTCACTCCCCGCCCTTTCACAAGCGGAGTGTAATAAATGGCTTTGTTGGTTTTTCCACTTGTGATGGTAGCAGTGGGAGGTCTTGTTAGTGCATGGGGTGCTAAGCCAAAAGACCTCTTAGGACGTTTTGGATTGGGAAGCTATTTCTGCTAAACGTGATCCCCTTGGTGAATATGGGCTGCTGCCTGAATGTGTTTTGTCTTCAGATTCTCTTATTTTGAAAGACTTCTCTTTCTTTCATCTATATCAAAGATGACTTGGTAGTTCTAGAAATCAGCATTACCATGCCACCTAAACTTACACATCCAGAGTAAAATGTTGAATGACTACTCATTTGGGATAGACTACTCATGCAATATAATTTGAATTTATAAATGAGTTTATATATATATATATATATATATATATATATATATATATATATATATATATATATATATATATATATATATATATATGGGAGAGTAATGGAGAGCTGCACCAGATGTCTTGGCCTCCACAATCACCCAACCTCAACCCTATTGAGATTGATTGGGATGAGTTGAACCCCTGAGCGAAGAACAAGCAGCAAACAAGTGCTCGGTACATGTAGGATTTCCTTCAAGACTATTTCAAAATAAATCGAGGTAATTACCACATACAACTGATTGAAGAGAATGCCAATAGCCTGCAAAGCTGTGATCAAAGCAAAGGGTGGTTAAGAATCTTGGTCGACCAATCGATAGATAGATGGCACGGTGCACCCTCTCATCCTCTCCATACATACTAAAATACTATAGGTTCCAGGAAGCAGGTGTTTCAGAGCACTTGATTTGAACACATTCACACAGACCCTCCGGCGACAGGCAGCAGATTACTGGGGCCGACTTGTAGGACAGAAAAGAAAACTGCTGCTCCTTTTGTTGTTTCCTTATCCACACTCCTATAGGCTTTTTCCAGGAGGAAATTCAAGTGAAACACTCAAAGTCCTTGTGGAGCACCAAGGCAATTTCCCTCCCAGTCAAGTGGCCATTCCTCTCTATCTTAACAACTTCCTGCGTTTAGCAAACCCCCACCATCATTAACAGCAGCAGCACCAATACCACCACCACCAAAACCATCAGCTCCAACCATGTGTCTCTTTATATGTTACACTTATGTCAGAACCTGTGGGTTATGAAAGTATTGCGATGGTTTAAAACATGATTATCAAGCTATGTTCATATCAAAAATGTGCTTCTGAGGAGTCCTTGCATTTGAAATTGTAACAAACCGATGGATGTACTGCATGTCCATCACA
Organism: Hypomesus nipponensis; assembly: GCF_054491055.1. NCBI lineage: Eukaryota > Metazoa > Chordata > Actinopteri > Osmeriformes > Osmeridae > Hypomesus > Hypomesus nipponensis. The sequence continues at coordinate 18,009,890 of NC_140362.1, forward strand.
AATTTCCTACTTCATAATAATAATAATAATAATATGTACACAAAGCCTCACTCTCAGAACTAAAGTAAGACCTACTTCAGGTTAACGTGTAGCCTGGGTCCCACAGGGAAAGGGTGTCCTTTGGGAACCCATTAACCCATTATGTTCAGCTCAAGAGTAGTTATCAGACATGAGTAGAGGGACAACCATGGGAGGCCACAGCTGGTTAGGACTCCAAACCCTGAAATGGTTCAAGACTCTTAACATTTTTCCCATGTCAACCTGTGTCCCGTTTATAAGCCAGTATACCCTCACACGCTAATATAATCTAACCTATCCATTTTAATAATAACATAACTTGTTCATATTTAGCATGAAAAATTGGGTTGCAGTCAATAGAATTTACTGGGCTACCAGTACATTTTTTACGTTTAGTTTTATCCTGACCTAAACAATTTGACAGATCAGGTTTGCTCACATTTTATTTAACACCTTAAACCATTTTAATTATCGTAATCACTTGAAAATATTTTGTGTTTTTAAAATTGGTCGTTTAAAGCTCAATTAAGTTCTTCAGAGTGAGCGTCTATTCAGCACACTACTGTACACCTGTTTCTCGTTCCTGGGAACGTACCATGGCGCCTGTTCACTTTGAGGTATCGTCGCATCACTTGGAAGACACTAATAGAATTAAGGCACCCCACAGACACACACAAGAGATGGCTCAAGCGCATGTAAAGTCTAATATCTAACGAGGACACGCTCCTTAAGCTGAACGATACCATAAAGTGAAACTGTGTCAGGAGGAATAATCTACTTTTGACTTCAAAAGTGATTGCAATGCTTTACACTGTTCAATAAACGAAGACGTTGTCAAGAGTAGCCTGTAGGCCCAACAGCCTTTCATTAATCAGTGTCTTGTGAAGAAGGACACTGACTTGAATCGTAAACGTAGGCGTGATATTCATCAAGTCAACGGAGACACTCCCTCTTCAAATAGGCTACAGCCCATAAGCTATTCTATTGGCTCACACATATTCAAATAGGCTACATACTTTAATTCTGCCCAAAATGAGCATTGGAGATATATGCACCACTAAGTAAACCAATATGAATATGCATGCCGTTTTCAAGCGTGACTTTTATTATTTAAAGTAATAAATGACGTGTTTTTTTATTTCTCTGTGGAATCCCATGTCATGCCTAAGCATTTCTGTACAATTCACATAACTGTACATAAGTGAGGTACATCAAAATAGGTAGCCTATACTCTACAGAAATACAAAGACCTACAAGGAAAAAACTTTTGAATCCCATTCCCAAACCCAGCATGAAGAGGTAATACTCAAACATCAAAAGTATATGTCTCATGGTTCACTTAATCATAAAATAGTATACCTTTACGTCATAAAATGTCAACTATTATTGGAAGTTTTATTTATGTTTACTTATCACAAAGGCCTACAAGTTGATGGCTACTAAGGACAATTCTTTGGTTATAAAGTAAAATGGCCCAAAGGCAATTTGGGGAAAGGGATAGGAATAAGAAACAATTTTCCACACTCGATTCCCAAAAGCCACAGCATAGCATTATAGCTTCCCAGCATCATGGCAACTTAGAAGATGTTGCAAGGAACCCTCAGTAGCAAGAAAGAGCATTCTAGAGCAGTCTAGATGAGTATTAAACATGCTGGTTGACAGAAACTGTGAAAATCATAGTCTGGTTACTTTTACTTACAAATAAACTCTACAAGCTTCAGTGACTCAAAACAAGCCGACTCAAGAGTATTGTTGACATCAATAGGAAAAACATGGCAGGCATCCTGTGTTTCCCATTTCCCTGATTGTATCATGTATAGCGTTATGAGTTCAAGTGACGGAATATTGACACTGAGGTTTTGTATGTGTGTATTTAATTGTTGAGTTTGTGCGTTTCTGGATCCGCTGTTTCCGTCCGCACGTCGGTCATCTCCTCGTGAGCACCTTCCTCTCCAGGAAGCTAAGACGAAAAAAACAGAAAAAAACAGTAAACTTACTTTACAAGAATGAGCGTCTAATTTTCAAGAAATGCCTCGCTATTTCAAAATCATTACGAGTGTGGAACGTGCTCCACCTGTTGGTGTACCGTGACTGCCCTGACTGATGAATACACCGTCAGAAGGGTTTAGTTACCTATGCAAGTGTGCCACCTTGTGGTCACAATATGGTATGCCACACAGTAGACTGTTGAAGCCAGGCATATCACTTGTCACAACTTGCCAAAGCTAGCTACAGGTAACTCTTAAGGGAAACGAATCCAGACATAAGAAAGTTGAAATAGTTATCTTTAATCTCACCTCCCAGTAGATGCCATCCTCAAAGCATATAGTGTCTGGAGGAGCTCCGTAGATGGGGAGTTTCAGAATAAAACCTTGATAGCAGAGAGAGGAAAGTGTCAAAGTTTAGTTTAAAAGTATACCTGCTACAGCAAAACTATCACATCATTTAAAGGATATCAGAAATAACAAGAAGTCCTATTACTCTACTTACCGACAACAAGTCCACCAATGAGGGCCATTCCCAGTGTGACGGCCAGAGAGATGGCCTGCTTTATGCCCTGGAATGAGGACGTCACTTCACCAGAGTGGATGTCGGGGAACACGTCCTCCATACTGCAACATAGTGAAGGAAAGGTGGTCAGCCAAATGTGTATGTTGGGTTGGCGAAACTGTAGGGATTAAGCACTGAAACCATGTTTGTATGGTGGACTAATGCTCTAATGCTGCAATCCTAGGGTCTGACTTCCTCAACTTCCTGTTGCAGTGCCTAGCTCAGCAGAAATGCGTTTGTATGTATGTCATGTATCCAACCACAGCAGGTGTGAAGCTTTCAAAACCCACAGTATAAAAAAGGGTGTGTGCCAGCACAAATACAGCGAGTCTAATCACATTTTCCTAGTATACTGCTCATTTCATTTCCGGGTAAATAGAAAAGAGTTGCACGACCAGGTTTTCAAAGCCGCGTGGAACGATTCAGCCACATAAGAGTAGCTTCCTCCATCAACAAGAATCACTCACCCGTCTCCGTAGACGTCCTTGGTGGCGGCAGCGGCAGTGATGGCTCCAACGATGGCCCCCAGGACACCGGGCATCCCATGCAGGTTGTGGACGCCACAAGTGTCCTGAATCTTCAGCTTCGACTCCAGGAGGGGCTGAACGGGAGAGGAATGGCGAGAGGATGTTCACATCTTGGCAGACACTGACAGCACTGTTTCTGGGGTGTACCTGTGCGTGTTTGTGTTTACCCCCTCAAGCAGGCCTCTGACCTAGTGCACACTCCACCAAGTGTCAAATAAGTACTTGTTGGCACCATTCAGACACACTTGTTATGATTACCCTACACAACCCCATATAAACAATGGCAGTTTGCCCTTACCGAGAGGTACTTGAAACCTAGGACAGAGATGGTTCCTGCCAGGAAGCCGACGATCATGGAGCCGAATGGAGTGAGCATCATCTCACCGGCCGTTCCCACAGCAACTCCTCCAGCCAGAGCAGCATTCTGGATGTGCACCTAAAGCGGCAGAAGCAGCATTAACTAACTAAATGGCCAACTGTCAGTTTAGACACATATGGATCTGTAATGTATTTGGAATCAAGGCTTCTTATAATGTGCATACAGTCACTGGGCAGCTATTTGGAAAAATGTGAGAACATCTAAACTGTCATTCTGTCAAAACATTCATGTACGCGTTTGTAAAACAATGGTCTCTTCTTTCGTGTATGAACAGAGCATGATGACTAAGTGAGCCTGTATCAGATTCACAGATACTGTGACACAGTGACATGCTGCCATTGGATAGCATCAGATAGCCAATGGTGGTTAGAAACTGCTGACAGGTCATGCGACTATTTTCCTCTGCTTCATTCAATGAAAATGTCAACTTCAACTCGATTCCCTTCACAACTGGAATGCATCTCTTTGATTTTATCACAGACTCTGAGATCCCCATGTGATAAAGCAACTGGCAAGTCCACCAAAACGACAAGCACTTTATCTGGAAACAGATACTGTAGAAGAGGGTGTGGCTTCAAGAGACATGCGTTCACATGTTCAGAAAGATTTCCAATTAATTATTTTTACTGTAACAATATCTTTTTCAGGTTGAAAACAATGCCGAACATGCAAGTATAAGCATGAAAGTTGTAGTAATAGTTAGGCTATAAATATTGAATGTCTATATTTTAATCAATTCATTTAATTAAATACCCTTTAGTGTCATCATATGGATCCTACATTTTCCCATTTTATCCCCTATTCAAATCCTTCCAGAGTCCTAGTGAAGCTTTCCTATTGCCTCACCATGTCGAGTTTGCCCTCGTGGTTGACCAGTGCAGAGAAGCCATAGGTAGCCAGGGTGCAGGAAGCCAGGGAGTAATAGGTGTTCATGGCTGTGCGGTGCTGGTCATCACCATGGGCTGTGACGGCAGAATTGAAACTGGGCCAGAACATCCACAGATAGATGGTGCCTGGGTAGGAATACAGGGTAAAGCATTGGCAAGGTCAACTAAGCCAGAGGAAAAAGCTCTACCATTTCAAGGTACCATCAAGTTGATACTATGAGAAATGTTAACCTGATTCAATGAATGGGCATTACCAGGCTTCCACTGAGCTGGATAACAACCCATTCATTTGAATCAGGTGTGCTGGAGCAGGGCAACATCTAAAACATGCAGGACAGTGGCCCTCGAGGACCAGGATTGGAGAACCTTGCTTTACAGTAAGGTTGCATTAATTAGCATGTAACTACATAGCAATAGTAAAACATTTTAGTTGTGTGGAAACTACTATGTAGTCATTCTTCATTATGGCTTAGCAGTACAAGTTATTAAACAAGTGAAACCTGTTATGGGGAAGGGTAGGTTTTCCAGGAATAAATTAATGTTAACAGATTTGTTTTGGGGACACCCATTCCCTATAATGTCCCTTATTTTTTTTACTTGAAACTGACTTGAAAAAAAAGTGGAGAAATGAAGTGGAGAAAAGTGCAATGAGAGAAAGGTATCACAGTGTTACGCATGACAACTGAAATGGTATCGGGCAACACATATTCCCCTTGATGATGTATGTAAAGTCTAAACAAAGGTGGGGCTTTAGCTTGTAATTCAAGGTCAAACACGAGTCAATGGTTTCCCGGGTTAAAAAAAGTAGCAGATTCCCAGGTCAAGAGCTCGCAAACTGATTTCCAGGTACTGTTTGTTGTTTGCAGTATTAAGGGCTATAGAGGTTCCCACCGATCATGGCAAAGAGGTCAGAGTGGTAGACAGAGCCGTTCTTGTGTTGGCTCTTTGACAGGTTGGGGCGGTAGAGGACACGAGCTACCACCAGGCCGAAGTACGCTCCAAAAGTATGGATGGTCATTGAGCCACCGGCATCCTTGGCCTATGACGGAAACAAACAGGAACACTACTACTTATAGGGTCTGTACTGGGGGTGCTACCTAAATACATTGTTTTACAAAATCAGCATATTCAGAACATACGGAATGTCAATTAGGGTGAATATCAAGTAGTCAAGAAAGTTTGGTTGCATTATCCCATGTTACGTGGTTCCAGACACACACACACACATACACATAGTATAAAACACACACTTACTCCCAGGACAGAGAGCAGGATGAACTCATTCACAGAAAACAGGGTGACTTCAAACATAGCCATGACCAGCAGCTGGACTGGGCTGGTCTTGCCCAGCACCGCCCCGAACGAGATGAGGACCGATCCGGTACAGAAGTCAGCATTGATCATACTGGAGAGAGGAGAGGTTACAGGCAACAACTGTCAGGATTTCAACCACTGACAAAGACGAATCCGCCATATAACGGCATGTGTGGAGTGGTGCGGTGAACACATAGGTTTATGACTGCCTGCAATCTGATGAATCCATTCCTCTGTTTGCGTGGTAGACTTGTTTCAGTGGAGGGAGGGCTGGCAGTGAGTGCGTGTGAGGGTGTGCACTGAAGTACCCACCTCTCTACTCCAATGTGGATCTTGCTCCCGTGCATGCCATGGAAGAAGCCCTGCATGAGAGTGGCCCACTGCAGGGCGAAGGCCGCGATGAGGAAGTTGAAGCCCACACTGCTGAAGCCATAACGCTGCAGGAAGGTCATGAGAAAACCGAAGCCAATGAAGATCATCACATGCACATCCTGGAAACCTGGGCACAGACAGAGACCACGAAATCATTTTATTTTTGGTTTAAAAAAAAACGAAAACAAAAAATAACAAGAGAGTCCAGACGTGATTTCAAACCAAGAATCTGTTGCAATAAAGACAAACCTCCCTCCCCTATCCACCAATTGCCAGAAAGCAGTGCCTGAGTATTTTGTCATTCAAATGACTTGATGCGCTCCCAAGTATAAACAAACACAGTTCTGTCCATGAGAGGGCACTCAGGGGTCCTCAATGAGCTTCAATGGGACTAGATACAGTTGGACGACCTGTGGCTCCTCTCAGCCTTCCGTTGGCCCTCGCTAATTCAGCCCTCCTACGCCCAAATACTTCCCCTTTGCCAAGCATTCATCCTCTCCCCTGCCCTGACCGAACCACAGACAATATTGTTCTGTGCAGTCACCATGGCGACAGGTCATTGGCATGGAACGCCGTTGCAAGACAGAGGTCCCGGTGGGCGCTGTGGCCCAGATAGCCCTGTGCCATCCCCTGCAGTTGTAGACTCACTGAACAGGCTGTGAAACGACTCAAGAGTACCGCTTGCTTTCTATATCAGTCTACAATCACGCAACCCCCTATCCCCTCCACCCCCGTCCGACAAACACCTGAGTGGCACTTGGAATGCATGCAAGGTGTTGAACATACACTCATGAATTGCTGACATAATATTTTCTTATCTCATGACAATGTCTAAAAACTCGAAAGGTTTTTCTGTATCCTAGCATTTTAACATTTTGTTGCCCAAGTTGAAAGCGTCACAGGTGCGCATGCACACTAGGTGAAATCCTTGCACCTACACCTGGTGTGCATGCACGCAATCAATGTTCTTATGTATGATTTTGTTTGCAGGTGGAGTCATGAACATGTGTCACAAAAAAATGGTTGCGAGAGCGTTAGGTTAAAGATTGTTCAAAGCCATTAACTTTAATTGAACTTTACTCCGGACCTGAACCGTAAAAGGGTCCCTTCCTTTATTACCCTGAATAAGTGGGAATGACATACAACAAGCTAATGAAGGTCGTAGTGCAACTGCATGTAAGTACTGCAGATAGTTAGCTGTGTTTTTTTTTTTACAGTAATGTAAGTTGTCATATAGCCAAGTCTCTAATCAAACAAAATGATCGAATGGCTTTGCAGGCTATGATTCATAACACATAAATTAGGTTGACACTGTTCCCTTCTTTCAGCAACCGTTCTATCTATTCCAAAATTCATTCCACTTCTCATGCTCTCCCTTATCAGACAATGATTGATTGAATGTGAAAACTGAGTGTTCCTTAACCAAATTCCCATATCTGTTCTGCCTGAGGCTGCAACAGCCACCTGCATAGCCGCGCAGAGACACGGTTATGCAGCAGCTCTGAGTTAGCGTAGTGAGAGGTGCAGGGCCCTTTGCCACACCTTTCCCAGCCCCACCCTCCCCACCACATACACAGGTTCTACAGTGCTGTGTATCAGGACACACTCCGCTACCATCATCCCCATCTCCATTTTTAGAGAGAATGATTGATCTCTTAAGCTGGACAAAGTGTTTTGGTGAATAACATTCATACAGTCAAAATGTTTTGGCTGTCAACTACACAACCACAATTTTGTATAGGCAGTTTTGGATACCTTAAAGTGTTCAAGTTTAGAGATTATTTTTAAATAGCTCTTATTATCTATATTTAAAAATAGTATAACTATCCTTTTATTGACCAACCTGTATTAGTTTATAAGACAGCATTACAGACCCTTTCTGTAATTACATATCTGAAGTATGCAAATAGAATTTAGCAAGGAGCAAAAGCATAATTGTGAATATCTTAATAGATTTGATTACTGAAGACTGATACTGTGCGTAAAGCCTGAAATGAGAAAATACAATTATATCCCCAGACAGTACAATCTTCCAATAAAACAGGATAATACGTTTTTTGTGAACACATGTCAACTAAAATAATAACCCAAAACAATTTTCTGCACCATCAATCCCCTTGAAGTAATTAAACCAATCATGAGGAGGATGTTTTGGTAACTATTTGGAGCATCAGTGGAGTAGAAAATGATCAGCCTGAAAGCAGCCTTTGTCAATAAAACACTTTTCCCATTAGAAAATCTATTTAACTGTTTAATACCCTGTTACTTTTACCCTGTAACTTGACACATGCTTCTCAGGACATGAGCAGATGGACCAAAATTCATCATTCGGTGAGCAGCCACACCTTGCTGTGCGCGCCTTGCACTTCACAAAAAGGAACTGTGTGATCACCTGTCGATTAAAACAACAGGCTGATCATCACTGATCCATGAGAACGTATTTTTGTGAAAGGGCAAATATGTAATAATTCAACCCCTATGCAACCCTGAAAAAAAAAACAAGAATGCAATACTCCACAAAGAGTCTCTAATACAGGGTTAGGGTTATACTTAACTTCACAATCATCCCATTTTCAATTTTGGCAGAAGAAAATCAGAGTTTTTAGACCCATCATTTACCTGCATGTCTGCATGCATAGTCTCTACTCTCCATCTATTTCCATCAACCTTCTACTCCAAAAAAAGTCACTTACTAGGGTAGCGAAAGTAGAAGTCGTTGTCATAGTTGCTGGAGCCATTGTTGAGTTTGTCATGCCAGTGCTTCGCATCCGTGTCAACGTTGTACTCCACCAGGACGCCAAAGAGGATGATGAGGATGATCTCAAGGATGATGCACACCAGTGGTAGCTTCAGCCGCAAGTTGGTCGCTGCGTCTGCCATAGTTGAGGCTTGTCCTGGACCTGCTCTCTGGCCTTGGAGGATAGATTAAAGGGTTAAAAGGACAACTAGACTCCAAAGAGAGTGAAACACACATACACACACACCCACTCGCACAGGACACACAGGAGTTGCTTCACTGCACGGGCAGAAAACTGTGCGAGGAGGCATGTGGATGCACCAGTCTTGTTTTTTTCCATGTGTTGGTTTTGCAGGTACACGCCCACTACTTTGCACCTTGTCACCAATGAGGTTGCAGGGTGAACTTTGTCTCCTCCCCTTTGTTAAGGTGGTGTGGGTTTTCTGGGACACCTTAAACTGATTAACCTTTAGTAGAGATCCCCGCAAAGAAATGTATAATTTGTATTTAAAGATGTTTTACATGTATTATACATTTCATCTGCAATTGCAGTTTGGACAGTTTGAAACCATAACCCTCCACCGAAGGGGGAGAAGAGCAGGAGAACGGGATCCTGCGTGGCTATGTCGTTTATGCTTGTTTACTGATCACTGGGACAAGATACACTTTTCAAACTCACCAAATGTGTATCTACACAAGCAGTTTGCTATTTAAAACTTTGAGTTAGCTTATCCTAACTCCAAAACGACAAAAGATCCAGACCAACACATTTCCCCAAACTGAAGAAGAAGTGTTGTGTGCTCACTGCTCAGGGAGAGATACGGTAGAGCAAAGCCCCATATCCTACATCAGTGATTGCCTTGTCTACCTCACAGGAATGCTATTATGATTTAAAGAATCTGAACTATTGTCACTTCTGACCACAGGCGTCAAACCCTGTCTTTGAGTTTGAGGCATCGCCATCTTATCAACTTCCTGTATGTTTGGTGTCTTTGAAGGTGCGCATGGTTCAACTGTGGGGGATGGCGAAATGTCTAATAAATTGTATTTTTGACCACAGAAAAAAGAACCTCTAATTATGAAAAATGGCATGATTTGTTCAGCTTCCATGTGAGAAGAAGTGTCTACTAAATTCATAAAACGTTAAAAGATGAATGTACAACAACACAGAGTAATTTGTTCTTCCAACTGCCAATTCTAACGGAAGTAGTAAATAAGGATAAGGGGAGAGTGAGCCCTTCTGTCTCCATGCAATGTGTTTGAAGAGCATTGCCCTGTCATAGTTACATTATCATTACTGCAAAGTTGAAGTCAACTATCAACTTAGGAAGGGAAAACCCAAACTCTGTGTCCAGGTATTCTCCCGCTCACCTTCAGGAACATGTTGAATCCTGTTTAACTTACATCCCACCCCACCACACGCCAGAAAGGTGAGCTGCAGGGCTAAAAAAAGTCATGCTTTAACAGTTGCATTTCACTTAACGTTCACCGCAATATTTTCGTAAATCACTTCCCGGTCTCCCCAAGTTCTACAGTTGAGATTCCTTGAACTGATAGGAACTACTTGGACAAGTAAATTGCATGTTTGGATTGGACTGGGATTTAGGACCAAGATAAAAACCAAGAAGGGAACTTGAGGAGGAAGATGGAAATAATGAGGAGAATGATATATTGATCAACCTTAAAACAATGTGACAAAGTAATGAAGTATGTTAAAATCGTTGTATATTTCAGAGTTATCAAAAAAGGTCTGGAAACACAGTTTAACACATCTACCAACACCAAATGTGAGTACTACAGATGAGGAGAACTTCCTAGATCTATCCATGGCCTGACCAAAAGTCCATGTCCCGACTGTGCATCTTAGAAATCTCACAAGTAACCGAAGGATTAGTTAATGACACCTCAAGTGTGCTTGTTTCAACCTTATACAGCAGCCAATTCTATTAGGTACACTATGGTGAGAAAATTGAATCAGTGGAATCAGTGAAACAGGTCAACATTCCTAGAGCCTGTGATATACAACTGATAACAGGGCTAATTGAATGACCTTTAAATGGGGTGAGTTTGTTTGTGGCCTATGCTGTAGGCTTAGGGTGGGTTCAGGGATCCTCTCTGAGGCATTACATACTCCACATTTCCTTCTGAACATGCTCAGCAAGTTGTCCACAGGTGGACTACTGCGGGTTGTGACATGAGGAAACACTGTGACATGTTTTAAGTGCATAGAGATGACACTCGTTGTGGCTCCATAAAGGACACTCTTGTTAAAGCGTGGTGGATGGGCCCATATCAAACCTCCAGTCCCATGAGTTATAGTTGTGTATGATGGAGAGATTAGGGTCGAGCTGCAAGATTCTTTCATACAGAAGTCATTCCTGCACACACTACAACATACGGCACAGCCCACGTACGTATGATAAGTGTTTCATTATTTATTTGTTTAATGAAGAAATGATCAAGTATGGACATGGGAACAGGACTCTGAAATGTAACTCAACTTATACAAAATCAACGATTGTCCTGTATAAGTAAGACTTCTAAAAACTACAGAACACATACCTTAGCACCATTCTTTCCTCACCATCACCCTCATCCTCACCCCCTCCCCGCTCATTCTGTCCTCCCAGTAACCGTGGAATTCCTTCTCCACAAATGTGCGTGCAAGAGTTCATTGTAAAGTGTGTGCCCTTGTCAAAATATCTGTCGGCTGGCTCCTGGGCGCTATAGATAACACAATCTGGCCATCAGGGTTGGTGAGACATGGGGAAGGCGCAGGCAAGGGGGGCTGGGAAGATGGTTGAGAAGTAGGTTCAGATTAGGGACAGACGTAGTAGAGAAGAGCGATCATGGCCTCTGGCACCAGATCACACGCTGCAGTCACAAGACAAGACCTGTCGGTGTTATGCAACCAGCAGTAACACTATAAAGCTCAACATACAGGTAGTATGATTTACAAAATAAGTACAATAAGTATAACATTTAGCTGTATGTTAAGTGGGTTCTTGTGTAAAACAAAGGCTTTTATGCATGAAAAAATTATACTGGGGCAGAAACCATGTCATGAATAGAGTTTTAAAATGAATAGGGTCCTAACAGCATCGTTCTTGAGTGTGTAGACATGGGACCACTTGTGAAAGACTTGTGTTATCTGTCAGTTCTCTTGGTATGTGAGGTTTGTGAATATGTGCAGTGGTATGGCATTTCAGCCATGTGAAGTGAGGGCTTTGCAAAGACACACATAGCACTAGCATAACTAGTCATGCGTTTTTTGTGAACATCTATGGCATTAACTCATCTGTTTCACCAGATCACTGAAAACTGGAAGTTGCTGGAGGGAAAAACGCGAGAGATAAGTTCACATTCCCATGCCTCAGATCCCTATCTGTACCTTCGCTTAGACTGTCACAAAAGCAACACAGAGGCCCCCAAAACAAACTTTAGATATAGAGTCAATAAATCTATGGACTTAAACTTGGACTTGAAGGGGTTCAGGGGTAATGTAGGAAAACTCAACCCCTTGTGTAATACTTAATGTACAATAACATTTCATGATTTTTAATAAGGCTGAAACTGTTTTACCCAAACTGGTTCTGCAGAGTACACAACCTTTTACTAACAATCGTTGTTCAATTTGGAGATACATTTCACTGCCTCATGTGACAAAATCACATGACACATCCAGACATTCATCAGCAGACCTTGAAAAGATGGCTCAGCAAAGTCTAATGAAAAACACCATTCACTTAAGAATGTGTGTAGATCCATTATCAGTTCCTTCAAAATAGTATTTTGTATAATTATCTAAAAGTACAAGTGATACAAACAGAGAAAATAGTGTAGTGGTTCAACATGGAACGGTTTGTTTATACAATATAACTGTCAGCAAGTTGTGAGTTTAGTTGTCTGTTATTAAGTTACTTCATTTAAGTATGTCAATAAAACAAATGATCTTGTGAATATCAGAGAACAAGTTATGGAATCTAAGAATATGTATGGACTCTACACATGCAAAAATTATATACTGTAGGCTACTGGTCAGTATTTACCTGATTGACAACCCGACAAACATTAAAATATGCCTGTAAACCTCATACTAATAGTAAAGGTTTGACCCTTTTCAAAACTGTGTGCAATATTTGACATTTATTTGTGAATATATGTATTTAAATGCAAAACAGAAAGTGACAAATTATAGACGATGCATACCTTTAGATCTGAAAGCGTTCACAACCCTGTGTGTTTTACAGTTTTTGTCAACACAGTTATGCACCACTGATTCCTGCAAACTGATACTGCCTTAGGGCAGCAGAGCTGGTATGCCAAACCTGTTGTAATATTATGCCTTCTCATTTTAAGCGTGAAGACTAGGGAGTCCTGTCTTCAGTTTAAACTTTAGTTTAAAACTGGATTATAATGATTATTTAGCTTTTTGTCGGACAATTAGTGGGATTTGTTGAGGAAAAATAGGTATTTCACCTTACAGAGCTGTATGGAGCACTTCTATAATATTGATGATTTTCGTGTCCAACAATGTTGGTACTCGAATGGTTGGCCGCAAAAATGTGAAGAAAATAATCTAGTGTCCCGGTGCATGTTGGAGTTAACATGTTAGTACAGTTAACACCTGAAGCCCCTGTTTCAGCTGCTATCATGTAAGAATAGATTGTGTCAAGGAAATGTGTTAAGGTGAAATAGACACAAAAGATCGTGTGGATTCACTTGCTGAACGTTTTGTCAAAATAACACTTAACTGTAACATACTGTATGTGCAGAAACTGGCTGTATTTTGTAATAGAATATACAGTTACTATTTTGTATTTTAAACTTCTTGAAACTCAACTGATGGCCTGAATGTTCTCAGAGTGGCTCCTCTGAGCAAGCTTATTTGATGTAAACTTGACATTGTAGCATGACTCTCCGTACCACAAATGATTCAGCTCACGACTCGGACCTGTTGCAACATTATTCAGCATAGAAGTTACCCGGACACACCGAATTGAAACAGAAGTAGTTGAGTTACAATCAATTACATGGATGAAAGCTTAAAGAAAGCCTCTGCAAATGTTTGCTTGAGGCCACACACACCCTTCACTGATTAATTGTCCACTAGAGAGCAGTGTGTGAGCAGTCGCAAAGGTGAGAAACAGAGAGAGAGAGAAAGACAGAAAGAGAGAGAAAGAGTGAGATAGGGAGAGGGTGGCTGGGAGTGTGTTAGACAGGCTTGAGGAGGCAGTTGCCACCTAAGCGTGCCCAGATGAATACTAATTGCTGTGTACCGTACGACCAGAAAGAGTCCCATTGATGGCAGAGCACAATGGTGAGCGGACACAGGGGAAGCAGAAGAATCCCATTATTTAATTTTCTCCCTCCCTCTTCTCCTCTTGTTTGTACGACCGCCGTCTGTAGTCTTTGGTGCAAAAGGAGACCATTGGCCTTCACAATGCAGTCCTTGTGTATGGGGCCTTGGGGCCAGAGGAAAACCAGGACTTCCGTGGATCCCTCCCACCCCTCTCCCAATGCTGTGTGGGCAAAACAAAGACGGTTGTATAAGATGGTTGTAATATGGTCATATTCGGAAACATGGAAACAAAATCCCTCAATGCAGTCCCACGTTCAATTAGGAGGCCATTAGGATGATACTTTTTAAAGTAATAACCACTCTTACTGGTTCTCACCGGTGAGAAATTATTAACAGTTCAACATAGTCACAGCAAGAGGGTCAAGTACCTAACCTCATACACCAATAAATATTCCCAATACCTAATATAAATATTCTTCCTCATCCTTAGTTTAGTAGTAAAAAGCCAAGCACACTGTCGCAGCTTATTTGCTTGTATTTCCTTCCTTTATTTCTATTCCTGTTTGTTCCCATATTGACAAGCCGAGGAGGGAGGCACAGACAGATACAATGGCAGACTGTTACAGCCTCATTAACATCTGTAGCAACGAGATCAACAATCCTGACCACCACTGCATGCTGCACGAAACATATGAGAGAGGGAGAGAGAGGGGGGGGAGAGGAGGGAGAGAGAGAGAGAGAGAGAGAGAGAGAGAGAGAAGCAGAAAAGAAAGAGGATGAGCAAGTGAATCATGAGGGACAGAGGGAGGGTACAGCCGATTAAAGCTCTAGAGCTAGGAGATATAGGAGATGGTCTAAATACTGCCACTTGATTCTTAAGCTGAGCCAGTGTCTAGATCATGGGTTGTCATTGAAACAATATTGAGGAGAGTCCCCATACCAAAGGACGAGAGGTCATTAAGAGGTCATGTTTGGAGTAAGGACTGTTAATGGGTAACCCTTTCCTGAAAAAAAAACAAGAAAAAAGCATTCACTAAATAAGGTTTGAGTTACTGCATCTTTATTCTTTACACTGCGGTAAGAGTTAAGTGTCATTGATCTGATGATTTACTCTGATAGAGAACACAAAGCTCCATT
The DNA here is from genome assembly GCF_054491055.1 of Hypomesus nipponensis. NCBI lineage: Eukaryota > Metazoa > Chordata > Actinopteri > Osmeriformes > Osmeridae > Hypomesus > Hypomesus nipponensis. Next base: position 18,025,113 of record NC_140362.1, read on the forward strand.
GAAACAATTTACCAATGTTATTCTTCCACTGCAGGGGTCACAAGGGCGACTAAATCCATTATGATCTGTGCCACTGTTATTCTAATAATTGCAAGCTGTGTTACCTGGATGTCAGCTGTATACATCCCAAACAATCATGGTATGTTGACATACATTCTATTGTTAGACTATTTGTATTTAATACATCAACAAATCTGAGACATTGTAAACAGGTTATTGTAGACCATGGCAGTACCGAATCATGACTCTAAATTAATACTTTTTAAGTATTTCTGAAAAGATTTTTTTTAAATTAGTTTCTCTTGTGGGTTTGTCTTTCACAAGCTGCTTAACATAACAGTATTTATATTTCCACAGCCCACAAGAAACTGAAATATCTTATTGAGCCACCTGTTTATGCTGAAGTCATTTCTCGTCGAGGGGGAAACATCACGTTGCCATGCATCCTCAGGGTCAAACCGCCACATTTCAAAGTTAAATGGACCAAACTTGAGCCTCATCGCCGTGGAACCGAGAACATCGTCTTGATGACAAACGGTTATGCGTACAAGCTTTACGGCCTGTTAGGTCAGCGAGCCTCTCTTCGTAAGGCACATGTTATGGATGCCTCACTGCAGCTCAGTCATCTGGAACTGGAGGACGACGGAAGGTACCGGTGTGAGCTGATCAATGGTATCGAGGACGAGAGTGTCATCATCACACTGAGAATCGAAGGTTGAGTACATGGTCAGGCAGTAAAGTGGTACTGCTCACTGAGTTTCCAGATAGGGTAAGAATATTTAATTCTGTGTGTACGAATACTCAAAACCGTAAAATGGGTCGATGTTCATTGTTTCAGGAGTGGTGTTTCCATACCAGAGTAGGAATGGTCGCTACAAATACACTTATCATGATGCCAAGGAGGCTTGTGCTGAACAGGATGGTATACTAGCTACATTCAAGCAGCTGTACAGAGGTATCAAATAATCCTTTCAGTGAGAAAACATTTCATTCATCGGCTATTGAGGGTTTTAGTAATTGTATACCTGAATTATCACTTCACTAATTGCTCATTGATCATTTTTACTTCTTAAGCTTGGACAGAGGGTCTGGATTGGTGCAATGCAGGATGGCTGAAGGACGGAACAGTCCACTACCCAATTCTGCATCCACGAGACACTTGTGGAGGGGAACTGCTGCCAGGTATTCGGAGCTACGGTCCAAAAGATAGGATCCGAGATCACTTTGACGCCTTCTGCTTCACATCTGTTACAGCTGGTAAGCAGACTGGCTGTCATTGCTCATGTTGATTGTTATTGTGTTTTCAGTTCAGACAGATCAATATTGACAGATTCCTGTCATTTTAATTAAAATGTTGGGATGGCACACCAAAATTCAAAGCCATTACTGACTTTCAGGAATTCCAGTATGCTGTTGTAGTAAGTTAAAAACTACTATGTCAATATGAGACTCTGAGAGGAATGGCTTACTGATACTTTGGTTTCTTATTTTACAATTAATGTCATTAATGATCAGATGTGTATAGAAAAATGCTAGTAGAGTAAAAACAATATATATATTATAATAAAGATTAAAGATGAAATCTAGGCAATATGTGAATTGGCAGGGGGGACCAGTGGGGGCAGCGATTGTACCAGGATGTGGCGGCCCCCCCTGGCTCTTCCTTGACGGCGCCACTGACACTACTGTGTTTGTCTTTTCCCCAGGTTCAGTCTTTTTCATTGAAGGGCCGTTCACCTTTGGGGAAGCAGAGCAGGCATGTAAGGGTGAAGGAACAGACTTAGCTCTGGTCGGTCAGATGTACTCTGCTTGGCGTTTCCTGAAGTTTGACCGCTGCGATGGAGGCTGGCTGCAGGACGGCAGTGTGCGCTTCCCTATCTCCACCCCTAGGGAGCGCTGCGGAGGCCTTCCAGACCCTGGGGTGCGAAGCTTTGGGTTCCCCAACAAGATACTAAAACTCTATGGAGCCTACTGCTACAGGTAGCCTGTGGTATGCATGCTACCCGTTTCCAAAAAAGCCCTTGATCCAAAGATGGAGAATTTCTGCGTAGATTATAAGTAGAAGAGGTTCACGACCTCAAAACTTGCAAATACAAATCCATGTTACATTAGTAACGGAAACACAACACCTTTTCAAGAAACCTGCCATACCTCTTATCTAAGTGTTACTGAAAGCTATATCAAGACCCCAAATTGGAACTCTTAAGAACAGCGTTCTTTGAAGGAAAATTTGAGAAACAAGAAACAACATCAAGACAATACACTCAATATACACTCACACTCAACATATTAGGTGTTAGCACACCAAGACAATTTATCTTTCATAATGACAATTAATACATGTAAATATGATCTTGTGTTTAACCATATTTAGTGTTATGATATTTTCTGTCTGATCATAAAACATAATGATTAATAAAGTGTTCTTTGTGTCTTTGTATGAGTGTAGAGAGTTGTATTAAAATGGCTTCTTACAAAAATACCACCACCATCAGAACCTGTTTACACAACTTTGGGTACCTGCACTTTTATTGCATCAATCTTACTTCATAATGTTTTAACTCACTCGATTCAATGTCACAAATGTCAGTCAGTGACAACATTCACCCTACTACACATCAATCTATACATCTTACATCAAACACAATGGTGTTAGTAAAAAACTACCGTCTACAATATAGGGAGTAGTAAAAATCTAGCGGTTCATTTAACAAGACACCCAATGTCCATATTTTCATTTTCAGTGCCTATATATTCCAAGACCCCTTGATAAATATATCATAATATATCTAAACATAATCATGTATTTTAATAGCAACTGTATATTTTATGAAATCATACATGAAACTGTATTAATCAGATCTATGCATCTTTGTGTATCCTGACAACAAAAAAGGTTTAGACCACTGACAGCAGATCTCAGTTGGAATTAATCAAATTAACAATACAAAGAAACTAACATTGAGTCCAAATAGAATTGTAAAACCAATAACTACGGTGCCTTACATAGTTTATTTATAAGTACAGTAAGTAAACATATCACTACAGCTAAGTAGATGGAATCAGCTGAAAGGTTAAAACCCATATGTATTCATACACATCTCCTGTTATACCCTACCGAGTTTGACTAGCTATTGATGGATCTCATTGATACAATATCTAGAAATTACAAAGATAAATGGAAGAAAATGTTTTACGTTTTTGCTAGCATCTTAGTGATTATGTGTTCTGCAGATACTATGAGTGGAACAAAATGTGAGAAAACTGAAAAACAAAGCCCCAGGAATGCGGACATGTTGAATGATAAGACCTGTGGGAAGGTATATCTGAGCTCTGAAATATGTAGGAAAATCAGATACAAACTGGACTCAAAGAAAAATTGCAATTGTTGCTGAGGAAGAGAGAATGAAAGCAATTTCCCCTAGGGGATTGATAAAGTACCCATTTATCTATCTATCTAAGTGGCTTCAGTTAATGTCAGACCAGCTGAGGTTGAGAATTAATTTGTGCTTATCCATCCTCCCCATCTAAGAGCTTCATAACTAGACATTGCAGTCAAATACAGTATTCCAACAGTGTCATTACTAGTTGATAGATCACGTACAGTAATAGGCGTTTCCCATTAACATACTACAGTACGCACTAGTTTTTTGCTATGCTTCCTTTTCTTGATATGTTTGACATACTTAAAGTGAGTTCATAACTGTATTAGAGTCCTATCAAAGTCTTATAATTTTGCTAATGGGTTTATTCTGTAAGAATTAGGTGATGGGAATTCATCAACAACTTGACTTCAAAGACAACATTTGAGTGAGGTTTGACCTTGTTGGAGAACAAGGTTGGGCAGCCTTAGAGTGAAACACATCAGTGACAGGAGACTAAACAGGGTGCACAACACTTGGACTCAAGAGTTTAAAAGTTCCACTTAATGTCCCAAAACTGTGGAGTGGCTTTCTCTGTAGCTGTGTCCACAACCAACACCCCCTCATTCTGGTATGGCGGTGTAGTTATCTGCTCGTTTTCTGCTGACTGGTCTATATAAACGCAAACACATGAAAACAAGGCATGGACAACATGTTTCTGTCACATCCTGTACCAATTGTTCACCACATACAACTGCATAATCAGCATAGTCCTACAATGGCATGGCCTATTACATAAGAACAATTGTGTAAAGCAAATTAATGTCAATTATGAATGCTTACTTGGTGTACAGGTTATTTGAGGTGCCTCCCACTGCCCATTTGACAGACATTTGATGACAGGATTCTGCCTCTGGAGGAATTCTTCACCACAGTAGTAGCGCACCTTGGAGTTCGTTTCGTAATGCAGACGCCTCTTACCAAATAACTTAGCACCGGGGACTTCAGGAGGTTGGCCACAGGAAGCTAGCAAGTGACACAATGTCAGGTTGAGAAAAGCTCATTTAGGAAAACTCTGTGAGATGCTTGTGGAACTTGTCCATGCTGTATGGTTTTTGTACTCACATGTGCCCTTTTTGCAGGTGTAAGAGAGGTGGTAGTTACAGGGCACGTCACTCCAGCGCCCTTCGTCATGCCACACCATCACCACACAGTCCTCCCCCGACAGGAAGTAGCTGTCAGGCTGGCCCCGGTACCAGTTATCATACAGCTTGCAGAATGAGAAGGGGAGAGTACAATATGAAATGTGAGTACGGTAGATGTGGTGGAAAAAGACTGAACGCTGGTAATGGTAACAGATATTGTAGGGAGGAGGATAAGGGATATTTTGCGTTGCATCGTGAGGAACAAGAAAGCAGTCCATACCCAGTGCAAACATTATTTGACCCCAGAGACACTTAAAACAAAGCTTTATAAACATTCATATATTCAGCTGATAGTGAAACAGCCAATGTACATGTGATTTAAAAAAAGGACAATGTGACACTCACAAGAGGGTTCCCATCAGACCAACGGAAGTCTCCTTCGATGGTCCTATCGTTCAGTCCAATCCACTGGTACTCTCTATACTTGTCTAGTGAAAGAGACAGTGCATAACTTATTGTACATTAGCCTATTTGAAGTGCTCACATGGTAGATGATTGAGTATCTTATCAGTGTGGAGGATGTGGACTTTCTTTGCCCCCTCAAACACTTGTACAGGTGTCAGGCTACTAACCATTGAAAGAACATAAGGAATTCTACGAGATAACCATCTCCTTTCTATATTCCCAGACATAATACCAACACAGATTTCAAAACCTTCCTTTGTTCTTTGTTCTTGTAAACTGGCTATATGGCAAGACACAAAATCCAATGTTGTGTCTTTTCTGGAAGACCACCAAGTCCTTTATTTTCAACAAGCTAGACAAGTTCAATCTTTTTATAAAATAAGCCTCACAGACCTCATGGGGTTTATTTGGAAGTCACCCTTAAATCGCAGTAAATTCAAACCTTTGATACTTGAAACAGTAGATTGTTCGCCCTACAATAGCCAAAGTTTTCTTTTCCATTTGTATGTTATACCTACCGTAGCTACTGAGGCTAATTTGCATTGGGAGCGTTTTTTCACAGGGGGTTTTGGGCATGTTCTCAGATTTACTCTACCATTGATGTAGTCCTGCTCCTCGGGGGTCATGATGGACACTAGGTGACCTCCACACATACGACAGTGCTGCTCGGCCACCTCCCAGCCTTGCTGCTTGTCAAAGTGACGATAACAGAATCCCATGAACTTCTCCCATCCAGGTTCACAGGACTCCAAATCTAAAGGAAGAGTCCAAATAACGCGTGAGATGCATGAAAACATTTATTTCACCAAAAATACTTCTTCTTTTCTTATGTGACATTGTGGATCAGTATTGGAACCATTTTAAATGTTTTGCTGTTGTACCTGTCTGGCACATATCTCCACCATATGAGGGTAGGCAAAGACATTGTGTTGTTCCTCCACCGTCAACACAGGTGCCCCCATTCAAACAAGGGTTATCCACACAGGCATCTGAGTCAGGGACATGAGGGCATATTCAATGTACAAAAGCAGAAAGTTCAGTAAACTATACAAACACATTTTATTCAATATATAAGTTAAGTGCCACAAAACACCATTAGTCACTGTGTACATCTTGCTGTTATTACAGTATGGCTACTCCTCCAAAGAGATAGATGTTGGCCACTAGAGAGAGCCATTACCTAACTTACAGTTTACACACTCCCCTGCAAACATACTGTATTCTATAAACAGCTGCTTTCAAAGGTTAGAGCTGGTCATCTCTGTTGTAGATGTGTAAGTAATAGGAGTGTACAGTACACTGCTATTATATATATATTAAGCATTACTGGAGTCTGAAAAGAGTCTGAGCGCCCTCTACTGTGCATTCATTTTTTAACCACGAGTCAATTTACCACCAAATAATATGATATAAGATTTTCGGAATCATGAGCTGGATTGATCAGTTTAACGAGTCATGAGTATTAACCACAGGAGTTTAAGTTCTGATGTTTAGTTAGCTGCTAAATGAATGCGACTTATAAAAAATATAAAAAATTATATACTGTTAATAATTTGGAAAATGTTTGAGTTTGTAAAAGAAACAAATTGTATTGACACTGAATTCTTATGCGCAAGGTGGCTGATAAGTTATGTGGAACACGTATGTGCTACCTGAAATCCTCCAAAATGTTCCAACAGATGACCTGCCAGAAGGTGGTGCTGCAGGGGTTGTAGTCACCTCCTCCTCCTCGTCAAAGTCATCAGGGTACGGAGTGGCTGTCATGGTTGTGAGGTCATCATAGTCCTCTGTGGTCGGAGAGGGGCTGGGAGTCTCCTCCTCTGGTTCCTCTGTGGGTGACAGGTTAGAGGACTCGGGAGCATCGACTTCAGTGTCAGTTGCCTCCCCACTGTACTCCAGGTCTGTCCGAGACTCCTGGGGGACGGTGGGGGCTGGTTCTGTCTCCGAGCTGGGGGTTAGTGACAGGTTAGGGAGCAATGTGATTTCTATCTCGGAGGAGGGTGCATCTGTTCCGGCCTCAATTTCGCCACTATCGGTGTCATTGACGGAGTTGAGAGTTTCATTTGTCAAGGGGAATTCTGTGGCAAAGACCCCTGAGCTTTCTCCAGAGGTTTCTCCTGATGCATCGGCAGATCCAGAAATCTCTTCTGCTGATCCCGACCCAGCATCCTCTCCACTGCCCTCCAGGCCACTGGCCTCCAGGCCACTGGCCTCCAGGCCACTGGCCTCCAAGCCACTGGCCTCCAAGCCACTGGCCTCCAAGCCACTGCCCTCCAAGCCACTGCCCTCCAGGCCACTGGCCTCCAGGCCACTGGCCTCCAGGCCACTGGCCTCCAGGCCACTACCCCCCAGGTCCGAGGCTGTGTCTGCAATGTCTGGAGTTTTAGTAATGAGCATTTCTGGGCTTTCACCCACCCCCTCCTGCTCCACCTTGTCCAGATTTCCTTCCAAGGGGTCAAACCCAGAGGGGACACTGACTTCAGGAATGAAGGTGATCACCTCTCCTGTAGAGCTGGCCTCCACCTCCACGACAGGAGGAGACAGAGTCATGCGAATAGGTGAGGTCAAAAGAGTCACAGGGTAGTTATCTCTGTGGATGCCTTCTTCACTGGAACCTGGCTCACTAGTGACTGTGATGATATTGTCTGTGGTGACCAAAGTCAGGTCTGCTGAGCGAGTGGAAGCTTCTAGTAATGACTCCACAGAGGTTCCATCAGCCTCCTGCTCCTCATGGTCTACTGGAGTAGAGGAATTTGGTATTGTTAAGCCAGACGGTTCCCGTGTGGGAATATAACCTGTTGATAAAATGTGAAAACATATCAGTCTATGGTAGTTCATATAGAATATATGGAAAATAGAATAGTTAGTTCGGGCTGTGTAAAAAGTGCTTTTGTGTCTTTTGTGTTACTCAAACCAACTGAAGTTTATATTGCAAGCCTAAAACACAAGCCACATAAGCATCCGATAAATACTTCTAAGAAAAATAATTTCAGAGATATATTCAACGAAAAAGGCTTTTTATAGACTCACTGTACTCAGAGGTAGGTATCACTTCATGGGTGTCATAGGGGTCAATGTCCACTTGGCTTAGGGTAGCCGTTGTCTGAGAGGACAAGTGATGCTCTTCGCCAGAGAGAATTGAATTGGAACTCTGCTCCACAGAATTCTCTTTTTTTGGGGGATATTCAGGCGTAGTGTTTTCAAAGGGTGAGGATGGGTTGGTGGAGAAGATAGGGAAGAGCTCTGGATGCGCATGAGATGAAGTGGCAGGTACAGATGACTCTATGACACCTCCGGCAAGAGCTTCCTCAGGATCTCCTGAAACTTTGTGAGAGTTGCCTGAGTGGATCCACTGCTCCACGTGAGCATCCTCAGAATGGTCTTCTTGAGGTGTGGTGAACCCACTCTCTGGGCTTGTAACCTCATACTTGGAGCTGGATACAGATGACTCCAAAGCAATTTGTGGAACACTTCCGGTGTGCCTGTCAACTTCCAAAGAAGACTCTGTGTTACTGTCTTTGTGAGAATCGTGAGGAGGAACCGGGTAGATTGGGTCTTGGTGTTCCCCTGGTGCAGGCTGATGTGACTCTGGGTAAGTGGCCTTGTGCACGGGCTCCCACGTGTCTTTTGTGGCCTTGGAATCTTGCGGTATGGATGAAGAGGTAACTGGGCTCTGGGGTTCCATGGGAAAGGGGAGCTCGTCATAGGCCACAGTGGGGGTTTGACCCTCTACAGCCCCCTGTTTCTCCTTGTGCTCTTCAGGGTGTTGCTCCTCTGGGACAGGAATGGCTGTCAGTGCACCTTGAGATTCACTACCCTCTTGTTCTGTCATGTGGACCAGGCTGAACTCGTCCAGAGGGTCGGCCAGGGTCACAATGTCCTCCGGCTCGGTGGCCAGGTATTCATAGGGGGAGTCTGTGTGTGCGTGGTTGTAGCCTGTGAAATGAACGTGGATGAAAATTGAGGTCAACCAAATATTTAATCAAAGATATGTTATTAACACAGAAGTGTGCGTGTTAGCATGAGACTATATATCATGTGTTTGTTCCTTCAACGTGACAACAATTTTTACTGTCTTACTTTGGAAGCAGTAGACATCGTGGCGAGTGTGTGGCTCGGGGAAGCCTGTCTGGTTGCTATGACGATAGACAGTCCTGACGCCAGGCTCTCCCCCGCCGCAGCGCTCTCTGGGAATTACGATAGGGTAGCGTACGCTTCCGTCTGCCAACCAACCGGGGCTGCAGTGGTTCAGGCCATCATTCCAGGCTGCATACAACTGACCTGTGGTTGCCAACTCAGCCCCATGATCCCTGCAGTGAGCCTTTGCTTCCCATAAGGTGAAACGGTGAGGGGAGGAGCCATGGAAGACCTTGCCTATGAATACGGAGAAAACGCGGCACGATGACGTAAACGGAAAATGTGTTTTACCTTTCCATAAAGGATACTGTAATCTTAGTTTCTGTACCATTTCAGGGATGCAGTTGATAATGTAAAAACACCCAAGGGTATCAACAGTACAGTGTTATTACCGTCGATATCCTCCACATAACAATACACATCATAGAGCTCATCAGGCTCCAGCAGTCCATAGCTCCTGACTCCAGGCCATCCATCCATATCTCCGAAACAGCCCTCCCTTGGCATCTGGATAGGATACCTGTTTAGAAAAGAGGTGCACAGTGTAGCAAACCTCAAACACCATTGCAAGTTTTCTCACATCCCATAATCAGACTCAGGATATAATTTCAATACCGTTTTTGTTCAGTGTTGAAAAATTAACCCTATTTGAACCCTCTAGATACAAGCAAAAAAAAATGACCTCACCTTACTGAGTGGTCGGAAAGCCAGCCTGCATCACACTGCTCGTAGCCACTATAATACGCCGCAAAAAGCTGTTCTGGAGAGGCGATGTGAGCACCAATCTCCTTGCAGGCTTTCCTGGCCTGCTCAAAGGTGAAGGCGTACCGACTAGCAGCCTCTCGATAGTGGAACACCACCCCTGTTTGACAAAGCACAAGACTCCAGGTGTTATCTGGGTGGCTTATTTGGTGTGAAAGGTAAATTCATCAGGGCTGACAAATGTTCCTGGTAAAGAGATCCATATTTAATTAATTAAGGTTGTGCATCCATTGGGAAACTTCATATATTTTCTCAGAATGTATATTGCATGATGAATATACAGACACATGAGAGGAACAATATATTTTATGTAGTCTGTTGGTTGTTTTATCCTTGAACCCTTCAATGATATACGGTATACAATTCCTTATGACTGGTTTTCAACTTGTGAAATCACAATGTATCACAATGTGACACATACTGTCAACATACATACATTTTCATAAGAACACTGCCTTGTAAGGTTAGCCTGCCCTCACCTTTGACCTTGATGTAAGCCACATCATCTGCATCCTCCAGGCCTTGCTGCACCTCACATCTGTAGAAGCCCGTGTCATTGTACCGCAGACCTTCCAGCTTCAGGGTCAAGTCGGCAGGGGAGGATGCGTAATTTAACAGGAAGGCCCGGTCCTTGTAAGCCTCACTAACCTTTACCCTGTCCCCACGGGCCACCAGGATCTCAGTCTCTCGGCCTTGTGACAGGATGCTCCACTTGACCCGGGGCAAGGTGAGGACGGCGTGTCGACCCACCGTTGAGGGGGACGGGGGTGGATGGGACAGGGACACCAAACAAGGCAGTGTGAGAGAGCCACCCAAGATGGCGGTGATGGGTGGTTTGATAGGGATGGTCACCTGTAGGAGTCTTGAGTCATCTGGAGATTAGGGTAGAAGGTTTAGGCTAACATAAATACGTAGGTTTTGACTTGACTAAGACCTGCTTTTGTGATGTTTAATGTATTAACATCCATGTGAAAAATACAGTGTTTGGCCTTATGGTAGTGTGTACAGATAAACCTAAACCCACACGCATCCTCAGCCCTCATCAAGGTGTTGTTGACAGTTTCAGATGAGACACACTGGCCACCCTTGGGGAACATCAAGTTAACCTTGATTTCTGTTTTCAATGTCACACCTTCTAAACCCCATTTGTGCGCGTCAGCAAAATCAGTGAATGACGGAAAGTGATTAAAGGGCCCCCTCCGCAGTCAGAGGTCATAGATAATATAATGGATGTCAGTAGCAAGAACTGAGAGTGGGAGGGTCATAGGGGTGAGTGTGCATACCTGAGCCATGGCTGGGGGTAGAGGAGGATGGTAGGACAAGGAGACAGATGGTGCACAGCAGCAGAGATAGGAGCATTTCCAGTCTATTGCAGAGAGACAGGGACCGAGAATGGAGAGAGGGGAGGAGGGATTGAGAACACAAAACGCTATTTAGGTTCAAATGGGCAAAACATTACAGAATAAAACTCTGAAAAATTAAAACAGATTGGATATAAGCATTCAAAAGGTGAGATGTGAGATTGTAGTGGCTTCATACCACGGTTTTTATTTCGAGGTTCTGCCATTCTCTTAACAAAGGAGATGAGATCACTCAAATTGATTCATGCTTGCTGAGCTATTCATTGCATTCAGTATATCATTTTTCAGTATAAAGTGACCAGCTAGACTTGAGTTCTTCGAAAGACAAAGGTACATACGAAGTCCCCTCCCATATTTAAACCCAATACTAGATAAAAGTTTTAGTTTAGTCTTAAAGTAAGTACAGTTACTGTACATGTATCATCATACAGGGCCCTCTACTAGACAGCTACAGTGGCTGAGAAGGACTGTTTGTGTGTCCTTGGTCTGCTCCAGCTGGCATAAGTCAGGCTGTGCCGGGAGTTCTCAAATGTGAGCAGAATTCTGATTGCTCCCAAAGTCCCCATGTAGGGCACTGCAAAAGCATAATCCGGCAACTCAACTGCTAGACCATTAAAACACGCTTTTAAGTGACCTGAATGTGAATTCCAATCCTTTAAATCAAACAACAGAACCAGTTCTTTCAAAAAAATCACAGTCATACTGACACAGTTTTTGGCCTGATCTGAGAGGATCCTAGATTTCAACTGCTGAGCAGTGAACAGACCATTGTATTCCAGTAAACAGAGCCCTCCACTAAGTCTATTGGTTAACGGAGAATAAACCGGAACGTCATGCAGCAAACCCAATGCACTGTGAGTCAGAATTCTCACAATTGATTACTTCATTTCATATAATGAATTTCAAGTAAAAGTCTAGTTTTTTATGTGGATAGGCAGAAATAGGTAAAAGGCAGCAGAGCTGTGGAAGGAAAAGCATGGCTGTTTGCCTGCCAAGAAAGGTAATTTCAGACTGGTGGAACTACAGCCATAGATATAGTGATAAATATTCATTTTTGGAATACATGTACCTTATTTCATTTTATAAATGATTAATTCGAGGCTACTGGTGTTTGCAATTCAACAGATAAACTATTGGATTACTTGACAGGCTTGAGTTTCTTTCCGTCACTGAGGTGTATCAAACAAGAACACTTGCTCTCTGAAAACTGAAAGAAAATATTTGACCCGCTTTCGTCTCCCTTTTCCGCCATTGGCAACAAAGCTACCCGTAAGTCCTCGAGTCCCCTGCCTTGTGCTCGTACCACCCCCAATGCCACATCTACCCTCCAATCCTGCCTTGCATCACCTCAAATGACTCTGTCTGCCCATTTCCAGGGGCAACCCATTCCCCTCTTACAGACACAAGCTGACAGGAAGCAAGGGACTAGAAAGAGGAGGAAAGGAGAACATTCTTAAAGAATAGAGACATGAACTGTTCAGAGTGCACCGAGAGTGCATTGAGAAGAAGTCAGTCAGAGGGATGCTTTGGTATGATTCAGCAGTTCACCTCCGGTGGGTAGGATGCAGCCGAACGTGAGGAACATGGCTAAGTCATTAACTGCTAGGCTGGTTCTTAGACAGAGTCTGACTTGTGTGAGAAAGAGGGGAGCTAACTCAAGTATCAGGAGTTAGCCACTAGCTGGCAGTCCCACTTTTTCAGTTCAATGAAGCTAATGGCATCAGTCAACCTCATAAATATCTCAGAAACATATGTGCTGTCATTTGCAAATCACATTAGAGTGTAAACATATTAATTGACTCAATTAATAGTATAACATCGGCATTACATGGTCTGTTTCTCATGTACAATATGTATGTGTGCATACCTATATGAATTGCCAATAAAAGTGATCTCTGACAGTGAAATAATCCACCTATATATTGCTACTTTTATCATGTTGCTATTTTTTCCTCCTCACCAGGCAAGCATCCATTTTACATTTAGTCATTTAACAGACACTCTTATCCAGAGCGACTTACAGTACAGAGGCAAGTAGGGTGAAGTGCCTTGCCCAAGGACACAATGTCATTTTAGCACGGCGAGGAATCGATCCGGCAACCTTCTGATTACCAGCCCAACTCCCTCACCGCTCAGCCATCTGACTCCCCAATTTTAAGAGGTTATACATGTCACATGATGTCACCCCACCCCAAACAATGCTCATACTGTAGCTGACACCTTGCCTACAGAAGGTAAAGCGATGGGTACATCTAGAGGGGCCTAACTGAGTATGAGGGTGTAAAGGTTAGAGGGAGGATTCTTTCACACGCAAATACAAATGTCTGAGCCAAGAATAAACGAAGGTCCACTTTTTCCTGTACAAGTGCACAACTTGTTGACCAAGTATCAAGCTGAGATTGATGGATGGAGCTCTCATAGGTCAGCTTGCAGTATATGCTCAGTCACGACTCATCACAAATGTATTTATTAAGCACTACTGTGGCACAATGTTCATTCACAAATCCAAGAAGACTATTCACGGCATGTTTCTCAAAGCATGATAAGTATTGATGAGTCCATATATAGGTTTAATCTATGCATAACTTCATTATGACCATCATTCTAAAAAGTTTAATGTGAGCATCTTACAGTTTCCCCCCACATATTATAGCCCCATGTATGTGCATTTTCACAGTTAGTTGCCAACAGTTATCCAATTGACAGTATTTTCTACTTAAAGAGGAAATTAAGGTTGTAATGCTCAGTTCAGTGATCTGCATTTCTTTTTTAGAAAATACCTGCTTAAGGAAATATACAGTGGTTCATGTCACAGGATGTCCATTTAGCCAGCAAAGAGATCAGTACTGTACATTCCATGACCCATATGTTATACTTGGTCTTCACAAGTACACATCACAAAATCAGTTTGGAGAGAAACATTACACAATACTGTAGCAGGTGCAGTCTGTCTTTCGCTCCCACTGAGACAACTGTTAAAATGTACGATGCTATCTGCACACTCAACAAGAAGATGCATACAAGCATTTGAATTTCATTCATTTAATTTAAGATACTTGCTGATATTTCAGGGTAAAGGTTTAATATACAAGTTTATCTAAGTCTGTTTTTGAGTAAACACCTATTACAAATAAAGGATACATGTTTTTAATCTCCAAAGTTGGCTGTATATTTATGTATGGAATCGTAATTGTGTGCATATTGTAGTAGCCTATAACTAGTCAGGAATTTAAGTATAGCTACTCTACTCAAAAGCTATAAAAATATATATTTTACAAGTAAGCAACTAAGGAAACAATAAATATTTGGCTTGATATATTATTCTGATCTAACAAGCATAACTTTTTTGTACAGCATTAATTAGCTAACCAACGTGACAGCTGTAGTGATCAAGGGCAATGCGCCAAAATGATATTAATCCAGTTCACTCACCTTATTCCTAAAACGATTCCAATTTGTTTTGCCTTGTTTGAGGTCCACGCTTGACAGGTGCGGTCTCTTTTAATAATGTTTTCTAGAAAAGAGCCAATTGACAAAACGAGTTGTCAGGAGGGTATACCATGCGTCCTGAATGTGAAAGATGGAATTAAGCTCCGTCCACAAGTGTAAGTGCATAGGACAAGGTAAAAAAGGAATTGGAATAAGGAGGGGGGGAAGAAATTAAGCAACGCTGGGGAAAAAGTGCACAGCCCACTTTCTTCTTTGTTCCCGCACTTTCAACGTGCAGTTTTCGATGATGGAAGGAAAGTGGGTTGGGTGATAATTTAATAGTATGGGCAAATCAATAGCATGCACCTAGACACGTAAGAAATGCAACTAGTATATAATTATACTTCTTTAAAAATATTTACTAACAACTATACATAGACCTAAAATCTACAAATGACGTTATTCAGGTGGAGTCATTACCACTGACTTTGGATAGCATCCCCAGTGGAGAGTAAGACAAAGATGTTGCTGAGGAGAGGAACTAAGACACCGACAACGAACCCATACGGTGTTACTGTACACACGTTAAATTGAAATTTACAATTTAATTCAATGAAACAACGAAATATAAATTCCACTCATTAATCAGTTCTATCTGTCGTACATTTTTATCATGTTCTAGTTTTTGGCTTACAGTTCCCTATGTGAATGGGAGGAAATCCTTGATGTCACTAACTGCATCATATTTCCAGTTATTGAAACCAGTCTTGATCGAGCCTATTCCAATAATTGGATTTAAATGATGCAATAATGCAAAAGTGCTTAAAATGACTAAACAAGATACCTAAATCCCTGTAGCCTAATGAGCAGTTTCAAGATTTTTTTGTGTGAGGAATAAACTGTTTATCAGACACGTGATTAATTTAATCGTCTGACATAAAATGGCCACTGAATAGATCAGTTTGTATCTATTTAAAACATAGGCTGCAGTAAAATCGTGGTCAAAAGTGATTAATTATATATAATTATCCTCATTACTTACTGGTGAACAAAGATATTACTTGGGCATACCTAATCTGGTAGTTTTAAGACATGGATTTCATCACATGCTTGGGTTCCTTGGAATATTTGTTATCAACCCTGTTACGAACAGCCAGGACTCATCACAGTTGGATGCACAATGGATATTTTTCTGAAAAACCCATGAAACTGCCCATAGGTCCCATAGGACCCAAGAAAAAGTCGGCTATTGGGCCCATTGAAGGTCTGAGATGAAAGAGATAAAAGAGACTCGATGACACAGCAGTAATATGGAAATCTTGAGGCCGTGACAAGACGTCAGCCATGACTTATGCTTGCAATGCTGACCGCTTGTGGACAGAGGGTGGACATTGGCCACCTGTAACTATTTTAGTGGCTTGATGTCAGGAACGAATGGACAGGGAACAGGGTGTAGTGGAGGAGTGTGGAGCAAGAGGCCTTGGGTGAATACGGCTTTGTACATAGCCTTGCCTAGTTGACAGCCGTGGTCGAGTGGCGGGCTGGGGAGGAATTTAACATATAGGCATGGGTGGGACAGTCAACATGGATGCTAAGCAGACTGTGTTCATGAGTGCAGGCTGCCACCCACCTGTAGGGGTGACAATGAGCTCATCTTCAAGACTGGTGGTTTTACTACAGCACTTTTTTTTACTCATTTAAGCCAATTTTGTTTTTTACTATGTAATTGTTTTCATGTGAAGGACTAGATTGGATTATATACAAAAATTGTAAATCCAACAGATGATACTAACAAAATGTTTGTGGGGCAGGCTATGTAATGTTACCTGATAATGGTTGGAACCAGAAAGGATCTGCCATCTCAGAACCACAAGTGCGCTCTGGCAAGTAGATGTTATTTTCTGGATTTAGCCATCAGGTGTTTCAGCAACATCACTGGTGAAACAGTGGTTTTGGTTTCCTGTTTGGTCAATAGAAAGGTAGCCAAACCAGACAGCAACAGAGAGAACCTCTGTGAAGGCTAAGCTGACACAGTCATTTCCTCCAGCAACAAAAATGTGCAGTTCCATAGTCTCGGAACTATGTTAAGTCTGCTTGAACAAAAGAAAATCTGTAAATATTTCTACTTTAGTCTATTTTCTCATAGCAGTAGTTTGCAAAACCTAAACACTCCACTATTATATTGGTAACATTAAGGCACTCAAGACCTCTCTTGGAGTCTCAATAAGTCACATTGGTGACCAACATCAATATACCAAAATGTGTGTGGAAAGTAAATGTGTCTTACTTACGTACTAAACTATGGAAAATATATTGTTTACTCTTACTTTAGAGAAAAAAACACTTTACTTTAGTTTTAAAAAAAAACTCTTTACTCTTGTAAATGGATGTTCAACTTAACAAGAAGTAGAATAATGAAACATTGTAAACCATTATCTCCAAACAGTTCCAACATTTAAACATGCTGACATCACATCAAGTCACAATCCTACCACCATGACTGCCACCTTGTGAGAAATAGTCAGACTACATGTACTGCATGAAGCACAGCTGCCATCCCTGAGAATCAAGGCAGCGGTATTTCAATGGAAAATGTGATACATATGCCCGATAGACCCATGGAAGACCTGGTAAATCACACACAGTCCCTAAAAACATGAAACGTTCTTCATTGTTTATATTTAGCCAGTTTAAAATGCCAAAACACGCTCCCATCTTCTATGGTTTGGACGCTAAGGTCCTCTCCCACTCCACCTCCACAACTTTGTACAGCTCCATCGTGGCTTTGGCGTCCTCCACCGAAGAATGTCCTTTTCTCCCAGTCTGAGGAAACAAGAGCCATTCCTACTTACATTCAACAGCACAGCACACAGTCAGCCTGCAAATCAAGGACATGTTTTGTCCTGTTCCTATTCAGCTAAGCATGTTTTAAGAGCAAAGTACACATCTATAGGAGCATCTTTAATTTGAAGAGACAGTATGTAAACCATTACGTAAAAAAATATATTGGTGGCCTTATAATGCACTATAGTTGAGAAAACTCAAATGTAAACAGTAGAATGCATGCTGTGTAGAGTATAGGCTAATTTCTCACAATCCCATTTAATTGGTTAACATTTCCTTACCTGAATGTCCCGGTTGAACAATGCCTTGGTAAGTCTTTTCAGAGAGGCACACCCTTTCTCTGGAAACCCAGCCTTCTTGTTGAGAAGGGGGATGTGGGAAGTGTCCCTCGTCATGCGGGCTGGATGACCATAACTCAGCGCCTTAAAATCATTGTGGATGGCATGTCCTATCACCACCTTACCTGCAAGGATCTTCAGTATCTACAGGGTTATAAGACAGAAGCAAAAACTGTTATAGAAGATATTATAAGTTGCTATGACTATTATGTTGCTGTTTGCTACTAACTTAATAGTACCTACCATTTCTACGATGCAAGTGATATACTGATACTATTTTTGACTAGAGGCAACATCATAGAAATGGAAGCCTTTTCATACAGTTCCAATCTGCTTAAACAATTATGAAGAAGTAAATACAGCAGGTGTTGGTTTGTCATGAATGTGTCACCACATTTCAAATCGTCTGCATTTGAAATTTGGTCGCTTACCTCCTTCTTGGCTTCTTTGAAGGTTATGGCTTTAGCCATGTGTGACCAGGTGATGCCACTCCACCGGGTGCGAAAGTCAGTGACCGGATTGCCGGGCTTGATGTACTTGTCATATATCACGTCTCCATCGTAGGAGACAATACTGCAGCGTGCCAGCTCACTGTTGCGACCCTTAGGTCCCGTGCCCACCATCTCACAGTCCATGGCAACGTACTTTAGGGGGTTTCCGAATGGTGCGGACCCATCAGAGACATGGGCAGAGTGCGTATGGCTCCTCGATGCTGAAGGCGAGAGACCTGGGGTGATGGTTTTAGTGAAGACAACCGATTTGCTTGATTGCTCTTGTTTGGCAGTGTTCTTCACAGTGATGGTCAAAGGTGCTGAGCTACTTGAGGACGCGGCAGGTTTCAGGGTAGGATTGACAGCGGGAACCGCACTGGTCCTGTGAGATGAACTTTTGTTGTGTTTGGCACTGGGTAGAGATTTGTGTGTAGGCTTCGCCCCATTAGGACAAGGTTGCTTTCCCAGATGGTTATGCCCTTTTTCATGAAGGTACTGGTTCCGCTTGTTCTGAAAGTAATCCTTTCCCTTTATGTATTGCTTTCTTTTGAGGTTTTTGTTTTTCCCTGCTGATGCCCTGCTCCCACCATTGCTTTCAAAGTTTATGTTTACTTTTATATCTGACATGTTGGAGGGTATATATACTAAGGCATGTAGTATTTAGGCTCGGTAAGATCAGCATATGCTAAATAAATCAACAAACAAGATGAATGGGGGTCATAAAAAGGAGTAAACTCATCTCCAGTCCATATCATCATCCGTTTGTATGGAAGTAATAGCAACCTGAAGGAAAAGTTACAAACATGATAAAGCACAATGTTACAATTCTAGTAGCTACGCCGTGATTAACAAACATGTGCCGAAATCAGTGACCTATCGAAAACGGTGAATGTTCGATTCCGAACATCAAACCTAACCTTAACCTTAACATTTGCTGAACAGTGTGGCAATCCGTTAGAACCACCCCCTGGTCACAGTTTTCGATGGGTCACCGATTTCGGCACAACACCGAAAAACAAAAGCACCTGACTGTAGTTCGAAATATAGCTAGCTACTTGCCACGTTAGGTAGGCTACATATGATGTATCAGCAACAAAGAATTCTGCTGTAGTACAGTACAGTAGCTGACTAACTTGGCTTATTCCTGTACAGTACGTATTCACTGAGAAAAGACACGGTTAATGAATGTCAAATCTCTGTATCAGTGATATTTGCACATCCCTGCTTGAAACAATCCATGTTGCTTCACATAACTCATCATGAGGTTCATTATAATTACACTGAATATCTTAGTGCTACATCAAATAAATATGTTAAAAGTTTATTTAGATACGAAAAAGACCGTACTTGCCTATGAACAGAGAGAACCCACGCTAAATGTATCTTTTTCCGATGTGATCCTTCTTCTTCTTTGGGTTCTGACTGGCGGAACGCATCCAACTGTAATGTACATCGCCACCTACTGTGCTGGAGTGTGAAGACAATCACGGCCTACAAGCATTGTTATTCTCCACAACCAAGTGTCCTTACAGGCACGATAGGTAGCTAATGTTGTCGTTGAAAAGCACCGTTTGTCATATTTGCTTAAATAAACTTAACATCCTGACAGCAAACAATAAATCTAAATGGTTGACATTAAATGAAATCAATCCCAATATCTGTGGGCGTCGCTGGACTGTAATAAACACGACCAATCCTACACAACCAATCCCCACAACAGTTCCCTTTGGAGGAATACACACTTGACACAATGTGGAGCTAAAATAGAATGTGGAAGATACACGTCTGTCTCTGCAACAACTCACTCCAACCCAAAAGGTGGCGGTAATGCACCAACCGCCGTTACACATCCCATAGATGAAGAAACGGGTGTTTGAAGTTATTTCTCAAACGTCGTCTGAAACGATGAAATAAACTCATGAGTAGTGTTAATAAGTGTCACGTTGCGTGGCGACACAGTTGATGACAAAGCTACGTCCGAGGCCGGGATGAGCTCACCGACACTTTCAACAATCCAGACAAAAGAGCTGTCGAGGAATCTCATTACTTTTCTATCGCTATACAAGCACATATCAGACTCCTACATAATCGTACGTTAACTCTGATTAACACAAATTAAGAAATGTTGTGAACACACTGTATTATCAAACGAGGTTTTGTGGTGTCTTCAGAACTTCGTTGTGCAAACGTTAGTGCTACAACATAACGGAGACTACTGTATTCTTTCTGCAGGAGTTCTTCAGTGAGGAGCTGTGGGAAACGTTGCCTACAAACTGGCAGCAGGCCCTCTGCGACTTATCACCACCACAAATATCAGACCTTTTACTTGACAGAAGTAATGTACATAGAAGGTAGGCTGCTGGATGTGTAAACCTTGTAGCATTCATAGTCTACTGTATACAGAGTGCGTTTTTGGTTGCTAGCGATGGTAGGTTAAAAATGATCTTGCTTTATTTCAGCTATCCTTCAGTGTGGCCTCTTTCGCTCATGGCGTTCCGGGCCACAGCGCACACTCTGGCATTTCCTAGGATGCCCCGGTCGACCACAAAAGAAGTTGGCACCTTGAAGCCAGAGGAATTTCAAGAGAACCAGAGTCAAAGCTCATTGTTGGGACACATATTTAGGAAACATGTCAAACCAAAGAAGCAGCATGAGATACGCAGACTGGGCACGGTAAGACATTTTAGATGTTATTGTTTATTCTTTGCATATTCTTTCTTTCTGTATTAGCAATTCCATTATATCTGTTTGACAACTCTTTCTCTTTGCAGTTGGTGAAGCAAATATGTGACGTGACAGGATGCATGCGTGTTGTGGATGTTGGTTCTGGGCAGGTAATGTAATCTACATTAATCAATTGGGTTGCAAATCCAAAAGAAATATGACGCATTATCACACCACTCCTAAATCGTTATACAGTTGTCTGTACAATGATGGTGTCCCTTCCCTCTGTTCTTTTTAGGGTCATCTGTCTCGTTTTCTGTCGTTTGGCCTTGGCATTTCTGTGACTGGGATTGAGGCTGACGCTACACTGGTTGCCATGGCGTCCAAATTTGATGGACAGCTACAGTGCACGTTGGAAAAAGAGAAGAAAAAGGTTGTTTTGCTGAATGCCATGTTTCCCAGATAAGTTTAGTTAATTGAAAATGTAATTGTTTTGCTTGACTAATGCAGGGATGCAGTGCATGTTTTGTGGTTTGCTCCTGTTTTCAAATGCATCATCTCTTCCAGAACAGCTCTCTCCTGCATTCTGTTCCTGGCCCCTCACCTAGCCATGTGACAGGCTGGATCAACCCCAAGGAATCATGGGAGGTTTTCATCAAGCAGCTTGGATTTAGTGATTGTGTTGCTGAGGATCACATAGGTGCAACCTTCAAGAAAAGTCAATGGGAGTCCATGTTTGTTCCTGAACAGAAACATTTACATGGAGATCAACCTCTGTCGGCAGCCAATTCAGACTCAGACCAGACACCATTGTCACTGGAGAACGACGATGATAGGATGTTAAATACTAGCTATGCAATCCACAATACCATGTCAAAAAATGCTCAGGAATCAGAATGCCAGTCAATGTCGTCATCTTCTCCAAAACGTTTTTGCAAGATGGAAGCCGGAAAGGAACTATGTGCAGATAGCTACCCATATGCCCACCCCATGTATGAAGAGGAATTACCTCCTGGAGCAGTTGTCTGCCCCAGAGAAAATGAGCCCGGGCACCCAGACTTTGTCCTAACCGGTCTCCATTCCTGTGGAGATCTTAGTGCCACCCTTCTGCGACACTTTGCCAACTGCCCTCACGTACGTGGCATTACCTCAGTGGCATGCTGCTACATGAAAATCACCACCAAAGAGAAGCCCACCCCACCTGGACTCATAGCCCCTCCCCTTTCTTCTACACTTACCAATGAGGTCACACATTGTGAATTTGGATACCCAATGAGCTCTTGGCTGCAGGGATTGCCAGGACACCAGTTGTCTTACAAGTCACGAGAGGGGGCATGTCATGCTATTGAGGACTACATGCAGAGGCTGAGGGAGGACAGCAGTTTATTAAAGACGCACTGTTACCGGGCAGTTTTAGAGTCAGTGATCCGGGGGATAAAGCCTGACATGCGCAGAGCGGGAATCCAGACCATTAAGAAGTCACACCAATTACCCTTCCACGAGTGAGTGTCTGTACAGTAATCAATACAGTCTGTACCTCTACATGTGACAGTTGTATTTCTTTCTAGAAGACAACTGTACTTCCTTTTTTAATGTATTCATTACCTTTTTAAAGATTATCCATGACCTAGACACTAATTCAGACCTAATAGTCTATCCATAATGGCCCCTGGTCCCTCTCCTTCCCTGTGCTTACAGGTATGCCCGACTGGGGCTACCTCGGGTGGGCCTGCCTGCCGACCTGCCCTTGGACACTGGTAAGGTGGAGGCCATGCTGAAGCAGCAGGACAGGGTGGTGGTGTATTTCAGCCTGGCGCTGTTGCTGGCACCAGTGGTGGAGACGCTGGTTCTACTGGACAGGATGATATTTCTGCAGGAGCAAGGTAAGGACATCATTAGATTGAATTGTTACCAAGGACTTGAGAACAATTACTGAAATGATAGATTTAGATAACTTTCATTTTTGGAAACCTCCCTTGCTTTTAATGTGTTCCACTGTCGATTACTATAATCATTGCATTGACAAATTAGTATTTGTCTCCCCCCTTTAGGTATTGAAAGTCAACTGGTGCCAGTGTTTGACCCTGTGTTCTCACCCCGAAACCTGGTACTGGTAGCACTGAAGCCCAAAAGGGACCAAGGAAAAACCAAAAACCTTCCTAACCCAGGACATTTTTAAAACTTGTTTGGTTTTGATAATGGCTGTGGGCCTTCTCATCCCCCTGAGAACAGAGACAAAACCATTGGCCCAAGGACCTTACAAACGGCTATAAAAACAGACAAAGTGGTAAGATTAAATGCTTTGGAATTCAACCATTTTTTTTAATTTGGTAACATCAGTCAGGGGTTGTTAGGATTTGTAATGTGCAAGACTTAGACATTTCTGTACAGTGTACATATTTAAATAAACCAATGCTTGTTAACACATTATTAAGACCATCACAAGGGTTTGTTACTGGAGTTTCCATGTGTTGGGATTTGCCAAGTCAAATTACTGAAAGACAAGTGACTGTTACATAATTAAGGAAGCATCCAGCCATTATGTGTAGTATTAGGTGGCTTGAGACTACTGTGTTTTAAGCCTTTAGAAGCTTTTGTTCCTGCTGAATGCACCGTGGCCCACTTGTATTAATGAAGACACAGGATCTAACACATGCACTTACTCCTTTGTATGGGAGGCACGTGCATGTGTTGGATTGTGGTCAAGATTTGCAGTTTGTGGCTGGGCATATTCTAAGAGGTCACAGCAGTAACAGATAAAATACCAACAATTGGCATACCCAGGTAGAATTATGGCTCAAATTAACACACTGCTATGATAAATTCTGTGACATCTTTGATTTGATCAGGACGTCATCTAGAAACTGAATGCGTAATGGCATGTTGAAATGACAGCAAGTCTAGAAGTGGTATTACATTTGTGAATTTTAATTTGTCCCATAAATATTTGAAACCGTCAAAAGCAGAGAAAGTGACATCTTAACTTGGTATAGAGATTTGCAGGTATTCTTGATTCAGTAAAAGGGAAATGAGTAGTAAAAAGCCACCTCACTGCTGCTTTCAGCACTCATTCCTTCATGCTCTCCACAAAGAATTCATTACAGGCCACAGTTAGTGCAGCAACCAAGACCACAAATTCTTGGAAGTCAACTTCACCATCACGGTTCTCATCCAGGTCCGTCATTATCTTCTCCACCACCAATGGGTCCTTACTGGCCTGAGTGGAAATAAAGTATTATATTCATACGCCATGATTGTTGCAAGTCTAAATGTGAGTTCCCATGAAAAGCCTGTGAATTCTTCACAACAGCAGCCATCTCATCCTTAATTCTTGCCCTCAACAGTTAAGATAGGAGCCTCATGCAGAGCAAAAAAAGGCCAACAAACCATGCCCCACAAATCAAAACTTACTGCCAGAAAGTCACCAAGTTCTCCTTGCAACAGACTCTTCAATTCTGCTTTGCTCAGCTTGTATTTGTCCCCCTCTTTTGAAGAGTAGGAATGAAACACTGTTATGAGGCCTTCCATTGCACTCTCAAGTTTGGAACCCATGTCAAGTTTTGTATACGAATACCTGGGAAACATGTTAGAGATTGAAC
Source organism: Hypomesus nipponensis (assembly GCF_054491055.1). Lineage (NCBI taxonomy): Eukaryota > Metazoa > Chordata > Actinopteri > Osmeriformes > Osmeridae > Hypomesus > Hypomesus nipponensis. The sequence goes on from NC_140362.1 coordinate 18,049,710, forward strand.
AGTTCAGTTAGCAAATTGTTAACTCCTTATCGACACAAATTCAAACTTCAACTGGATATTCAAATCCAGAATCCTACATCCTGATGCAATCCATTGAGGAACTACAAAGAGAATAACCATCCCAATTTTAAATTGGCATCTGACTGTATCCAAAAAGTGGTAGGCTACATCTTAACTCTCCACTCACTGACAGTTACAATGGCTTGTATCTGCAATTAGTGAGGACAAGAACCTAAAATGTGGTGTCCTGTAAGCCTAGGTGACGTGTAGGTGCAGGGCTGTAACTGGACATTTCCCTACACAAGTCCTTTTGACATAGGATTCACCATCACAAGAAAAGGGATGCAGTTACTGGTTGCAGATGAAAACACAGTAAACATTTAGTAAGGTCTTCTTGCATACGAGACTGGCTGATCCTGCTTTTCTTGGTACCAAGATTAACCCTTTCCTTCAAGATCAAGTGTCTCAGATTATGGATGGTTTCCCATGACAGGCTGTTGAATTTTCTTCTTAATGTGAGACATTGTCACATGAATAATGCACAATAGGCTCCCGTGTGTGAGAGAAAGGGGAGACAAGTGTTGCCATCCTTATGTAACTGAAGCTCTATAGGAGAAGGGCAAATGTTTGATGCTTACAATTGCAGCTCGCCATGTGCTAACCTTCATTTTGCAATACATTAAACGATTGGAGAACTCAAATATATTGCATGTTGTGCCATTAATTTGGGTAACTTGAACTGAGGAAAAATAAAATTCAACTTGATGCACTAGACTTTAATGCAATTCATTAGAATATCTAAAACTCCGATTGTATAACATAGCATATGAGGGTCACCAACTAACTGGCGTTACAACACAAGTTTAACAACTTCAAATCAATGACCATCGTCTATCAAAGTTTTTTGAGAGAAATTATTAGCGTTAAATGTTTTCCTCTCAACGACGTCGTCTCCTTAAGGCTGCATGTCTGACAAACTTTCAGAAAATTCAAAATGTCACACGAGTAACTCGCATTTTCACTCACCTCAACGACGAAGACAAAGATGCGACTTCAAACAACACCTCATCTCAGCTGTTTTATGGCGGCCCGGCCGTTTACCACCTGTGTGAATGAATCAAAATCAGGCGCCTCCCCCCAGCCCAAACGGTACTGATACTGCACATGCAGCTAAGTAACTCTGCCTTTTAAGGCAATGATAGAATTCAGACGAAATGATCGACGTAGTCTGTCTTCACTACTGCTACAGATAACAACATTAGTTGACCTCTGAAACTGCTGACACTGCCTGAGAACTAATCAACACAACTGGTTCCCTATCAAAACAATTATTCGGACAGTTTCACGCCAACATTTAGAGCATAATATCTAAAACAATAAACCTACATGCAGATTTAATTTCAAAACATGAAAAGTAGGTCTACGGTATAGTTTGATATTATTTTGGAATTTGAGTTTTATTTTAAATGACAGGACGTAAAATACACATATTTGATCTTACTTTAAAAACGTGGCAAATTACATGGTTTAGAGCTACAAAAGGTGAATTAACGTTTATGTTGGCCTACAAAAATTTATCGTTTATTATATTGTTAACTAAGCCATACCTTTTATTTTCATAAGGATGATGCAAATTCAATGCTGATAAAATACTGCCTTAAACTTGAACTTCCGGGGTAGATTATTCAATGCAAAGCAAGCATTTACATGTCATTCAGTTGAACTTCTGTTGCAGTGCAATTCACTTTACATGACAGGATTAGCTGTATGCAGAACTAATGAGTCTTGGTGGAAATCATTTATCTAGCTGTAGTCATGTCATGGCCACAATAGCTGGGCTCTGGGCTGGCTGGAGTGACCTCACTTGAGTAAATGCCGACCTTAGTAACCCAGATACCTTTCCCTTTTGTGTTGGAAACTGAAGATGGCATCTCTTATTACTGATTGAGCTCCAGTAAAACCAAGAATGTGAACTTCTAACAACCTGTGTATTTGTTTTAGTAAAAATGATCAACACAATGAACACCATTTTCTAAATAAATGTAAGCAGAATATTTGTATGAAGGGTCATCTGGAAATGTCAACAATTTCAAAAATATAAACATTTGTATAAATACATACAGTGCAAAGTATAACAGAACAAAATGTTCAGTCTGATGTCCAACATGTCTGCCAGTTTCTGTGATGGTTCTACTCTTCTTGTGCGTAACTCTACAAATTCACCAAAGATTGTGAAATGATGTCATCTACTGGTCTTCTGAGTCAAATGATAACAAATATATTTGAGTGAAATGCTGTTTTAAGATATTATTATAAACATACAGACTTTTGTAAAATACTATTGCAGAACATATTGGAAAAAAAAATTAGATAGGCCTCATCAAGTCTCAAGAATGTGGAAAATCAGCAGGCTGGTCCCATATGTCACTTAATGAAAACATCTGCATGACTTCCCATCATATATGTGGCATGCATGCCCTTTACCCTGACAGATGACATTCCTCAACAGCGTATGTACCTTTTTACCCAGCAGAGATTGTATACAGTTTGTTTGTGTTTTCACCCAGCAAAACAGATTATATTCAGCTTGTGCGAGATGGGAGGCATCCAAGGGTGGGAGTCTACCAGTGCTGTGTAACAGCTGTCACCACATGTCACTGGCACCTTGCTTGTTATCCACAAGTGCGACAGAGAAGATCCCATTTGAGCTTTTCAATACCTGTCAACGGCCTGTTTCTCTCAGAGTGGAAAAGGTTGCTTCTCTGCCCTGGGTGGCATGAACGATTGATGGCCACTGGGGTAATTGTGTTATTTTCAGTCATCTCAACAAGATATTGGCTGGGATTGCCATTTATAGAAAGCACATCCAACTTCAATCTGACACAGAATGGCCAATAAGCAACTCTGTAAAGACAGAGGTAATCTCAGGGCAAGTATAAGGAGCAACATACTTTCCTTCTTTGGCTTGTGATGGCTACAGACGCTTCTCCAGCTTCTGTTGCTGATTATATTGTGCTCTAAGCAAGCCGGTACGTACACACAAATGCATTCTGTATTCCTTATGTGGCTCTTTGACTGACTACAGGATTAGACCTCTGGATGTTAATCTCTGTACTGCTCACTAAAAGACAATCCGTCTTCAGTGAAATTTTCTCTTTGGAACTCTCCCTCTTCATTTAGCTGGGTCAAAGAACTTATATTGACAAGAATGTAAAGCCAATAGAACGTTCCAACTACCGAAGCACCACCTAGTGGCTGTTACCAAAAGAGCATCAGAGTTTTGCCTCTTGTTCTTCTATTCTCTTTGGCTGGTTGATAGCTATTTCAGGCTTTCCCTCCTCTAGGGGGAGCTCTATAATAGATACAAAACCAACTGAGGAGACCTTTCTACTAACACTAGGAGTTTCCTGCTTTCTAGTCAGATAGGGCTTGCCAAGAACACTTCTAACTTGTGCCCAGAAGAAGGCCTGCTGATTGGCTTGCTGGGGCCACTCAATGTAGGTCTTGGTGTGCAGCATCTTCTTGAGCTTACAATACTTGCTGGGCAAGGATTCTGGGTCAATAGGCTCTTTTACCACCAGAATAACATCACTAAAGGTCTTGCCGATGGCTCTCTGCTGGGCAAAATACAGTTCGTAGTTGCACCAATCGCTGTCCACAAAGTGACGGGAAAGAACAAAGATTACCTGAGGGTGAAAACAATATTTAAGAAAACAAAGTTTAACATACTAGAAAACAAAAAAGAAAGTATTCTGATTTGTAATTTTGTATTTGTTCTGGTATGCCTATACCTTGCCGCTGTTTTCTATATTTTCAATGATGTTGTCAATAATCCATTTTCCTGGCATGAAGTCCCTCTCATGGATACAGAGGTTGTAGGGTGGCTTGCTGGTTTCCAAGCAGGGCAAAAGTTGGTCCCTAACCCAGTCAGCATCATAGTGGCTGTAGGAGATGAAGGCGTCATAGGCAAAAGTCTGGGATTCTGCTGTTCCTTCCTTATGTGCTCTATATTTGGCTCTTATAATCTGATAAGTAGCTTTGATATACCAGGCAACATTAAATTGATAGCACAATAACATCAGCACTAGGACCACTGTTGCTGTAACGACTACACAGATGATGACAACCAGCCTGATATCGCAGGCCACGTGACCAGGGAAATATTCTGCTATTAATGTATTAAGTAGAGCCTCTGGGTGGTAGCATTTGTAGTTTATAGGCCAGTCAGTGATGTTGACCTTTCCCTTTGACATGTTGTCTTGGATAAAGGTGTGAAGATCGCAGGTGCAATGATAAGGGTTGTTCCCAGCCCTCAACTGAGACAATTGAGGCATTTTCTGAAAGGAAGCCATGCTGATGAGCCCAAAAGAGTTACCATCTAATGCCAAAGAGTGTAGTGAGGAGCTTTTCCAATCTGACGGAATGAACTTAATCTTGTTCCCACTGAGTAGTAGTTCTTTAAGGCGAGTGGTTCTCTCAAAGTAATGAATGTTCAGCTGATCCAGGTCACAGTATGAGAGGTCAAGAAACTGCACTGTGGTGGGAAGACACTGTAGGGCATCACTTTCAAATGGGTTATGGTGAGCAATCAAATGAGTGATATTCTGTTTCCAGACACATTTTGTACTCTTCTCAGCTGATCCTAGCTGGTTATTGTTGACATCCAATACCTGTAGCAGTCGGAACTCCTTGGTTAGTGAAGATATGTCTCTCAGGCTGGTGAGATAGTTGGTGCTTAGATTTAAGGAACGAAGAGATGGCATTGTGCCATAGTATTCGCAGCGTTGATTGAAAAGAGCATTGTCAAACAGTCTGTTGTTGGAGACATCCAAATCCTCCACGTGAGACATCTGAAGCCAAGCGTCGCAAGGCACAAAGTTGAAGTTGACATTTTGGATGGACAACTGTCTAATTTTGTTGAACCAGGTGAAGCGCCAGTCAAAACGCAAGATATCTGGATTACTGATATGCCTGAAGATGCACAAAAACATTTATAGTTAGATCAAAAATTCTTGCTACATCTTTTTGCAAAATACACAGAATTCATAGTACATCAAGACAAAACAAAAGTTAAATATGTTTCTCCTATGAAACATGCATCCGATTTGAAAGTGCTTTTGACATGAACAGACTTACCAAAGATCTAGTCTGTCCAGTGAAAGGTCGGTCACACTGGATTCTAAGCCACTATCCTCAAAGGTTGGTGAACGGGCAAAGTCAATATACTGAAGTCTCAGCATTTTAACTGGGCTGACTTGAAGATTCACCAGAGCCATCCTCAAGAGATTCTCATTGTATTTGCCTCTGTGAAACAAGAGCTGATTGGCACTGATATATTTCAGACCACTAAAAATATCATTTTCTCCCATGTAATACTTAAATTCAAAGAGATTTCTGAATTGGAGGACAGTGAAAGTCTTGTTGGCCAGGTCTTGCAACATCATAGTCAGAGCATTTGGTCTTTGATCTATAGCCATGTCAATTCCCATAAACTGTGTCTGTATGACCTCCAAACTGCCAGGTTCATAGTAACTTAGATTGGACGAACACTTAATAGCAAAACTCCGTAGTTTTATGTTTTTCATTGGATGGAAGTCTCCTTTATTTAGACCCTGAACAAGGGGACCACCCATGGAAAGAGTCTGTAGGTGGAGGAATCTAGAAAAGCTGGTGGCTAGGGTGGCATGTTGGTAGATGTTATTAGACATGAAGAGATGTTTTAGATTATTGAGGGGCTGCAAGGCTCTGGCTGGAATTTCCCTTAGGGAGTTGTTGAACAGGTCGAGGTGCTCCAGGAGGAGGTTGAACTGGAAGGCATCATCCTCAATAAGTGAAATGTTGTTGTACTGCAGCTGAAGGATCCGAAGGTTAGGGAGGTGGGAGAAATCATTAATAAGGACAGCAGGAAGTTCGTTATAGGAGAGGTCAACTTCGACAAGAGTGGAAGGCATGTGCTTCCATGGAACGTGATCCAGTCGTCTGCCAAGGCAGTCGGCAGAGCGACCAGAGTTGAAGATGTAACAGGGCTGTCTATCTTCATTTAAACTGGTGGTTGGCGACAGTTTTGGCAATGGTGAAGTAAGTATTCCTAAAAGTAAAGGACTGAACCACAAAAAATGTAGCACCATCATTCTGCATCTGCAAATAAATCAATACGAGTGGAATTAAATCAAAATAGCACATAAACATAATCAAAAAAGAACAAAACACATCCTCTATAAATAAATCCTATAAATTATATGAATTGTAATATCTGTAATTATACAATTTTCTTTTAACAAAAACCTGTGTAGGTCTGTCAAAATGTTTACAATCCAAACAAGCATTTACAGTATCTTCACATGCTGACAAAAGGAGATTATTTTGAATACTCTGCTCTACTCACTTCTCTTCGGATACCTACCAGTTTGAGACGCATTCTACTTAGGTCTGTTAGGCAGACTGCTCATATCATCAGATTCCTCTAATCATAAAATCCTGTCATATTTATACAGTGAGTCTAGGGCTCTAACTATCTTAGGCAATAAAGTCACATGGAGACTGTCACGTTTTAGCATGATGTAGAACAAGCGCAGTACATCTTAAATCCAGACCAGTCTGAGCAGAAGGAGATAAATATTTATAACCATTCATATGGAAAGTTCACAGATTTATTGCTTCCGTTGTCATGGTAAAATTAGGTTAAACATTGAGCTTTTAACCTAGTTCAATGCTATTGACATAGCCTGCATCTATTAATGTGAAACAATGGGTACCTGCTGCGATACATGACTAAATTAGCCATCATTTTTATTTAGAACTTATATTGCATTGTAATTTGATGCTTTCAGCATCTGAGGAAGATGTATGTGTGTTTGGCTTTAATACTACCATAGTAAGACTTTGTATTGAAGTATACTGTGTATATTGATATTCCTGTTATCTATTCTCAACTTACAGGAACACCTTTCAGTGCTGAGCTAAACTAGATACTGTAACTGATTAACTTTTCTGGGCGGGGTATTTCTTGTAATTAGGCCTGTATCCAGTGGTCGGCATGCATTTTGATCATATGTGAAATCGTAACACAATGTATATAATACTATACTCAAACACGACGTGTTTGAGTTAGGAGCACGATCTTTTATCATAAATCAACCTGGAATTGTTAACTACAATAATTACCAGAGATATAACATACATTTATTAATAATATTGATGGCTACATTATTGTGTTTTGTTGAAGTTCATAAACCCTCGGATGAACATTAACTTGCAGAACTTCTGAACCTCTGATAGTGGAAACATGTTTGTTTAATGTAATGTTTTAGGATTAGCTTGATTTCAAAATGTAACTATTATATTTAGTCATCATGCCAACAAAGTTTGCCAATTGGAATTGATAAATTGCCAATTGAAGTATTTGTGGGAAATACTTATAATTCTTTATTTGTATCATAAATTATGAAAAAGGTAATGACAAGTTTTTAAAACTTCATAAAACGCACGCCTTACTTGATAAAACTGTGCAAACAAAAAACTGAACAAACTGAGCAAACTCTGCTGGGAGACATTTGGTCTTAGACTTATGAGTCTCCAGACATCTGGAATACTTCCAAGAAATGTACCATCCTTTGCGAGAGGAATGTTGAGAATTCTGTGTTGAGTAAACTGAAGTGAACTGTATTGAAATTAAACTTCACCTGGCTGCTAGTGTTTGTGTTTGCACTCACCATGATTGGTCTACAGTAACTGGGGTCTACAAATGTTTGACAAGACATTAATTTATTATGAAAATCTATATGTCATACCCATTTTGTTTCTAATATGATATAACTTGTTTCTCCTCCATGAGGAGATCAATGTTTCTACTCTTAGCTATCCAACAATGTTAATATCTGATACGGTTTATAATATTTAACTCTGAAAGGAAGAAAATAACTAAGGAGAACTTACCAGAAGGTGTACTAGATGTACTATTTTAAGCTTATTCTCTTAACAATCAGCTTTTCATTGAGAATGAGGTGTTGCAATTGGGTATGTGTAATAGATATATCTAATCCTCTGAAAAAATCATTCCTTGGCACATAGCAGGGGTATTTCAGTTTTGCTGTATCGGGTACAATCGGCCTCATTGTTTAAAATAATGACTTTTCAGTTCCAGCTTCATAACGCTGCTTTGTCTTTGTGATGCTCTCCTTATCTTTAAGGGTGCATGCAGCCGCATACTGTTCAGACTGTCCTTATAGGACTGAGATTTAAAGAGCAAAGCTTGACTTAATCTGTCATGATCATACACATCACTGATACCCATCAGTGAATCTCACACCTAGTTCCAATATGCAAATGACTAAACAAACCTGAGACTAATAAATAGGTGACATTATCCAGAAAATTCAACCATGATCTACATGTCACTCATTTGTTCCTACTCTTGCATCCCACCATGGTCCTTCTCCTTCTTGATTCCAGATCTTTCTGGGAGCGCTGTTTCTTTTGGGGGGCAATTACTGGTATTCTGATAATCAGTGTTCTGGCTCATAGTCTTTAATCTCTCACAGAGAGCATTAACTAAGAGTGTTTTTATTAGAGTGAACTGACTGCTGTCTTTAGTCAGTTTATTCTTTCAAGTTTCAATGCATGTGCTACACATTTTAATTGCTTGGGCCTTCATATTTGTTAACAAATTTACAAACCCAGTGTACCATCTTAAACACAGTAACCAAATATAACAGAACATAAATGTGCCCTTCGTGGCAGTTAACAAAATGTGTAACTCTATTTTTCATTAACAAGAGGAATGTTACGAATACATCGCGCCGCAATGCTTTTTACACTGTCACTGACACATGTATTTGACTACGTTCTTCGACTTTTTCGAAAGTAGGCCTACTTAGAAATCACAACAAGCAAGTAACACCAATATCAAGTAATCCAAGGTAAACTCTGCAGTGTTTGTATTTTAACTAGCTAAATTTGTTTTTCTTTCAGCCATATTTCTTTGAAGAAGAAAAACTTTACTCACCTAAAGTAGCCTACGATATTAAAGATCGCTTTCAACTCTTACTGTAGGCTATGTATTTTGTCTGTAGACAATTTTTGGTAAATTCATTAAATTTTCAGTGACAGTGATCGATGAGCAGGATAATGCCACGGCATTATGCGTCTGTGAACATTAGGCTACATTTTTACATTTTTCCTGTTTCAGGCATGCGTGGGACTTTGCCAACTGGCCGACGGCGACGTCACATGTTTTTGGATGTATTTTCTCGACTGAACTATCACCTTTTATTGTTATGGTGTAGGTTGAATCTAAGGTTGCCAATTATTGACCGCTAATACGTGATGTGTCGTTCGTGAACAATTCGCACATTTTGTCCGGCATTGCATAGTGACAAAGTTGGCAACCCTAGTTGAATCTTAGTAGAAGTCTTAGAAGGCTTAGATCTCTTCACGATATAATCGTGATAGTAAAATTGGTGTACTTGCCCAACGTGCCTACAATTACAGTTTGTGTTACCTCCGGCCATAACATTAAAAACCAAACCTGACGTGAATGAACCTAAATCTATCGGATCTAAGGTGGTTCCAGACTAGACAGTTTCAAATTGTCAATATAATTGCGGGTGCACCATATTAGGCTATTAAACAGCCAAGAGGTAGAACACGGATCATATCGATTAACCACAATAACCAGTCTTATCCAATAACTTTGGTTAACTTAGGCTATGTAGGTCTGTATTATTCTGAAATCATTATCATCAATGGATTAAATGTTTTAAATAGGCCTATTTAAGTACATTTTGAACATTATATAAACCTAGTGGTTAAAAAAGTTAAATATAGCATCATGCATGTGGTGAATCATCGTTTTTCCGTTGAGTCAGTGTTACAGGAACTTATGTTGAATGAACAACACAGTCCGCGCCTGACATTAGCCTATTTGATGAATCCTTGGATATGTGTGCACAAATCTTCCCCTGGCACATTCACATATGTCATTTTCCTCACATTCGCTGCTCCAAGTCAGGGAAATTCCCCACGGTAGCCTACCAAAGATAAACCTATTTCCATAGCAATAAATTGTTAAATCAATATGTGTGTATCTTCCTACGGTAAATTAATTATTTTTGTTCAATCATGTATTCATTCATTCACCACAGAAAGAAATCATACCCTAGTTGGCACACCAAAATATTGACAAAAACATGACACATGAATTCAGGTCTTAGGCAACAAATGGAATTAAAGAGTAGGGCAAAAATAGGAAACGCCGTCTTAAATGCCTCAAATGCCATATAACCTATTCAAAACGGTCTATCACTCCTTTTTTGACCATTAGAAAAAACGTAGCCTCCTCAAAACCTTTAACAGTACTATCGACATGTTATTTCACAATGTCAAGCTTGTGATGGAAGTCAACACGATTCAGCGGTGCATCTGAACCAGTAGATGGCGCTGATTCTTAGATCAATATGACATTAGTACCAACCAGTCTATGGTACCAACCATTTTGTCTCAAATTGTTGAGTTTTACTGTGTGCATCTGTTTTGTCTCAACCTTCCGTTGTATAATTTATTTTCAATGTTGCTGTTTAGTTTATTTTGTCAAACACATTATTTCCAAACGTTCAGCTATCTCAACATCACCACTATTCTCTCTTTCTCACAACATGGAAAAACAGACTAGAGCCAAGTGACACTGTATTTGAATACTTTATTGGTTTTCACTGCAATTAAATTCAGTTCAGTGAAACATATGGACTCACTGAACTGTTACATGGATATGTATTGCGGTTCATAGTATCAGACTACAAAAAATACATGTTATTTGGCATGTTAAAATATTTACGTAGACATCTATGATGCTGCAAAGACACTATTTAAAAGCCCTACTCAATATTGAATTATGTAGTCAATGGTTACTTAAACCCAAATCTGTGCAAAAGAAAAAGAGAAACATTTTTGGGGGGTTCATCCACAGTAACAATACAGTGAGGTACTTGATATTAACAACAATCTTTCTCAGGCAAGTTAATTAACTGTGCATACCGTATCTTCAAATCAAAGCAAGTACTTAAGAGACTGTCATTTAGTAAAGTGCTCAATTGACAAGCCCCAATTCCAGTAGAGATGTTAACTGCCACCCCTTTATAGATCTGTAAAAGGCCAAATACAATCAAGTCTGCTCAGCTAAGTAATAGATCATTTTTAACAATACCCCTTGACACTAGGTTGTTTATCCTGGTAGTAAAGAAGCTTGTTTTGCAGTGAGCAATGCCAGTTCAATCACATGATTAGTGTTGGCTACTTCAACCTTTGAGAAAGTGGTGTCTGTTCAAAGGGGACTGATACAGGGTTCTGGGTGCCGCTTGTTAAAATACCATGAAACATATGCACACAAATACTGCACTGGTGAATGAGAAAGATAGTGAGAGAGTGAAAGAGAGAGAGAGAGAGAGAGAGAGAGAGGGAGACAAAGGGAGAGAGAGAGAGACAGGGAGACAGAAGGAGAGAGAGAGAGAGAGAGAGAGAGAGAAAGAGAGAGAGAGAGAGGGAGAGAGAGAGAGAGAGAGAGAGAGCGAGAGAGAGAGAGAGAGAGAGAGAGAGAGAGAGAGAGAGAGAGAGAAAGAGAGACATTTGGCAATTTGGCAGAAGGGACTTGGCCAAACAAATACAAGCTATTTGTAAAAGAAGCAGCAGGCAGATTAAGCAGCTGGACGCTGCTTTGTTTTGGCACAGTCAGTAGCCCGTGTCTGTGCAACGCAGCAAGCATCCTTCCACCTGGAGATGACAAACAACCAACCCCAGAGAGAAAGACGCCTTCAGTTTGATCATTATCAATGCCTGTCGCTTGACCATGAGCTGGCTCAAGACTGAATATTGGCATGTCTATGTCCAGTAGTTCACAGTTAACTCATAGCTAACTCAGATTCTGCCATTTCAAACAGGTATAGATCAACAGGTAATGTTTTCATTTTGTATGTACTTATTTTACAAGCAGGCAACATGCAAGTTTAATTTCTAATTTTAAATTTTTGTTTTTAAAATGTTTGAATATAATTTTACCTAAAAAGGATATTATAAGAACCAATTACATATAGTGCCATTTAAATTTGGAAAACACATTACCCGATTTCATGTCACAAGTGAAGAATTCTGCAGTCACAATGTTCTATTACATTGTTATTCGCCTCCCCATCAGTGGCAGCTATTTATAATATTTAGTAACAAATATGTATTTCCTATATTCCTTGGTAGCATGCTGTACAAAACTGTTTCACAATAATGGTGGGCAAAATGTTGTTGTTTTTTGCCTTTCCTGCCTTTATGGCAAAAAAAAAACAGTTGATGTTTTTGAATACGTTGGCACTTGATTTTTGTGTGATGATATTGCAACTACAACATCAGAACTGTTACATTCTAGGCCAAGCCTGAGATAATCAGTGTTTTAATGAGATAACATTCTGTGCCATTTATAGGCACATTTGGGCTTCATTAATATTTCAGGTCAGGTGATGGAAAGAGAAAGTCACTATTGGAGTAATTGTTCCATTTTTCAAATGTGCAACTTAATAATTGTAGCCATTCATTATGGTCTGTCTCTCCAGAGTATGGTTGATGCTTCAAGTGTTCTACTTCAGAAGCATTCATCCATCAATCCATTGTGTCACAACATATACTGATACAATCGTACAGTTTTCCCCTTGCAAAGAGGCTGGTTAAAGCATTCAAAGCAGTCAGGTATTATAAGTGTATACCGATAGCATAGAACTGAAATCATTACAAATAACATTCATATACAGTAGGCAGCAGTGGTTTGTATCACTGCCATCAGCAGTTTGCAGAGCATTAAAATACTGAACACACAGGATGAGTATAATCACAAGCTTTTCCCCTAGCAAACTACAAAATACAACAGCGTCTTGTCAACTCATTTAGAATGAACATCTGTACAATAATGTACACACGTATATAATGGTTTCACGTAATTAAGATATGGTTACAATTCAATAAAGACACAACAACTAATTTGCCTGAGGACCTGCCAATACACAGTGATATATGAAGATGCCCATGCCCATTTCCCTGTCAAAAATATGACACTTTCTCCATGCCAATTTTACAAGGCCAAGTCCTCTGCATTATGCATTTCCTTTTTTTCTTTTCTTCCACTGCAAATTGTGCTTAAGGTTGTGTCCTAAGATTGTTAAGGCTTTTAAAAATCTCAATACTGTATTATTTATTTTCCAAATACTGAAAGACTAATTGACGAATGAATTAATAAAATTAACGTTTTGTTGAATAGCATTCAAGATATAATATTCAAACTTGCAATGTCAAGTAAATAAATGCTCTATTTAGAAATGTAATACAATTGGCCTGGTGTTAGTGTTTGTATTGCTCAATTCAAAAGATAAAAAGTATCTTGATTGAATCAGCAAGGCAAGGTTCTCAAAGCACTTATTATGGTATGGACTGAGACAAGAAAGTGATAATCGTTAAATAATTTCTTCCAACATTCAACTCCAAACCATGTTTTCAAATGTACTGTAAATATACTGTTAATGTAATGCATGGGGTATGTTACTTGTGTTACACAGTTGTTGAAAGTTTATCATGGCATTTTCTGGACTTCACATTTTCTATATATCTAAACCTAAAAATGTTCTTGTTGGTAACAAAACTTTTAGTCCAAACTCTATCTCTTCGCTCTGTGAACCTAACCTACCGTAATTATGTAGCCCCTTTTCATCCCTGCCAGAGGCAGCCAATCGGGTGGAAGGGTTCGGCATTATTGGCTCAATCTTTGGGGATGGTTACTGCAGCCAGAGGGTGACTGTAGCCAGCAAGAGGGAGGACCCTAGGGTGGAGGCCAAGGAGGCAGCTATGGGCCCTCCATTGTACAACAGCTTGTAGGAGATGATTTCCACCTTGTAGCCATTCTCTGTGGCCATGCAGCGGAAGATCCCCTCCATTAGGGGTAGGTCAGTGACTGGCCCCAACACACAGAAGTCCCCGCTGATTAAACAGGGGTAGTTCTTCATGCAGTTGTCTTTCTCCCAACGGTAAAGGGCATGGAATGAATACACAGGGCAAGGGAGGAAGACGGCGCTTTTGCCATCTACGGTCACCTCTTTTGGCGATGTCCTGCGCAACTTCAGACCTGTTAGGGTCAGAAAGTAAGCAGAATGGTTGGCCTTAACCCTGCTATCATTTCAAACTTAAAATAGAATCATTAAATATGATTTGCTTCTTTAATGTATCCTATATCTATCCGGTGTATGTATTTTTCCATCAGTCCTTTCACTTGTCATTTGCCTTTCACTCACCAGCAGCATCCCCGCAAATAGAGGCATTTGATCGGTCAAGGTATTGACTGAGTGTTCTGTTGGGGTCAAACAATATGTCAATAAATGCAAAAAATGGCTATCACTAATATGCACATTAGCATCAACAAGAAGTTCTGCGTATGAATAGGTACCCAGAAGTGATGTTGTATCCAGGAGGGATGGGTATACACTTCCTATTGGCAGCATCCCAACCACAGTAAGGATCCCTAGACAAAATGCAATCTCTACAAGTGTCTCCATAACGACCACAGTCAGCCAATGGCAGTCGTTGGACCTCCATCGCAGTGCCCACGTATAGGTGGCCCTGGGAGTGGGAACGGGAAATTGTGTCACAAGAACTGGGCTAATTAAGTCACGCAATGTTTACGTTATACTGTAGAAGCACTAAAAGAACATCATGTTTACTTTAGAACTAGCTCTGAACAGCCCCTAGTGTGTTGCTGTCAAGTAACCATCATTACTGTAATGACAGGGCCAAAAATAAATTAATTGTGTCTTTCAGTGACAGAGAGGACGACCATCAAAACAACACCAGCCAGAATGCTGTTCCAAATAGATTAAATGTCACCACTCTCGACTGGAGTTGTCATATTCTAACTGTCAGCCTATTTGTCAGACTTCTGACTGTACACCAACATTTAAAGCAGAACTGAAATATATAGACATCACTGACAGTCTTTCTGTACCTTCTGGGAGTCTATGGCCATGCTTAGAATAGGACCCTCGTTGTGGAACAGAGAGTACTGGGATACGATGAAAGCCTCCTCAATGGTATGCAAGACCTTGAGAACCTTCCCTTGCTCTGTGAATAGAGACAACCAGAGAAAGAGAGCAATTGAGAAACATGATGAAATCATGGTACAAGGTAAATGTAAAACAAGTAATCTATCAAAAATACATTTTGGTTTACTATAAAGTACAATTTTTGAATTGTCATTAAAAGGTACTTGCTCCAAAGTCAATGACCATCTTGACTGAATTACTCACTCACTTGTCAGTCAATCAGTCAGTCAGAGATTCGAGGAGCAGCAGGGCTATCCTTCAGTTCTTATCTAGTCTCTAGTTCCTTAACACTGGAGGGCATCTCCAAGGACCATGCCTGTTCATGGCTTTGTCAATTTATTTTCTATAGCTGACCATAGCCACAGCACACTGAAGACCCTTACGGAATGGTAGACAGTACTATGGACAATTCCATTATTCATTCGACAATGCCTTGATGTACCCTGGCAGCGTAGTATGTGGTATTGTAGCCAATTCAGTCAGCTACCTTTAGATGGCAGAAAGAGCATTCTAGATGAGTATTGGATCCCATCTGATCCACAGGATCCCACATTTCTGCCAGGCCTAAGTCCTGTGCCAAGTCCTGATCCCAAACTGAAGGGTCGCAACATCAATGTGGCCATTGACACAGCAAGTATCATCACAAATCAGGTCTGCTTTTAATCAGGCTGCTATTAGAAGAACAATGACACAGACTAATATATCGTTTCACATATTTAAAGGCAGGAAACAGCATTTATAATTGACACAGCAAAAAACGTAACTCACCTGTTCCCAGGTAGAGCACACTGTAATGCTCATCGTTGACAGCCAGCACCATGTCTGTGATGATGTATGTGATATGGTCATCAGTCAGCAGGTCGAGGGGAGTGGCCTCAACCGGACGAATCACATCTTCAATCTCCGGGTGGTCCCTGACAACTCCCAAGTTCTTTGGGTTGTGGGCTGCAGTCGAGTTTTTGAAGGCACACTGGTGGAGGGAATGATGTTAAAAGGAGAAAATAAAATCAAAGCTCAGACAAGAGCTGGCTTTGTACAAGGACTTTACAAGGACTTCATTAGGTGTTTTATGTATGGTCTACAATAGCAGGTTTTCCACTCTAGTGATAAACGCAGACTCCCCAAAAGCCTGAGCTGCAAGTATTTGACAGTATCTGCATTCAATATGCACTACCGATACCTGTGCAATCTCTTTCCTTATTAATGAAGTTCTCACCGTTCCAGGTCTATGGCCAATCAGAGGACTGCTGTAACCCTTCAGTTTAGAGGTGGAGAAGGCCTGGTCAATGACCTCAATGGAGTATGCACAAATCACTGTTGTGTCCCTGAATAAACAAACACATTTAGTTCATTTTATTCAGACTGAATCTAAACAATTAATTATAATGCTGATATTGTAAAGCATTGTGAAATTGTGTATTTTCTCTAAACAAGTGCCTTCAACCTACAGCACACGCACCTACAGAGTTCATCTCCAAAGTACATACCTCCCTCTAATACCACACATTTCTCTCTCTTGCATTCAAGCATGGTTTATAACATATGTAGGCATAAGGTTTCCAGGGTCAGAGAAGTTAGCTCACCACGCGTTGGCAAACAGACCATACATGACGCCGGTCCTCTTGTCTTGGGCTGTCAGCACCACAGCTTGCTTCAGTTTGTTGTATTGCTGGGGGGTGTTGCCAGCTCCACACATTACTCTGGCTTTCTGGAAGGTGGTCCATGAGTCAGCCAGTAGGTTCTTAATGCCCCCATCATCCACCTGGATATTTGACACAACGGATTATATGTGAATCAACTGTTTCGAATGTTTGTGAGTTGTTTGGCTCAGATCTGCATTTCAATCATTTTATCAAATTGTATCAGAGGTCTTGGGGGGGACGCAGGATGGTGGGTGGGGTGGTGGGGAACACAAATAGCATGGGGAAGCCAACGTTTGAACATCTTTATTATGGGGGATCATTTAGTTTATCCAGGATGCCCACACCCTAGCGTGGATTTCCACACCCCAGCATCCACCACAATTCAAATACTGATTAACAAAGTGCTTACTGTGCAGATTCGTCCGATGCGGGCCCTGTAGGGTTCCTCATCCATACTGGCCGTCTTGTTGATCTCACTGAAGAAGACATAGATCTCTTCCTGATGTTTCCGCGAAGCCGGGATTACCGCTGCTCCTGCAAACTGTGGATCTGCAACAAGTCTGTATTTACTCCAATGTTCCAATATTTTAAGTAATCATTTTAACCCGCCTGGGACATAAATACTGTAGAAGTCAACCTTTACCAGAGCATACATTTTGCAATTCTGTTCTTTTAAGTGCCTTGAGGTATAAACGCTACTACAGCACATATTCTACAGAGACATTTGGTGTTCTCACTTGGAATAAGACTGTCCTGCCACCCACCCAGATGTACTCATTATCTTCCCATCCACATTCTCTCTAGAGCTCCACAGTACACAACACTCTCAGCCAATCACAACTACCCCATTTTCCACCCACTCACTCAGTAACCATTTGCTCTCAGTCTTCAGGAGTTTTTGAGAGCTGAAGGTCCGTTTGATAGAGCCTGTGTGATGGCCCACTGCTGATATAGCAGAATACAGACTCCCATCTAAGGCAGGGTGGGGGGTGGGGGTAGAAGATATGTGGGAGATGAAGATAAAATGGGAAGGAATTTGCCAAAACAGGAACATTGTGATGTGAGAGATTGAAAGGGCAGAAGAGAAAGAGATAGAGATAGAAGGATAACGTATGTGTGCACCAGTGAAGGCAGGATGTAGAAGGAGAGAGGATGAAGACAGATAGAAATAAAGATGAGAAAGAAGGGGGGGGGACACATGAAAATAACATGGGTTAGACTGACTGCTGCAATCTATGCAGGCTTCAAACCATATTACAATCACCTCACTCATTGCTCTGTCTCCATAGCAATAAGAGGAGCCATTTGGAATCCTGACACTAATGGTTGAGTTTGAACAATCATTATCAGAATGCCGCAACACTCTCGAAAATGTCTAGTTCATGGGTTCATTACTGGATCCTTCTATTTGATTCGGTAGATACAGCATGAGTCAATATGTCAGTGGTATGTGGAAATGATTATATGTGCTAACTGACTAACCAAGCCACACATCTTTATGTAAAAGACCGTGCTCAAATGCTCAAAGATATGTACAGGTCAGAGCAATATGGCAAAAGAGACCTACCATCTTACAAATAATTTTCAGAATATTTCAGATCTTGAATGAACAATTATGAACAATATACTGTAGTAGAATAAGAGAAACAGTTATGTGTGTTCTTACCTACTGACAAACTGACAGACTTCTGGGAGGGATAGGGTGGGGAGATGTCAGATGGGGAAGTCATCTGCCCATTTGTGGGGACGTCTGTTAATACAGTTTCATTAACCTATTTAAAAGGAGGAGATTAGGTCATAATTTAAACTGTCCCAATGGGTATTTTATAGCCAAGTAAAGCTATCAGCATTTTACAGTATTAACCTGCTACTGTTGGCAAAACGCTAAATTAAGTTGTGAGGCTATAGAGGTTCGGTTAACCATAAAAAATCTTACCAACAGCCAGCATTTAGGACTTCCAGCATTTGTCCCACAAACCACAAATGTATCATTGATTTTCTGAATGACTGTGATAAAATTATCACACTCCAACTGTAGAAGAGAGAGGGAAAGTTAAGTGAGGTAAAAACTTGTGTGTATGTGTTTTTCGGTGTCGTGAGGGGTAGAGGGAAAGCATTGACTGCCTAACTCCGTATCCACCACTTTTTAATTAAGTTATATTTACATTGCATTTAGTCATTTATCAGACACTCTTATCCAGAGCGACTTACAGTAAGTACAGGGACATTCCCCCCGAGGCAATTAGGGTGATGTGCCTTGCCCAAGGACACAATGTCAACGTCACTGCGAGAATCAAACTGGCAACCTTCTGTTAATAGCCCGATTTCCAAATCACTCAGCCATCTGACTAATATGGTACACTTCCAGCTGGAGTTAGTATGTGAGGATGAAAATGAAGGAAGGCCCTATGTGTTCTAGTCCCAGCCATCTTTTACCTATTTTTACAGATGTTTTGATGGCATTTCACATTGCTTCTATATTCACTGTAGCCCCTAGATTCATGAATTTACTGTAGCTCTTAGATACACCATTTAAGATACGTTGATAATTGCTTACTTTTGGTGGTGCTGACCTGGCCATGCAGGCTGCTTTTGTGTTCTCATCTGTCACCACAGGGATCTGGCAAAACAATATGAGCCACTCTTAGCTCATGCCTTGACTCATCACATTTACACATTTAGCAGACACTCTTATCCAGAGTGACTTATAGTAGGTACAGGGATATTCTCGCCGAGGTAAGTAGGTGAAGTGCCTTGCACAACATCATGCGCACCGGTCAGGAATCGAACTGGCAACCTTCAGATTACTAGCCCGATGCGCTACCCGCTCACCCACCTGACTCATCAGCTCGGGGACTTTCTCATAATATGTTTTGATGGACTAAACTAGACCTAAATATAACACAGCCTTTCATTATGAACCACACAAGGCGCTATGTTCACAATATGTTCCTGTTTATCTACTGTCAATGCTCATGAAAACGTAGACAATATTATCTCTAACCTGTATTTGCTGAGAAGTCATGGGTATGATTATCTTTACTTGGATAGAGATTGCATTTGGCTCATATGGTCTGCATGACACACTGTATCTACTGTTTTCCCTTCCATCTCTTTTTTTCCTCATTCTAGGTCAACACTGGGGCAATCGTCTAATTTAGTACCCACTACTGTAGCACTGCACTGGGTTATCGTGTTACTGTCACCACCTCCGTACCTGCAGGTTGCGAACCCCATTGTCACTGAATGTCAACACATAGATCACAGCCTGGGCCCCCACATACAGCACATTGGTGCCCGGCTGCTGGTACAGTGTTATGTAGTTCTCCGGTTTCGTGAAGTGAAACCTAGGGGACTCTGCAGGTCACACAAAATCAAGTTAGAATGGCAAAACATGTAATGTCACATCATGTATTCTGATTAAGGTAGTTCAGGATTCAATGGTTTGGGATATACAGTTAGATTTTTTTTCTTGAGTGTCAATTAATATAGCAGAAAAGGCTTATATATTATTGATGGCAAATGCAAGACTTCTTTAGGTTTTCCGTTCAGAGTCATCTGGGTGTCAAGAACAGAAAAGGGTGGACGATGGATGCGCTGTCCATGGTGCTGAAACCGCTTTGGACACCAGCAGCATAAGTGCAAGTAAAAACTAAGAAACACTATCATCGATTTTGTTCTACTAATTATTCGAGTAGTAGGGTTGGTAATCTATTGCATGGTATGAATTGGTCAAGCACGTACTTTAGTCGGTTTTTGCTGATTTTACACAGTAAATAAGAGTGGCCGCGCCAATGTAATGACCGCTACCCATCTTGAGACAGCCCTGTCTATTGATTGCAAATCGGACAATGCCCGGGTGTGAGGGCTCAAGTTGAATGATTAATTGCCAATTGGCTTTGACGCATCCCATTTCCATATTAGCTGTGCGTGTGTGTGTGTGTGTCCGTGCATTTTTGATGACAATGTTTACGGACTTGCTTATATTGCTGCTCTGCCCTCAAGACGACGTCCGCTACTGCAATAGGCTACTACCACCAGCGTCAGCTCGTGCACCTGCATTGCAGTTTTCCAGCGCGAGCTAAAGCCTGGACTATGTGTCAGCCTCCGATTAAAATGATTAATTAGGCTTATAGCAGTACTGTTGTAGTATTTCTTAGGTTGATACCAACATCTGTTTTGTCAAGCATTGCTCACAAGCCATCTTGCCGCCTGAGAAAATTATCACAAGTGTTCTGATTGGTAACAGCAACGTTTCCATGACGACTAACCGGCGAATGTGTGCGCAATATGCCTTCATTTGGAACCCCACATGACTTGACTATCAATAAAAAGAACACCCCCCCAAACTCGCCAAAAAACCCACGCAAACACATTGCCATGCAAAGATGCGCATTGGTATATTTTAACTAGAGGATAGTTGAAGCTGATGGTCAATAGCTTTGGATAGCCTCGGGTACTTATTTGAAAGATGCCCTGGGCTTTGCATATTGGTAAAGTAATTTGTATTAGGGTCACGTCTTGGTTTGGGAATGACATCATTCAACACTGTCAACGCAAAGTTAGTGTGTAGCCTATACTATATTGTTGCAATATGAAATAATATCCATAACAGCTCATCGGCCTATAAGTTCGTTTTCAGGTTCAGGACACATAGGCTAACTAGATCAAAGCTTGCGCCTGTGTGAACTATTTTTTATTAAAATGCATTTCCCTGTAAGCTATTTGGCCTATTGCTCGTTTACAGACTGTCACAACACAGTATAGGCTGTCACCATAGACGAAAATACAGCTGGACTGCATCACTTTCTTTTAAATTGTGGACCCATCAATTTAGTCATTTAGTCTATCTTAACTACATCCTCGATGGATTATATGTCCTGATAGCCATTACAGTGGCATAGCATATTTATAAGCTATACAGTAAGCACCAACAAACACACGTCATTGCCGGAATGTCCACTCAAATCTGCCCAACTCTATACTGTGTGTATCATACCTTGCACAACGAATTTCAGCCGAGGAGACTTCCTGGCAAAAATCATCGAAAAAAGAGATGCCAACAAGAGGTACTTCATTATTCAGATTCACAGCACAGTGTCCTTGTCACAAAAAGATTTGCAACAATGCGTTCAGACTTTATATTCCTGTTTCTTTTACAATGTAACTATCTATCGACTTGTGTGGGTATTGGTATAATCATTTGATATATCCCGAACGCAAATGAATGGCTTCTCGTCTGCCTAGTCGACAGTCCAGTCTGCCGAACTAGGGGTAACAAGCTCCACCTTGAAAACATTACAAAATGGGTGAAGGAAAGGGGCGCGATAAAGTCGGCCACACTGTTCGTTCGTTGCTTGCCGTTCATTTGGCACCCCTATTCCTGGCATGAAATGAAATAGCCTACCTGTTGCGTTATTTCACATTTGCCGGTCGTGATAAGATTGTTGTGCGTAGGTGGTACTTTGGCAAACGGATCATAATTAATAATACATTGAAAATGTAGCAACAGACACAATGTAAAACTATTTCAATTGAGTGGATGAAACTACCTAACCAAACAAAAATGCTGGAAATAAAACTGTGTGAGCAACTAGGTCTTATTTTTTGGTCGTTTAAACCTACCATCCCTGTTAATTGTCAGTGCATTTGCTTTTGAACAGGGTGCAGTGTCCCTCCATAGATTATCAAGCCAGGAAACCAAGAGGTCAGACCCACGTGATGCTACCATTGAAATGCCCAATATAACTGTCAATACTCATCTCTAATAGACCCAAACAGCAATGAATCAGCATTCTGCTGTATGTGCATTTCTGGGATTTGATTGTGTTAAAAGGTCAGTGTACTGTATACATCAATATTATCAAAGCTGACAAAATGCTAAATAGCAATAGATAAATAAAAGTCTCACGTTAACAATTGTGCGTGTCAGTCTATGCCATGAATGAGAGTATTGCTAATCATTAACAAAGAGGGCTTCTACAGATTACAGTGCACTTCTTATGCATTACATAGGCCAACCCAAAGGACTGACCTGCCACTGTACTGTGATATCTCTAAGGATATAATCAGACATAGCAAACAGTGCCTTTATTGTTTGTAAGTGCTGCATGATGCACATTGGCAGCCCACTTGTACATGGTAATATTGTCCGGTTTGACTACCCCCATTAACATCCAGTCACTAAGAACGCTAACCATTTCACTTAAAATGACGACCCGGCACTTTTGAATAACTCATGTAAATACAAATATTTTTGCTACTGTAGAATGTATAAGAATGTGTTGACGGTTATGATTCCATGGTCTCAAATCATAGATATTAAGCACCACTCAGTGGCAAGTCAGAAGAGAAAATGTAGCACAAGGAGAACTTTTCTAAACAGACACACATTGTACAACATTTCGAAATTATAGGCATTCTCACTAGAATATGTTTTATACTGAGAGGCTGCCATGATTTATGGCAGTAGTAGATTGAGAAAATAAGAATTGTAGTTCTCTTTTTTTACAACACCAGTGAAGGAAAAAAAAAACCTCAATGCGTGAATTTTATAGTTGATAAACGCCAGTCTTAAGCTGACCATTGGCTTTCATTCCATAGGTTAGTAGATCAAGAAAATAAGAATTGTAGTTCTCTTTGTATATAGTTACTTTACAACACCAATGAGAAAAAAAAACCTCAATGCTGTGAATTTTATGGCTTATAAACGCCAGTTGTACGCTGACCATTGGCTTTAATTCCATGTGAGGAAATGACTGCATTAAAACAGATAATGTGAAGAGCAAAGCAGGCGGGTGGGTTAGCAGCCACCAGACAGACCTATATAACAGATTGAGACATGCAGAGGTAATCCAAAAGGGTTTAAATCTTTGCTCATACACGTGATTATAATTTTTCTGGGTTATTCTGGGAAACAGCAGGAGGGGGAAATGATTTACTGTCCACAGAATCCACTTAGAGCTGGGAAGGCTTTGTAGCTGTCTGGATTGGGAGAATGTCAGTGGACCTAAATGTCAACCTTCTAGTCTGTTAAGTTCTACTGGTCTAATCAGTGTCACACCGCACAAACACGTTCATTTTATATTTATCATACAAATTAAGACAGGTTTAATATCTGTGTACATTGAGGCAACAACACTAGTTTGTTTATTAATGTTGATTTGATCATTAGTGGAGATTTTTAATTTGTTCACACAGAGTAAATCAAATGAATTAAAGTTACGTTGTGTTATGCTAGGAAATGTTGAATGCCTCAACATTTAAATATTGTTTTCATTTAAAATTGACTTGGGTGTGAACAGAGGGGGTGTACATGGGTGTGTGTACAGTGAATGCATTCACACAATTCAGATTTAAATATAGGCATTTAATCATTTAAAATTCAAAAGGAAGATACGTTACAAACAAGATAGAAAAACAAATTTGATTACTTATGTTTAAATTAATTTACACAATTTGGTTCTACAAGTATACATAAAACGAGAGTGGCATAGTGAAGAGACACTGATCTGTTGGACTTAAGCCAAAGAGTAACCCAGAGAACGAAAATGTCCTCAACCTATATTTCACATAAATTCACAAGAAAATAATGATTACAGTTTTCCATTGCTTCTCCATGGCGAGTATCTTACTCAGGCACATTTTATAATTATTTACGTTTATGATCTTTTGGGAAAAAACGGAATATAAAGGTTACGTGAGGGTAAGAATTGAATACATTTCAAAGCATTTATGAATGAACATGTAATAGCAGAAAACTCTCGATAAAAAAAAATAAAAAACGATCAAAGTTGCACCAGCAAAATTGTTAAAAGTATGAAATTGAATTGTATACATTCTTATGTACAAACTAAAATAAACACAGTGCCAAAAGCCACTTGACACTCAATTACAAATCAATACGAGGACATCAATTTTAAGTATCCACACACAAATTATGTCTTTAAAATAACACAATGCTTGTAATAGTCTTAATACTAGATAGTCAAAACATGAGCAGTGACTAAATGTTACCTTGAAGTTAGCATTAACTATTTGGCTACGGTACATAATCGTATACATCTAATGTAGCTACTTATAGGCTTTTAGCTACAGTCATGTGTTTGCATAATTGTCTCATAGTGCCTTACAAAATCCTAAGAATGCAGTCTCTGAAGGTCTCCCTTGTGGGTGTCACAAGGTCTATGTTTGGTTTACCTGTACTGGCAAGAGCAAACCTCAGATTACTTGTACAGTATTTACCAAGCAAACCTGATATGTTTGGTCTAATCCTTCATCTAAAACTGCTGTCATTTGTATATGTTAACGCTCTAATTCTCTCCCCCAAAAATTGGAACAAACTTTATGCTGCAACAAAAATTAAATGTATGAAACACAATATATCTTTTCAACCCTGAAAAAGACTTGCTTCATTCATAAGTGTGTTCTACTTTTGTATCACTAGATAGTGTCAAAATGTGAGGTGAAGAGGCATGTGCATTGAAATAACAGTTTAAAATTTAACATGTCTGATGTCTTTCATCTACTGCCCTTAAATACCCTGGCAGAATCATCACAAGTAGAACCACTTCCTATAGAGCATTGTGAATCTGTGTACGCAATAAGTACTCAATCCAGAAGGGTTTAAATAGTCAATAAAGCTCCCCAGTATTACTTTTGTCCATTCCTAAGAGGACTTAGATAAGCTTCATGGTGAACCTACCAGTGTCCCCTCCTTCCCCTCCTCCCCCCATGGAGGCGCGAGGCACAAAGTCGATCGTGGCCGTGTGTTTGATCTGCCCTTTGCTCTGGCTCCAGAAGAACATGAAGACAAAGCAGATGGCCACAGAGCTGAGGAAGGAAAGGAAGCCCATAGTGGTGGCTATGATCAATGTCTTGGCATCAAATGGGTATGGGTTAGCCACCTGGGCAGAGGAATTAGCAGTGGGTGGGAAGGAAGACTCGATCCAGCCCTGTTCAGTAAAAAAGGGCATGGTGCGATTTCGCGGGAACCCCTTCACTTGCAGGCTGACAGACAGGGTGTCGTTGCCAGCTGCATTGCCTGCTGTGCACTGGTACATGCCACTGTCCTGAACCTGGGCATAGCGTACCTCCAGAGTCCCATCAGACAACACCCTGATCCGGCCCGTGGGAGAGAGAAGGGTCTTCTGGGCTGAAATCCATGTGATTGTGGGTGCTGGATCACCATCAGCCTTACAGGAGAACAGTATGTTGGTGCCCTCCTCTACGTTGGCTTCTTGTCTTCTGCGGTCTATGATGCGGCTTGGCCGGCAGATGAACACTCTTGGGAGTTCCTTCTCCGAGAACCCCTGGAACTCCCTCTCTCGTACCATATCAGGAGACAAACAAGTGGGTTGCCGTCCATCAAAATTCAGGCGGAACCGCCTTCGGACGATCCAGAGCAGACGGCAGTCGCATGCCAGTGGGTTTCCATCTAGTCGGAGAACCTGGAGGTTCCCTACGGAGTGAAAGGCGCCTTCCTCCAAGGTGGTGAGCTGATTGGAGGAAACATTGAGCACCCGGAAGTAAGCAAGTCCTCTGAAGGCCCCAGGCTCGATTCTCAGCAGGTTTCCCCCAACCAGGTGCAGTTCTTGCAGCCTTAACAAGTCCCCTAGCAGATTGCCCTGGATGTTGGTAATGGGGTTGTAGGACAGGTCTAGATAGCGCAGGTATACGAGGTGGCGCAGGGCAGAGTAAGGAACAGCGCTGAGGTTACTGCTGCTGATGACCAAAGAGGTCAGATTGAGGCCAATGAGACTGTTGCTGGCCAACGTATCCAAGAAGGGCCAGTGGGAGATCAGCAGGCTACGCAGGCGGTGCAATTTGCGGAAGACATTGTTGGGAAGCGATGAGATGGTGAGGCGTAGTAAGCGGAGGCGTGTCAGGCTCTGGAGCTGGGACAGCGCTTCTGTGGGGATGGAGGTTAGGTTGCTGCGGTCCAGGTTAAGCTCCTGCAAGTTCTGCAGGCCAGTGAACGCCCGCTGGGAGATGAACACCAGGTCATTCTCCCCAGCCTCTAGCAACTGCAAGTTCCCCATATCTCGGAAGGTGTAGTCAAGGAAGACCAGGATCTCATTTTCACTGAGGTCCAGGAATTGCAAACTGAATAGGCTCGAAAAGACCCCAACAGGAATGATCTTTAAACGATTATTCTTAATACGAAGAATCCTGAGGTTTTGCAGGCCCTGGAAAGCCTCAACCTCAATCATTGAGATGACATTGTCACTCAGGTCCATCTCCTGAAGCTGGGTGAGCCCCAAGAACTGGCGACGACCCAGTGTCTTTAGCTTATTCTGGGACAGGTCCAATCGCTTCATATCACTGGGTAAGCTTTCAGGCACTGAGGTTAGGTGTTTGCCTGAGCAGTTCACTTCCATAGTGTCAGGGCGACACACACACCGAGGTGGACAGAACCCCGCTGACACACCCAATCCAAAATGGAGCAGGATGCTCCATGCTCCCAATCGAACGACAGACTCCATAAACATCTTTCCACCTGCCTGAGAAAGGAAAAAACATGAACATGAAAAAAAAAACATGAAAGGTTAAAGTGGAATACTACGTTTTTTGTGCAGGTGTTTCTAACTAGAACTCGATACTTTCCACCAGTAGGTGGCTAATACTAACCAGAGCCAACACCCCCTGTACAGGACATCGGATGAAAACAATCAACATCCTTCTGCTGCAAAATTTGTTTTAATTTTTTTTTAATATACTAATCATTATCAAAGTTAAATTTCATGTCTTATATGTCTACAAATGTATACAAATAGATTTTGTAATAAGGTACTATTGAATGGCTCACCAATTAAATCTAGAGGTGCAGGTTTTCATAACCAGTTGTAGTCAAGTTGGAATCTGACTGGAGTAAGGAGTTTTGTTTCTGCTAAAAGCATGCCCTTAGAAATCACCTGGAGAAAAAAAAATTAGAATATTAAGTTTAAACAGCCAAATCAAACTGTGAATGAACATATAACAATGAATGCACAAGTGTTAAAAGTATTTTAGACAAACAAATGTAAAAATTAATAAATAAAATGGATTAAGAAAAAGTAGGTTAGTAAAGCTCAAAGCAGATGTCATGATTCGGTGATTAGTTTTGCCCCACATTTGTAATGCACAAAACATAGCACACTTTATACTTGGAAGGTTTTATGTTTACGTTTCAAGCACCCACCACTGAAAATGCCATTATGCATCCTGGCCCATGTTTACTAATGGTCTCTAAAAGCCCTGACAGGGACCAGTTGGTATGGGAGTTTCGCCCCTTGGCCAAGCATCTGCATCTTAAAGGCCAACTGAGGTTAGGGCTAGAGACATGAAAAGGCGGGGGACGGCATTTGTTTACGCACATAAACAGCACGCTGATTTAAAATATAAAAAACTCCACATTCCATACAATTCAACATTTGCAATACACGTTTTTTTTCCCCGCAAACATTGTGAAATCACTGTGGTCTTGGAACCAGACCAGTCTGCAAGCTTGTGGTTTATTTACTCGAGCCGATCTGTCTTGGCACCCTTCCATTCAAACAGATTCTCCTACAGCATGAGAAGTACTGGGCCACAACCATGTATTTGATATGGGGTGTGTTTAATATGACTGTACAGGAAGTGCATATATGAGGCCTTTTTGTAAAAAAAAAACAAGATTATGTTTTGTTGCTCTGATTGATTGAATCTATCAATTGCATTCAGAGGAATTTTGTTTGGAGTTGATAAATGACCCTTGGATGTCGAAAAGGTACTGAGAGGCTCCAGATTAATATACATTTGCTAATTGGTCTGGCAATACCAGGCTACTTGCACTGCATGTCAATATCAAAAACAAAAACTAGGTCTAGTTTTGTTATTTTCATTTTCGCTATACACTGTCTCTGTCCCTGTGCTTGTGAGACCGATGGTTGTTTATAAAGACGACAATGAGCTGACTCATTTATTGCATTTCTAAAACATAAATTCAAGACCTGAAATCAAGTCAAACCTAAGAAAAACAAAGCTGGTCCCTTGGTTAGTGACCAGAAAAAACATTGGAAAACATTACCACTATAATAGATCCCAGATCAAAAATCTACAGTTGATGCACATTAGCAATCAATCCAGTAAATCGATTCAAGTACAAAATGTGTATGTCTAGTAAGAAATATACAATTTTAGTCAAACCTGTAGAGGTGGAGATCTCTCAGGGCCCACAATTTAACAGATAGCTCCTCTCTGTCTGCTCTCACTGAGTGTATCTGCCAGAGTGTGCCAACAGTCCCAGAGCACCACTATCTTGTGCCACCCCTGCTATTCACGCAATTGGTTCTTATAGAGACTGGAAGCACTGACTCATAATCCACCACTTGGGTTCAAATGTTTGGAACACCTCCCCTCCCCCCAGCCTTTCAAACACCGTATTTACTTTGTATGTAATACTGGGAAGGGCTCGCGCGAATTAAACGTGTTGATCCCCCGATGTCGACTTGCGAAAGACAGAGACTAGCAGGTGTGCAAAGTCCCAGGCTGGTGAGTGTCTGAATGTGCCAGGGTTGTCAGTCTCTGAGCCCTCTGACCACAGCGGTATAGGATTCCTCCTCCTCCTAGGCTCCACAAACACCACCAAACTAGATTGCAGTCAATGACCTAAAGGGTCACAGCGGGAGCTGACCCTGCCTGCCAAATTAGAAAGTGAGGGAATGAATTAATTTCTAATTTTAGATCAATGTTTGAACCCAGTGGTGGTATCGCATTACAGTATATTTACATAAACATAATATATTGTGGAAAACTTGTCTTGTTGCTATACTTGATAGAGTCTCTCCAGTTCAGCAACTTTTTTGTTGTTTCAGTTTGTCAGGTTCATGGCACAGTGCCTTTTTGACCGGTAACAATGTTCAGTAAAACGTTTGTATAACGCCAAATCGGTCCAAACCTAGGCAGTGACCAGCTCTTATATAACAAATCTCCACAACGCTAAAGGCAAACAATTTCTGAGCAAATGTGATAGAACATTAACTACAATTCATCAAGGGATCTAGTCATAATGTTTGGGCTTTGGACATCTTCCCAATGTTATTACATTTTGAAAGACTTCCATGCTCTATGGACTCGCAAAGGTCATATTTGACCATCTACTGAAGAAAAACCTAAACACCATCTTCAATTTGAATTCTGAAATTATAGGTGTTCTGTGTTCCAATCTCTTAAGATGCCTTGACTGACTGACAACAAGACAAACTGTATTTTGTCCTATTCTAAGGAGGGGAACATTT
Organism: Hypomesus nipponensis; assembly: GCF_054491055.1. NCBI lineage: Eukaryota > Metazoa > Chordata > Actinopteri > Osmeriformes > Osmeridae > Hypomesus > Hypomesus nipponensis. The sequence goes on from NC_140362.1 coordinate 18,079,725, forward strand.
TGGGTTCACTTGGAGCACCGTAATGGGTATCCAAAGAAGACATTCATGACAAGCATCAATCCCACATTAACACACACACCTCTTCCTTTGGATCCCCCAAAGGGGTTTCAAAGTAAACTTCAGTGAAGGCCAGCTCCATTTTCTAACCCTTGCCTACATGCTATTCTTATCCTTTCAGATTGATAAAGACAAGGGCTTGGCTCAAATCCACAATTAGCATGTCTGAAATGGAACAACTATCAGGATCACACGCTCAGAGTGATGATTGTCTACAGTACTCTGTGCATGTTGTATATGGTTTCTTGTGTTGTGTGTGTATTCGAAATACTTTATCTATTGCCCATGGCAACAGCTACAATGAGATTGCCAGTGTGTTACAAGTGTGTATTAAGAAGTTTGTAACCAGAACATTTCCTAGGCTGAGGGAAACAGCAGTACAATTTGTAGTTCTTATACCATGGTCTGGGTGAATACTCGATTCTGATTGGCTGCAGGGGTGTCCATTATCAGGTGATAATGTACACCTCGTCGGGCATTATCCCTTCTCTTGCTTTTTTTTTTTTTTTTTTAGATTAATTCAAACAATAAGTGCATCATTGTAAAGTTAATTAAGGATATATTTTCTTCAGTGGCATATGTACAGTGTTTGCGTATGTGTGCGCACATATACTTCATGGTTTGTGAGAAAAAAAAACGCATCAATGAAGTTTGTATGACGTTGTGGGCTTTTTGAGAGTTTGGAGGTTAATGCGTTCTGGTGTGTGTTCTTACACACTCAGACATATTTGGAAAGGTTCAAAGCCCACATTTGTCACGATACAAGCCTACTCCAATCTTTCTTTTCAATGAGAGACAATGAGTAGGAAGCTACCCTGTATTACAATTATGTATTGCAAGCAGGAGACAGTTAATTCACTGCTTGCACAAAGTGCACTGTCTGCAATATTAATTATAGCCCAAATAAATGAGAAAAGGGAATTAGTCTTAGTGCAGCGCTGATGTGACATGACAAATTAGGTCGCTTTAGCTAACAGCCTTGATGGGCTGGATCCATCAAGGTTCACTGGTGAAATGGGGGAAAGAAATATGTCTGACAGTGAAAGACGGGTGTTTAAACAGATTCAAGCAAACTGAATCACATACCAACATTTCATCATTCTAAAATGATTTCGCCAGAAAATATACTGTACATAACTGAACCCATGCTATACACCATCTATATTCTATCCTATAACCTGTGTGTTTGGGCCAAGGCTATATCTGAAACTATACTATGAATATGTAGGCTGAGCTTCTTTGGTGTCCCTAAAAGCTTGTACTACATTTTTCACAGAAGAGCCCTCAAATGCATAATCCCCCACATTACTAGACAGGTGGAGCTTTTTGTCTTTGGCACACTTTACGTGCTGCTTGCTAATCTGATCAGAGCGCTGCACAATCCAACCTTGATTCAGATTGAGGGAACCAGCTATTATGATGCTTAAGCTGAAGTGTCAAAGCCGTCTCTGTAAGGAGTAAGTGAAAGCCTTTGGAGTGCTTGTAGAGTCCCATGCAATGCTATGCTCTGCTGTCACTGTTAATGTAGTGACCTTGAGTCAATAATTCAGTTGGGCTCGTGTTTCAGTCTGTATTGTTTTGTTTACATAATAAATTGCCCTTTGATAATAATATATGCAAACATAACTAGTTAAGTTGACGTAATCTAATTAAGGTTGATAAGAGAATGTGTGTGAATACAAGTCCCCGAGCTGTTTGCAAACTCCTGCAGTATGAGACCAAAGGCATTTGTTGGCATAATCCCTAGGACTATGCCATTTCAGTCCTCATGTTTAGACTCTATACCATTCTCATAATGCATATTAAGTCATGGTATTTAGCTATGAAGGGCTAAATCAGTGATGAACTTCAAATGAGCTCTACTTCCTGAATAGTGCCTGAGTGAAGAGCAGGGAACATGCTGCAGGGATCAGATACTGTCCTGGTTAGACTTGTTTATGCTCAGCAACATGCTGCAGGGAACAGATACTGTCCTGGTTAGACTTGTTTATGCTCAGCAACATGCTGCAGGGAACAGACTCTGTCCTGGTTAGACTTGTTTCAGCTCAATCCGTCCAAATAGGTTATGTTGCACACTGTGTGAATGACATATAAAAAAGAGAGAGAGAAAAAAAACAATTTCTATTAAAACTGCCAGCCCACGAGTTGCTGTGAAAAAAAGTCCATTATGCTCAATAAAAAGTTTTTTTTTTTTCATAGCCAAATCATGGTCTTAATCCCTCGAACTATGAGTATAAAATGGGGGCTTGCAAGAGTCTCTAAATGGTTTTAGGTTCAATGCTTTGTAGATAAGCCTGTTATTAAGGGCCAGAGATGGGCTACTAAAAGCAGGAACTGGACAGACGCCCATGAGATATTCCATTCCTAATGGCCTGCGCCTGCAAGCAACGTTGCCTCCCAAAACAGTTGAATTATCTGTCAGTCCATTTTAAAGCCTGGCTGTACACAATGACCATGGAAAACAAAATCACTGGTAACAAGAAAATGCCATTTACCTGATTCCTTAAGGCCCAGGAGTAACATACAGTATATTCAAATGTCAGAATAAATCTTCTCCAACAAGGAGACTAAAATAGTGTCCTTAGACACCGAGATTAAATTGCCCATTTGGCTCATCTCCAAGTATATTTCACTTGGCCCTCTCACTGGGTCTTGAGTCTGCTCCAACCGCTAGGCTGCACTTCATGGTTGTCATTTGCTGCTTTCATCTGTCATCTAGGCAGAACGTACACACGATACCCTCAATCATATTCAATAACCTCTTTTAACTCAAAGTATCATATTGTAGGTTATATAATTTATCTGTCACCTTTCACCTATGTTCCTGTATAATTTGAAGGATTTGATTATTATAGCTAATTCCCATGGCTGATTAGAATGTTGACATTATATACAATCAGGATTGCTAGAACATTCTGATAGAGGGACTATGTGACCTGTAACAGGCATTTGCCTATAGGTGTAATTCAATTTCAAAATAAACAAGACTTGAAAATCCACCTATTTGACAATTAAAATGGATGTACCTTTAGGGCACAATTAACCTGTGTTCTACAATAAAGTAACCAAGCTCCATCAAGGCTAGAGACAGTACAGGAGATTAACACTGAAACATGCATCAGACTACAGCATGAACATGAGTCACCATTTTGGCACGCACTCTGAAGATTACATGAGGTTACAGCTGTGGCACCAATTAGTTTAAGCAAGTCTCTGTACAAATCCAGGATCACTAGCCTATAACATGCTTCTCCATGAGCATTGTCCTAAACATTATTACCTTTTTGAAATATATAATTTTTCATAAACGTTGTCATAACTTTAATGGGTTATTTTACAGTCCACAGGTGCCCCGTTTTTTTTTTTTTTTTTTACTGAACAGAAGCTAAGTTTACGAAGGCGTAGCTATCAAGAAATAAATAGGTTATAACCTTCATTAGCTTACAACATTAAGTCTAAAAAAGCAACAACAACAAAAAACTACATTTCAAGAGTGAATTATGGGCTAGAATACAGAATACAGAAACTCACCTGCGAGAGACTTCAATACATTGCTCACAAGTTGTCATCGTTATAACTCAATCAAAATACTTTCTTCCGAATACGCATTTCGTCCAGGTGCTGATGACATATAATACTTTGAAACATCTGCTTTGAAACGCCGCGCAATTTAATTTGTCCTTCTTCTTCATCACCTTCTTCATTTATTGCAGAATCCTTGGGGGAAGGGAGGGGGTTTAGATAATTAGCCTACGCTACTGAAAATTATTTAGGTCGACTTCTTTATTCAATTCTGACGCTTTCTGAGGCCCGCCTTCTTGCCCCGTCCTTGCTCTCTCTTGCGTTGCACGCGTACCAGTGATGAGTCTTTGCATCTTACTGAGCTTACAAGCAAGTCAACCTGTCCAACTATATGAATGGACAGCTTACTGAAATGCTAAAAACAAACATGGTAAAACATGGTCAAATGGCAACATACGCGTCCATGGTAGCAAACTCCCCGTGCTGTCTGTCCTCTGACAGGATTTGTGATTTTATCCAGCAGACTGAGTAAGTGCTGGAACCAATCCAGGACAGGACATTACTACTGCACAGCGACATTTGAAGGGAATGATGGGCAAATGTGCACGGGTCAGCCAAATATCCGGATTTAGATCACCAGCTGAATCTAAAATGGAGAACTAAAGGCTTGTTGTAGTAAGCCTGTGCAGGAAGCCAGTTCACTGAAAGGTGTCCTTATTGACAATGCAAACTGTAAACACAATCCTGAAACACAATTCAGAGGGGATCAAATGTGTTGTTGTGGATTTGCTTCTAATGTCCTATTATATTTTAATTTACATAAGAACATGCTAAAGTGAATCACAAACCTAGGCTACATCAGTTGACATGGTAAATGTATGATTTTGACTCCCACCAGTAAACAGTAGATTGGGGCACAATCTCACATTCTGTTTTAATGAATCCTCATTTGCTTGCCCAGTCTTTGCTTGTTGTAGAAGGGTTGGCTTGCATTTCTTCTGTTCCCTAAAGCAGAACATAGCATCTGCCAGCTGAAGAGAGGACAAGTGAGTCTGAAACTGAGGCAAGTGCAGAAGGTTATGGAGTTTAGCAACACATAACACATGGCTGTGTTAATTTGAGGGAGGTTGCCTGGGGCTCTGTCAGAGTTTGTTTTGGAACATATTATGTCAAGCATCCAGATCAAATGGGATGGTGATCAAGAATGCATTTGAGATATGTTAGTGTTTGTAGTGGTGCCCACTAGTGACATAATATAGCTGACAGTACACAAAGTTCTTTGGACAGTATAACTGTCTGTACAAAAGGATATGAGTAACCTTGTATCCGTGTCTGTACTTGGTGTTCTATCCATTTGAGTTTTGGGATGACAGAGGCAACCCAAAGCAATCTAATTAGATTTGGCCACGGGGGGGAAGATGTCTGTAATGAATAAAGGATGGAGCTAGTTCCCTTTTATTAGACAGATTCACCTTTGTCCCTAAGAAGTTTAGTTTCTCCAAACTCAATTATTGAAAAAACTGCCCTATATATCTACTACAAACTACATTTATTTTACTTATTCATTTTGAGCATGACCAAAGATAAACATATAATGAATCCTCTCACCTTAGTCTCCCTCTGAAAACAATGCAATAATATCTCGGGCGCTTATCAAATATACAATTTATTTCAAATGATCATTTTCCCATTTATTTTACTTGTGTTGCAACTAAAGAACTTTCAGGTCAGTTTTTTTGAGGGGCTTCCTTATTGTAGTGGCTGCCACAGACATCTGGTCCGTCTTGGCTTGGGCAAGGGCCAGCACTTGTTTTTGTAACCATGTAGCTTACGTGGGGATTATTTGATTTGGATGGCTTGAATCCATTGGTAAATGTTCTTTACGTAATGAAAAGAGGGTGAAAACCAAAACAACGCACACTCCTCTCTCCAAGGTGAGGTAAGGTAAAGAAACACAAGTCCTCCGCTCACATAGGGATATTACTAAAACAAAACACTTTGTGATGTGTCTGATGGTGACGTTAGGAGAAAATTCATTGTGTTTTGACAACTGTAGGATTTCCAGGAAGTTACTGCTCTTTCATGGATTGGACATGTATCATTTTTAACATTGTTAAACACACCTCATCTGTTTTTTGTTTCTCGGTTTATTATTATTAATATTTTTTTTGTGTGCGTTGTGTTTTTTAACACACATTGGTTTTCAACAAACCATGCTAAATATTGCATATACTAACTTAAAGCAATACAAACCAGGCATCTTATGTGGAAAAGTTTACTTGGCCATTAAACTCAGATTGAATTCTTTAGAGTTCCAAAGGTTAAACTAATACTGGCCCATGTATCAAAGCATACTACTCCAAATAGGCTCTTAAACCCATGTTGAGTTCTCAGCTGTTTCCTCATGTGGCTTCCCTAATAACGACCCATATAATGCAGAGTACTCAAGTATTCTTTAGATTATTTGGCACAGCTATAAAGTGAATATCACTTAGACACAGTCTTCCTGCCCATTTAATTTGCTTATCGCAGCAGAGAGAGTTTGACCCCAGTCTAAAAATATGGTTGGAGACAGAACCATGTGGCAAACATCACTTCCTCTAATACTTCTCGTGTTAGGCCACTAATCCCTAAAGAGCAAACGTGAAGATAGTTTAGCACCTGGCAGATTTACCATGGAAAAGACTGTGAATATGCAGGGGGAGGATTGGCAAAACTGTTTTTCACCATGTCTGCACAATAGGTAGTGTCTTTTCTTCTGAGCACTAATCCTTTAAAGAAATAACAAGAGATTTCAAGACAACGGGTTTAACTGATCTCGACCCAATACAAACAGCTGTTGAAGTTGTTTGTCAATCAAGCAATCAATAAGTCATTAATGGGGGGAGTGGATAAAGTACTGCATGAATGTACAAAACATTGTAAATGTGTTCATAAAAATAAGTAATTGCTTTTATGATATGCATAAATGACTGGATGATGGGCAGGTTGAACAAGTAGTTTTGAGAATTTCAATGGTGACCTGAGAAATAGGTACAAAAGAAACGAAGAAAAACTGCAGCTGCATCATATAGCCTCCTTTCTTAAGAGATCTGCATTTGTTATGCTTTATGACACACACTTGGAGTGAAGTTTGACGGGAAAGGTGGGGAGCGAGAGAGAGGTGGAGATATTCAGCAAAGGGGCCAAAGCCAGATGTGAGACCAGGCCGCTGCGATGAGGCCTCAGTCACCTCTACTTCTTTCTGTTTTTAAAGTAGGACCATCTTGATGCCACAAGGAGGCAGACATGATAAGTCTAAGCAATGTCTTAAAATATGCTCGTGTTCACAGGAATACTCTGAATGAATTGCAGTCCAATTCTGCCTCACTTCCTTTTCATTGAGCTTGTCTCTAGGTAGGAGATCACCTGGGGATGAAGATATTCCCTGGTTCTGACTGGAACATCTTTCTTGAACCGCTTTGTTGTAATATGTCCATTCCTACCCTACTTTAAGGTACTTTCTGGCTTGCATCTACCTGAGTAAATCTTGCCCTCTGGCTCCCTGCTTCGACACAGACGGCCTATGGTATTGACGATAACCAAACTATAAATCTGAATAAATCTGATTCAGATGGGCCGGGACCCGAGGTTCCTTCTTTGACCACCTGGCTGTAGATGTTCTGTATTAGGGGACTATAGTTTAGTTCACTTCTTCTTCAGGCCTTAGGTCTCCATCTCTCACAAGCGATCCACAGCCTTTGTCTAGTTCAGTGAAGGTAAAACAAGGTGAAGGTCTATAGCTTTTTTTAATCGTATCCAATTTGTATTCTAGGTGAATTAATTCCCCTTGACTGAAAAATAAGACCTTGAGAGATGTTTACGAATACAAATGCATTGTTTATTTTCCTTAACTTTGTATTATCCCAATATGAGGGGATGGGTTCCACAATCTTCAATTCCAAATCTCAATTTTCTGTTCAACACAATTAATAGGGAGAGCAAACAGTACAAAGCATTCGCAAATCAAAAGACAAAAGCAAATAGCTTTTCCTTTAATAAAAAACAAGATTTGGCTTGGATTGAAATAGGGTAAACATAATAATCTGTTGGAATGAAAACATGGATTTTAAACCCTCTGGTGTTTAATGTATTAATCTCTGAACTGGTCGGTAAAAATGCTCACAGTTCAGAGCAGGATAAATTATTCCATATTTCTCAGTAGATTTGGGAGTATCTGAATGACCATAGCTGAGCAGATATCAATTTTCTATACACATAAAATTGAATCAAAATGGTGTAATCCACAAACCTAGTGGCCATGTACACCATAGATGCAGATATATATGTAAATAGAGATAGACAGATATTTTTCCTAACCTAAAAAAACAATACAATGATACAAGATTATAGTTTTGGTTAGACTATTACACTATTACAGTCCCAGTTTAGCCGTGGACTAAAGTGGTCTTTACTTGACTCAGTCACGAGGATAGTCATATGATGGTACAAAAGGATCCTAGGAAGGTCCCTACGATCCTAGGTTCTGCTTCCAGTTTTATGGTATAGTAATGGTTACACCAGGAAACAGGAAACAGATGTGTGCTACAGTGAAAGACACTGTCTTATTTTCTCCTGCTTAACTGGACCTCACCTAGTTTCCTGGGAGATGATAAATGATAATGTATTATAATGGATTATTATAACTCAATACCTGTTAGGGGTTAGGGTTAGCACACACACACATTTGCACCAGTTACAACAATGTCCAGTACATTTAACATATTACAGTTAAAATAAGAGCCCACAACTATAATGAAACGCCTACATGCATGTGTGCAAGAATAGTTCATTTGTAGTTATTCTACTGAGTAGGCCAAGTCTGTGCACAAACACATACACACAAACCTACTGCAACCATCTCTAGCAAATGTATGGGGGATGGGCACTAGTGGATCGATGGAGAAATGACCACAGTCTCATTAAATAGAGTGGGTGGCTGTATTAAACAGCCACGAGTAAGACTCTTAAAGGAGCTTAAACTGGTATGCTCCAGTGGTCAGAGGCTCCAAGTGTCCTGCTGGCAGACAGATCATAAGTGGCTACTGATCGTACCCAGCCAAACCTCTACATGAACGAGTTTCAAACCTTTGACGAATACACATGGTATTGGCATTACCTTGGAGCCATGGGTCCTATCAGGAACCTGTCTTAAAGGTGAGATCAGCCTTTTACCTTCCAGACAATAATGTTCTGGCAATCCTGTTCCAGCCAATCGCTTTCAGCAAGGTGATCCTTCCTTCTTGGCTCATTTTACATCAATCAAACAAGCTGGAGGAAAGCACATACACAATAATTGTATGCACTCTTTCTCATATTCGAATTTCCTTAAAATTATTACATGTCGCAGTTTTAAAAGACTAAAAAGGCTGTAAACATGCAAACAAATGTGTTATATTACTGTGCTAATACAGTCCATTCAACATAACAATGTAAATAACTACAGGGTAAGACAAAAGATCCCGCAAACCAGCCCAACTGCAGCTTGTGCCAGCATAGGCCCTCATTCATGGAGATACACATATGATTAATATGCACACAGCATACTGCTGCGGTATACAGTATGTCACAAGACATACTCATTTAGAGAGATGGATTTAGCATGCAGTTGTGTCATGTCTGAACAGACTTAAACATCATGACAAAGTGTTCACATACACACACAACCCTGACACATTACCACTGGACCTCAGGGGGTTGACTAACACAGGGAAGTTTACCAGAGTCGTCATACAAACATAGGAGAACCTCAACCATTCCGGAATTGCCTCCTTTCTCTACCTCATGGATGGACACCATAAGCCGTTTAAAATAATACAAATGAAACTGAATTAATCAGTTGTTTCTTACAATATTGGTGGACCATCGGATTTTACAAGACGCATTAAAATCAAACTAAACTGGCTATATGCCAGTAGGCCTAAGTGTTTCCTCGAGGCATATCTGTAATTATTATCTTCCCATATAGGCTACTGTATATCCGTGATTAGGACTCTCATCATGCATTCGCCGTGAGACTCACGCATTTCAGCCCTTTCTTACGCTGTCACGCAACACCTTGTATTTCTCACGCTGAGGATTAATATAAACTTATCCCGCTATATACAATGAATGGACGAGGTGCAGGCATACGGCTTTTTTGTATCCTAAAATTGACAGGTATGGTAATAAAAGTTTTAACTTAAAACTTAAAAGCCCTGGTGATTATACTTAGCGTAGACATAGTGTATGAAAAGGCCTGTGAAAGAGTGAGGAAGTAAATATGTAGTTCCTGAAAAAATGTAGGCTTTGAAGGCTTCCCGTGAAATGTGACACCTGACATCATCTGATTCTTCTTGTGTCGAGCGAATCCAGATGTAGCCGAATCCCCCTTAAACTTGGAGCTACCGTCGTACTTCCTCAAATTCCAAGCTATATAAAAAACTCACATAGTGACCTACTTCAGTGCTTAGAAAGAAGTGCTCAGAAGACTTTGCCCAACTCCTCTCCAAAATACAAAGGTAATGGTACATCTCCTTTTCAGTGAACATATTCGTAGGTCCATTGCAAACATCACGAGAACAGCTTTCTTTTTCTCTCCGTTTTTTGTTTGAGTAGAATTTGCCGATTTATTGTTGTAAAGCAGATATGCGATATAGTCTTCTTAGTAGAAAAAAGCGATTGTTTAAAAACCTTTTTGAAACTTTTAGTAATGGTTAATAAACAAGCTATTCTGTAGGAGTCATATGCCTTGAGTCGGCGTAAACTTTAGGCTTATGTAGTTTGTATTTGCGTAGCCACATTTTGTTTCGTTTTAAAAATAGCCTACAAGGGAACTGAAAATGTTATAAAAACTTTACAACCAACTTTTTTTCAGTTGGAAATTCAATCTCGATCTGTTGATTCGAACCTGTTTGATTCGAAACAGCACAGGCATTGAAATTATATAACAGCTCACTACAATTGAGTCCAGGTTTTCATGTTGCCTAATTCATAATTATGAAACCGTGTCCAAAACAAAACTACAGGCCTATTTTCCAAGAATGCTGCTGTGTGGTTGCGTGCTGCTGCTCTTGGGTTCGACCCTGGCCCATCCACTGGATGAGGTATCCCTGGATACTGAATGGGAGAACTGGAAGACCACCCATAACAAGGAGTACAATGGCCTGGTCAGTATCTGCCTCTCCACCCATCTCAGTGTCTAGTTCTGTCTATTTGTCTGCCTGCCCATCTATCCTAACTATTGACCTGCCTCTCCAACACAAAGTTGTGTTGGAGAACTGCTATCGGCCCAGATTCTGAGATAAGTATTAAAATCCACCTAAAATGAACTGCACTTGACTTTGGGAAGGATTTAATTAAGCATTTGTGGTATTATCTATTGTCTTCTCACTTTGAGGGCATTAGGTCACAGGATGAAGCCAGGTGCAGCTGGGTGAAGGCAGGAAGGATGTGTGTGTTTTCTGTGTTGTTTAATCTAAGCTCAGCACATTCTTCAGTGCTCTTCAGAACACAGGAAAGCACTCTCTCATGGCTAAGCCCAGGATTTAATCATTATTCCTAACTCCTCAATCAAATCTTCAATCCTAACCTCTCCGCCATTTAGTTAAGCGTGAGCCATGTCTGCTCATTCACTCTATCACTATGCCAGGCATATACTACTCATATAAGACCAACCGGTAAGTTCTGTTTTTGTGTCCCATGGTAGAATGAGGAAGGGATCCGGAGAGCCATCTGGGAGAAGAATATGCGCATGATTGAGGCCCACAACCAGGAAGCAGCCCTTGGCATGCATTCCTATGAACTGGGAATGAATAACTTGGGAGACATGGTGAGTTGACACTTCCTGTTACAGTGTAAATGTGTCATTTACATTTCTTCGATAAAAAGCTTGTTTGATAATATCCTTATCCCTTCTTTCGCTCCAGACATCTGAAGAGGTGGCTGAGAAGATGATGGGTCTCCAGGTACCTTTGAATCGGGACCGAGGCAACACTTTTGTTCCTGACAACACCGTGGAAAGGCTCCCCAAGTCCATTGACTACCGCAAGAAAGGCATGGTGACCCCTGTCAAAAACCAGGTCAGACTTCTCAGAGTTCCTCTCCAGCATTTCTGCTGCCCAGTTATGGGTTCATTCTGACATAATGAAAATAATACTATGCAATAAATATAGTAACCAGGTTAGTGATTCTCCATGAAATCTCACCATTTTGTTTCAAAATTTGTCTCGACATTTCATTGTTGTTTCATTATTTTACCTGTAGATTCGTAAAGCAATAATGGGTGGATTCTCCCTCTCGCGGAACTGGCCAAGCTAGTTTATATGAAATCAGAAGCGCCATAATAGTTTAAGCGGGCACTGATAAATGAAAACCAAAAGTTGAGTAACAATGAGGAAGCATAGGAGCACTAAACATTCCTTTGGTGTTGTGTTTAGAAAACCACCCCTGTTCCAGTAAAGGTATTGAATCATTGCATTTATAGTAAACTCACAATCAGCCAACACAATTTACTGCAAATTGTTATGGCAATCAGAGGATGTTGCTAATTATGAAAAGTAATGACTCATTCGAACTGGACAGTGAGGCATTGTTTACATAAACAGGAGTAATTTGTCCTGTGGTACATTAAGAACACATTCTAAATACAAGTTAATTTGTTCTTACTGGCAAGAAATGCCAATTAGTCAAACATTTATAGCAACTAATGAACATTAGATCACATTAGATTAGTCGGTTGACAAAGAGTCTGGAAGGGACTGTGTTGAATAGAACATGAATCCACTCTAGTGGAGAGCCTTTGCAGGAGCATGGGCATAGGACAGATGAAAGAAAACATGATTAAAGAATGGGTAAGGCCAGCAGACTCCATTGCAATGTCAAAGGGTGCTCTCTAGTGGACAGATATAAGAACACACCTCTTGTCTGATAAATCGGAATCAGAATGGGTTTTAATCGCCATGAAAGTTTGCACAGACAAGGAATTTACTTAGGCAGGAAGGTGTATACTAGCCTGGTCCTAATCAGACCCTCGTTCATTTCATTTGTACAGAGGATCTGGGATCGCTCCATTTACAAACGTTAACTTCCTTGAAGGCGGGTCCTCTGTTGAATTTTAAAACTATTTGATCTGCCCAGAGCCACTCTGATTTGCCATAACCAATCGCAAGCGTTCGCCTTAGCCAACTCCTTCACCACTACTGTAACGAAGCTAGCTGCCGTAGCTGGAAAATCAAACTTTTACCGAACCCTGTGGGGAGGAGGGCCACAACATCATGGCCACCAACAAAACTCAGCAAGGAATGTTCTTGCTCCGGCTTTAACCTATGGATATTCGGCAGCGTTGCCACAACCGCAGAATAGTTTTGCTCGCATCTTTCACCGCCGCCATTACTGAACTACTCAAACTAGTGCACGACATTAACGTCATCGTTCTCAGCCACTCCCTCTGTTCGCTGATTGGACCTACAAAAAATGTGTTTCTGGAAACCGACTTCAGAGCCGAGCTCCCAGTAGCCTGGTCCTAACCAGACCCTCGTACATTTCATTTGTACAAAGGGTCTGGGATCTCTCCATTGACAAACATTAACTTCCTTGAAGGCGGGTCCTCTGTTGAAGTTAGCACTTATCCTAAGGTGCTTAAGTATATACATTTTAGAATAAAAATAAGCAATATGAAATATAAAATGCCCATAATATACAATATAAAAATACAATCACTGGACTCTTTCTGTCCTCCAGGGTTCATGTGGATCCTGCTGGGCCTTCAGCTCTGCGGGGGCCCTGGAGGGTCAGCTGATGAAGACCACAGGGAAACTGGTGGACCTCAGCCCACAGAACCTGGTGGACTGTGTCACTGAAAACAACGGCTGCGGGGGAGGCTACATGACCAACGCGTTCAACTACGTCAGGGATAACCAAGGCATCGACTCAGAGGCTGCCTACCCATACGTTGGCCAGGTACAGAAGGGGCGGCGAAACATGTGACTGTGCGTGTATCTCAGCTTTTCAAGTAAAGTAAATGCAGAAGAAATATGGGAAAATGCGGTACAGCTGTCTGCTGTCACGCCAGTATCTGTTTCAGCAGATCTTAACCGCTAGATTTACCCGCTAGAGTACATTACTGTTGTCAGATATGGGAAGTGACAACTGTGGCGTGCTCTGCGTCTCGTGATTCAAGTGTGACTCAGACACATGTTGACTTTCGTATATTTTATTTCTCAGGACGAGCCATGTGCTTACAACGTGTCTGGCATGACTGCCTCATGCCGCGGGTACAAGGAGATCCCAGAGGGAGATGAGAGAGCACTGACTGTAGCTGTGGCTAGAGTAGGCCCTGTGTCTGTGGGCATTGATGCCACCCTCTCCACTTTCCAGTTCTACCAGAAAGGTTATATACACATACACAATTTGGGTTGTTTGTTCAGCCTTGAAGTCCTCAAAGTAGAAGAAACCTCTATGGGCGTTACATTGTACTAATAAAGAAGTGAAACATTATGTTTCTGAGTCAAGAAATAAGGATTTGAACATTGCCTTGTCATTGTCCTATTCATTTAGTTGATGCCAGATGAATTTGTATCACATTTATCACGTATCAGTGGTTTTACATCCCTTTTCTTCTTTTTCTCTGTCATACTTAGGTGTGTACTATGACCGCAACTGTAACAAGGATGACATCAATCATGCCGTGCTTGCGGTCGGCTATGGGGTCACCCCCAAGGGCAAGAAATACTGGATTGTCAAGAACAGGTGAGGAGTAGGATAGCATCAAATGGCCACAACTGTTTTTTACAGAACTTTTACAAGCTCAAAGACGATACCATACCACCATGAGGTTGACCTTTAGTGATGTTTAGTCAACTTATGTGAAAGAATGTAGAACAAAATTAAAAGAATTAACGAAGAATGAACTTTCATTCATAACTTATTTTTTAAAGAGCATTAACAGTTTATTCTTTTTCTTTCTTGTTTTCTCTTTGTCTTGATCTGTCTCTTTTAACAGCTGGAGTGAGAGCTGGGGCAACAAAGGGTACATCCTCATGGCACGAAACCGTGGCAATCTCTGTGGCATTGCCAACCTTGCCAGTTACCCTATCATGTGACCCACTGTGTTGCTCAGGGCATGAAGTAATAGAGTTAAACAAAAGTCCTGGAACAACACATTCATCACATTCTACATTGGTGTAGCTTTATGAACCATCGTAAGCCGTTTATAAAGCCTATTAAGGTTCTTGACAGATAATTGAGGGTGAAATCATGTGAAACTTGATAAAAGTTGATATATTGTGTCTTATAAAAGGTTAAGGGTTTTAATACGTCTTGGTCAGAAGTGCCTAACTTGGTTAGTAGTATAATTGTCTAAGGTTACATGACAGTTCTTATGCAAGCACTTTAAAAACACTATCTCATGAATGATTTTGAATTCAGACAGACTTGTTCAACGGTGGTACAACTATGATTGTGATAAGGTATGTGTAGCCTAGCAAACACAGCTCTTAACATAGGTTGTGTTCAGTGTATCAGATACCATTGCTGTGCAATGGGAATTTTGTATCACATTCATGTTAGTGTAGCGGGATTGTGTGGGTAATTGTTAGCATCTTGATGGTGTTGATATTTTTATTTTTTTCTGCATTTTTTCACCAAATTCTGATTATTGAATATAAATGTTATCAAAAATGACAATAAAAAGTTCATTTTAAAGGGTGCATTTTATTGAACTTGTGCAATGTAAAACGCAAACACATTCATCCATTCGTTCATAAGAAGCATGAGGGGAAGCAGAAGAGGCTTATAATAATGAGAGTCTGTTATTTAATGTCTTCTTTTTGAAGACATGTAGATAATACATTTAATTAAACATGTTATGTACTCAACTTACCCTAACCCTTTCATATACTCAACAAAGTCAAGCAAAACAGTTATCAGAAATTATCTGCACCCTTACTCTACTCAATGGGTAATATGATATTTTTTGAAGTCAGCGTTCTGTAAGCTAATTTAAATAAACTGATGTCGTTATGAGGAAGAAATACACCATGTGACATTCACGTTAAGTATTCAGCAGGAAAAGGAGATCAAAAGCAGACCTACAATCTCTCAAGACAAGTACTTCAACTGGTAGAAAAGGTGAGCCAAAATAGGTTTCTGGGATATAAATGTACGTTTGTATTATAACTGGCAACTTTTAATGTACTAACACGTTAAAAACAACTGTAACTATAGGGAAGTAGTTTTACTTTCACTTTTTACAGCTACAATGCAATGTTTCCTTCACTTGAATTGGTCTGAATAAAGACTCATCTAAATAAGAGTTGGCTATGTGTGTTGTCGGACAAACATACTTATCTAAAACATGTATTTCAGCATTTGCCTGCCCTCTATTTACAATTATAATAAGACGCTAAATTGCACCGATATTGGAGGGATAGGCTTTGTGTAAATGTTTTCAGGTCTACCTTAAAACAGGTAAGCAGTTGAAGGGTAAACTACGCTTACTTACAGTAGGCTATATTGCTAAATTCATAAACTAATTTCGATCAACCCCGTTATAGGTTAAAAAAGCACTATTTAATTAGCCCTTGCTTGTAAATGAAACTGCAGTTTCTTGGAAACAACATCTTCTTTTGCAATATAATCGTTCTGCTATCTCTTTGACATCCCTTTGATTACCATTAAATACATTGAAAAAGATACTGTTTGAACTGAGAATAATAATGTGGTAAAAATGTACCATGCATTTCAGTTGCGTTTCATGCATTTCGTGCATTCAATTTGATCCGATACACCATGTCTACTGAGTGATGAGCTGTCTCATCTGTTAGCTTACTGTAAAGTAGGGTATCTCTCTCTTTCTCTCATTCTCTCTTTCTCTCTTTCTCTTTTTTTCTTTCTCATTCTCAACTCACAATTTGTATTTATTTAAATTGACCAACTACACTAACTTCAGACACACTTACACACCCCCACGCTGCTTTCTTAATTAAAGCCGCTCAAACCCATTACCTTGCATAAGAGTGAAGCATATAGCTCAACAGAATTTCAGAAGTTAGAGCTAGGGATTGCTTAATCATTGCTAGTGCTGCAGTTTGCTCCAGCGAGGTTGCTACAACACCATAAGCACTAAACCACTTCCTCTCTGTGGACATTGTTTAAATGTCAATTCATAATTTCCAGTCCAAAGGTAGGTTTAGGAACCACATTGCACTGTGGATTGGAAGTTTTATAATCATGATATCAATGATACTCAAATGAACTTTTTTGCCTCAGATGTATACAGACACAATGTTGGGGAGCCTTCTTCTAGTTGTGATGTGTGGGGTGGCAGCGGCCTTGGATGCCAAACTGGATTTACACTGGCAGATGTGGAAGAAGCAACATGGAAAGAACTACAAGACTGAGGTTGGTATTAAGGACGCGCCAGAAATTATACAAATAATTTCTATTCGTTTTTCAAATTTTTGGGCCCCCTGTCAGTAGGTACCCCTGGTTGGTAAGACTTTTGAGGATGTATATGGTGCCGGTTTGTTTGGTATCAAAATGTGCTTACGTAGTAGGCTTATGTAGTTCATGTTCTTGCTAAAAACCACAGTGACATCCACACAGCCAACAGCTTTTGGACACAGACAGATCCATCCATGTGTCCTTGAGGTATTGTCAAATAACATGTTACTGTAATATCATGTGTGGGTATATGTTTTTAACACTTGTGTGTGACCTATGTGGACAGGTTGAAGAGTTAGGCAGAAGGGAGGTCTGGGAGAGAAATCTTCAGCTGATCAGCCTACACAACCTGGAGGCATCTATGGGAATGCACACCTATGACCTCGGCATGAACCATATGGGAGACATGGTGAGCAAATGCTGACCATGCCGAAGGCTGGGTTAAGACCCCGTTATCTGATTGGCTGTTATCATTATAGTTGTGTCTTAGTGTGCCCCTTGCTTATTCATAAAGTGTTGGTTGTGGGTGTAATACATTGGAATACACACTCATTATTCATATTGAATTTGACTTGGTTACATTTATGGAAAATGTATATTGAATCGAAAACTTGAAAACCTGTTATGTTACAATGCAATCAGGTGTTAAAAGTCAGGTGAGTGTCTTGCGAAATGTATTCTTGCCCCATTGTCACATTGCTTGTTGTCATTTAATATGTTTTCCTCAGGCCTTTTGCAAAACTGGTTCCAGTAAGCTGAATGATGAAGAGTTAATGGATCAAACTTTTTTAACCATACAGAGTGCTGACAGAATGCAACACTCTTTACTAACACCAACATTGACCTTTTTATAGGGAAGAGAAATGTCGGAATCAGGGGAAGTTTTGGGCCATTTCAACTGGGAGGGGGGCTAAGCTGGGGCAACTGTTAGAGGGGCCAGTTACATTAAACATTTTTGTTGTCTTACAGTTTTCTTCACTGCATTGCTGACATTACAAGTACCAGCAAAATACCATGTTTATAGCTATTCAGACTCTACACTGCATGGCACTGCCCTCCCCCTGTATTCTCAACACACCCCGTTGTAAATATACACTCTTTTTACCCTGATTATTTCTTTGTCCTGTCATGTGTCCTTAGACTGAAGAGGAGATTATTCAGTCTTTCGCCTCTTTGCAAGTCCCTGCCGACCTCAAGAGGGAGCCATCTGCATTTGTCGCCTCATCAGGCACCGCTGTGCCTGACACAATAGACTGGAGACAGAAAGGCTATGTCACACCAGTCAAAAACCAGGTACGAATGCACTGTCATCAATTCAGGCTTATTTTCGCATGTGGTTTAATGGTGGGACCTAAATTACTTTGTTCTTTCTGAAATATCTGGAAAAAGTTGGCATATCTTGTCAGATATCAGTTCCTTTTTTTAAGGGACCTTTTCCATGTCATGTGTTTTTGACTTGGTTCCTTATGATTGAGGAAGTAATTACTTGAAATGGCGTTGAGCAAGTTTGGTACTGCATATTTACTGTTTGCTCTGTTCAAAAGGGCAAGTCCTGACACTCCTTCTTTTCTGGGTTTAATCATATGTTGTT
Organism: Hypomesus nipponensis; assembly: GCF_054491055.1. NCBI lineage: Eukaryota > Metazoa > Chordata > Actinopteri > Osmeriformes > Osmeridae > Hypomesus > Hypomesus nipponensis. The sequence goes on from NC_140362.1 coordinate 18,098,356, forward strand.
GACTGACTTATATTAACTTGTACTTACTTGCAAAATGTAATTACATAACCATTACTTTTTTTAACACGCTGCAAAGAAGTCTTATGTTTAAGTGTACATTACAACCCCCGGTATGAACTATATTTTCATTTGGGATTTATATTTATTTTTATATATAAATAAACAAAAACATTTCCTCTGCACTGAAGGGTTCGTGTGGATCCTGCTGGGCCTTCAGCTCTGCGGGGGCCCTGGAGGGTCAGCTGATGAAGACCACAGGGAAACTGGTGGACCTCAGCCCACAGAACCTGGTGGACTGCTCCTCCAAATATGGCAACAAGGGCTGCAATGGAGGCTTCATGAGCCAGGCTTTCCAGTACGTCATCGACAACAAAGGCATTGACTCAGACACGTCTTACCCATACCAAGGAGTTGTGAGTGTTGATGATTCTATTCACGCTAGAGATGGAAGTGACTTACCAAAAATTACACAAGTGCAACAAGAAAAAGCTCATTGCTCTGTCTGATTCTTGTTGGCGGTTTCATGTCATTGTGGTTTGGTAACTAACAATGTTGAGTTTTTGCCACACCTTTTAGCAAGGAACTTGCCACTACAACCCCTCCTACCGCTCTGCCAACTGCACCAGATACAGTTTCTTGCCAGAGGGAGATGAAACAACCTTAAAGCAGGCTGTGGCTACGATCGGACCCATCTCTGTCGCCATTGATGCTACTCGGCCCAGTTTTATCCTCTGGCGCAGTGGTATGGTTCACTTCCTGTACTGTCATCGAATTAGAGCTATTACAGTATTCCCATTGTATGTCATTTAAATGTGATTCAACATGAGACCTTGCTCATACTGTCAACTCTTTTATCTGTTCAGGAGTTTACAATGACCTAACCTGCACACAGAAGATTAACCATGCTGTCCTTGTTGTGGGATATGGCACACTAGATGGACAGGACTACTGGCTTGTGAAGAACAGGTATGGACATTTTACCTAGTTAATTTAATTAATTAATGTATCTGATTAATCAGGGATAAACCGTGGGTATTTTTCTATAAAACATAAGACAGAAAATAAAATGTTATTGTGTAGCTACTGTATTTCCTTTTTCAATCATCCAATCTGATTTCTAGCTGTTTACAAAGCGTTAAAGGGAAGTGAAAGAAAAAGATTTTCAAAGTCTGAACTTTTTAAAGTTGTATGTTGAGGTTTATGGCCAAGCGAAGTTGTTAGGAACTTACAAATGTCTCCATCTGCCTATTGTAGCTGGGGAACAGGATTTGGAGAAAACGGGTACATCCGGATGTCTCGTAACAGAAACAACCAGTGTGGCATTGCTCTGTACGGCTGCTACCCCATCATGTAACTCCTGACATCAGAAATGCATCAAGTTGCATTACTGGGAAACCTGAACTGGATGTGTCAATTTAAGTTATCTTTTGGTAATTTTTCATGTATCCAGTAGCCTTTGTTATCTTGTTTTCACTATCTGCACTTCTTTGGACAGGTCAAAGTACATTCATGTACAGGTCATTCATGTAGTGGTTGGATGACCAGTAATACTAAGGATTTACACAACTACTTAAGCGGTGCAAACAATCAAACTTTTGTACTTGATTTTGATAATTTAGTTACATGCATTTGAAAATCATAAAATAAAATGATCTGTGCTGCCCTGATAAAAATCATGCAATTTTCGTTTGTATGCGTGTAGAGATTGCTGTACTCTACTTTAAAATACTCCAGATATGTCACAGTAAACAAGAACGTTTTAAATCAACCCCCATTATATTACTGCAAGGTGCCAATTATTTTCCTATATTTACATGTTGCCTACCAGCTGTCAAAGAAGTTTGAGAACGTGAAATAAAAACTTGGAGCTGAAACAAGTTATTTTAGACATATATATATATATATATATATATATATATATATATATAATATATTATATTATATATCAGGGAGCAGCCTGATCAGTTCTGTTGAAACCAAATCTCTGTAGTCGTCCAAAAACCTAATAGAGAAGTTTTTCTGGTCAAGGAGATAGGGTTGAAAAGGGTTAGTTCTGCTCCCTGAACCACAGTCTATCTTACAGCACATCCATACTCCATACTCTGTGTTTCCATTTATCTTAGTAAATAAAGCCAGCAGACTCCTTTACACCATTGGGTTACAAATGAGTCATTTTTATTTTTTAGTGCAACATCACAACAAACAATTTCACATGAGGTATTCAAAGGGATTCTCTTTAGTTATTGATACAAAATGTCCCACCATGATTGACGTTTAAAGTGTTGTGTTTTTTTAAAGCCTTTGGTTGGTTAGCCACATTCATTAGTAAGTCTAACACATGAACAAGAATGGCACTATAGTTTGGTGGGCGAGTCAAAGTTGAGGAAACTCAGACTAAGTCAACTATAATATTCCCCTCAACTTGTCCTCATTAAAGCTTTTGTATTGATTCATTTATTCCTACTTACAACAGTGGGATCAAACAGTATTTCAACTACACTAAACATCTTGGAGAAGGGGAGAATGGTTTACAAATGTGGAAAAATAGCTTTTGTCTCCTTTTTTGTATCCGAATGAGCATTTCAGTTTAGTACTTTGGGATTTTGTGAACTGTTACAGTTAACCACATGATTTTAGATGGAAAACATGGAATAGGCAACATTGATTACAGCAAGATCCTCCTTGCTTGGATTGTCACCTCCTTTTTTTGGTCTTGAAAATGATTTTATTATATACAGAACATGTATAAATATGACATTCTAGCATACTGGACTAAGCTTTGGCTGGACAGGGTTTGGTTTGTACCCTATAACAGATTGATTCCAGCACACTTGGTTTGGAAAAGGCATGACGAGACAGATGGGCAGATAGATAAATAGAGCGACAGACAGACACCCTGACAGGATGGGATCTTTGGTTAAGGAACAGCTTGGCCACACAACATCTCACACAGTTGAGGTAGATGGGTAAGTCTTCATGTACACGGGGGTATGAGTTGGGGGAGGGGGGGGGGTGAAGGGAGTATTAGGGTTACTATGTCAAAAGACTTTCCTCTGAACAAATCACCTTGTGTCAGTTTTTAAGTTCCACTTAACGAACCTGGAGTTACATAAATACTGGGCTGCACTAGTGCCAGTAATAATTAATGCCAATGGTAATTAAATGGATATAAATACAAGATGGATTTCTTATTAGTTTTTGTTTTGTTTTAAACATCTTTTGTAAGTATTAACTCCCATAAAATAAGCCACAAAAAATACACAGCGAGGGTGATGTTTCCTTACAAACCACTAAGGGGTGCCACAGTCTAATTTGTGGCTGAAATCTGCAACAGTAAAGTCTACTCTCTCTCCTTGTGGAAAAGGCAGATCTCCTTCAGTTGACACACAGCAGAAGGTTACAGACAAAGCCTTTGGCCTGTCCCAATTTTGTGCCAGACTCATTCAGACATACAAGAAAACGAATGAAAGGTGTCTCCTTCTTTTAAAACAACAGTGACAAGGTGGAAAACCTGGTTAGCTATTTTCTTTCTTTCTGCACCAAACCTCCCGCCTCTACTCCTTTGCTCAAAGCATGCTTACAGTTGTTGCTCATTAAACTTTAATTCAACACCCCCCCCCCCCCCCCCCGCCGTATTCCCTGAACATCGCCTCACGTTCTAGATGATTCAGCCACCCCTCTGATCTCCCTGCCCCCTTTGAATGCCCCCTAAAGCCCACAGGTCTGGCCGAGAGCAGACCTCTAGACCCAATACCTAGAGAGGAGACGGATGGTGTAAAAAAAGCCCCCCTTTGATGTCTGTGAAAAAGTCGATGGCCTCTTTCATGACCGCCTGTCTTTCAAGTGCACGCTGTGAAGGGAGACCCAGCAACATGCCCCTCCAAAGTTTACAAGACAGGCTGGGTGAAAATTGCCGAGTTAGCCCCGCCGCATCAGTGAGAACCTTGGAGAACTCTGGCAGGTTGTGGAACTAAGAACTGGCAGAAGGGGATGAGTCTGGAGGATAGCCACAGCACACAGAGGGGGACATGGACGCTTGTGTCTGCACTGCAGCCAGGGGAATCACTACTTCCATGCAATCCCCCGGCAGCTGCTCAATACACGTTTGCATGTGGTCTCAGAAGATTCGCACTTGAGAGCCTTCAGACTAAGTGCAGCACTGCACACTTTGCTGAACAGTGTTTAAACACAACTTTACAAGCAACCTGTGAGGCCTATGGGATGTCACATTATTATTATTATTATTACCACAACATTCAAACAAGCTTGGCCTTAGCAAAAGAGTTTATCGCAGAGACATTTGACAAGGTTAAAGGAATCCCCATAAATCTACAAAAACAAAGGCCAGGCCTTTAAGATAGAGAGAGATACGTAACATCACTGAGACTACAGGGGAGGGAAGTAGTTAGGCCGTACATTCAGGGAGGACAATCTTAATCTTTGGTATTACGATGGGATCCTATTTCTAAAAGTGCCCATCTGAAAAAAATCTTCAGTTTCACACAGACATACAAAGCATTGTTAAATAAATACTTACAGTATATAGATAGCATAAATAAATAACTAAATAAATAGAGAGGAAAAAAACAATAAATACTTAAATGCAGTAATAAATACATTGATCAGTTCGGCAATTGCATTTTAAACATATCGCTCCAACTAAACTGACTATATGGAGACATGTTAAAACCATCTCTTTGTGGAAAATAATTACCTTGTACATAGCAGGACTGGAACAACAACCCGCACTTCCAAAATGTTTCTATAAATAGAGTGATGTGCTTGAAATCTGTACAAAAGGGCTGAAAGAATCACATTCCTCCATTTTCTAGACTTCTGTAAAAAAAGATTTGCAATGGAGCAAAGGTGTGTTTAGTTGAGTGTTTTGAAACATGAGTGGAAAAAATACTACAACATTATTGTACATTGTATCATGAGTACCTCTCCTTTATGTTCATTGTATTCAAAAGATTGACATGTTGAGTCAAAATGGCTACGACGCTTTTGATTGGAAGGTCAGTCAATGTCTTAAAGCTAGAAGGTTGCACCAATAAGTCTCTGATATGGCATCCTTTGCATTCTGCCCTTGTTGACAGACGTGAACATTCCAGTAAAATACACTTTGGTTTCCTGACTTGAAAACTCTGATTAATTCAAGTTGGAACCATCAATGAGACGCATGAGCTATTCTAGTTGATCCTGTTGTCTTGGAAATGATTGAAAACTGAAAATCGTGTAGAGTAAATTACATTCCTGATACTCCACACCTAGAACTTGGATCATCTCCTTGGGACTAGAAATCCTGTGAACCTTGTTAGGTGGAGTTCTCAGCACTCTGTTCTTCAGAAATGATTAGCCTGATGGAGCTATGCAATTGATACACCTGTATTTTTTCCCTGTCACCTACGTCATTTGATTCTGAGAGAAAAGCAGGGCATGAACATGGAGGAAAGGAAACAATGCCTAAATATGAGGGACAAACAAGGCTTCCAGATTCACGGGTGCATCCTGATGATTTAAACCGCAGGGGCACATCAGGGTAAGAATCTGCCTCCTTTTCAATATCTTCATCAAAATAATGTGATGAAATGGTGTCTATTTTGAAGTCAGGGGTGTTTACCATGGCCATCTTCAAACTAAAAGGAACTTTGCACCCTTGACTAAACAAATTAGCATCTCCTCTTACACAATCATTTCCATCACCTCTTTCACATCCCAGTGGTGATCACTTTGGTTTGAAATGCTTTGTCGTCTTCAAAACATACACTAGCTAACTCCATCACTCCCTCTGAAAATGAGGAGTACATTATTACGCCTGATCTCTGCCTAGACCAGTCTATGCGCCCCCTATTCTCCCGACGGCTCCATGCCACACCGCCCATATCCCATCAGGCCGTGCTGCAGGACACAGCGGAGGAGGACATGCTGGAGCCTGAGGAGCCGGTGGAGGAGGGACGGCCCTCCTCCGCCCACTTGTTGATGTTGCGGCGCCGGGCGTTCATGAAGAAGTTACTGACGGTGGAGAGCTCCAGGCCAAGCTGTTGGGAGATGGTAACCTGCAGGTCTTTGGCGGGCCGGTGGTTCTCCCTGAAGATGGCCATGAGCGTACGCCGCTGGAGGTCAGTGAACACCAGTCTGGTGCGCTTTGGTCCCTGGTTGCGCTCCAGTTTACTCTGCTCCTGTTCCTTCCGTTTGCAAGCTATAGGCAAACAAATGGTGGATGGGTTAGGGGAGTGAATGTGTGTGGGGACTGTTAACTAAAACAGGCCAGCAGGCTAACTAGGATAAATGGATTAATGGAGAAAAAAAGGATCTGTTGAAAGAAAACAATCTAACTAGGTAACTCTGATGAGATAAAAGTGATGAATCAGCAACATGTTCCCCTGCGCAGGAATCAAGACATTCAGCCTGTCACACCTGATTAAATGCAAGTAGGTGAAGCTGTACTTGGATTAATTAGACAACTACACAAAGCTAATATATCAAACCTTACAGCCCAAAAGAAAAAGACAGAAAATAAATAAGGGAGAATCAACCAGATAAAACAATAAAATAGGTGTTTTCTTTTTTAAGTGGATGTTTGTCAATGTCCTCAATTCCTTTGAATTCTTTATGGTCATACACATCTCAACTATTGACAAGGTTGTGAGCAGTTATGTGGCTGAATCCACTCGAACATCACAGCATGTCCAGCTAAACTGTAACTTAGGCCTTGTCGAACCCAATTCTAACAACAAACGTGTGGATCCTCCTTTTTTATGGAGTCCATTTGGTGTCGAGTTATTGAGCTATCTACTGAGCTGATAGCACCTCTATTTACCCAGGTCTATTTTGCAGTATGTGTGTGCCAATTTCCAGCTAGCATTTAGACTGATGTGTTCTGCTTTACTCAGCTAAAGGTCTGGAGAGGGAAAAATCATAGTAGTGTCACACTGATGAACACAAATATTGTAGCCTTCTACAGCATCATTATGAAACATAGGCCAGAAAGAACTAAGGTGGAGCCAAGCAACCAAGGATTTGTAGAGTATTATCCTGTTAGCCATATCCATTTATTTTATCTGATAGTTAGCATAATACAGTATATAATCAAATGTATTCAGTTGTGTAAAAGGTCCTTACGGAATATTTCCGTAAGAGACTAACTTCTAGTTCAATGCATCGTCTGAAGGAGTTAGACAAATATATCACATTAACCTACACCCTGTCTATCTCAGTTAGCAGTCAATGGTCAAACAGCCTGATTTTTTCCTTTCTTACTGCAGCCAAAATAACATTCCCTTCCGATACAAAAGATCCCAGGGAGAATTCATGCAATTGAAGATAAATAATAAAAGATCTAAGTTACATTAAGTCAGTGTAAAAATGTAAGAAAGGCAGAGCGAGAGAGGATAGATGTAACAAAATGTGTAGGTTGTGCTAAATTCCATTTGAGAATAGACAGGCAGTTCCACATGCATATTTTTATAGACGTCTCTTTCTGTGCATATCCACAGCTAAATCTTTAACCTCCACTGAATTGCAATACAACTGTATGGACTGAAAACTGTACACCCACTGTTGTATTTGTATACAAATCTATCTGCCTCACACTCTCACCCCCCTCATCTCTCTATCTGTCAGCCTTGCCTCCATCTACCTCGTCTTTGCCTTGCCGGACACTTCAACATCATTAGTTTCTCATAAAAGTAATTTACATGAGGCGGAGAGAGTGAGTGATAATCACTTTAGGGGAACTAATTTATTTTCTATTAAAGGGGTTACGTCAGAGGTGAGTGAAACAAGCAGAGTCTGCAGTGCACACTGAGTGTTTGAGGCCCATAAGGGTACTAAGACATATTTGGGCGATTCCTGTAATTACCTAAATGTACGCTTTTAAGACATCTCAATCAGCAGTGTGTGGTTGTTGCTTTTTTGCTGATGATGAGAAAGGTTTTTCTAAGAGTAAGCAGACATTTAATTGATTGGCTCATGTCTGCTTATAGCAAAAGATAGAATACGGAACAATTCTTATGCTTACTGTGTAAGCCAAAGTCTATCCTAAACACATAATGTAAAAGTATAACTGTCCAGCCAAAAACTATACAGCTGCATATTGTACCAGTGCCATCATAAAATAACATTAGATCTTGTTACAAAACTACAGAGTCCCTATAATATGAATAGGATATCAAATTAATCCGTATGCACAAAAAAATTTAAACGCTTGCTGTAATTCACAGTGTGCATTTGCTCCAAATCATTATCCAAAGGAAACACTTGACTCCCTGAAGCACTCTTCTCTCATCACCTTGAGATTAGAAGGCCTGTTAATTTGTAGGCATCCACAGGTAATTAGCATTTCTGAGAGTTATCAAAACATTAAAATACTTTAGGGCAGAGATGTCAGAAACATGTCAATATGACTCAAATTAAAATGTAAAAGAAAATCAAACGGCAACATTTTTCACGGACGTTACATATTCCAGAAGATGGCAGCTATGGAGCATACACTCGCAGCTTCAAAAAGTAATGAAAGAAAGGAAATGATAGTGGTGAATAGCTTGCTTGTACCCTGGATTTATGGGTTGTGCAAGGAGTCAGGGTGTCCTACTCCTCTCTTTTCCTCTCCCCTTCCATCCCGTCCTCTCCTTTCTCCCTTAACGGCGATCATAACGCCAACCATTAAGTAAATGCTTCCTTATGCTGTAATCATGTGTAAAAGGCTTGCAATTACCATGCTATAAATCCCTGGCAGTAGGGCTACTCCTCGAGACATAAATATTCCCCCATAGGCTTCGTATGATCGTGGGAACAGCCCCTAATCATGATGTATGCCCCTGTCTCGTGTTGCTGAAACGTGATCGAAAGCCCTTTCCCTACCCCCCGGCGCCTGAACCCCCACCCTCCTCCTAGTCGACCCCCTCCTGTCTCCCCCCCTCCAGCTCCAGCCCCAGCCCACCCCCTGCTGATTTCTTGGGCCAGGGGCTGATAGAAATTATTGATTAAATCTGTGCAGCTCAGACTCCTCGACCCACAGAGGCTGGTTAACCCCTTTATCACCAGAACGGGTAGCTGGAACAGCCAGATAAAAACAACATTGTTTATTTTGGACCAAGGTTGCGAAAGAGCAATTGTCCTGTTTAATTTTTTTTTTAATGCAGATGTGTTCCGGGACGTAACATTTGAGCTCCAAAAATCTAATGCAACTGTACATGGTGGTGGCTAAGGCTTTGTGGCATTCATCACTGGGGGATGGTGCAGTCACTGAAGCCAAGGCATAAACCACATTGACCTTTCCTATTCATTTAGACCTTTAGTCAAGGGCTTCAGGTATCCTCTTTAAAGTTATATTCCCTAACCCCTTACAACTTAAAGTGGTAAGGCCCCACTGTGTGGTTGTTCTCTTGCACAGTCTCGGACTATTGTCAGATCATCTGATTAACAGGCAGAGGTTGGCTTGGAGATGCATCTTATATAGAGTGCAGTACCAAACACACGAACCAGAATGGAAAAAAAGATGCTGCAGATAAGCATTAGACATAACCTGCTCCATTTAAACGCCTCATCGTGCCTCTGGTAATAAAAATCAAGATGGAATTCCATAATCGGGACCACCATTGAAAGTTTTGCGTAACAATCGCAGAGCCAAAACATCGAAAATACCAATCCTGACTTACACTGAAGGACCTTGCTGAAGGACCTTGTATGTATTTAAGGGAGTGCTGCATTAGGTGGATCATCTTAAAACTTGAGGCGTGAAGCGAAGAACACTTGAGTTATCTTCAGACTGTGGATCACACAGCACTGTGCATTCTAATTCCAGTCTCGATTTGCCGATGCGGTCGAGGTGTGTGTGGGCAAGGCGTGCTGTGCTTTCCCATGGAAATCAATAGAGGCTTGTAATTAAACAAAAGGGGGTTGGCCAGGGGAAAAAAACAACCCCCTTGGAAAGTAGGTTATGTAGAAAAGTGCAGAGCTGTCCAAATTGTGGCTTTGCCAGGAACTAAATATGCAAGTTAGACTGTGTGTGTATGTGTGTATGTGTGTGTGTGTGTGTGTGTGTGTGGGTGTGGGGGGGGGGGGGTTAGCGCACTTTCAATACATTCTCCATGTTGGGCCTTAAATTTTTCATGACTAAGATTGATCCACTTCTTTAATTTTCAACAGTGTGACTAAAATATATTTGTGTCTACTCATACATAAACCAACAGTATTCCAAAAATGTCAAACTGTTATTTAGATAATCCAACCATTAAACTTTTAGCCTATAAAAATAAAGACAAAGGACATCCAAAAATGTTGCTATAATAAAAACTGTAGAATGCTACTGAAACTAGCACCCCATATATACTGTAAATTGAATGCGTTAACGCCTCACCCTAAATCAAGATTTGATTAATCAAATAAACAGCATAAACAACATAAGCTGTTGAATAAAACAATCTCTCCAAACTCTAACAACACTAATCACTCGCAAACTAGACACAGTTTAACATTTTGTCAAATGGAGGATGTACACATGTGCTCAGAGAGCCAAACAATCAAAGATCAATAATTGTGAGGGGATTGCAAGAGTGCACAATCATTACTTATAAACCCTATTGTGCTTTTGGGCTTAATCAGTTGGGTTGCTGACAGATAGTGAAAAACTGTGATTAGCTGTGCTTGCCTACACACACGCACAGCTCACAGACCCCTGCAGTGAACAGAACACTAGCCGACACAGGCAAACACTCCCCTCTGCTCATCTCATATTACTGTGTTCATTTGGATCTCTTTCTAGGACAGACCTCTTCAGCTGCATGTATCAGATGGATTCTCAGTCCCTATGGAATGACAACACTGTAACATAGCACTGTACACTGTGCTATCTTGTCTTCAATGCGTATCCCCCATGAATATCAAATATCAACCAACAGATTAGCCATTGCCTTTTAAGAAGTTCTCTTTTTCCTATCATGAAGCTGCCTCGAAGCTGCATTGACTATTTTCTACAGATTAACAATATATGTGGGTCTCGAGCTTCATGTGTAATAAACGATAACACGAGGGATGTTTCAACATCAAAATAATTGTAATTTTACAGTGACTGCTACAGGGAAGATCTTAAATTAGGAATGATTAACCTATTGCCTGCCAAAGGCTCAGACCTAATTTGTGTCAACTATCTTGCCAACTTTAAACTTCAGTCAAGCATCAAGTAGATATTGCAGAAATCCTTGCAGAAATGTAACATCTATTGACAATGTCCTCTCTGCCCATCGTATGTGATTTTTTTGAATTATTAAATCCCTTACTGCTATCTGTGTAATTCCATAATATTTGCTCTATGGTTCACTTAAGGGAAGGCCAAGTTTCCAGGATTTTTTGAAGGCATAGTAATGGATCTGGCACTGCTAGAACAACGCATAAATGGAAATAGTGTATAAAATTGAAAATCACACAAAGCAACCCCTGTGTGCAAAAACTATGTGTATGGAATGTGTGGAACAATCCTTCTTTTACTGTAAGTTTTGGACATTATATACACACTCAATAAACAATGCTTATTCCTTGAATCTTAAAATGGTGCCCCAGTATGAGTATAGCTTTTACCTCAGCCTAGGATATACTTAATGTCTCTGAGGCTCTGCCCTGAGAAAGATATTGTTTAAGAAATAGTGTATATTATGGATAAAAAACGTGGTGTGAGAAATGCAGTGTGTGTTTTGATTTGGTTGTTTGTTTGTGTTTGCCTGCTGAAGAAAGAGATATATCTCACCCTCCAGTCTCAGAGAGGCCATCCTTTGAAACTCTGGTTCCTGGAGCCATCGGGACATCCTCTTGAAGGTCTCACGGCCAGACTTGAGCTTGCCCCAGGGCTTCGGGTTCCTCAAGAGGTCAGACAGAGTACCCTGTGACCTACAGAGCACCCTTTCTGCAAAGATGGCCTGAGGGATGCTGTACCTCTTCAGCTCAGTGATGATCCTCTGGGCCACATCCCTGGTGTTGATCTCCTCTCCAGCTGCAACTCCACTTCCACCTCCCTGGGAGCTGGGCAGCATGCCCTCACAAGGCGAAGACAAGGAGGAGGACGAGGCGGAGGAGTAGGGGTGCTCCCCTGCCTTGGAAGACTGCTGACTGGGGTGGGGGTGCTGGTAGTGCTGGCTGTAGATGTGAGGGTGGTGGTTGGGTGCATGCTGCTGGGACTCCATCTTGTTTAGCTGATGGCCAAGTGAAGAATCGTTCCCAAGCCCTGGCGGGGACATGTCCCGACCAAAGTCTGCCGTCCGGCAGAAGATGTTTCCACCATGGACCTCATAGCTGCTTGGAAGCATCTGGCCAGGGTTGCCATTGGGGCTGTTTCCCAAGCTGCCATAGCCGTGCATTGGAGTACCCAAGCCAGAGCCTGTGGAAGGTGGGGAGAGGCTTTGTGCCATTGCCAGATCCTTGCCATAGGGGTTGTAGAAGTTGCCGCCAAGGCCTCTGTCCTCGCGCATAAGAGTAAAGCTCCCAATGACGTTGCTGACCGGAAGGCAGGGATGATGGTGGTGGTGATGGTGAAATTTGTCATCGAAGGGCTGCAAGGGAGTAAGGGTGGTGTACGTGCTGCCACAGCTAGACGGAGCGTCGCCTCCATAGCCCAGCGCAGACATGGAGTGGTCGAAGCCTGGAGGTCGGTGCTCGGGCTCCAGGGACATGGAAGGGCCCCCGAGGGACGGCCTGGGGAACGCTGCTGAAAGGTCCCTTGAATGCAGTATAGCCCTGCCATCTTGGCTATGTGCAAGCTCAGAGTGGCTGTGGATGGACATCTCCCCTAGACTTCCATCCATTTTCAATTTGATAAGATTATCTTTTTTGTTCTTATTTGTTCTTTTCACAATTATTTTCTGGCTGGTCCTTCCCCTTTCATGCACAACTATGGATTTATTGATTTCAGAAAAAAAATATTTCCGTGCTTATTGGTGGTTCTTAATTATTTATCTGGTAACTTTAGTGTCAAAGCTCCCTCAAACTCCGGGACATTGAGTGAGTAGAAGATTAAGTAACATCAAAAATCACATTATCTTTGTGCAACAACACACTTGCTTCCCCCTCTTTGATGCCCAATTGAAGTCTTCGATATAATCGTTGTTTTTTTGCCTACAGGAGACAACATAATAGGTTTATGCATTTGTATTGGTCTATACTCGCCATTGAAAGAATAACCAGATTGCAAAGTTGTCATATTTCATTACAAATCATAATTATCATATTGATCACTCTATTCCAAAAGAGAGGGGCAATTGCTCCAATAGCACAAACAAAACATCCATCGTGATGAATGCTATAGTCAGAAATTGCGAGAGTGTATCTACAGAACATGTTTGTCTCATGCAAAGTTCTGAATAAAGGACTTGCGCGCATGCGATGCTTAAGACAAACACGTCAGGCTTGCATGCCTCTCAACGTAAAACAGGCAACGAAAGATGCTCTTCTAAATAAGCGAACATTACGTTTCAACAGTTACAATCATAACATTTAACGGTAAAGTGATGTTTTGATTGTAGCATTCTCACCTTTTTAAACCCTTATCTGAGCGCATTCGAGGTTGTGGTCGGTCCACATCTCTCCGATTGTGTCGCTTGTCTCCGGTCAACCAACCTCTCCGCGCAGTATCATACGATTGGTAATGTATAAAGAGACGTTTATTCTAGGAAAAGCCAAACAATTGGCGATGAGGTAAACGTATTTTTTTGTCCTTTTGTCTTATTTCTACAGTGAAACGTATATCTTTAGCCGTGCTGTTCTTTACCTAGCAGCTATCCTTTTCTTTCATTATCTCGTGAGATTTTCCTCCACCTCTTCCTTCAGCCTGCCACTTCATCGATTTCACCACGAACTCTTTCTCTTCTCTTCCTCCCCCCTCTCCCACTCGCTCCTTTCAGTACGTCACAAGCTTAAAATCTGACAGATGTGCAATGAAATTCCAACTCCAATTAACCCTTTCGCTTCGGCCAACGTCTCTAGGGAGGGGGTTGGGTTTGACCAACGAGGTGAAGACAACCCCTTTCTCACAACCCCAAAGTTAAGCCTTTTTATCTAATAGCATGCAGAGCTTATGAATTATGTGAGCGTGCAAGTCTTGGCCACAGCTGAATTTTAACATTTGCCTCACCTGATTACCCACTACAAATGCATGTGTGTGTGTGTGTGTGTGTAATGCTTCAAAACTGATGTCGTATTGTTCACCTAAAAGTGCCCTCAAATACTGTAACAATTCCCCGTAGCCTACATTGTATCATCTGTAGCCTACTGCAATTAAATGTATTATGCCTCTTGTACTTCTATTATTAAATTTGATATGTATATTTTATTTTAGCATTACTATAGTAATTAGGATTGTCTGACATTTATTAAGGAATGCTATAGGATATTTTGTAACTGTTGTTATTTTATGAGCCATAACAAAAAGTGTAGGCTATTATTCAATTATGAGATTCACAGCAGTGGTTTGTTTAGCTACTGTAAGACATTTATAGGCTACATTTAACATAGGCCTACATAATGTTGCAAGGAGATTAAATGCCTTACATAAAATATCAAAAGAAACAGAAAATGTTTCCCCTCAAAATGTACAGATGTCACCGAAATATAGCCTAGCCTAGGTTAAGTTCCACCCTTAGGTATTGTCAAGTAGGTAACATGCTCGTAATTCATTTAGGTAACCTCTTCATCAGCACTCCACCCACGGTTGAATAGGCCTATTGACAGGAGATTGTGCACTTCAGTCTTAAGTCCCTAAACAATATCAATGAGGTCATTCGTTTAAAAGCGACCTTTTTAAATAAGACACTCAACCTATAGAAAATTCAGCTTTAGCTTTTCATTTAACACAGCACTTAGCCTACTGTAGCCCGCTCGGTGTGTGTGACCGTGTAGATCAGGGATAGGGAGATTTGGGAGTTGAGAGAAGATCTAGTTGATACTTGGCATACTAATCATATCTAACTGTCAGTTTAATTTTCAGAGATGAGCAATTCTAGCGTTTGAAAAAATTCCGTGTGCGGTGTGGGACCGCTGCCTTCCCGGAGCAGATGCTGCCCTATCGATCCGCGCCGCCAAAGCCAGGATGGAGAGATACATGTATGGATAGCAAGTAGCTTGAGGTAAAATGGTCAGCAGCTACAGAGCGAAAATAAGAGGTCTTTTTAGGAGGTCGAGGTGAAAGTTCACCTTCTGTGGTTGGAAAATGTAAGCAGGCACACTGACAGAGTTATCCTTAAACTGCCGACGTGGACTGACTCACCGACTTTAGGATAGGCTACTTCGCTTCATAGTTATTATATAACAATTTAATTAACATGAATAAACAGGCTATTGTAAAATAAATAAATGAATAATCAACAGCTCATATACATCAGTGGTCAGAACCCACAATCCCAATCAATAGGTTGAAAAATGTAATAAATGGGCCTAAATAAATAAATATTTAAAAGATCACTGTCATGCAAACACCAGGCAAGTAAAATGTTGAGTTTGTGAAAACCATTGAATAAAATATAATTTGTAATTATGTTGTTAGAATAAGAATTTCACTGGGATAAAAAAAAGTGTATTCCTGCAATGACCTCTATACCAGACTTCTGTGAGAAGTGCGTTTGAGAGCCACTCTAAAGAAGCGTAACTGCTTCGTCAGGTTTAATATTATGCTTTCATTTAGGGTAGGCCGAGTGATTTAATATGCAGTTGATTTAATTATTTATAGTCTTTGAATTCCCCCAAAACATTACCTATGTAGGCTACCTTGGTGGTGAAAAGGCCCCTAAACAAAAACACTGTAGCCATGGTATCTGCTACTCTGTCTATAGTCTATACGTTTCCTGCAGTAGGCCTATCCTGATATAGTAGGGCCTACTGAATTCAGAAACTTTCTATAGGCCTAAGTCTTGTTTGGCAAACGGAATAGATAGGGCCTACCACACACGCTGAACCTCATACACACATACACATTCCTTTTCAGTCAATAACCGTTGGCTTTCCTGCTGTCAAAACTAAGCTACTTTTTCAATGACTTGAATGATTTTATAATGGCCTTTTACCGTAATGCACAATGATCAGTCTGAATTACGGTTAAAGAGTGGTAGAGCACCTAATTGCCCATCCGTTGTCGGAACAATTTCAGATCATAAAAACACTGCAAATGGAAATCCTATATTGAAAATACTTTCCACGATATACAGTTATTAAGGAAACAGTTGAAAACAGACAAGAGAAAAACGTTTATTTTATTTCAGCGTTTGACATTTATAAAACGTCCTCTAACACGTTGTAAACAAACAATCCATGGCAGCATTCAGACAAGACATACAACAAACACTATACAATTTAACAAAACAACTGGCAGATGTGCAGTAAAGGGCCTATATTCTGAACCTCATTTCGGATAACAAAAGTGAGTTTATACACTAGAATAAAAAATACTTCATGAACTAAGTACTGAACTGTTTTAGATAGGCTGCATAGCCATTGTGTAGTTTGACTGCGTTTCGGGGAATTTGCAGGTAGGCAAATTTGAAAATGTATATATGCGAAATGTAGGTTATTGTCTGAGGTGAGAATCGAGACGTAAAAAAGGTGTGCTCACAGACTGCATTATCGAAATGTTGTAATAAACAGTTTTTGACTTTTTTCAAACTTCAAACGATAGTCTGCTATTTTAATTTTAGAATCATAATTTTATTGATTGACTGTCATATTTGACTGTCAATGGAGGGATAAAACGTTTTCAAAAGATGAAATGTTACTAATATTTGGAAGCCTTTACCACAGCCATGAATTGCCTACTTATTTTCTTTTTCCTCAATCAGTTTGTACAAGACACTCTCATTTTACAAATTCATTGTGTTTTAGCCAAAATCTTGTTGTTTTTTGTTTTGTTTTTAAACTAACTGTGTAATTTATCTAAAAAATATATTTTCCCAAACAACATGCTTGTTAAAATCAGTTTAAGCGTATCACTCTCACCATTTAAAAATACATTACAAATTTAAATCAGAGTAGGCTTACAACTTTAAACGACAAAAGGAGGTAATGTTGGATCGTTTAAAGTCGTTATGTGTATTTTGAGAATCGTCCATTTAGCAGTTCCTTACAATCTAAACTTTCTGAAAAAGTTGAGGCTACAGAGGGGTCTACATTAGTTTGTTGGGACGCATCCACTCCAGTCCAATTGGGTTGCTCAATAACAAATTAGGTAATTGAATAACAGGAATAGCCTACCTTTCTCTTTAGATTGCAGTATACCTTTTAGATTTTTTGAATTGATCGTGTCAGAATAACCGCAAATGAGACACGTTAAAGAGTTTTGGCAAGAATAACTTGTATCGATTTAAATGACCAGCCTTTATGTAGGCCTACACAGGCTACATGAATCAATGAGTTGGTCTATGAATCAGTTATTTACCTTACAGGTCAAAATATCCAACAGGGTACACAGTGCATGTCAGAGCATCTATATGTATGCTGGCGGTTAAAGAAGTGTGGCAAACGCTGTAAAATTGTAGCTTGAGAGATAGGAGACTCACTCAAAATCTTTCATTTTCCATGCTACTGAAATTTTCGATGAAATATCCTCTTGACTCCAAAGGTAATATTTAATTCAAACCTACTACCTGTAACTGCAGGAACAGGCTATTATGTAAAGATTTTCACTCAAAATTCTAATTAATTATTTGATTTTACAAGACCAAGAGAAAGCCTATATTATAAGGCTTGCTGATGTAAACGAAAACGGATATTTGACAGATTTTTGTATTGCTTTAAAAACGATGTAATGGTCATTGGACGGTGTATTTTGTCTTTTTTTTCTTTTGGGGATGTGGGTTTGTGTTTGCGAGTTATCCAGCAATCCAACTATTGTATTGTGTTTGTGTGGTTGTGTGTGTGTTTGTGTGTGTGTGCGCGCGTGTGCATACGTGCAGGAGTGAGATTGAATGACTAAATGCGCGTGCATGTCAATCGATACGATCACATTAAATATGCGTTTGTTTGTGCCAAACTATTTCCCATGTAATAATTTAAATAACGCCTTACTATTATTAGCTGGAATAATTACAGTCTACCTTCTCTATGTTAATGACATTAGTTTATTTCTTGAGCTCCTTACTAATACGAGAGAAAATTGTTAATTTATGCAATGCTGTGCTTTAGGTGTCTTTAAAAGTCAAGAGGTTATGCAAACTTCGGAAAACATTTTTTAATTATTGATGGACTGAAGCTGTTCTGGATTTATAGTTTTACAACGCAACATAATATCTGGACTTTTGGCTGAGAACTTAAATAGCCTGCTGTCATTTTGTTTCTAGCTGAATTTTGAGTCAAATTTGATCGAATATTGATGTACAGTACAGATATTCAGTATCAGAACGCAGGCCTAGTTGTTTTGTTGAAAATTAATTGCATCATATTAATAATGGCTCATTATTGGCTGTTTGTTCTGGTGCTCTTGTGCCCAGTTTGATCTGCTTTGTGACTGGATAGCTGATAAGATACATAGCTACTGTACAGACTGTCAATTGTGGCATACAAACACCTAAATTAATTATCTTATTTCAGTGTTAGAGGTCAAAGCCAGGACTAATTTTAAAACAACCATTGTTTCTTAGATTTGAATAAGAAGAGCATTTGGGGGGGTGGCTATAGCAGAATATTTTGTATCTATACCTCAATTGAAAGCAACAGTATGTGGAGCTATTCGAAAGATATCCACACCCTGCCAGTGCTTATGAAATGTCCTCCCTCTCCCTCCTGCTGTTTTTCTTTGAAACACATTTGTACACACACAGACAAACAGACACACTCACACATACACACACACAAAAATACACGTATAAATACACACACACGCATAGCATCTTAGCGTACTCCTCTACCCACCCCTTTCTCAACCCCCTTGCTTGCCCTCCACACCTTTCAGTCCCACTTGGAATCAAAACCCTTTCCTTAAAAATAAATATCTTTGTAATTCCCTAGGCACGCACGCGTTCCTTAACAATGTATGGCCATTTGCCACTTTGCATTACAAATACCATTTACACAACATCTCCATATTGATTAGTAACATACGTACTGTTCTATTTTCTGTTATGGTAATGAAAGCCTTGCCTCGGCCTGTCAGTGAGAGTGTGTGCATCTCTCCCGGAAGGAGACAGTCAGCCACTCTCAAAGACAGTCAGTCTTTCCCCAGCTCAGTGCTGTCCAGCCAGTGCTAGTGGGGATTTCGAGCCGGTAGGGTTGCTCTCGTCTATTTGCCTGTCAGGTCAGCCCCCTGCCGTATCCATTTTCCCCTCCTCCAGGCTGCAGCCTCGCCTTGTAGCCTCCAAGCTTCTCTCTCCTCTTCTCCAATTACTCCTTGATTTTCTCTTCTTCGTTCTCCGTTTAAATCCTTCCTGCATCCTTTGCTGTAGCTTTTTCTCCCGGCTTGTGGAGAGGCTCCTCTCTATTGGAGCTGCAAATGTGTGTCTTGCTTCTGCCGACCGATTCGCTCTCTCTCCCCTTCTCTCTTTAATCAGCATGTTAATAAGAAAGGTAACTAATCAATACATTCAATGGCCTGGTCTGGCGATTGATACCATCTCATCCACCCCCTTCACTCTCCCCAGGCTTAACACACAGACACACACAAGCACCACACACACACACACTCACACACATAAAAACAAATAGACACACAAAGTTCAAGCACTATACAAGGACCCTCTTTGGTAATTGTAATGGATGATCATTTTCAAACTGTTTAGGGCAAATTTGTCACATCAATCTAATTACCAAGAGTGAAAAGCTCGACTCAATTTGCTTCCACAGTCGTTTTTGTCCTACTCCTTCCTGTCCAAGAACTTGAGCTCTTCATGTCCATAGCCCTTAACTCCATACCCCTTGATTTTTCAGTAGTGGTGGTGGTGTTACAGTTATTTGATTATTTGGGCAGTGAGGTTCACAGAATCCTGAAGGCAGAAAAAGGTTAATCCCAATAGGAATAGAAATGTTTAAGAGAAACATACTTTCACAGCTCAGGGCTTGGAAACTAAGAGTAAAGAAAGAGCACTTTCCCTCACACCAAAGCAAATACATACACACATTCCTCCAACCCCTGATATTATTAATAGAATGGGAAGGGGAGATGCTTCTACCCTCCTCAGGACATGGATTCTAACCCAAGAATAAAAACGCTCTGTGTTTCTACAGGCAGACTTGAGAGACATGGCAGTGGATGAAGGGAAATTCTTCATACAGAGAGAACACAGACACAGTTACAATGCAAGGTGGCCTTTTAAGGCCGCCTGCATGGGCTCCCCTATCTGACCTTAACCCAGTGTGGTTTTGCCTTCTGGTAAGTTCTCTGCTCAGCCAAAAGTGATGTAGATCCTTTTACATTTGCCAGTGGTTTTATTTTTCCCCTTGTTGGTCCTCCATATCATTTTACCGTCTCACAATGAACGATCAATATGTACAAAAAATTCAAAGGCATCTAATATTTTATATATTGTATAATGTAGATCATTGTTTGTTTGTTAGTTTACATCACATTTATGGATCACAATATTGTTTTGTGATTTCAATCAACATTTTAGGCAACACTGATTACAACACTGGTGAGCCATCACCAGTCATCAATGGTGATCTTGAAAGAAAGTATGGAATTTGAGTTTAAAAAAAGTGTATAGTTTTGTGTGCATTGCATTAAAATGAGAATTATTTTTCTTTTTAAAGGATCTTTAAAGTTTGCTCTTCTGAGGTCTGGTAAATCATAGTATTTGAGACAATGGAAATCTGAAAAAAGGTTCAAATTGAAAGTATAACTGGCATGTTTGCCAACTACATATGTTCTAACCTTGGTGAGTGGTATTTTCAAAGCATTGCACAATGCTGGACATACTGTCCCTTCGAAGGACTGTTACCAATTGCTTCAGACTTCAATACTATGTTTACTCTTCAATATATATAGTCAATATAGACTATATATGTTGGTAGAATCCTTTTTCTCAATGGTGTGTGATGAGAGAACGCACACTTAACCTGAAACTGAAATAATCCTCTCTTAAACAAATATTGTATAGGCAATATGTTTTATGTGCCTCAGCCATGTTGACATTTCTTATTTGGTGGTTTGAATATGTTTCACAAAATTTACAGTACAGTACATTGCATTTCATATTCAGTTGATTTCAGCATTATTTAAAACAATTTCCGCATATCACTACCTGATTCCACTAAAGTATTCGATTACTTCTCTTTTTCTGTGACAAATGTATGTGTATCTCCCTACAGCCCAAGGTCCAGTTTCTCTGCATTATCTGCATGTCCAATGCGTCCCGGGGGAGTTTAGAATGACCACTGGCCCTGTTGACCCTCAGCTCCGCTGTCACCCTTCATCACCCCCTTCTCCATCCTGGATGGTGTGGTCACCTAGCAACAGGGCCAGGGTTCGCGGCTCATGGACCAGAGGCTATTGGGAAATCAATCGATACACCTCGGACGAACCTCGCTCAGGCTCTCCTCCCTTCCCCCCTCCCTTTCTCCCAACCTTTTCCCCTCCCCCCTGTTGTGGCCAAATGTAGACGATGCAGTTCTCAATGTTCCACACCTCGCTCTTTAAGCATATGCTGTTACAGGATAAGAAATGCCTGTGCTTGCCAAGGGCCTCTGACTTAAGTGCTGATGTATCTATGCTGTCAAGAAGCCTCCATTTTAACCAATGTTTGGAGTGAGAGGTGGAGGAGAGAAAATTAATCAAATATCAAAGCAGGATCCTTTTGCTTTTCTTTCTGTGTCTGTCTGCTTGCCAGAGGTGTGTACAGGAATTGAAGAAAGCAGTGGTGCAAGATCGTGTACACATGTATCGTGTGCAATTGAGCAATTGTGAAAGCAACATCTAACCATCTGAAGACATCTGTTGTATTTCACGTATGAATCAAATTAGTTACACAAAGATCCATTTCAGCACAAACACTTATTGAATTTTCAGAATCCAGATTTAATAGGTGCTACCATATGTACTGCAGAGCAAAACAGACACCTTTATCAGAACCTCTATTTATTACGGAGGTCCCCTAACCTTTACAATCAGGAATGGGTCAGCAATGAGCTTTGATGCTATCTAGGCATGTTGTAAGGATGAGAATGAAAACCTTTTACAATTGAAGACAAAATGGTGTATTACAGGGGAAGGATGCAGTGGTTTGAGGATTATGGGTAAGGTTGTGGTGACTCATCTCAGTTCATCTCTTTCTCTCGATCAAATCCATCAAACTGAATGGTCGGCTAAGCAAAATCTGTCTATATGGGCTGAGTTACTTCCATGCACATTTTTTTATCAATTCGTCATCTCACCAGCAAACCAACTGAACTTTTTGAAACAGATTTTTTTTTTTTTTTGCGCCATTTCTTGTTTTTAACCTGAAGCACTGAGATTTTTAGCAAAATATAAAGTGCATTATAAATATTATTATTATGAACTGATAGTTAAGAGTGAACAAGATTTCTTCAGTGTTTTTTCCCTCCTCTCTCCTGTTAGACATGTTACTTTGTCTTCTCAGAGGATTTAGGTGGGATACTGTGTTGATTTTTGGGCAGCTCAGAAATCCCGGGATCCTTATTATGAAAGTGGACACACACAAAAGAGTTTCTCTCTCTTTGATTGAAACAGAAACATAAATCATTAAGGAGAACCTAGTATTTAGAGATAAGCATCAAAACATTAAACTTAACGTGTTAGTGGACAGCTGCAATGTTGACCTTTTAGAGTTTCTCTGCAGATTAGAGCCAACAGCTTTCCTGACCTTTGTCGGTGGTCAACCCTGTGATAGGAGGATGCTGCGGCAGGACACCCAGATGGCTGGCCAGCACGTGGCCGGAGGTGGGCCGTGAAATGACCCCCCAGCTGGACACTGTGGCCAGGTCACTGATCTCCAATCCCCCTTTTTTAGAGCCAGCTGCCAGCGGGGACAACACTAATGTTTGAGCCTCCCTCCCCTGACCATCTCTCTCTCTCTCTCTCTCTCTCTCTCTCTCTCTCTCTCTCTCTCTCAGAAGCCAGGCCACTGGAAGTGTCCAGCTGCCCCCTTTTCCACTGGTATTTCACTGGACACCAGAGAGCCTGCAGGGGTAGTGGTGAGTCGGGAGGGGGAGCGAGGGAGGCCCCTGAAAAGAGAATAGGGCAGATGAGTGTGATAAGCACAAGAATGAGGCAAAGACCAAAGCATGACAAAACAAAATGAAAATAACCTTTTACAATATCAAGATCCTGTAAACTTGGGAGTGACAGTAGCCTGTAGCCCTTTAAGTGAGCGAGTTCATGTGTCTCTCTCCTTCCCTGGCCAACGTCTGGGCAAGAAAGGCACGTCTTATGAAACTGAGCAGGGACTCTCAAGAATGTCTTTTGCTCAGCAGAAACACATTCCATTTGGATGTCTGCTGCTAATGTGATGCTCTCAAGGATCCCCGGTGCTCTCTGCAGTTCGATGACTTGGCATGGGCCCATCCTGCACAGGGGGAGGTATGCCTCTTCTGGGCTGGAGGCTGGCTGCCTACTGAGAGAGGGGGCTTTTGAGGTTTGGTTGCCTGGAGTAATATCGATAAATCAATAGGACACACGTCACTGCGGGCCTGAGAAGCTACATGAAGCTGTCATTGATCGGCATAAGGTGAAGCGAGGGGTGGGGGGGTGAGTGGGGGGTGAGTGGGGGTTGAATGAACGGAGGTGTTTGGGTGGTAGGGTGTGTGTGTGTTTAAGGATGAGGAGGGGGTTGACACTTGGGCTCCTCACACTGGACCCCCACCCCAAACACACACACACACAAACACAATGAGAGGGGTCAAAGGTCAATGTAGTGGCCAGGAGCCCCTGAGCAACACTGCTGAGCCACGTGCCCCTCAATAGCTCTCTGTCACAGTTCACAAATCAGAGGCAGCCATCGCCTCTGATGTGCTCTCTCTGTTTCTGCACACTGCAGTGATGCTCCCTGATACACTCCTGTACCAGTGGTGGAGCATAGAATCCTGTTGGATAAACAGCTCTAAACATGAGGTCTAAACAGTAAGAAAACAACAACAAAAATGTTAGCGTAACTCAGTTTACAATGATCCATTTTCCTTATTTGTATAATTCATTGTAAATACACAGTTTGTATTTGGATGTCTTGACTATGATTCAACAGCATTTGAAATTATTACAAGATGGGTCAAAATGTGTGGACCAAAATTAATATCATGCAGCAAAATACAGGTTGAATGATTAACAAGGCTCTTCAGGTCTCTGTGTTGTGTACATGCCTTTCTGAAACCGCTATTTCCCTCTCTTCAATGTCAGTGGCCGCAGAATTGTGCAACAGAGCCACTGTAGCAAGCACATACAAGCAATTCTCCAGCGCCCTGCATTTTCAGCAGTAGTTTCGATTGCCGATCAATAAAACAACACATGATCAACACTACCCAGATCATGATATCCATCCCCCTCACTTAGGGCAGTCAGATCCACATAGTGCTATGAGGCTGTAATTCCCTCGTTTCAAAGTGTGAGAAGTTCAATGATGCCCACAAAAGACAGACCAGGGTATTCTGACTGGGTGTCAAGTTCTCTTGACATTATGTCTGGCTTGGTTGCACCATTTTGATCTTTCATGCTGACCGAGTGGAGAGCCAAGGCAATCCTTCCACCACTCCCTCTCTCTCTCTCTCTCTCTCTCTCTCTCTCTCTCTCTCTCTCTCTCTCTCTCTCTCTCTCTCTCTCTCTTTTTTTCTCCGCCCCACATATTTCTTTGCTTGCTCCCTGGCCTAGCCTGTACAGTTGCTCATGGTGAGCTAATGGCCAGCACATTGATCATGCTTGCTCGACCTCTAAATTGGGGTCAACCACAAAAGAGGCCCTCTCCAATGTCAGGAAACAACTGCTGTCATCTGTGCATGTTTTTCAAAAATAATTTCTTCAGTTTTGGCTCAACATATTTCCTAAAATTATGAATGGTGGCATATTTGTTTACCTCTCTCATGGATTATTACTCCTACCCCATCTCTCTTTTTTTCTCTATAAAAAAATAATCTTTTTATTTTCCCAATGATTCTTATAACATTACACTATGAACCAAGGACTTTATTTACTAATACTTTAATTATAACCGTAGGCATGCTATATGGAAGAGACAGGTATAAAATACATGACAGCCTCTGTCCTCACTGCCTGCGAGTTTCCATGGAAACGGCTGATAGAGTATGTTATCGATCGCTGTGTCCAGTCGGAATTGTGTAGCCCCCTGAACCGACTTTTTTTCTGCAGTGATGGGCGTGGATCAATATCCCGATATTGTATGCTTTTCTCGCCTTCCGTCCTCCATAATAGCAAAACGAGAGAAAAAAATAATTGGAAAATGTAAGATATAGTATTTTAGTCGAATTTTTATGGTAAAAAAAAAGACTTAAATTAGATGGCATAAAAAGCAGAATGTATTTGCAGCGCTCCAGGATCTTAGCGACAGCGTTGGGAAACGTTGTTAAAGAAAAGGAACGCGCGATTCCAAGGCCTTTAGCATTCTTTGTCATTCTGTCACTGTCATTCCCAAATCAAATGCTAGCAATTGAGGCACAGTGTTTTGTAACGGCACAAGTGGTCTATAATTTGTATCCATTTATTCAAATTTCTCTATTCCCTATTATTCGAATAAATATTGTCAAGCAACCGTTATAGGACAGCCAATTCATTTCTTTTTAAAGTAATGGTGTGAAAGGAACCGCAGCAGACCGGGGGGAGCTCGTTTAAATCTCGCCTGAGGGATCCCCCAAGCTAGGGGTCATGGTTGAAGTCATGGAGCGCCGGATTTAAAGGTGGGCGCTCCTCAAGGTGTCTCTGTCGCCCCGAGGCACGGTCATCACAATTCCTAGAGAGGCTGGAAATGAAAGTATACTGAGGACAAAGGCTTTTGGACACTTCTGGAGAAATTAGCCGAGGAGCAAGTGATGGTAAACCACCATCTTCTTCAACAAGAAGTCAATGCTCTCTCCAAGGTTCTTTGCCAGGTTTGTATAACAATTCATCACACTTCCATACATGACCTTCTGATATTCCAATGCAAACGATTGATAAGGTGATAAGTGTATGGTGCTGTGGTTTTCATAGCTGAAACGATACACCCGGACCTATAACAAGAAAGTAAAGGAACAGTGCATTCATTTTAAAGCAGTCAAGTGGAATTTTAGTGTGTGCTCCGACATGTCACTGTTGGGCCCTATTTTTTTTACAAAAGGTATGAGGTAGGCCTAGAACACATTTTATTTACACTGGCATTGGTAGAGATGTGTGGTTTTACCCTAGTTCATTTTCTCCTTCAACACCACCTGATATAATATACAGTCTCCCCCTCTACACACAGTATGTCAATATGTTTGGTCTTCACTGGGAGGAATGTGCCCTTAGGCTCCCATATGAAATTAGCAGACCAGTCCCATGTTGACTCCTTTCATGCCCCCCACTCTTAATGCTTTGTATGCTATTGCATCAATATTTCAGCCACAATTTAGTTGTAGTTGTGCCACATGTTACAGGTCAATTGTGATGGTGATACTGTGATACTGCAACAGTGTACCTGATCTACTCAATATACGTAACCAAAGATGTTCATGGCTTTGCGTCACATGCCCCTTTCCGTTGAGGATCCAATACCATTTTTCCGGAGCAGTATGTGTTTTACCATAGCACCAAGGTGATACATTTAGCTTCTCAAGGGGCCTAAATTAATCTGTGATTTTACTGGTTGGCCCTAGTAAGATTGGACTTCATTTAAGGGTTTAAAATGATATGTTTTATATATCCTGTGGCTTCAAACAGATCCTAGTGGCAGTGTATGAGGCCAGCCCATCTCCATGGCAGTCTTTCCGCTGATAGCTGTGTTTGGCAAGCCTTGAGGTGGTGTTAGCGCTGTGCGGTGGACTGTTGGAGAAATGGAAATCACCCTGTGTTTGTGCACAGCGGTGGGGAGGAGGGAGCAAGTGGGAAGCAAAGTGTCTGCCCTTGCATCCTGCTGAGATGAAAATCCTATTCAGCCCGAAGAGAAGGAAACAGGAGCAGGGCAGAAGTCAGCATCCACAGGCTTCTTGCATGAGGGAGAGAGAGAAGAGTCAGGGAAGGTAACTTTTTTTTTCCCCTCCAGCCTAGTTGTGTGAAAACGGTCAAAGTATGGGACGGTGAGAAATTCCCCCTGTCTGAACCAAGCATAGTGCAGTATACAAAGTGGTAGCACAGGGGAGACGTTTTCTAGTACTAAAGAAACGTGTCCAGAAATTATGAAATACGGCCTACATTTGAAAATCATATATTTACATATGAGATTGGAAGAGCTTTTTACTTCATGGTATTTGTAGACCTGGCCAACATTAAGACTTTATATTTACAATATGAATATGCTACTAAATACAATTATATGAAAAAAAATTCCTTAATCTAAATGTACCATTCATCTTTTGAAAATGTCTTTGAATAACATTTATCATTTTGTGGGGTATTATTCACTTATTGTACCTGTGCGAGATTCCTTCGGTCAAACTTACCACCATGGAATGTAAAAGGAAATCCAAAGTATTTTAAACAACTGCCTATGCTTATTCACTATACCATTCACAATATCATTGTAAGGATTTGGTCAACATTTGCTCCAGCACTGTAGTGAAAATCTGTTGTAACAGATGTGTCAGCCCAAGTCATCTAACCATCAGCATGCATTTTCTCCTGTCCAGCCTAGGTTCGCTAGCGTATAGGTACAGCAGTCAGTAGTTATTCATCATCCATAATGTTAACGATCACAGCATGTCGATACCAAACCCAGGAGTTAAATGAGTTTGTGCACTCAGCTACGCTTGTGCTCGCGGTTCAAGGTCACCCCCTGCACTCTGACAGCAGGGATGATTCTCAGGATAGGTTAGAAGACCACACATCTCTCCTCAAGGTCAAGTTTGCCACTATTTAGAACAAATAAATACATAAAGCACTCAATCTTGTGAGTGAGTAAAGTACGGGCCAGGACCTTGGCGGGGATAACGTTGGTAACAGCTCGTATATTTTGTCCTTTACTTGTATTTCAGGTTGACGTTAGTCTCATTGACGAGGCCCCTTAGATTTTAAAACCTTCTAATGGTATCGAATGTTACATTTTGCATAGATTTTTTGGGCCATGCACACCATAGTACAAAGGAGTCTTCTGATGAAAATGTTTATTTCTCATTTCGACCTATGACCAGCTGTCGACATTTAAGCTATATGTCCTTAAATACGCTTGCAAATTCACCATAGCCAAAACTGCTTTTCACATATGGATGGAAAAAAAAGAGCTTTGTGTTTGACCAAAGCGGGACAAGACAGCACGCGTGGCGAGAGGATACACTTGATTTGGAGTCAGTTAGCAACTCATGCCTAGCGTCATGGACAATAGGTGAGGGCAAGTGTCTCCCTCCCCTCCCCTTTTTTCTCTCTCTTTGCATGTTTTTCCCCAGAGACACAAGCCGGGGGCTGGGTGCTCTGATGGCCAAGCGTGACATTTAAACCCCTGCCCTCGGATGGCTTTAGGGGAAGAGGGGGTTGGGGGAATGGGAGGGGTGGATGTGTAGAGGTCCATCTGAGCACATAGAGAGACAGAGAAAAAGGGGGTATGTCCAGAAGCTCACCCTGGGACCCCCTTCCACCACCCCAACCCCCCCCCCCCCCCTGTAGAAATCCTTGGTGTCAGAACTTGGGCCCCATTGTGAGCAGGCCAGCAGCTGAAGAAAAGAGCCCTTTTGAGTAAACAATTCAGCTGTCCACTCAGATCACAATAGAAGCACATCCCATTGCTTTGAGCATCTGTTTCAAGTAGGTAGACATCTCCGCTGACCATATACAACCATCAGCTACATCCCTGAATCTGTTAGCTTCCCAAACACCTGCTCGCAGAGACCCTTTTCACATTTCTAATTCAAATCAATAATATGACTCGGTAGTGTCACATACAGGCAATGGTGATTCTGGTGGTCGACTGCATTGTATTCAATTGAAACTAGCTACTGGAAGGTGTCCAGGCACCTGTGTGTGTGTGCTGTTGATTAATGCTATAAAATGCCTTACCATGGTTCATACGCCATTGTATGCAAGTTTTAGTCCTGCATCTTGACATTGTACAGCCAAACATCGCCACCTTGTGGTGAAATTGAGGAACGTACTTCAACAGCAAATTACTACATTGTGTTTTATCGATGGTACTATCTTCACATTAATTTGTGTGGGAAAGTCATTTTTTTTCTTATTTTAAATTGATGTCAGATTTACTGTAAACATATTTATTCAGACATCATCCATTCAAGAGGGGTCAGCCTGATTTGTTTGTTTCATATATATTGTTTTATCTATTTATCTATGGTATATGATAAGAATCCTGTCTTGCTTCTCATGTACATGGTACCACAGGGTTATCCAGTATTCCATACAAGCGTTCATCCGCTCGGAAACATTTGCTGCCCTTCTGGCAAGGTCAAACAGGTCACGGTCTCTGGGATGAATGTCCAGTCCCCCCACTCTTTCTCCTAAATCGCAAACCCCTCTGGGGGCTATAGGCCCTGCAGGCATAATCACAGCACTGTATATGCTGTCAGAGCCACCCTTTAATCAGACCCAGGGATAGACGAGGCTGTCTGTCTGTCTGTCCGCACGTCTTTCTGACGAGGGCTTCCCTGCTGATCATATGGATGGCCCTGGCCTTCTCGTATTGACTCAGGCTCCCTAGTCCTAGCCTTAGATGGGAAGGGAGAAGGGGCCTGTAAAGCAGTCTTGTGTTTGACCAGCTGATTGATCTGTTAACACGAGTGGTTCAATGTGTGTCCCTGAATTTAATTTCTGAATTCATTTTTTTTCCAGACGTGTGTACAGAAATAATGCTGAGAGGGATATACAGTAGGGAGGATCGGATGGTTGAGGTGAAATTAATTGAGACGGGGCTTTTTAGTGCTTATGCTGGATGTGGTTTTGATGTAATCAAGCACTGTATAGTAACTTGAAAAAAATATTTTATTTACATTTGTCTTATGAGTGAATATGGTGATAATTATAGTTATAATAGCTTAATAAATCTATTTTCATCCCATTAAGCAGTCAACAGCCAATGATTGAGATACCAAGAAAGCAATCCTGTTTTGAAAAGACCTTACATAATGCACACTCACTGCAATATAAAGCAAGATTGTAAGATTAATTTGCCAGTTAAAATGTTTACTATTGGTGGATGCCAATGTTGTATGCGGGGTAGATACTATCCATCATAGATACATAGGTAAATAACTACACTATATTGTATAACACTATAGGGGAGTTTATTTTGCAACTGTCATTGTGTTTCATACCTTATCAATACAAGCAGAAGCCCTGCTGTTTAAATGGAAAATTCTTGAAAAATGCCACCATTGAGTCAATATAAGGTTAGCGAACCCAGATTCATTTCACAGCTCATAAAGATCGCCAATTCACTGCTGTGTGCGCGTATTGTCAATGGTACAGAGGGCATTGCACTGGATTTTGCAGTCCATTCCTCTTTATACTGGAATGTTATCTACTGTGCCCATAAAAAAAAACAGAGTCAATGACATAAACACATTCTT
The DNA here is from genome assembly GCF_054491055.1 of Hypomesus nipponensis. Taxonomy (NCBI): domain Eukaryota; kingdom Metazoa; phylum Chordata; class Actinopteri; order Osmeriformes; family Osmeridae; genus Hypomesus; species Hypomesus nipponensis. Next base: position 18,128,962 of record NC_140362.1, read on the forward strand.
CAGTCCTGGAGACAAAGCCCTTACGTTTGGTTGTAAGAGTTGATTTGATGGATGCTTGCTTTCCCCTCCATCCCTCCCTAGACTGATCGAGAGAGAGGGGCCTGTTTGGATATGCATCACAAAGGCTTCCTCCAGTATTGATCTGCAGTGGGTTAAGGCAGTCTATCAGCAAATGTGCCTCTCTGGGAAAAACAACATGAGATTAAAAACACACAGCCAACCGTCCGGGCGGCAGGCTGCTGATGGCCCCTTATCTCTGCCCAAAGGTCAGTGTGCACAGATATAATCCACTTTTCACTTAACAGCCTCATTTAAGACACATCGCATGCAAATATAGTTAAGTCTCTCCCCCTCTGGAGCGCTATCATTTTCGAACAATTCAGTATGTTTGTCAATTTTGTTTGCAAACGTGTCAAAAACAGAACCAGTTTTGCAGACAGGAAACCAGGGTTCTTTAATCTTGCCAACAGTAGCGAGAGCAAGCTTTTTTCCAACCACAAGATGAAAGCAGGTGTGACCAGGTTTGTTGCTGAAATGTGTAAAAGTCGTTGCGCCTGAACTCAAAGACTTGTTAAAAATGAAATAACTTTTATTTTGAATCAACATAAATACATACAATTATTGTAATACCAACATAAGGTAATGGTATAGCACATTAAGACTATATATATAATTATAAAGATACCATTTGGTACATAAATATTAAGTAACAAAATATGTAAACCTATTACATTCAGAAAATCAACAGAAAAAAACATGAACAGCAGTGTTATCCACACTCCATCTTAATTTAGAACGCAACCATTGAACTAACAGTATTAACAAAAATAGGTGGACAGTATTTTGGAATCTCACTAAGAGCAACTGAATAAGGGACTTAAGTTACATTATACTTTGCATAAAAACTAGTATTTTCCTAAAAATATTTCCAACTGAGGAATCTAACCGAGTCTTGTCTTCGTGGTGGCTGCATTGTTGGACATGAGAAGCATGATGTTAGTAACGCTCTTTAGGTTCACTGAACTTGCGTCTCTTCGGTGCCACAGATGGGACCTCTTGGCTGCAGGGGAACTCAAACTGGGACATCTACCAATCACAGAGGAGGTGATCAAGTCCACAGTTAACACAAGAGTTTGCTGCAATTTTATTGGAGCTATTGGGGGGAATACTATGTTCAAACAATGGGTTAAAAATTCCTATTGAACAACATGGAAACAAATTATTTAAATTGGTGCTATCGAACCTTTCAAGCTAACAAATACCACACTACATGCACCATGTGTATACAGATAGATGTAGGACTGAAGCAATGGCTTTTTACATGACAACAACCAATATGCTTACCATTTTTTCTTGGACATGGGATGACTTCATCTTGCTGATGCTGTGCACCTCTGTTTTCCCCTTCCTCTCCTGCACAGGAAGAAGACACAAGCAGTAAATCACACAAGTGAAACCCAGACAACTCAAAAGAACTCAGTAACTACCTCCGTTGTTACTACAATCCACCGTACATTTTTCCTGGTCATAGAAAACACATTTAATTAGCTGTAACTAAGGGGATTAAAAACAAGAAGTCATGTGAGAAGAATAAAATGTAAACTGACGGTAGTCGACTGGATGACACGTCCACTCCTCGTCCTGCTCAGAGTCATCTCCTGGTCAGAGGTGTTCTTTACCACCATGTCCATCTGAGACACGGTGATGAGGGGAGGTGTCAGGATCACTGATATTGAATAACGTGGAGCCTTTCAAGCTGTAATTCCTGTTTTCACGGTGACACAACTGACACACCTGAGAGCGTTCCGTGGTTGTCTCGCATACTTCTATATTCTTTTGGCAGCTCACCAGGATATCTGTCAAGGGAGTTGTGTGAAAAAGACAGTACAAAGTTAGATAGGCGTCAGACTGCTATTGATAGCAAATGCACTGTCTGCAACTGAGTTTGGCGAGGAACAGCTATGTGGAGCTCTTACCCGAGTTGTCAAAGTTAAGATTGTTGTTTGGATCATCCACGTCCTTTATGATTGGATCATACATTAGGAAATAATGGTAAATTAAACACCTAGTGATGTCTGGCTATTTTTAGTGATGTAAATCTTCCACACCCAATATACGCCATTATGTTAAACCTTATAATATACTCAGAGCTTGATAGACAGAAATGTTGACATAACTTACTATTGTTTATCACAGAAAACTGTGTCAGCTCTATGTAAACTCTATTTTCCTTTCCAGGGAACCCGAGGTCTACCTCATACTTGCTGATCTGTCTCACAGTCCCCTCCTCCGCCATCTTCAGCGTCCACTTGTCTCTGACACAGACAGGTTTATCCTCATCCACCTGTGAAAAGTGGGTACCATAACTGTCAATCGATTAGCATTCAGACGGCAGTAGCATTGCTGGAATTTGATGCATATTCAACTCCTTATTCAAAGTACCATACAGTATATTTGAAAACCCTGTTCAAATTGCCCCCACCTCCACCCTTACCTGTTCGAGCCTTCCTCTCTCTGTGGTCACGTCCATCTTCAGTGTGTGGAAGGGAGTGGCCACTTCACCCATGGTCAACCTGACAGGTTCCTTTTCAAACTCTATACTGTCGCTGTCTCCTTCCTTGAAGCCAGGAGGCTGGTAGTCTTCGGGGGTAACTGAGATGGCACACACACACAAATTCTAGACCACAAAATAATAAATAGACTCTATGCAAGAGGTACACTGAAGAGGGGTGTTTCTTACCGTTGTCATAGTAGGATAGTTTCATATTGAGACAGACACTGTCGGGCAGGGGACCAAGGTTTTGCATAAGCGTATAGAGCTTACGCACCAGCAGGATGCTGGCCTTCTTGGTGTTGCCGCAAGCCATCATGGACACTTTATTACTGTTTTTGCTTAATGGAAAGGAAATATTTTAAAAGATAAAAGTAATTGACATGAAATATAAACCGATTGTGGATTTACAAGTCAATAAAGCATCAAACCTTTCAAAGTCCATCTGAGGTCCCTTGTCAGTGTACTGTATCCTGAACTGGTAGCATTCTGTTACCTTCTACAAGTGGTTAAGAAATACCAAAAACAAGTAAAAGTAAAGGTCTTACCGTCTAGAATTGTGGTGATAATTATCAATGTTACCAAGGTTTGCACCTTACCTTAGGATTATCTTGATCTGTATATATCTAGAAGGTAGCAAGTGAACACAGATTTAATGGAAACAACAAATGATAAAATTGAGGTTCACTTGCCAAAACATTAAATTATAATAACTTGTATTTAGTTTATATTAAACATAGTTTCATGTATTGCATGTACTTACAGACAGGACCACCATTCGCAGCTATCAGATGGACAAGAACATGCATCAAAATATGTGATACCCATAATAAGATACCCAACTCAGTTATTCTGTCCAACAACTTCATGTAATGACTTACGTATTTCCGCTGAAGGGCATCAAAGCATCCCTGCATCCTGTCCGGGTATTGTTTAAAACCAAAAGAAAAAAATTAAGAAAAGTGAATTAATACTTAATTATCTAACATTTTAAGGGAACACTTCCGTTCAGAAAGACAGAGTGAGTGACTCAACAAAGTGTCCTGGCACTGTCGCTTTAAGACCAGTGTGATCTCGCCAAGATAGAATGTCACTCAGTCTCCTTCTGGCCTTTGAAACATGATAGAGCTTTGGCTCAATATCACAATCATAGGCTATTGATTTGATAATGTCCTACTGAGACTAGATACTGACCACTGTACAATCTGACTGGCACCAGGGCAGCTGCGCTCCTCCCTAAGGATCATCACTTTTTGCTCTATGGGAGAGGCGGAGGGATGGCAAGAGAAAATGCAAGCAAAAGATATCTCTAAATCAGATTTCCCAAATGCTCCACTCAAGATTATACAGTGGTTTTAATAGTAAAAAATAAAAAACATTTGGATACTGAAAAAGTATCCAGTAACAGACAACAAATACTAAGTGAATAGAATAATTACAAGTGTTTCTTGCCTTCAACATATTTGCTTCCATAAGCCTTCTCTGGGAAAAGACCTCTGAGGTAGGTGATGCTAGAGACTGCAATGGCAAGCAGTTTCTTCACAACAATCAAAGATTGCTGCTCTGTGGCAACCAAATTAGGCAGTAATTGAGTACCCTAAAAGTGAAATAATTTACATTTTAAAAATGTGATGACATTAGATTAAAAATAAGTCAGATAAAGACTGTATTTATCTGCCAGGTTGCCCCAAAGCAGCTCCTAACTAGCTAGCTAGGGAACTTACTTGGCCGGTCCTCTGACGTTGCTCACATGCCATGTCAGGACAAGTTGTTAGAGAAAGTTGTCTTTAATTAGGATCTACAAATGAGCAGTTATCAATTCACAAATTTCAGCAAAAAATAGAATGAGAGCTACACTGAAAACATGGTGAAACTTAAGCTGGGCTAGCTAAGTTATCTAGCTAGCTAACTAATAAGGCAAAGTTAGTCTAGCGTTAGCTGGCGTTATATGCCTACAGTTCTATCCACAGACAACACATCTACACACATTCCATTGCCTGGATAGCTCACAAAGAACAACATTGAACCGAGTGTCTCAATTGTCTATCTAAAAACACAAACAGAACTGACATAATTGTGTTATTTTGAATGTCTACCTGCTATGTAGCTAAACTGCACGCTTTCTGAGGGCAAAATCTTTCCCGCGGTAAGGCTGCAGACAATATACCGGTCCTTGTCCACCCGCCTAAACAACTGAATGAGCTGAATCAGAAATCAAAATATGTACCGTTATTTATATCGTTTAAACTTTCCCTTAACGAAGTCTGGTTGATCTTTGTTGAAGTACATGTACGTTTGTATTATTTGAATTAATACATTAATAGTTGTTGTGGTTTAATGCAGTGCAGCCCCAACACCTGGCGGTGACCCTTATCTCACCACTGCGACGTCTTTGAATTAAGTACAGTCAATCACAATTTCTTTACGATTTTTGACCTTTGGTTGGCTGTTGTTGTAAATAGAAAGACAGGTTTCCATTCGCCCATTGGCTACTGTATATGTATATCACTTATGGGAACTCCCATATCATGATGTCACTATCTCGTCGCCATTTTTGTTGAGGAGCAGTCGTATGTCTATGGTCGTGTCCATAAGAGGCGGATTAGGTTTAGCCAGAAAGCACAGGTATAAGAACAAAACGTTGCATACATTGTCTACCTTGCCAAATCGGACAGCCCTTGTCCACTTCAGCTGCAAAATGTCGTCAGAAAATCTGAACTCAGACACACATATGGATTACGACGACGAAAAACAGGTTGGTTTTTAATGAGACTGTTGAGTTGGCCAGCCAAAGCTAGCCTACCTAGCTAGCATTGCCATGTATATTCTGCTCAACTGATGCTACAGTATTGTACTGACATTGTAGCATCACGACCTAAGAATGTGTTAACAAAAGTTTGCAATAACTTTGACTGACCAACAGATGTACTGGAATGGTCGTGTGAACGACTGGCGATTGTGTACCTTTACTGTAAACATAAAATTGCATTAGCTAGCTAAACCTAGCTGTATTGTAGTACGCTAATCCTTCAGCTCTCCCTTGCTTGCGAGTCTACAGGTTGGGATATGCCAGGGCCTGTGATTGGTATAACACTGCAGTGAGTTGAGGCTTCCGCCTTTGCTCACGTCAGACCAGCTATAATTATATTAACATCATTAATAAAAATGGGCTTCCCCATATAATTTGCAATCTCTGTCAAACAGTACAACAGTCATCTATGCACCTTTATTATGGTAATCCGCAGAATATGTTAATATCTCGTCGTTTTCATGTCACTTAATGCCTGCTGTATGCATCTGTTTAGCGATACATTAAATAATATGAGTGTCAAATGGCGGCCTGTTGTCAAAATGCTTGTACTAATAGTACAGATGCCCTGCTGATTTTAATGCTTTTAAGAGGTATGTTTACATTCTTGTGGGGTCAGAAATGTTAGCATACCTTTATATGGAAGACATTGTAATAAGATGTTGTAACACTAAAGAGTGCACTAAATTCATTATAGCCTAATGTTACATTTGATTGGTTATTATAGTTGGTCAGATAAAACATACCAGCCCCCTTAATAGTAGCCTAACTGGGCCTCACCCCTCTATTGCCATGTGTGGGGCTGAATAAAGCAGCTCATACATTTTTTGTTATGGATCCAAGTGAATCAGCATAGTCAGTGCCACATGTCCCCTTCTCCTATGGAAATCTGTTCATCCATGCCTTGAGTCATGTTCATCCTTTTTGTTGTTGTTTGTCAGTATTCATTCGAAGATGGGTTTCTCAAGCCTAATGCTACCCTACAACTAAAAGGTATTTCAAGTATGGCCATGCTGACTTTACATTTCAATTTTGATAGAATTGTTTTGACTCAATCTCCAGAAAACTGACACAGACAGGTGTGTCTCTTCAATCTACATTTCCTTTGTCACCATTTGCTGCCTGTCACACAGGAAGTGACTAGAGAGATGGGTTAACCAGTTATACAGGTAGAGAAGGGTTTCTCCAAGCAACGGCATGTTTATAACAAAACATGCATGCATCATAGCCAGGGTATTTTTTTGCTAGGCGTTGGGCACAATAGCAATTGACAAAGTACCATACATTGGTTTGCCATCCCACTTAGTGTTAAAGACCCTCTTAAATCTTATCACAACTCCAGTGTCAAATGTAACCAAACCCTACATACACAGATCATTCATGGTTGAAAGAATCAGGGCTTTGTGCAAAGAATACAATGGCATTGCTGGGAAACTGAAAGGCAAGGTTGTTTGTCTACATTAATTGTGCAAGAGTGTGATATAATTGCTGTGAAGCTCTTGTTCATTCATTCTTTTCAATAAGAGCAAGTTTGTCTTCTGAGGAAGCTGTTTATTTGCAACTGTGAGGGCGTTAGGGATTGGTTCATGCAGTGTGACTAATGATCAGAGACTCATAAGTCATTTCTTTGGTTGTACCCAACTTCACAGCCAAAACGAATTGTGTACCCTGCTATTGTGATTGAGTCATCTTGTTGTTTAGTAACCTGTAACGCAATGGCAAAGCTATACTGCAAAGAAACAGTACAGGTATTGCCCCAAATAAACAAAGACAATGGTCATCTTACATCTTACGTGAGAATGTTTAGATTGATATGTCTTCCTTTAAACATCGTCCAAGTCATCATGAATATCTCATACAAGACCTTTCAAAAGAAATGTTTTCTTTTTGGGTGCTGCAGGATTCCCAAGAAAAGAATGCCAACCCTGTGATGGCTGAGGAGGCCAAGTTGAAAGCCAAGTACCCCAGTCTCGGCCAAAAGCCCGGAGGTTCAGACTTCCTGATGAAGCGGCTACAGAAAGGGGTAAGTACTGCAAGTTGAAGAGGACTAGGCCACCAAGCATGGTCTGCATGAGGGTGTGCAGGCTTTTGTCTGAGTTTTATAGTGATAATGATCTACTTCTAGCCTCAATGTTTGTGAGGAATCGATTTGTTGAACGAGAAAGGAGTAAAAGGCTTGCACACCTTGTATCAGGCTCGGAAGACAAATAACTAGTAGATGTTAAGTACCACTTTGTAAAGGGGGCACCTTACCAAGCCTTTCTAAATGCAGTGAGCATTTTTCTTGTCTCCATCTCCAGCAAAAGTACTTTGACTCAGGCGACTACAACATGGCCAAGGATAAGATGAACAAACAGCTGCCTGTGGCACGTCCTGACAAAAACCTTGTCACTGGGGACCACATTCCCACACCTCAAGACCTTCCACAAAGGAAGTCCTCCTTGGTTACCAGCAAACTTGCTGGCTAGCCTCCACTCTTCTCTCAACCCAGGGCTCCCGGCAAATGTCTCTCCTCACCCTTCTCCTAAGATGTGCACATTCACTCCCCTCCCCCTATTCATTTCCAGGCTCCACCTGGCTTAACAATATCGGGGAGAGCTGTTGAAGTCAGTCCATTTGCTTGTTTATGTACAATATGTGGGTGAGTGGGAAGGAAGAGAGGGAAGGGATGCAATGGGATGGTTGCCTGGGACCCTTTCCATCATCTCTTCACTCACACATCAAACCGCCTTGCACTCTGCTCTACCGCTTCCACTGTCTTTGTTTGGTGTTCCAAGGTAGATAACAGCAGATGTGTCATGGGGAGTGCGCTGAGTTAACGCACTTTGTATCATGTAAAGTACGTTTTTACATCCTGAATGACACCAAAATAATGTTGTGTGAAGCAGTGAGGAACCACAATTGCGTCTTTAGCCGCATTGCAATGTTGTGTTTCCATTGATGCTGGTGAAGTCAATCTACGATTATTATTGCTTGCATACCAAATTGGGGAAAGGAAGAGGTATCCTGTAAGGAAATTGATTGCTAAAATCATTGGGATAGTTGGTGGCGGAATATAGGTTGTTTATCTTTTAGGTGTTTGTTTAACAAGGTCACCCTCCTACCTGACCAAATGGATATGAAACTGCAAATTCTTCTGCTCATGTTGCTTTATTTCTTGACTCCCTTAGGTCTTCTCTCTTTAAATATGCTGCATGATTGTAACATGTAACACCAACGTTTGTTGAAGGTAAGATCAGTTTTAGGAAGTACGAAATGAACCATATTGGAGCCCTAGGATGTCTGTGGTGACACTACACTCCTTATTCCTTCCCTCTTTTCCTTGTCCTGATGATTAATACACACTCATCTTCTGTACATTGACAATGGAAAATTTTGAAAGAATGCACCCTGTATTCATTTTCAAGGCTGGGAAGTGCACCGACTACTTAATTTTTATGTAACCTTTAGGCTTTAATGCAAGCCTTAATGATTTAAAGGGAATGATGCAGTATAATGCAATGAATATATTTTATGTGTGCAGCCAGTGTTCAGAAATTACTTTTTGATCATGTGTCTTTATAAGATGGTCTTGGTGGTTAATTATTGTGTGGACTTCATCACAACAGTGCGTTTGTTATCCTTTCTTACCAAGAAAGATGAAACAGCAAGTTCTAGATTTAATAAGTTGCTAAATCATTGTCTACATTATCTCCATCGGATTGCAACATGGGGCCCTCACAGTGCTAATTCTAGATTTTCCCGTATTGACAGGCTACAGATATTCAAATCTAAGATCTCGGTTGTGTTTACGAGGTAAACTCTGAACAATCTGATTACCAGGTGTCAAATGGTCCCAAGATCAACCTCTGCACACTCTAAGTGGGACACTGCATGCTTTTGGGATGTGCTCACTTTGACACATATGGCAAAGTGTCAGAGTTTAATGACGTAAGGGGAGGGGGCAATGTGCTGGCATACATAGTCATGACACCTGTTGGAGACATTTAACTCAGACAACGACATTACAAGGTTCTGCAAGTGAGTCAAATAAACGTTGCATGCAGTCCAAAACAGATGAAGTAGGATCTTTCATTATCAAACAAATTAGCCCTATTCTTTTAGCATTTCTCGAGGGAATAATCACACTCTGAATGAGGTTGATTTAGGGTCACACGAACATTGAAAGAGACCCACACTTTCCTGTTGTTAAATATTAAGTTTGTGTGAAACTGGCATTTAATGTGCTTGTTTGGTGTAGTATGAATGTGCTACTTCCCAGCCATTGTACAGTAATATACTTTATTGGGGGGGGGATGTTTTTTTGTTTTTCCCAACCATTACTACTTCTGCTTTGTCTATTTGTACGGCAGAAGCTATGTGAATCTGTAAAATATGAATATATGTGTAAATGCTGCTGAAACAGTCGACAAATCTCGAACAGATGATCAAATTGACCCCAACAACATACATTCAATTAATATCTTGCTGCAATCTCACTCTTAAGAATTGTAACCGGACAGGATAGGCTTTAGGAAAAGTGTCAAAAATGTATTGGAATAGAGCATGAGTGAGGTTGTTGACCAGCAACAGAAGATGAGGGTTCTTGAATGCTACTTTTTGTGCTCTGTCTTGGTTTTGTATGTTTTAAACTCAGAGGTATATTGCAGGGTATGTTTAAATACCATGACAGAGTGAATATATCCTGTTTAAGCTTAATAAATATGTGCCAGAATGTAAAAAAAAAAAAAAATTGCAGACAGTGTGCTCTATAGTATCTTGTGCTGCTTACAGTTTATTGTTGTTTTGCAAAGTTTTATTTTTCTTTATGTTCGCACTGCAAAACTACATAATTTTATCCTGGCCCATGATAACTGCAGGAATATCAGGAGCACTCTTGCTTCCAAGTAAACTAATTTCGATAAGAATATGATGACTGTAGACAAATATAAATGTTGAAATTAAGAATTTAGGAAGTACAAGAATACTGAGAATGTTTCATCTGTGTAAGGGTATAGGAGTGGATTTTTGTCAGTATTTGAAATAAACTTTTACATTAATACAAATCATTATGGGCACTGTATACGTTTATTGTAATGTTTTTGTTATCGTTATATTTGTCTTTGTACAGATTTACAAAGGGTTGTACTGCATGTATGGAAATGTATTACAAACGTTTGACCTCTAGAGGGAAGTAACACCCTTATGGTTTAAGTTCTTCACTCAATTTGCGTCAGATGCGTAACTGAAACACCGAGATAAGCAGATTTTTTTTGCTGCATTACTTGGAATCCTGTGTGACTGTGAACATTAACCAAAACAATGTCTGGAATGCTGAGAGATACTTCTAATTCAATAAAAGCAAGAGCTCTGCAGTTTCCTTCTAAGACCTAGAAGATTAGGTTGTGGCCACAAAATTCATTTTTCAAAACCCCCCAAAACGTGTATACATTTTAAATTCAAGATTTAGAACTGGGGGAAAAACAAAGAACGAAAGACAAAAAGACCATATTTGGGCTTCCTCTTGCAGTCCCACTAGCTGGCTAAGTTACTGGTTTGTTAGCGTGACGTGTTGCCCGACAATGTGTCTTTAAATTACCATGCATGTGTGCAATAGCAATTGCAATGGCAGCAAACGTGTTATAAAAATCACTATATGTCAGAAAGTGTATGCAAGAATAATAAAACATGAAAAAGGTAGCTTCCGTCGTCGAAGTCAGCCCAACGTCTTCCTGGGCGTGGCCTCTTGCTTTATTAAGGCTTACCAACTCTGAATCATTTCCGTTCCTGCCTTACTCGTCAGCGATGGAGGACAATTCGGCATCTTGGTAAAAGCTAGCTTTATACGGAACACACGTTTATTAAATACTTTTCTAAATTTTCTTGATTCAAAAGCAGCTCTTTCATTTATTTCAAACTAAACGCCAAGATGAGTTTTTTCCTAACAAAACGAGCAACAGCCAGCGTTTATAATCTGCTCGTTCCGCCTCAAAATGGAGTCGTCGAGCTGCACTATGGCACGACTACTGGAGCCCCGTCCAAAATGGATAATCAAATGGAAACTTTGACCAGCGACACTCCAGTACGACCCAAGATTTTAGGAGTACACAGCGCCTGTAAAAGCGGTATTTTGGAGAATCATGGGTCACTCCAGAAAATCAATGACGACGAGGGTTCTTTGCCCTGTACTCCCGAATTGTCATCTTCTATGGAATATGGGTTAGATTTGACCAGCAGCTGCCCTTCAGGTGATAAAGTATTGGAGCATGATACCAGAGAACTAATAGGGAGTGTACTTCTGGACTACACGGGACAATCTGGGTCGCAACGTAGTTGTAACCAAAGCAAACCTTTTTCGACTATGAAACGAGTGGTGGAAGACGTAATTGAAAAACATCAACTCGCGTACAAAGGTAAGCTAATTTTGAAAGTGGAAAAAAGCTCAACCATGCTAGACTACACATAGTTGCCCAACTTATCCGTGACTCGTTGCACGAGGCCCGTTTTCCACTTCTCCTTTTAGTGACCCAGGACTTAATCTTTAGGGAGAACCCTTCCTATTGTTAGTAGACATGAGAGAATTTGCTTTGACGAGGCGGATATTGAGCTTGTGGCATTCTGAAAATATTTCTTACATTTGTATCCAATGAAATTGCAATGTCAGAATCTGAAAGGGATTTATTCGCCATTTAAGTTTGCACAGACAAGGAATTTGCTTTGGTAGGAAGGTGCATACAATAAACATAGGAATCTTACATTTTGGTCTAACTATACTAAGGGTACATAAACAAGCAAATTTGTTTTAAGTAGAAGGATTTTGTTTCCCAAATAGTTGATAACAATGCTAGTAGGTCCATGTAGCTTGCTTCGTGAGTTTTCTGACCCAGACTTTGACACACAGGTATGATCTCCAAACTGAGTTTGGATGACCGAGGGGATGACATGAGCGTTATCACGTCAGTGGCCAAGAACATCTTCAGTGATGGAACAACCAACTGGGGTCGTATTGTCAGTCTGGTGGCTTTTGGGTCGGTGGTGTGCCAGTACCAGAAGAAAAATGGCAGAGACAACTGTGTTGAGTTGGTGGGCCAAGAGATCTCCAATTACCTCCTTGGTGATCAACGAGACTGGCTGATCAGCAACAATTCATGGGTGAGTCATGTTTTTTGTCTAGCATGACCGGATGTGACTTGCATAACTATTGTGCTCTTACGCATGTGTTCAACTTATTGCTCCACATTTCATTGAACTTTGTCTATGCTCTTTTTCAGGAGGGATTTGTGGAATTCTTTCGCATTGCCGATCCAGAATCCACAGTGAGGAACACCCTAATGGCATTTGCTGGAGTTGCTGGGATTGGGGCAACATTGGCCCTATTGATCAGGTGAACTGGTTGGACTTGGGACTTTTTTCTCTCCATGTCCAAGCAATGAAGCAAAGACTAATCCATCACACTCTTCAACACCGAAGATGTAGTTCACTGAACAATGTTCCTTTTTTCTTATGACTATATGAGAATTATTTTGAGGTGTGTAAATGTGTGCTTTTCCTCTATCCCCCTCAATCATGTTCTTTTGGTTTTGGGGGGATGCATACTGTGTAAGGACACTTGAAATAGTTGGCACAAATAGCTTCTTATTTATTAAAATCTATTTTTGTAATAAATGTATAAAATAAAATCACTTTGCCAACTCTTTTGTACATCAAAATTGTACATTTGTACTTTTGAAATGGCAACTAAATACCCATAAATAGTCAATGCCATTTGTAACCAAGATGGAGGCCTCATCACTGCCTTAGAACCTTTTTATTTTCAAATTAGTTTCAGTTTGTTGCAAAATTGTTAGTCTAACATCTGCTGTGAATCAGTAATGTCAATGGATGCAGAGTTAAAAATGAAAAGTGGAACTTTGCTGACTAAGGATATGGTTGACTGTAAAGTCAGACATGCTACAGAAAAAGCCTTTATTAGGAAGTGTAGGAAAGACTGGGTTGTAAAGGCTGTACTTTCATCCCATTTTTCAACACAGCCCATCCACTATGCCAGGGTCTATGGTTTTCCTGGCAGTTTACATGGTACAAAGGTAAAATATATGGGTCCTTGTACAAGGTAATATATCCTGGTAAATGACTGGTAATATTTGGCAGTTTACGTTTTAAGACTTCAACATTAGAGAGCAATGCATTTCTAAATTCACCTTATGTCGAGTTTGTTTTGTGCAATTATTTGTCTACCAGAAGGGCAATTTGGTAATCATTTGTCTGATGAAGCAAAATTCACATGGTGCTGATGGATGTATGATTGGAGACAGCCCTGTATTGAAATATTTAATGCTGAGAGCATTCTTAGTGCTTGCATCACAAATCTAGTCTAAAGCTACTGCTATAGTTTTTTGCAGCAATATTTTTCAGCCCTTCATTGAGATTCAGTTAAATGGTGTTGCAATATTTCCTTTTTGGTAGTGGCTTCAATTTAATAAATCAGACATGCTAAACTTGGTCTGAGTTTGACACCCTACATTATTCACTTAAGGGGTTGGAGGAGGGGGTGCCAATATTTCTTTCTACCGTAACACTAGTTTCTTATGCAGAGTCAGAACACTCCAGCTCTAACTTGAATTCCTCATTCACTAAACGCATCAAGTATTTTGTTTATTCACACCACCCCAAAGAAGCAGACGGCTGTTATTTCCTAGAAACTGCTGCTGCTGTGGCTACGTTGCGTAGCCGAATGGTGTGTCAGTTTTGCACACCTAACCACAGGCTTGCAGTTGAGCCTCATTTGGCAGTCAGAAAATGAATATACACTCGAACATGTTTATGAATATGCATAGCTTAGCCAATGCAATAAATAGAATAACAGTTTACAACATGATTGCTTGACACACCAAAGTAAACTTCCTTTAATAACATTTAAATGTGTGCAAACACTAAATTGCACCAAACTTGCTTTGCAAGTTAATTTTAGCAAATGAGTTCAGTTGATTATGTAAATTGTTTTAAAGTCATCTGTGCAATGACTTGGTGGCAGCCCAAAACTTCCTCATTTCATGTTTTTAATGAATTGTCATATGCATATTTGAGTTTCAGTAAATGCAGTTTACTAAATATTCCAGTTGTATTGGTCATGCTAGGCAAGGCCTTAAACTTCACGGCTTAAAATTATTAAAGGCTATTGATTCAAGACTGATGTCAATGTGGAAAGGAAGTTTGCATGTGTCTGTTTGGAGATGAGTAAAAAGGGCATAATTAGCTGCCAATTTACATAGGCTTCCCGATAACTTTAAAATAAATGCTCCAAATAAAATGGCCCTATAGGTGGATGGGCACATTGACCTGTGATGTAAACTGGTATCCTTTCAAACAGCTATGGAACATACCAATATACAAGGTATTGTTGGCTTGGACTGGTGACTGGTAAGTACAATTTACAACTTCCCAGGGAAATGTCCAAAATGTATCTTTTAAGGTATTATTCTATTTATGTATTTCAATAACAGCTTCTCTTTTAAAAGGTTAAATGACTTATTTGTGAGGGGTATGGAAAAATATGCCTTACATCTTGAGGATATTATTGTGGAAGCCTGCAGAAGGAAGCCAGTAATAAGGTTTGATCATGGGAATCCTTTGAAACAGTGACTGCAGCTTTGTCACTCAGTGTGTGTCCCTGCACCCTTGTTTGTTCAGATCATCCTTGTTGTCTCTGGTTACAGGACAAACACACTCATAGAGGTCTTATGAGGAAACACAGTATGTCGTGTCCATGGTGACTGCTCACACCAGACCTCACCTAATCCTCTCCAGAAGCTAATGACGTTGGCCACCTCTGTGGTTACCAGAGTACAAGGACATGTGGGCCTTCTCAAACACCTTGGATTAAACACTGTGGAAATTAGCTGTAAGGTGAACATATATAGGGGTTTACACCATACAAACTACCTGGAGTGGTTAACCACAAACTACAGAAGTTGAAGAATACAGAAGTTAAAAAGGTTACAAGTAATGACTTGCTAAACTAGTAAAATTATTGTAATTGTTTCTTTGATAACCATTTTTCCATACCTATGCTACAGGCAACAACTAACAGTCAACAAGTACTCTGTTTGTTCTACTGTTGTTAACTTAACAACAGTAGAAATAAAGAGAATTGGTGTCGAACTTGAAAAACAAGGTTTTTGGGAAAAGCATAAACCAGATAATTTAAAAGAATGTTAAGTATTTCTTTGTAATCAAATACTTTTCAAAAACCCTCAAGGAGCTTGCTTTGGACGTTTGGCCATGACCTCCTAGAAACCTTTTACCAGGAAATGTTTTGTCTTTATCTCAAATTCTTTACATAAGTAACTTCAATGCTGCTGTAGTGCTTGACTGATTAAAGTAACTTAAGACCAGTACAGACGTATTCCCTTCAGAAACACTGCATAGCTGAAGAGATTAAAGTTTATTTACAAGTTAGGTAACTTGAGCAAAAGGGCAGGGTTTTTTGTTTGTAAAAAAAAAAGGAAAAACTAACTATACGATTGGCTGACAGGTTCTCCACTTCCCCTTAGCAACAACCCGCCCCTGCAATTTAAAAAAAGCTACAGTTTCCCAGAAGTCAGCTGACTCAAGTTTATTGTTGACAGAGACCAGTGCAAAAAGACTTCTCTTCTTCACCGAGAATACTTTTTACTTGAATACTTTGGAATAATTTAATATGAGATGGGAGAGAAATTGTATTCAAGTTGAAGTGTGACTGGTATTTTGCAAATTGTATACTGCTGTCTTCTTGTATGCCACCTCAAACAGAACTCTGAACCTTGTACTTCAATGACTTGGTCTGAGTAAGAGATCCTATTCAGTCCACAAGATCATGTGTCATGTGTTTATTCCAAAGTACACTGGTGAAATGTGTCCCTGTGCGTTATTCCCTGTTCACTCATAAATTATCAATAAACTTACTGAAATTCTGCTTTGAACTTGTCCACAATTAACTTTTCTCAGTCTACATTTTTATGTAATATAAAAGCCATCATTCTTCAGGGAATACAGTTAAACCTTTATCTTTTCTATTTATTCTATTCTAAAATACTCAAGCAACAACATCATTTTGGCTGTCTATCCTAATTCGTGACTACAAGCCAGGATAATGATCCCTAGGGAGGTTATAATGGACTAATAGCCTTTTCCATTTTCTGCAAAGCCAAAAATGTAGTCCAGTGAAAATGACTATAAACAGTTGGAATATAATATATGTATATTGCCAGTAATTTAATTCTAAATGTTCTCACTTCAAGTAGTGCAAATTGTGGCTGTAGTGACTTGTATCATATGGTATTTTGATCAGGAGACTGTGGACCATAGCATACCCATGGACCATAAAAACTATGTTGACTAAAGGGGGTCACTCATTTTCTTTAATTTGATGTTATATAAAGCTAGTTAGAGGAGGATCCACATTTATAACTGCCTGAAGGGTTGTGTTTGCCGAGAGATGCAGCAGTAAACATTGTAAAGGCATGGTCAACCCTTACCATGGTTTTCTGTATCTACAGGTCAATTTTCAGGCCTAGGCTTGTTTGGTCCCGATGCTCTTGTGTGTGATATGTCTGGCAAATCCATACAGTGCATTTGGGTCAAATGGTCATTGTCAGGTGAACCTTCACCTTTTGTTTGGAAAATTGTGATAAGGACGAACCATAATGTCATGTTTTCTAATGCACCGGTTGGCTGTGTTGTTGTCTACCTCCGTTTTTATTTTGTGGATCCTTTTAGAATGTTGAGTCATTGGGTTCATTGTAACGCTAAACACAGTGCTGCGGATGGACAAAGCACATCAGATCAGGGGGTCATTTGCCAAAGCACAGTTTTTGTGTAAGCAACAGTAGAGTCATTACGAAGTAATGCTTTTCATGTGACCCAGCATGACTGTGAATGACTAAGGTATTTGTGAGATTTCATATCTTGTCCACAATGTCCAGGGATCAAGGATAATGGGCAATGAAATTGTTCTTCTCTGTGTTATCTCAAAATAATCCGGAAAGCTTTGCAATGCAAGGGAAGTTTTGATCATTTTGTGAATGTCAAGTTCGGAGAGAAAGGTTTTCTGCAATGTTAGTGGTCTTTTTTATTAATCAATCCATTACTTCATAATTAAAATTGATTCCCACCCTTGACCAGAGGGCAGGCAATCTAAAACAACTGAAGGTTAACTTTGTTGTACTTCACTGGTGCCTATCAATTGAGAAAAGCACTTAACCTTCTCAAGGGGCACCTCTGTCTGAGTATATTCTCTTTGTAAATTATAATAATAGGCCTACTATGTGGAGAAACTAAAATGTGATTCACATTGTAAAACATGGCTACATTCTTTTCCTGACAGCCTAATCTTATCGTTCACATTTGTATTGTCAAATGACACATTTTCAATGCATTTCAATGCACCACTTGACACATCAGAATTTTGTCTCTTGGATTCCCACTGTCAGGTTTGTCTATGCATGGTGGAAGATCCTTCTTGTCTTTTGTCTGCTTTTGTTTTGTCTTTCTAGTGCAATTCATGAATGTGGGTCAGGGCTGATGTCTTTCATATTGGCAATGGGGATTACAACAGACAATATAAGCACACCTATTCAGCCCATGCCTTGTTTTGAATAGGTACTATTTGGTGTAAGAGACAGCCCTAGCCTACCATGCAGAAATTCAGCTTACATACTGTGTGTGTTATTGTGGTAGCTTTTATGCAAAGATATTCAGGTTATTTTTGCACGTAATACAACATGAAAATGAAGGGCTAATAGGATGTGGAGGAATTTAAGAATAACCAGACAGATTTACCATATGTGGCGTTGCTTTTTAATGATTTGTGGCAATTCATCTACCTTGCATGTTAACCTTTGAAAGATCAAACATTTGCCAATGAGCACCGATTGGAATGATCATAAACAATTGTAGGATATTTCTGTCATAATGAAACCTTATCGCATGATACCCATGATCAAATGCCAGCAATGCATTTTGTGGAAAAGGGGAGGCAGTGGGGCTTTTTAAAGTTTCTATTTCATAGAGTCGAATCACGTGATACGTACGTTTCCATTACAATATCCCTTGAGAAAGTTGAGCTCAACATTTTGTTTAATTTATCAAGAGGTAGGCTACTTTGACGGAACGCTAGCAGTCTTATCTTCGTTATGAAAAACGGCGGTGACGCAGTTGCGCTTG